>NC_135670.1:20269134-20869134 GCF_964188315.1 Podarcis muralis | reverse complement strand
TGACTATTAGGCAAAATGAAGAGATTTTTTTTTTTAAAGTCTAGCTGAGGACAAGTATTAGAAGAGGTACAGAGATTGGGACTGGTTTGTGGGGAAGTACATGAGATAAAGGTCTGTCCAATTATGAATGGTTCAGACCTACCTTTGCTAACCCAGTGCCTTCCAGATGTTTTGAGATGCAAGTTGGATGATGGGAATTGTAGTCAAAAATATATTGAAGGCCCCATGTTGGTGATGGCTGGTTTAATGAGAGTGAGGGTGAATCAAGACTCCCACCCACCTGATCTCTCATAGTAATAGAATGAACCCACCCATTAATTCATGGAGATTTCTCGGGGTGGTGGGGGGAGCTCAGGGAGATTTATCAGAAATCTTTGACTATTTTATCATTCAAGTTCCTCTTGAACTGATGAAAGGGTTTGCTTCTCCTCTGGAGCACACTCTGCCAAATAGCCTTCTGAATCCTGTTGTGTATAAGCAACATTGGATTCCTCCAGTCAGTAGAGGGCAGCATTGAGACAAACAGATAGTCAGGGAAAATACACCTTGTGGTTTCCCACTAAGCCCCCAAGCTCCGCCTCTTTTGCTTGCTCTCTCCTGCAAGAGGCAGCCATGAAATGTGCTCCAACCATGTAGGCTTAGTATGCAACGTCATCCTTGTAAGTATGAAGAAATTGTAATAAAGCTGGCAGAATCCGAGACCAGGGAGAAGAGTCGGTGGAAGGAGACTGGAAAAAGTTTAAAGACTATTTACAGAAATACTGTAAAATTAATGAATGTTAGAAAAATGTTGGAATGAAGTTATATGGCTTTAGTAGAAATGTTATAAGGAATTAAGTATAAATAGATTATTAGAGCATTAAAGGGAAAAATAAGGTCAGAATGTGTTAAGACAATTATAGGATAGAAAACAGAGGAAGATGGAAAGGAATTGCTGAAACAATTAATAGAAGTGGAATACAAAAAGGGAGGTGAGAGGAGGTCGTGGAAATTAGTGAAAGAAGGATAAAATATTGAAATTGGACTGTGTTTTAAATGGTTTTTGTTTTGTTTTGTTAGTTGTATGTTAGTGTTTTGCAGTGTTTTTTTAAAATTGTATTGTATTATTGTATGTTTTTTCTTTTTTGGTTTTTTGTAGTGTTGTGTTCAATTTGTTGGAAAACTAATAAATATTATTATTAAAAAAAAAATTGTAATAAAGAACCTTATTTACCATTGGGACATCACTGTTTTATAAGCAATGTTAGTGATGTGTAGATGAGACAGAATGGGTGGTGGAGGGGCTGGCTAGATCCAGCTTTCAACCTATTAGCTCTGCTATAAACTACAACCCAATCAAATTCTTTTAAAAAGCCCCAATAAATGTTGTCATACGTACATGTTGAACACAACTGGACATAGTTTTAATGTTGTTTGGCAGGATTTTATCTTGCTGAAGAAAGTAATAGCTTTTACTTCTTCCAGCCCTCCTCTCTAATCCCATGGCTTCCATATTACACAGCCATCACAGCTAGTAGCCACATTCAGAGGAAGGAGGCCGGATTTAGTTTCCTCCAGTAAGCCTTCCCCCTAACCTGTTCTACTAGAACTTGGCACTGACAAGGGTAGTGGTAGCAGACTTATTCAGGTGAATTCATATTCAGTATACTCTCTTCCAGCAAGGTCACGTCAGGTAAAATTTGGTTGTGGAGAAAGTAGTTTGACTAGGCCAGATGCATCCAACTACAAGCAGGCATTGTCAGGACCATGGAGAGCTCCCAATGAGCTTTGTTGCCTGTAGCTCTCCATCATATTTCTGGCAATGGAATGATGTTGTCTCAGCAAAACACTAAAGCCATCTGAAACCTCAGGAAGGGTGATAAGCAGAGGCATACCTAGACTCACTTGTGCCCTTGGCAAGGCCCCCTGAGTCCCTTGTGCCCTTGGTAAAGAGCTGTATCAGTGTGCCTACCATCCCTTGCACCCTTGGTATGGAGCTATTTTGGTGCCTCTGAAGCCGGAAGAGACAATGGACCAGAAACTCAAAAAGTTTGCTTTTTGTTGCCTTTTGCATGCCGCCAGCGACTTCTTCTGTGGTCATTGGGGTTGGGTCTGTTCTGTTCCACCTCCCCTCCTCTCTTCCTCCTCCTCTGTTCTGTGTGCAGCCATTACTCCTGTAGATCTCTCGGGAGTTTTCTGAAGGAGCTAGTTGGGGAAAGTGTATTAATTGATTAATTGACACATTGAAAGCCCCCTTGGCCAAATTAAAGATAAATTATGTATGCCACCATCACTTGAGTTAAGGTGAAGTGTTGGTGGGGGCAATATTGATCTGGGAGAAGAAAGGAATGAACAGCTGTTCCTTTGGCCAGAACTCATACCAACTTGGCTGAGCCCTTCCACATGTCCTCTTGCATTCATGAGAATTTGTGCTCAAGGTGGTATGGGGGCACCTCTGTAACACCCACTCTCAACCCCAGAGCAGTAGACAATTCTGAATGCCAGTTGCTTTCTTGTGCTCATGTCCTGCTTGCAGGTTGCTCACAGGCATCTGTCTGGACTAGATGGGCCATCGGCCTGATCCAGTAGGGTCTTCTTATGTTCATACTGTTGGTACCTGGGTCAGGATCTATGCTTTTGTCCAGGAAGAAATCTCAGCTGAGGTCCAGAGGTGTGCTCAGATCCTGCTTGCTGGTTTCCCATCGGCATCAGGATGGCCACTATGGAGACAGGATGCTGGACTGGATTGGCAACTGGCCTGATCCAGTGGCAGGCTCTTCTTATGTTATTAAGCACCACTGCAGAATGATGAAGCTGTCCCTTCCAATTCTATGATTCAGTGATGGCAGTGCAGTGATGGTGATGGTGATGGTGATGGTGATGGTGATGGTGATGGTGATGAGCAGAGGCATTGTCATCTGCCAGAATGCCAGGGAAATTGGTGGACTAGTTTAGAGGAAGTCAGAGGATGAGGAATATAATCAGATCAGAGCCTGGGCACGCCTTTCCTTTGAAGGTCCCTACTTCATGGCTAGCAAAACAACTGAGGCTTTATTGCTGACTCTCAGCCACTCTCTGGGGTTTCAGACAGGGGATGTTGCTGGCCATACTTGAAGAATGCTGGGGATTAAACCTTGGACCTTCTGCATGCAAAACAGATCCTCTACCACTGAACTAAACAGCCCTTCCTTTAGGCTCAGGTACTGGAGTTTGTTGCATGGAAGAATTCAGTTACAAGGGGAAACTGTTGTGGGATGCAATGGGTAGGGTGGGATGGATCTACAAGTAATTTTCTACATAGCTGTTTGCCCCTGTGACTTGCACAGAACTGCACAGGAACCAATTTGGTGAGTTGGATAAGCTCAAGAGAGTTTTGCCAGTCTGGCTCCCTTTAAGAAAAGGTTGGCAAATGGAAAAACTGTAGAAGACCACTGGAAGTTGGAGATGTTGCAAACTACATGCCATTTAAACTCGCAGATGTGACTGGCAAAATATCCTGGGTTCGGTTTGGGGGTTGAAATGATTGTGACATCCTGTGTTTCAAGTGCCAAGTCTTATTTCAGGAGGTTTTTGCACCATGAATTCTGTGCTCTGACCTCATGCAAATCCAGGGTTGTGATTTGGCCCTACAACTCCTTAAACAGGGGGTTAGGCTGGTGAAGACAATATTCTCACATTTTTATTATCATATGAAGTGAAATGAAGAAATGCAAATATCACTTCAGTCCTGAGTGCATGTGGTAAGCGTCAACAGAAATGGAAACCAAAATGACATCACTGAAGAATGAGGTATCAGGATGCTGGCAGGAGTCCTGATGTTTGCAGAACAACACAAAATCTGTGTCTAAATAAATAAATAAATGTGGGAGCCTCCCACCCCTTTAAAAAGAGCTCAGTGTGGACTGAGCGGGCTCAGTAGGCATGGAATGTTGAATGTTATCTGGCAAAAGAAAGAGAAACAGAATGTGACAGTTATAAGAAAGCTCTTTAGAGGAAAGACAGGATAGAAACATAACGAATAGCACCATAAAGACCTGTACCCAAACTATATATATATATATATATATATATATATATATATATATATGAGCCTCACTAATAAGATGCAACTACCGCAAGGTGAATATACCTTTTATCAGTTTGGACTGATACGCCAGCAGGAAAGAGCGGTTCTAAGTCACTAGTGACATCCAGGTTAGACAGCTGCATTGTGCTCTAAGGTAAAGATCAAGGACCCTTGGACGGTTAAGTCCAGTCAAAGGCAACTATGGGGTTGCAGCGCTCATCTTGCTTTCAGGTCAAGGGAGCCGGCGTTTGTCCACGGACAGCTTTCCGGGTCATGTTGCCAGCATGACTAAACTGCCTCTGGTGCAACAGGACACCGTGACAGAAACCAGAGTGCATGGAAATGCCATTTACGTTCCCGCCGCAGTGGTACCTATTAATCTACTTGCACTGGCATGCTTTTGAACTGCTAGGTTGGCAGGAGCTGGGAGAAAGCAACGGGAGCTCACCCCGTCGCGGGGATTCGAACCGCTGACCTTCTGATCGGCAAGCCCAAGAGGCTCAGTGGTTTAGACCACAGCTGCCTTTGAAGACAGTTTGGACACTTTGACTGGTGCAGAGTGCAGCCACCCAGTGTTACTTGATGTGGGGGGCTCAGTTGCCCTTTGAGGTTGTTGCTGTTGTTTAAATATGTAACCAAGTGGCATATAAATCCTTTTCAATGAATAAATGTGAAGTAAAGGCGGAGAGAGTTGGTAGCGCCTATCGGCATACTCCTTTCTCCTCTTGTGGGATCGCTCCTTCTGCATCAACCACCGGCGGATTTATCATCTGTTAGTAAGAAAGTGCAGGGCCAGGGTGCGCAACAGACGTGGCCGTCATCCGATCTGCGAGGTGCATTTCCCTAGCTCGGCTTGCCTCGCACTTCCCCTCAATGTGGTTATTGTATACGAGGGAGCCTCTTCTGCTTCCTGGAGACCGTGATGCCCGTTCCCAGTCACAGGGATAGTTTTTCACTTTTGGCTCGGGGGTCTGGCGCGTCCCATATGGAACCATTTCTCGACCTCGGTTCCATGCGGCTGAGAATTGAGCAACACACACACACACACACACACACAAACACACAGGAGAGAGAGAGAGAGAGAGAGAGAGAGAGAGAGAGAGAGAAATGCTCTCCTTGTGGTTTTCATACATGGTCCCTCTGATGAACCAGAAGAGGAAAGGGGAGGAGGGAGGCCTGCCTTGAGATTTCACAGAACTGAGGATCTCATAAAGCAGGGATAGGCAACCTAAGGCCCGTGGGCCGGATGTGGCCCAATCGCCTTCTAAATCCGGCTCATGGACAGTTTGGGAATCAGCGTGTTTTTACATGAGTAGAATGTGTGCTTTTATTTGAAATGCATCTCTGGGTTATTTGTGGGGCATAGGAATTCATTTTTTCCCCTTCCCAAAATATAGTCCGGTCCACCACATGGCCTGAGGGACGGTGGACAGGCCCATGGCTGAAAAAGGTTACTGACCCCTGTCATAAAGCGATTTCAGACAGTGGCACTGAATTGTGCGGCATGTCGTCCCCCCCAATGTTTTTAGTTGTTCTTATTTTATCTGTAAGCCGCCTTGAGTCCCTGTCAGGGAAAAAGGTGGGGTATAAATAGAGGATGGCAGGAAGCAGCTTGGTAGGAAAAAAGAAAGGCAGTATTGCTTCAGAATATCAGTTGCTAGAGACTCCAGAAGGCACATGCTGGCCACATGACTCGGAAGCTGTACACCGGCTCCTTCGGTCAATAAAGCGAGATGAACCTTTACCTTTACCTTTACCTTTACTAATCCAACCCCATGGAGAAGGAACTGGCAACCCACTCCAGTATTTTGCCAGGAACACTCCATGGACAAAAGGAGAAGCTTTGAGAAGAAATTCCAAGGCATGCTCTGGTTCATGGGGTCACGGAGAGTGGAGCATGACTAAGACAACTGAAACGATGATGACGAATCCAACCCTGCCACGTTTAAAGCCGCTTCGTACCACTTTAAACAGTCATGGCTTTCCCCCCGAAGTATCCTGGGAACTGTTAAGGAAGCTGAAAATTCTTAGGAGATCCCTTTGGCCCTCAGAAGAATTGATGCTTTTGAATTATGGTGTTGGAGGAGACTCTTGAGAGTCCCATGGACTGCAAGAAGATCAAACATATCCATTCTTAAGGAAATCAGCCCTGAGTGCTCACTGGAAGGACAGATCCTGAAGCTGAGGCTCCAATACTTTGGCCACCTCATGAGAAGAGAAGACTCCCTGGAAAAGACCCTGATGTTGGGAAAGATGGAGGGCACAAGGAGAAGGGGACGACAGAGGACGAGATGGTTGAAGCTACCAGCATGAGTTTGACCAAACTGCGGGAGGCAGCGGAAGACAGGAGTGCCTGGTGTGCTCTGGTCCATGCAGTCATGAAGAGTCGGACACGACTAAATGACTAAAAAACAACAAACAACATGCCCCTCAGAGACCTACATTTCCAGAGCTCCCTGGGAAGGATTGGTTGTTAAACCATCCTGAAAACTGCAGTTCTGTGGATCCTCCTGACAACTCACAGCACCTTTAACTACAGTTCCCAGGATGCTTTTGGGGGGGGCAGGGAGCCATGTCTTGTTAATCCAGTATAGCACTGCTTTAAATTTAGAGTGCGGATGGGGCCTCTCCCTCCCTCTTCCCTCTGAGTCAGCCTGAAGCAGTCGGCACCTTCTCCAAATATACTCGACTCCTTTTCGTGTCTGTGTGTGGCATTTACAAGTCCCAGAGTTGCAGGTACTGTGAGCAAGACGTTCTGTCAGCCAAGCTCTTCATCAGACACCCTTGCCCACCCGCTGCCCCCTCCCCTCTCCTCCCCTTACTTTTCAACAGCCCACCTCCCGCCAGCCCCAAACCCAGCCTTGGCACACCGGGGAAGCATTTTTTCCCAGAGCTCTAATCTAACAGCCCCACTGGGAATGTTTACAGCAAGCTGCCACTTGAAACATCTTATCGAGGCCCCTCTCCTATCTCCTGCCACTCAGGGACTGATATTCGCTCAGCTGATCAATTTGCAGGGCAGGCAAGGGTGGCTGTTTGCAGGAACAGCGCAGGCCTTGACGCAGAGCTGGTGGCGGGTGGTTGGGTGGTTGGGAGCCAAGAAATGATTGACCCTTCCCAAGTTAGAGTGCAGAGCAGGGGTGCCAACTTAAATAGAATATTTGGAGGGGGCAGGTGAGTGCTACCCCACATAACCAATCACATGAGACGGCACACGCACACTATTTGAATGGCACCGCCCATCAACTTTTGTTGCGGGGGGAACCCCTCAAATATTTTAGGGGGGGAGTGAATGGATCTCAACCCCTAGAAGACATCTGAAGGCAGCCCTGTTTAGGGAAGCTTTTAATGTTTAGTAGACCAGTGTTTCCCAACCACTGTTCCGCGGCACACTAGTGTGCTGCGAGATGTTGCCTGGTGTGCCGTGGGGAAAATTCGAAAGATTTTTTTTTTTTTGTAAAAGTCAAATTAGGTCCTAATCTATCCCTCGAGCGCCTCTTGTCCGTTATTGTGACGCATGAAGCGTGTTCCCGCCCACTCCCCGCCCTCCCTTGCTTCTCTCTCTCTCTCTGTGGCGTTCTCCGCCGCTTCCTGCTGGGCATGCGCAGCTCGCCTCGCACTTCCATTCCGGCCCCTCCTTCCCCCGACTACCCCGCCGCTCCGTTCCTTTCTCTTTCTCGCGTGTCAGAGAGGGGCGGCGCAAGCGCGGCGGTTCCCTCAGGGCTGACGGAGGGCTCGAGGAGGAGGAGGCAGGACGTGGAGGCGGAGAAAGCGGCGGCGGCCACCCCCCACCTCCGGCTCGAGGCCCGCGTAGAAAGCTGAGGGGGAGAGATAGATAGAGGTGGGCGGCGGCGGCGGCGGCGACCACGACCAACCGCCACAGTAGTTGTAGCGGTGGCGACGGCGAGCAGGGACTCCCGCTCTCTCTCCGTCGTCTCTCTCTCTCTCTCTCTCTCTCTCTCTCCCGGGCCCATCCGTTGAGTCTCCCGCGCGCCTCGGCTACAAGATGAGCATCGAGATCCCGCCGGGTCTGACTGAGCTGCTGCAGGGCTACACGGTGGAGGTGCTGCGGCACCGGCCGCCGGACCTGCTGGCCTTCGCCGCCGAGTACTTCGCCAAGCCGCGCTCTCCTTCCTGCCTCGCTTTGCTGCCTCCTCCCCCCCACCCCCAAAGCTTGGAGGTTCCCCGGCGCCGACCCGCAGGTTTGACCCCCTTCTCACACCTGTTCGCGCTCCTTGCACGGAATGGGGCGGATGGGGAGGAACGGGGCTCGCCGCTGCCTCCGCTCGCCCTCCCCCCCTCCGCCGGCGGTCCCGTGATTCTTGGCTTTTTGGCAGTTGGCACAGAAGGAAGGCAAGGGGGAGGGGAAAAAATTGAATCTTACACTTTCGTGCATCCCTCCCGGCGTGACGCTGCGCGCTGACGTCACGGGGCTGTAATGGTGGTGTGCCTCGATATTTTTTTCATGAAACAAGTGTGCCTTTGCCCAAGAAAGGTTGGGAAACACTGTAGTAGACTATTGTATAAGGGACGCAGGTGGCGCTGTGGGTTAAACCACAGAGCCTAGGACTTGCTGATCAGAAGGTCGGTGGTTCAAATCCCCGTGACGGGGTGAGCTCCCGTTGCTCGGTCCTTGCTCCTGCCAACCTAGCAGTTCGAAAGTACGTCAAAGTGCAAGTAGATAAATAGGTACCACTCCGGCGGGAAGGTAAACGGCGTTTCTGTGTGCTGCTCTGGTTCGCCAGAAGCGGCTTAGTCATGTACACCGGCTCCCTCAGCCAATAAAGCGAGATGAGCGCCGCAACCTCAGAGTCGTCTGCGACTGGACCTAATGGTCCGCAACTGGACCTAAAGGGGTCCCTTTACCTTTACCTTTAGACTATTGTATTTTAATATTCTGTTGGAAGCCGCCCAGATGGGCAGGGTATAAATAATAATTTCTTGTTGTTGATGATGTTGTTGTTGTTAGGATCTGGCTTCTATGGTGCAGAGCACCCAAGGCAAGTCCAGTTATTTTGACACCTGAAGCCAAAAATGTAAGAACATAAGAAGCCAGTGGTCCACTGAGCCCGACATCCTGTTCTCGCAGCAGCCAGCCAGATGCCTGTGCAGAACTCCCAAGCAGGACTCCCAAACTTGGCCGGATTTAGATGAAGAGAGGCTCTAGGGGCTACTCTTACTTGTGAGGCCCTTCCCCATCCCCACCCACACAACTAGAAGAAAATGGAAGAGTGTTATAAACAAAATTGAGTGAAGCCAAGGACGATGACGGGTATTTAACATTCTGCAATTCAGGAGAATCCAGTCTGCCTTAAAGCATCCTGGACTACTTAAACTAAAAAGCTAATACTATCCTATCTAAGCTTCTCTCTTACACTGCAAAGTGACAGCACTCTATTGAAATCACAAACACGAGGAAGGAAAACATCTAATAAATATATCCTTTCCTAGCATCTATTCACATCCCAGCATTGCATATGGAAGGTCCCTGGTTCAGTCCCTGGCTTCTCCTGCCAGGACTGGGCAATGCCAGTCCTAAAAATCCTTGGCAGCTGCTGTCAGTCAGTGTGGACAGTAATGATCTAGATCAGTGTTTCCCAACCTTGGGCCCCCAGCTGTCTTTGAACTACAATTCCCATCATCCCTGACCACTGGTCTTGCTAGCTAGGGATGATGGGAGTTGTGGTCCAAAAACAGCTGGAGGCCCAAGGTTGGGAAACACTGATCTAGATGGACTAACGGTCTGACTCAGTAAAAGGCAGCTTCCTGGGTTCCCTGTAGAGCTCAGAACGGGCTATATGTTTCTGCTTGGGCAATCTCCCACCTAGGCATTGTTGCAGATCCCAACCTCCCCACGTTTATCTGAGCCATGCACCATACCAGGGCTGCAGGGTTGGCCACCACCACCAGGAAAGCAGGCAGTGCTAAAGAACACAGGGACAAGCATTGCTAGGGTCACCCGACTGAAAGGCTCATGCCCACAGTGTAGTCACTAAACTTTAGTGTATGAGGGGGGACCCCCAGTGTCAGCAGACCAGTAGTGCAAGCAATAAGTTCCTTTCTCGATGGAAGACACCTTGTATTCGAAGTGTGCAACCAGTCTTCAGACAGAATTAAATGTAGTATGCTATTAATATCTACATATGTATTAGGATAATAACACTATATCAATTTATATAAGAATGTATGGGAGTATATTACATTTCATTTGTGTGTGTGTGTGTGTGTGTGTGTGTGTGTGTGTGTGTACACACACACTTATAGACATCTTTGTTCCTTTTTCCTTCACTTTCCACCCTTTTTATTCTCTGTATCACTTTATTTCTTTATAACTGATTCCCCCCCCAAATATCTGTCATCTATCTATCTATCTATCTATCTATCTATCTATCTATCTATCTATCATCTATCTATCTATCTATCATCATCTATCTATATCTATCTATCTATCTATCTATCTATCTATCTATCTATCTATCATCTATCTATCTATCATCTATCTATCTATCTATCTATCTATCTATCTATCTATCTATCTATCTATCATCTATCTATCTATCTATCTATCATCTATCTATCTATCTATCTATCTATCATCTATCTATCTATCTATCTATCTATCTATCTATCTATCATCTATCTATCATCAATCAACCATCTGCCTATCATCTATCTATCTATCTAAATAGTCATTGACTGTTAAACCACTCTGAGAATTGTAGCTCTAGGCAGGGAATAGGGGTTTCCTCACAACTCTCAGCACCATTAACCAACTACATCTCCCAGAATTCTTTGGGGGGGGGAGCCATGGCTATTTAAAGTGGTGTCACGGTGCTTTAAATGTATGGTGGCCCAAGTTGGAGGTGGAAGGGATCATGCTTTGTTCTCGATTTCAGCAAAGACCTGCAAGATGTCTCCTGTCTCATGAGGGGACGAAGAAGAAGTGGGGAGCAGGAAATGAGGTCAGCAGCCCTAAAGGTATCAATATAGCATCAGGACGAAGGTCAGCACAGGTTCGGTCAGCAAGACCTTCTAGGAAGGTTGGAGTTTCAGCCTTCTTTTGCCCATGCAGACCCCTTTTCCCCTCACCAAGCCACAGTTCCCAGAGTTCCCTGTGAAGAGGCTTGATTGTTAGATCACTCTGGTAACTGGCAGGCAGGGGGGGGCGCGTCCTCCTAACAACTCTCCTCATCTTTAACAAACCACAGCTCCCAGAATTCTTTGGGGGAAGCCACAACTGCCTAAAGTGGTGTCACAGTACTCTAAATGCATGGTGTGAATGTGGCCAAACTTTAGCTTAGCACTACATTTGATAGAACCTACGGCTACTCACTTCTGACCGAGTATGCATATATATGACTGCACCACAAATGTCTCAAGGGGGGAGGTGGGGAGATTGATTCATATGCTTAACCGGTCGGCTTGAAAATTAACCGAGGCGGGTATTAGGCTCTCTTAATGAGAAGTGACAGTGGCTCCAGCTTTTCAGGAGGGAATTAGCAAATGAGGAGTCATCCTGGAGCCTGTCTCTGCTGAGTCTGAGCCACAGGCCCTCTGTCCACGGGGTTAAAGGCCACTTACCTGCTGCCAGAAAACCAACTTCCTAGCTGAGACAATGGATGGGCAACCTAAGGACTTCAATGGAATGTGCATCAGTGTTCCCTTGTGCAGATCCTATTCTCTGGGAAAAGAGAGACGTGGGGATCATCTCATACTTGTCAAGTGCCTTGAGGGGGAAAGGGACATCCTATTTTTTTTATGCGCGATCACAGAGACCATTGTGGGTGCCATGATCGCATGCTGAGCTCTTGACCCAGAGAAAGCACTTTTTCAGCATGAGAATGAGGCATGGGTCAAGCAAAGTGCCCAGGAGCACATCCCAGAAGACACACATCCCAGTTTTGGGTTCTGAAGAGGTTGGACAATATGTCATCTAATCAACAGATAGCTGGGAAAGGATGAATATGTCAGTTCTGGGTTCTCTTGATGCCTCATGTTTAGTTTACTCTTTACGTTTCCGAGCACAAGTGTTGGTGCTGACCTTTAAAGTCTTAAACTGCTTTGGCCCAGTATACCTGAAGGAGCCTCTCCACCCCATCATTCTGCCCGGACACTGAGGTCCAGCTCCAAGGGACTTCTGGTGGTTCCCTCAATGTGAGAAGTGAGGTTACAGGGAAACAGGCAGAGGGCCTTATCGGTAGTGGCACCCACCCTGTGGAATGCCCTCCCATCAGATGTCAAAGAAATAAACAACTATCTGATGTTTAGAAGACATCTGAAGGCAGCCCTGTTTAGGGAAGTTTTTAATGACTGATATTTTAATGTATTTTTAATCTCTTGTTGGAAGCTTGTTGGAGTGGCTGGGGAAACCCAGCCAGACGGGCAGGGTATAAATAATAAATTATTGTTATTATTATTATTTTAAGGTTGCTTCCACATTTCCACATCAGTTTGTGATTTGTTTTGCGGCCAGAAGGAGCCTGGTCCAATTCCTGGCATCTTCAGGTAAGGCTGGGGAATACCTCACTCTGAAATCCTGGAAAGCCTCTGCCAGTTATTCCCCCAAGCTGACGAGGCTTGCTTGACAACAAAGAGAAACTGAGCCTTTAATGTCATCTGCCCAATCCTGCAGAACTCTTCGCCAACAGAAAGTCAGCAGGTGTCTTCTGTGCCAACTTTTAAATGCCTGCTGAAAACTTTTTATTCCACTTGTGGTTGAAGAGTGGAGTATAAGGATGTGCTGACACCTCCCCCCCAAATAATTAAAATCCTGGGACCTGTATTTTGCTAAGGGTGCTGGGAATTGTAGTTCTGTGAGAGGTACATTGCAGTTCTCAGGTTGTTGGGGTTTTTTTTAGTAAGCACCATGATTTAAATGTATCTGTGTACATGTATTTGAGTATCGAAATGGAATGGAGAACTTCCTGGAGGTAAAATGTGAAAAATGCCCATCCTGAGGGATCTCTTGAAAGAATGGCCAAGCAGCGCACGCACACACATCCCCCCCCCTTTCCCATCTCTCTCTCTCTCTCTCTCTCTCTCTCTCTCTCTCTCTCTCTCTCTCTCTAACATGAAATAAGAGGAAACACAGATCCCTTGGTGAGTGAGCTCCCTTGCACTCTAGCTGTGAAGACAGGCCGGGGAGAGTTGCTTCATCCAGCGGCAGAAAAGCATCTCCACAACCCTAACCTTAAGACATTTTCCTGGAAGAAAAACAACAATGGAAGGGGGAACAAGAAGAGAAAGTGACCCAGCATCCTCCCGTCTAATTGATTTCCTGAAGCTGGCAGCTGCTGTACCATTTTGCTGATTATTTGAGTGTACCTGCTCTTGTGCATTGGAGTGTTTCGGATCCCTGGGGGCTCTGCTCCTTCCCCCCACTTCCAGACTTCAGCTGGGATGACGGACTTACTTGCTTCCATTCCCCCTGTCGACAGCTCCTGCCCCTGAAGGAGATGGATTAGCAACAGAGCAGGCAATCTGGGGCACTTCATCCATAGTGCATTTTCCCTAGTTAGCAAGTGGCTCTGGGGGTCTGGTGGGAAAAGGTTTCAGAGATTGGTTTCAGAGAACTGTGTAGCTGACAAGCTAGGGATGGAGCTTGGAAGGAGGGTCCACACTTGTCAGAAGGAACCATCTCTGGTCCTTTGGGGCCCTTTTGGATAATGTAAATAGATCGGCTTGACGTCTCAGTGGAAGGGTACAGAGGAGGACAACAAAAATGGTCAAGGGTATCATTCCAAAAGGGATGTGGGTGGCGCTGTGGGTTAAACCACAGAGCCTTGGGCTTGCCAATCAGAAGGTCGGCGGTTCAAATCCCTGCAACGGGGTGAACTCCCGTTGCTCGGTCCCAGCTCCTGCCAACCTAGCAGTTTGAAAGCATGAAGTGCAAGTAGATAAATAGGTACCACTCCGGCGGGAAGGTAAACGGCGTTTCCATGCGCAGCTGTGGTTCGCCAGAAGCAGCTTAGTCATGCTGGCCACATGACCCGGAAGCTGTACGCCGGCTCCCTCGGCCAGTAAAGTGAGATGAGCGCCGCAACCCCAGAGTCGTCCATGACTGGACCTAATGGTCAGGGGTCCCTTTACCTTTACCTTTTATCATTCCAGAAACAAGTCCTCTAAGGAGAGCAGGCATATGAGCAACCCTTTTGAGCAAAGCACTTGGTGCTTTAACCACCCCATTTCGTTGCTCCTGCAATAAAGGGGAAACTGAGCCAGGAAAAGGCTTCCTCGGAATCCAATCCTCAACACAATTGTTCCAGCAGCATAGCGATAGCTCAGCCATCCCTGAAGTGATAATCAGGCTCAGAGACAGCACACTTTCCTTGTTACATGGCCTGTTTCCACTGAAGTAAATGTGGCTATTTGTAGGAATGCAGTCTCCAGGGATGGATCTACTATGAAACTAATGATGTTTAAGCCCCTAATTCCAGAGGTCCCCCAGAAGTGACTTTAGTCCACCTTGCTTAATTATTCTAATTCATTTGAATGTCACAGCTCAAGTTGATTGTTTTTGTTGTTGTATATACAATGGACGCTCGGGTTGTGAACGTGAGCCGTGTGGGATGCACTTTTGCAACCTGCAGTGGTGCATCTGTGCATGCGCATTTGGCCCTTCTGCACATGCGCAAAGTGCGATTTAGCGCTTCTGTGCATGCATGACCCCCAAAACCTGGAAGTAACCAATTCCGGTACTTCCGGGTTTTGGCAGGTCCGTAACCTGAAAAAACTCAACCTGAAGCGTGTATAACCCGAGGTATGACTATATTTCAACATTCCCAGTGGCGTAGCGTGGGGAGGGCAGGGGGGGCCGGCCGCACCGGGCGCAACATCTGGGGTTAGGGCAAATCCATGGGTTAGGGGGCGCAAATCCACAGGTTAGGGGGCGCAAATCCACGGGTTAGGGGGTGCAAATTACTTGCCTTGCCCCGGGTGCTGACAACCCACGCTACGCCACTGAACATTCCCAAAGTCTGATAGTCAGTAGCACAGATGTTGTAAAGGTGTGGTGATCTGTCGTGGAACAACCATGTTGAAGAAGATAACAGTGGTTACCCAGACTGCACTGCTGGTTGCGAAGGGGCCCCCATATGAGTTAAAGCTTCAGGGCCCCCCAAATGTAAGTCTGCCATGGCTGAGGGCCACCTGCCAGTGGTCTGCAAGGCACATTAAATAACCAACATTGTCTAACCTCCCCGCAAATAAATCAGGGTGGATGCTCATTAAATAGACAGTGTCATCTCACCCCTCTGCAAAGAGATCACCATGAATGCTCAATAACCAGACTGTCTGGAAGCGCCATAATTCTCCTTTGGTGATGATTTTGCACTCGCAGAGAAGTTCTGGGGACAGTTAACAGTTAAGAAGAAGAGCTTTCCAAACCTGTAAGCAGGGCTGAGAAAGATGTTCTGCTTTTGTTCCTCTTCCCCTGCTTTGCTGTGCGGGTGGCCTCCTGGTGGTGGCCTGTTAGGAACCACTATTTTAAATTTCCCACAATGCCTCAATGTAGTGCTGCTCCAGAGTGTTGTGAAAAATGGGGAAAGGTGCTTCACAGACCCAGATGCCCATTGTGTTGCGTATGTGTGTTGTGAGGGGAGAGGGAAGCAGCAAATATCACCTTGGTAGGCCCTGTGGGTGCCTCGGCATGGCGCTAAAACCGCTGGGTGCTGGTGCAAGCTTGCCTATAAGCTGGCATTTGTAAACAAGCTACGTCACAAACACAAGGAGGAGGGAGAGTGTCTAGGAATGATCTAGTGGCCCCCCAGCTTCAAGAGAAACCAGCTGGCCCCAGTAAGCTGTACACCAAGGTGTGGGGGTCTCACTTGGGGATACATCCGTTTTTGCCATCCATCCTCACTCGTGAAAATACTACCTACTAGGTCCTGGATAGATTATGGAGAATGCAATGAGACGTTTTTTCTTTCAGCTGGACTCTAAATCACTCTTGTCAGGCTGCTGCCCTCCCCTCCCGCCACATACTCCCCTCGCTTCTAGATCAGCTTCCAAAATGTTTCTCAATGAGCCTGTGATATCTTTTCCAGTGTCTTTTATTTATGGTGTTTTACATTCTCCTCCCAGGGAGCCTCAAGGTGAAGGAAGGCAGATTTAAAATAGCTGCAGCACACACACTTCCTATTGGAAATCAATTTAATTGTCCCTACACACATTTTTTTCTCTGTCTGTTTGTCTCCGTCTCTTCCCACCTTCGCCTTCTCCTCCCCAAACTCCTGGTGCAAGTGGAATGGCATTCCTATGAGGACAGGTTGCAGCCTTTGGGACTTTAAGCCTAGAGAAAAGGCAAGCAAGAGGCAACATGATAGATGTTTATTAAATGATGCCCAGCATGGATAAATTTTTATCTTTCTCTACTAGAGTCCGAGGGACATGGGTGGCGCAGTGGGTTAAACCACAGAGCCTAGGACTTCCTGATCAGAAGGTCGGCGGTTCAAATCCCTGCAACGGGGTGAGCTCCCGTTGCTCAGTCCCTGCTCCTGCCAACCTAGCAGTTCAAAAGCACGAAGTGCAAGTAGATAAATAGGTACCACTCCAGCGGGAAGGTAAACGGCATTTCCGTGTGCTGCTCTGGTTACCCAGAAGCGGCTTAGTCATGCTGGCCACATGACTCGGAAGCTGTACACCGGCTCCCTTAGCCAATAAAGCGAGATGAGCACGCAACCCCAGAGTCGGCAATGACTGGACCTAATGGTCAGGGGTCCCTTTACCTTTACTAGAGTCCGTGAACATCCAATGACCAATGGCTTCTAGCCTGAACCTTGATCATGAGAGATCACCAAAAGGATTCCATCGCTGGGAGAATCCAAAGGGAGTATCTTTCACCTAGGGGAAAAAAGATTAATAAATTCCCCTGAAAAGAGATTCTGAAACAGGGCATTAAGATATTTCAAACACAATATTCAATAATAATAAATTGGGAATTAGAATGGAAAATAAAATATTTAAAACAGAAACAATTTGAATAGGCTAATAAGCCAGGAAACTACTAGCTTGGCAAATAAAAATAAAAAACAAGAAAAAACCTGTAATAATAAAATAAATATAGGAGGAGGAGTGGAAAAACCAAAAGAAATAAGAGACCAATTTGTGAGTTTTTATACAGAACTATATAGAGCGAAACGGGGTAACTTAGAAGAAATGAGTAAACATTTAGAAGACAGTGAAATGCCTAAGATATCAAAAGATAAAATGACATCTTTGACTGGACCAGTGACAATGATGGAAGTACAGCAAGTAATTTTACATGCAAATTTAGGGAAAGCACCCGGATCTGATGGACTTTCAGCAATATAGTATAAAAAGCTACAAGATTACCTAATACAACCTTTAAAGGATATTATGAATATGACCTGAAATGCAGGGGAGTTGCCAGAATCCTGGAAGAGTGCTTATATAATTTTGATCCCTAAGCAAGGTAGAGATCCAGAGCTGGTTCAAAACTATCAACCTATATCTTTGTTGAGTAATGATTATAAACCTTTTGCAGATATATTAGCCAACAGTTTGGAAGCTGTATTAAAAGAGGTAATCCATCAAGATCAGGCTGGATTCTTGCCAGGAAGACAAATGAAAGATAATATCAGAAATATAATTGATGTAATACAATATTAAAAATTGAGAAATGAAAAACAAGCAGTCTAATATTTTTAGATGCAGAGAAAGCATTTGATAATGTCTCCTGGGGCTTTATATTTAAAGCTTTGGAATATATGAGCTGTGGAGACACTTTTATAAAAGGAGTTAAGGCAATATATACAGAAAAAATCAGCAAAATTGATAGTAAATAATGTATTGACTGAAAATTGTAATATAACTATGTATGCAACTACAGCTACAATAACGTCATTTTCCCAACAGTGGAAGGATGAAGAGGTCCCAACGAAAGAAGATTGGGTACAGAAAATAATGGAGTATGCAAAAATAGAGATACTTACCAGAAGAATAAGAAGTCAAGACAACAAACTTTTTAGAAAGGAATGGAAGAGGTTTATTGAGTATTTACAAACAAACTGTAAACAGATCAATACATTGGCAGGATTATTGTAAAAATCTGCAGTTTTAAAAATATATAGGAGATATATGCAAGAATAGACGATTAAAAGAATAAGTTAAGGCAATTTGGAGTATGCAGTAAAGGACGAAAATAAATGTAAAGAACTGCAGAAAGAGGGAGAAGGGAGTCAAAATTGAAAATGTTATAACTTGGTTAAATAATAGTTGCAATATATATTATTGAAATTTTTATTTTTAACTCTCTCCCCCCCCTCTCTTTAAAGGGGGCCCATCAGAAGATCTCAACGACTGAGGTGGAACATAAAGGCTACATCTGTGGAAAAGGCCATAAATCAAGTTTAAAAAAACAAAAAAAATATCATGACAAAACCAACTCTGGTGTGTTTTATGACTCAGTTAAGAGTAATGAATGAGGAGTTGGGTGCTTATGTTAGCTTTGGCTCTCTGGCTGATGAAGAAAAACTGATGTTGAACTCCATGATAAACTACAAACACCACCCTGGCAGAGGAGATGGAAATCACTTTTCAGAATCTCCACTTCAGCACCCCTTCATGGGATGCTGAACAGCAGGTGTTCCTAGTGGTGAAACTCAGCAAGGGGGAAGTAGAGATCTTGAAAGAGTGTCATCTGTTCTTAGTTTCAAAGAGGCCTGAAGAGACCTGGAAAACCTGCTCTTTGCCTCAGCAGTTTCTATCCTAGCCCTATTTTGTGATTGACAAAAGCAGACTCTGTCAATCTGGGACCTTTCAAATGTTTTGGACCAGAGCTCCCATAAGCCATTGGCTCTCCTGGCAGGGGTTGATGGGAGTTGTAGTCCAAAACATCTAGAGGGCCCCAGGCTGAGCTCTGTTTGTTAAGGGTGTTGAAAATTGAAGCTCGGGGAGGAACAAACCACAATTCCCAGGATTCTTTGGGGGGAAGCCATGTGAACCTAAGAACCTAAGAGGAGCCTGCTGGATCAGGCCAATGGCCTATGTTGTCCAGCATCCTGTTCACAGTGGCCAAACAGTTGCCTGTGGAAAGCCAACAAGGAGAACTTTAACACAATAGCACTCTTCCCTCCTACCAGAGACTGGTATTCAGAAGCATTTTTGCCTCCCAACAGTAGAGGCAGAATATAGCCATAGTGACTAGCCCTCTTCTCCTTGAACATTGGCTGGAATGTGTCCTTCAACTCTGACTATGCCTCTTGTTTGCCCAAATGGAGGCTAGAGAAAGGGGTGTGCTAGCATGTGTAAACACTAACCTACAACACAAATGTTAAACTACTGTACAGTACAAAGGTACCGAAAGCCAGTGTGGCATGGTGGTTACAGTGTCGGACTATGACCTGCGAGACCAGCGTTCAAATCCTCACTCAGTCGTGATGCTCACTGGTTGACCTTGGGCTACAATCGTTATTTCTCGGCCTAACCTACCCCACAGGGTTGTTGTGGGGATTAAACAAGGAGCAATAAGTACTGTGTACTGTGAAGGTGACTTGGAAACTACAACTACAGTCATACCTTGGTTGTCGAACGCCTTGGTACTCGTACATTTCGGCTCCCGAATGATTGAAATATGGAAGTGAGTGTTCCAGTTTTTGAACTTTTTTTGGAAGCTGAACATCTAATGCAGCTTCCGCTATTGTTTCTGGCACGCCTGAGCAATCAGAAGCCAATCAGAAGCCGCACCTTGGTTTCTGAACCTTTCAGAAGTCGAATGGACTTCCGGAACACATTCTGTTTGAAAACCAAGGTATGACTGTAATCCAGAATGTGGCTGCCAGACTGGTGACTGGGAGCAGCTGCCAGGACCATATAATATTGGTCCTAAAAGATCTACATTGGCTCCCAGTACATTTCCAAGCACCATTTGAAGTATTAGTGCTGACTTTTAAAGCCCTAAACGGCTTCGGCTCTGAATACCTGAAAGAGCATCTCCATTGCCATCGTTCAGCCCAGACACTGAGATCTAGCTCTGAGGACCTTCTGGCGGTTCTCCCACTGCGAGAAGTAAAGCTACAGAGAATCAGGCAGAGGGCCTTCTTGGTAGTCACCCCCCCCCCCCGCAAAACGCCCTCCTGTCAGATGCCAAGGAAATAAACAACTCTCTGACTTTTAGAAGACATGCGAAGGCAGGCCTGTATCAGGACTCTTTTAAAGTTTGATGTTTTAATGTGATTCATGTTTTTAATTTGTTGGAAGCTCCTCAGAGGGGCTAGGACAGTCAGGTGGGCAGCATATAAATAAATTGTTGTTGTTGTTGTTACCCCACCTTGAGCTCCTTGGTGGAAAAGGTAGGATACAAATACAGCAAATAAAGAAATAAAATTTGCATGCATTGCTCCGCCCACGTTCACCTCTAGCCCTACCCACCACTGACATGTGGCCCCTGCGCTGGGAAAGACTCTCCCTCCCTGAACTAAGTCCTATGCCAAATCCAGAAGAAGAAAAGGCCTTTCATTTCTCAATGGCAGAGAGGCTGTAGCAGAGAGAGCAATTGCTCGTGACTCTAGGCAGGATCATCCTCATGCGTTTGGCATTTCCTCCTCTTTCCTCCTCTCCTTTTTCGCATCAGAACCCGGTCAAGCTCAGTTCAAGTTTACCCCGAGGCCCCCTCCTGCGATGGCTGCAGAGGTAACCTTTGCGGTGCCCTCAAAACTCTCCGGAGCCTCGCCTGCCGCCTGGCGGAATAAACTTCCTCGCTTGGCACACACAGCTGCCTTGCCCTTATCTCTTTGAAGATTAAGGAGCTTTAACATGCCTTTAAAGTGAAGCCCTTCGCCTCGATTTTATTCCCATTATTAATGACCAGCAAACCCTTGCTGCTTCCACCACCACCACCACCCTTTATCTTTTAAATATGTTTCTCCCCTCCTTTTTATTTTTTTTTAAAAATGGCAATATTTCTTTTAACTCAGAATATGGATGAGTCTTTGCCTAGCAGGGCAGTCTGCGCGCCATCTGTCAACTTGATGGGCGCAAAGCCTCTGTTTTCAGCTGGCATCCTGCACAGATTTCAAAGCTGTGAGTCACCCGCTCCACCAGCGGTTGTAAGAAGGGCAGGGAATATAAGCAAAGCACAAGGGAGACAGCTCTCTGTTGCACTACCTTTCATGCCGTACAGTTTCTACTATACTTTATTGATTCTTTATTTTGTTCAATCCATTGATAAAACATTTTTCTCTGTGTTCAGGTAATTCAAGTACATGGATATCCACCCCTCCTAATTTAATCCTCACCACAATCCTGCGGGGTAGGTTAGGCTGAGAGGTAGTGACTGGCCCAAGGTCACCCAATGAGCTTCAGGGCTTAGTGGAGATTTGAACCCTGGTCTCCCAGCAGTGCCAGATTTATGTATATGCTAAGTAGGCTGAAGCCTAGGGCCTCTAAATCTAGGGGGCCTCGCCAGCTTGCCCGCTCCCAGTGCCGCAGTCTCCCCTCTCCCAAAATTGCAAAACCAAGACTTCATGCGAGGGCAGGGCAACTCAGGCCCAGCAACTATGAGACTCAGGGCTAGCCAGTTGGGCCCAATTTGAAGCAGTAGGGCACAACTTGATTTTTTTTTTTGTAGGTCCCCAGTTCACAGCCAAAGTCTGGAAAACAGCGACCCCTATTGCTGAAAGCAGGTAACCAGCAGGGAATGCTTCAGGTCAGCCTTTGCACTGTTGACTAAACACCTCCTGCTGTGCAGATAATGGAGCAATTTCCCCTTAAAATAATGCATTTTACAGCATGGTCATTTCAAGAGGGGCTTGTCCTCCACATCAGTGCAGCACTGGAGTCAAAGACATCTCTCCCAGCCAGCCTTCAGCCCGCCCGCCCAAGATGGACCCCCGTTTTTCTTCTTCCCAGCACACTTTGCTAAAAACTCTCTTTTCCTGTCACTTACCATCCAGTTACCCTGGCAACCTTCTGTCTGTCCAGGCCCCAAATTCCTCCTAGGTAGCCATCAACACCATTAATACTTCTATCCCAGGTGAGGCCCTGGTTTGGATAGGAAGCTAAGCCTAGGAAGCTTCCGATTAGAGCATCTGGTTTGCCCCTTTGTGAAGAGGATTCTGGTCTTGATGGGCCTCCAGCAGGCTCGTCTCATGTTTTTATGAAAGGGACACCAGCAGATCTTCAGAATTCTCCACATCTCACGCTGCAACTTTCACACCACATTCTTTCTGACAGATGCGCAGGTGGCAAAATGGGGGCTCTGTGGTGAAAAGCCTTGTATCAAGCTGAGCAGAGGCTGCTGGACTTTTGAATTTTCTGTATGTTCCCTTCATAGATTTATTTTTTTTGTGGAATACACAAAGAACCTCACTGAAGGATCAAGGTCCACCGTTCTGATTGTTCAGGTGACAAGTCACTGTCAGGTGATAAAGACTTGGCTCCCCCACTGGCCAGGATTCGGACGCCACGGGAAATGTCAGTGTTTCACAACAAATCTGTTTTCAGAATCAGAACAGACAGTCGCAATGCTGAAATATAGGATGAAACGTCGTGAAAAGCTGCCAAACCAAGATGCCCCAAGTGGAAGAAAGTGCCTTGGCAAGGTGACAGAAATGTGTCATTCAAAAACGTAGATTTGAATATATATATATAAAGGTATTCTTTGGAATAGCTGTTTGTTTGTTTGCATTTTCTGGTGGAAAAGCAAATGACCAACTTTTAAAAAAAATGTTATTGGGTTTATTTAATGTTAGTACAGGTAGACGCGGGTGGCGCTGTGCGTGGTCGCGGGTGGTGCTGTGGGTTAAACCACAGAGCCTAGGACTTGCCGATCAGAAGGTCGGATTCCTAACAGCACTGCTCCTGCCAACCTAGCAGTTCGAAAGCACATCAAAGTGCAAGTAGATAAATAGGTACCGCTCTGGCGGGAAGGTAAACGGTGTTTCCGTGTGCTGCTCTGGTTTGCCAGAAGCGGCTTAATCATGCTGGCCACATGACCCGGAAGCTATACGCCAGCTCCTTTGGCCAATAAAGCGAGATGAGCGCCGCAACCCCAAAGTTGGTCAAGACTGGACCTAATGGTCAGGGGTCCCTTTAACCTTTACCTTTACCAATGGCTACTAGCCATGATGACTATCTTCTGCCTCTATGGTCAGAAGGACTAGCGCTTCTTAATACCAGTTGTTGGAAGCCACAGGAGGGGAGAGGGGGCTCGGGTCCGGGTCCCCCACAGGCATTAATTTTCATTCTTTGTATATCGTATTGTTGTTTTATTGCTATGGCCAATGGCTGACGCAAATAAAGATTCATTCATTCATTCATCTGGTTGGCCACTGAGAACAGGGTGCTGGACTAGATGGGCCACTGATGTTTATCCGCAGACATGGCAATTTGCAGTCTGTCAGACAGCAGGGTCAGCCCTGATGAGCTTACAGCCAAAACATCTCTGATTAATTTCTGCCTTTGATCTGGGTTTCTCTTTTCGGTGCTTGCGCAGGACCTTTCCCAATACTCCTTCTCCCTCACCCATGCTCTGCTTGGGCTCTCGTCTCTTTTGTTCTTGCACATTTATTGATCTTCATAGGCCAGCCTTAAGAACATAAGATAAGTCCTAGTAGATCAGGCCAGTGGCCCTTTCCTCACAGTGGTTGACCAGATGCCTGTGGGAAACTCACAAGCAGGACCTAAGCGCAAGAGCAACCCTCCCCTCATTTGGTATCCAACAATTGCTATTCGGAAGTATTACTGCCTCTGACCATGGAGGCAGTTCCTAGCCATGCTGGCTAGTAGCCATGACAGCCTTATTCTCCATGAATTTGTCCAATCCTCTTTTAAAGCCACCCAAGTTGGTGACCCTCCAGATGCCGTGGACTACAAATGCCATCATCCATGACCATACGTGAAGGGAAGAAATCAAATAATATTAGAACGATGTGGGTCCTGTGCCTTTTAGGGGCCTCGTGACAACGGATCAAAATTTTATCCTGAAAGAAAATTGCAATCAAGATTCGGAGATAATTTGTGAGCCCCCCCCCCCCCCAGATTTTGACTGCCTAGGGGCCTCCAGAGGGTTTAATCCACCACTGATTGTGGTTCTCCCTTTTAGGTACTTGTCAGGGTGTGTTTGCATCCGTCTAGTGTCTTGTGTGAACACAATTAAATCTAAATGACGCCCAGTGCTATTTTTCTAGACAAAGAGTTGCAGGAACTCACCTCCCTTGTTCTCTTAGAATGGCAATGGCGCCCACCTGAGGTGTGCCGGAACTGAGTTCCTGTGAGTTCCCCCTGGGGAAAAAACCCTGATGACACCCATACACACCCATACACAACTGGGCTATTGTTGCAAGACTCCAGGTGTGAGATCCAGACTGGGATGGGGGTTGTTTGTTTGCTTGTTTACAAATCAAACTCCTTTTTGGGGGGGGGGAAGGGCAGAATCTTTGCCCTCCTCCCTGAAGCTGGATATCAGACATGCATCTGTTATTTGAATTACCATCCAAGCATCCAAGGTCCCAGGGGGGGAATTTTTGCATTAAATCAAAATGAGATGGTGGGTGGGTTTCCTATTTTTATTTTTGACAGTTAAAGAAAGAACCCACCCCCATTCCTCCCCATTCTGTTGCAGAGTATTGCCAATCTTGTCCTCATTCCAGCAGCATTCATTGATCTGACACCCCCACCCCCCGCAATGCTTCTTCTCTGAATTGTTGCATCTTTTCTAGCTGATGGGCCTTGACTTCCTCTCATTACTCAGAGGATTCTCTGGAATGGCATCCTCTCCTTCTGGGCTGCTTGTCCCAGTTTGAACTTCCTCAATTCCCAGCATGCTCTAGGAGGGAAGTAGGAAATATCTGGAGGGTGGTCTGTTCTTCACAGTTCCATCTGCACCTCTGGCCATTGCATAATCTCTCTCTGCAGCCTTTATGGAGTGTGTTGTTATTTTCCCATAAATTGTTCTCTAATCCAGCTACAGATGCATTATGTTTTGTTGACACGCACCCCAATCGCTGAGCAGGGGAAAGCTTCAGGGATCCTAGCTCGTGCCGTGAAACTGGTTTCCTTAAAATGAAGGTCACTGGAGGCTTACAGCGTTTCTGTGATATAATAATTTATTTGCACATAGAATATGCAGGCTGAGTGCAAGCTTACTAACTCACACAGTACATAGTGAAGCAATGGAAATAGAAAACCTTTTGCTATGCAAAAGGAGCACCATTTAAGCTCGTGAATCATGGTAGAGAGACCCCTTTAATTATTGCAGTCATACAGAGAGGTGCTTATAGGTAAGAAAATAATAAAGTTGCTTGCTGTAGGAACTACATAACTTGGATAGAAAAGGTGTCTAGTTGTAGTCTAAGCAAGTAGTCTAGAGAAGGACAAGGCAGCCATGCTTGCTCCTTTGTTCTCTATGGGGATTAAAAATTACCTTCATATTGAGGTCTGAGAAAGAGGAGGAGAAAGAATTGTAAAACAGGATGCAACCTGAGTATATCAGCCAGTATATCAGCCTAAGCAACAAGGAGCTACAGATACAGAGATAATCTGGGAATCTGGAGGTCCCTTGCTCTGTCTGTCTGAACCCGTTGCAAAGCCCTTCTGCTGCAAGCTGAGTTGCACCCAAACTTCCAGCAGTAATTTACATAATTAATTTCATAAATGACATAAATGTCAGCAACTGGCTGGACAAAGAGGAGTAGTGGGAAGCACCAGCTGGAAAGTGAAAGCCCAGAGGAGGAAGGCTCAGAGCCGGGGATTGGTGGTGGGGCATCGAGGAGACTTCAGAAGAAACCAAAAGAGGCAACAGGGTTTAGTGAGCAGGACGAGCCTGTGACAGAGATAAGTTCAGACACAGAGGCTGAAGCAGAGGAGGGAGGTCAAGAGGCTGCTGAAGAATCCAGGGTGTCTCCTGCTGCAACAGGCTCCCCTCTCCCTGGTCTCTATGAACACGCAGAATAGTGAGAGCAGAACAGAGGTCAAAGGTGCATAGACACCTCTGTTTGGAAAACATCTGGGAAATAAGGAGGATTATAGAGGTGTGGAAGCCAGCCCTGGTAACTGCTCTATAGGGGCAAGACCTACTGGGAATTGTTGCTGAGTTGTATGCCATTTCCTTGAATAAAGAGTTAATTTCACTGACAACGGAGCCCTGTGTCTTTCATGCTAACCTGCGTCTGACTCCAGCCGTGACAATGAGTTACATAATTTCATAAGTAATTTGAATGGGGGTAAAGAGGATGGAATAATGTGTTGACATCACAGCATAAGTAATGTAGCAACTTTTGAGGCTGAAGGAAATCTCCACAGCGGTGAGAAAACAAAGGGTGTTTATTGCTAGCAATAATGGCTCAGTGGGCTCACTCTCCACAAGCTGAGCAAAGCCCTGAAAGGTTGGGGCCTCCTTAATCTACATAGCTGTTATCTGTTAAAGCAATGCATATGCATAAACTTCCTCCAGTCTGAAGTTACAACACAATACTAATTATACCATGTATGGTCTTTCCTTCCTTACCTATTCATTGAGCAAGCGAACAAAGAACTCTCTCTAAGCAAACCCCCCCCCCCCCCCGCTGCACGTGAGGGTTCAGAATATCTAGGCATGTCTTCTTTCATATGCAGACGCTTAGGAATGTAAGTAAGGAGTAAAGCTGCTCCTAGCACAAGATAAGACACTGGAAAGAAACAATAGGCCCAAGGCCTCTAGCCTGGCTAGTTAGCTGAGCTTATAGATCTCTATGCGCATCAGTAATCAGTTACGTAAATGAAGTAAGTTGCGTAATTTTACCATACTGTAGTTTTGGGAGGAAGGCAACCTGCAGAGAAACAGAAACAGTGCTGCAGAACAGAAAACAACGTCTACTCACAGCCATATCTGGGATCCTTCAACAGTTCCTTCCCCAGTTCCAATCACTCTGCCTAGAGGCAAATTATGATGTGTAACTTGGCCAAGGTGGGAGACACCCCGCTTAGCCCCAAGTCTGGCTTGCAATTTCCTGACTCATAAAAAGGCACGTTTCCTTTGTACCCAGGTTCCCACCCAGTCACACACCAGTGATTCCCCCAACAAATATATGACACAGCTAGGAGGCTGGCTGTTTTCTTTTCTTTTCTTTCAAAAAAAAAATTGCTCCATATGTCAGAGACACATGGAAAAACGAACAAGAGAACTCCCCCGATGAGGGAGCAAAAAGCCTCTCAGTTTACAGGGTGCCGAGACTGATGGAAGGCAATGTTAACATTTTAAGACTGACCCTACCGCCAGTTGCGAGAGCGTCGTTGTTGTTTTTAAGCTGGAAAACAGGCCAAGAGGCAGTTGTTAATAGACTAATGATTTGCTTGCCTTCTGAAGACCGGGCAGCCAGGAACACTGACTGCTCCTCAAAATACAGTCTGGCCTTTTTTTATTCAGCCAATAAAATGCAGTCAATGATCAGCCCTTGTAGACCGATTCTCCTGCCAGGCATGGGGTTTTTACAAGACTGTAACCAGCCTACAGAGAGGACCCGAGAGCTAACAGACTGACTCACTGCACTCCAAAACTGCTGGCTTTTAAAAGTTGCTGGGGGGGCTGACAACAGAATTGCATTTTAGGAACCAGCCCATTACGAAGTGTTAGTTGAACCGAACAATAAGAAGTTGGGGGCAGAGAGAAGGGGAGAGAAAGGTGGAGCCCCAAAAGAGGACAACAGGAGACTTGTGAAATCAGCATTGGCTACAGACAGTATTTTGCTTTTTCATTGAGTTGACAATGGTTAGCAAGAGGTTTGCTGCTACAGGTATTTCTTTAATCCCACTTCCACCTTTTGGGCCAAATAGATTTGGTACGTTTTTGAACCTATGTGGGGAAAAACCTCTCGAGTAAATAATAATAATAATAATAATAATAATAATAATAATAATAATAATAATAATTTCTATTGCAATTGTAGGGGAAGACGCTACAGCCTATTTCATGTCACTTTCACTTGCATTCCTCCAAAGGCCCACTCCATCTCATTTCCATGTGAATCTGCCATTTTTAAAAATATAAATAAACTGCATGAAAATTAACACACTTGAAGTATTTCACCTCAAAACGCACACTTTTAAAACATAGGTGGAAACATTGCACAAGCTGACAACTGTGTTGGAACACTCGGCATGTGCAAAATCTAGTGGGCAATGATATTCCGATCTGCAATTTTCCAAGGCTGTCACAATTCCCAAAGATCAAACTCTTTCAGCATAGCTAGTAAATCCCCTAAAGGCATGGCGCGCAGCGAGATAAGATGGAGCTTGGCTTGGCTTCAGTGGCCATGAGTGCATCTTACTGCTCTTGGACAGGGATACCCTGGCAACAGTGATCCATGCCCTGGTAAATTCAGGACATGACTACCGGGTTAAGTACTTAATTCGTTCTGCAGGTCCGTTCTTAACCTGAAACTGTTCTTAACCTGAAGCACCACTTTAGCTAATGGGGCCTCCTGCTGCTGCCACGCTGCCGGAGCACAATTTTTGTTCTCATCCTGAAGCAAAGTTCTTAACCTGAAGCACTATTTCTGGGTTAGCGGAGTGTGTAACCTGAAGTGTATGTAACCTGAAGCGTATGTAACCTGAGGCACCACTGTACTGCAAGGCTCTCTATGGGGGGCTACCCTGGTCTGGAAGCACCGTCTGCTGCAAAAAAAAAAAAAAAGTGATGCAGCTGTTGTTGGGCTCCCAATATCCCCAGCCAGCAGGGCCAATGGTGGGATGGGAGGTGACGGGAGGTGGAGCCCAATAATATTTGGTCGATTAGGATTTCCAATCCCTGCAACAAAAGGTACTCTCGTTTTCATTTAATGGAGAAATCCTGGCTCTGAGAACCAAATTAAAAGTCTTGAATAGAGCATATATATATATATATATATATATATATATATATATATATATATGCTACTGTATGTATATACCATTTAATACAGTACTGGTGTTTCTAAGGGATGTCTATACAAATTAAAAAGCATACCATGGATCAGATAAATTTAAATTCATTTTAAAAACGAAACCCAGAAAACATGCGTGTGGAAGTAGAGAAATCTTTGTTGAGCATTTCAAGTTCAACAAGGAGAGGGAAGGAGGTTTCCTCAGAATTGGGTCCCAAATACTGAATGCACAGCTTCTGGCTGATCCAAGGCATAATATCCAAGCCCAGGGTACCAGTAACAGAGCCTCCTGTGAAGATCTCAGTGACTGGGCAAGGATACCAGGGACTGGGTACTCTTTCGAGGGTCGTAGACCCAAGTTTTATGGGCATTGTAAATTAATACAAGAACCTTGAGCTTGGCCAAGTGACATACTGTATGGTCAGTTGGGGCAAGCTTTTAAGCTCTGGTGTAATCGGCTGATGATGTTGCCGCAGGTTTCCCATCCTGGATTTACTGGGATAATGAAGATGTTGGCTGAATCTAAGCCCATGCTATGATAGTAGTACCAGAGCTAGTGTGGTGTAATATTGGACTATGACCTGGGAAACCCGGGTTTGAATCCCCACTCAGCTGTGAAGCTCACTGGGTGAGCTTGGGCCAGTGACTGCCTCTCAGCTTAACTTAGCTCATAGGGTTGTGAGGACAAAATGATGGGGAGCCATGTACACCACCTCGAGTTCCTTGGAGATAAATAAATAAATAATAATAAGAGTGGTACCTCGGTTTTCGAATGTAATCTGTTCCAGAAGACAGTTTGAGTTCTGAAATGTTCCAAAACTGAGGCACAGTTTCCCACAGAAAGTAATGCAAAATGGATTACAGTGGTGCCTCGCAAGACGAAAAAAATCCGTTCCGCGAGTCTCTTCGTCTAGCGGTTTTTTCGTCTTGCGAAGCAACCCTATTAGCGGCTTAGCGGATTAGCGCTATTAGAGGCTATTAGCGGCTTAGCGGCTAAAAGGCTATTAGCGGCTTAGAAAAAGGGGGGGAATGCGGGAAAAAATCGCAAGACTCGCAAGACGTTTTCGTCTTGCGAAGCAAGCCCATAGGGAAATTTGTCTTGCGAAGCAACTCAAAAATGGAAAACCCTTTCGTCTAGTGGGTTTTTCATCTTGCGAGGCATTCGTCTTGCAGGGCACCACTGTAATCCGTTCCAGATTTTTAAAATCAACCCCTAAAACAGCGATTTAACGTGATATTTACTACCTAATGATACCATATCAATTTATGCACTGGGTTCCACACAGTCATATAAACAAACTGGTTGCAAGATAAGCCCAAATATCACCAAATAAGCCCAAATATCACCTCTGTGATGTGCAGCTACTTAGGACTCAACAGCTGACAGCTAGGCCTCTGGATCTTGCACTCAGTGGAAGCCGCATGGCATGTTCAACTTCTGAGGCATGTTCAGAAACCGAAGCATTTACTTCCAGATTTACGGCATTCGAAAACTGAAATGTTTGTCAACGGAGATGTTCAAAAATCAAGGTACCACTGTAGTGCCTATCCTGCCACAGTTTAATGTTGGAGGGGTGCTCTTGCCCACCAAGAAGTTTAGCATCTCCAAGCGTCTTCTGCACCCATCAGCATTTTCCCACCATCACCATGCCTGCCAAAGGATTGTTTCCTTGTTGGTGCTGAATATTGACTCCATGTTTACGGATGCCAAGCGTGTCCTTGGCTAAGTGATGTTTGGGCCTGAAGGAAGCCTGTCAGATGCTGGAGCCTTCATCCCTGTTTGGCAGCATCATGGCACCAGTTTCTTAAGAAAGAAAGAAAGAAAGAAAGAAAGAAAGAAAGAAAGAAAGAAAGAAAGAAAGGAAGGAAGGAAGGAAGGAAGGAAGGAAGGAAGGAAGGAAGGAAGGAAGGAAGGAAGGAAGGAAGGGCAAGATGAAAAGAAACAATGGGAGAGTGTGGGGAGAAATGATTGTTATACAGGAATGTTGGATGTGATTGGGGTGTGTAGAAAAACGGTAGTCTGGATTATTGGAACCAGCACTGTTACAGGTCCCATGTAATACTTGTTATACATTTTCAAGAAACCAGCCTTTTAGCTCTGAAGCTCCCATGCTTTGGAACTCCCTTCCCATTGTCATCAGGCAGGTGCTTTTGCTGCTAAAAAAGAATGTTGTTCTGGCAAGCCTCTCCACCTATGTATAAAGATGACAAGTATTTTAATTTGGTTTGTAGCTCATCGTCAATTTTAATTAGTTTTTAAAGTTTCAAAATAGTTGTTTCTAACTTTCTATTACTGATAGTTTCATTGTTTCATTCTTTTCGTTAACTACTTTGAGAGTGGTTTGGGTTTTGTTTTATTTACTATATCTAACGGTATACACATTTTATAAAATAAAAACAAATAAATACCCTTCAGTGACAGCTGGCAACTGCTGGACCTGGTGGGATAAGCCAAGGGGGTCCCATAAGATAGGGCCAGCTTGGGGTTTGTTTGTCTCCATCTTATTCCCTCTTGCAAAGATGCTGTGGGCACTTGAGCAGTGCAGTAAGATAATGACTTTGCATCTAACTGAATCCAGCTCTGCAAGTTAAGTTAGAATGTAAGAACATAAGGCTAGCCATCTTGGATCAGGATGCTGGATTAGATGGGCCATTGGCCAGATCCAGCCTTCTTTTGTTCTTATATTCTTCAGTCTTTTGTAAACCGGTATAGGCTGCTCTATTGGACATGTTAGGATGCCATATGCTAGAAGCTGATTAGCATTTGAATAATTGTATTAATTGGGAGTTAGTTGATATTGTTATGATTTGGCTAATATTAGGGGGATATTGGAACACTAATAAAAAAATCATTTGCAAAAATAAAAAATAGGATGCCATATGCCTTCCAAGTTACTCCAAATTAGTTATGAAAAAACCATTGTTCTGGTATAAATATATCGATATGCAATGAATGAAGTTTGCAGGGTAAAGATTAAGAGGAATTGGATATAAGAGGATATAGGCAAATTAATATTGATAACACAACAATTAAATCAAAAGAGAGAGAAGGAAGTCACACACGGGTGGAGGGAAGTCAAGATTTATGTATTTTTGTTTAGTTTTTTGTATTTTAGGATGATATCTTTTTTTTGATGGCTGTTTGTCTATTCTTTTTTATTTTTTATTGTATTTTTGGTGTTGTTTGTTTTGTGTGTGTTTTTGGTCATTGTATTCAGCAATAAAAATTAAAAAATTAAATTTAAAAAAAGGATGCCATATGCTTTCCAGGGTACTCCAAATTAGTTATTTAAAAGGTGGTATCGCAGAAAACAATCTAGAAGTGGTAACTATACTTATCATTGCAGGAAAGCTAATGGCTGCAAACTAACTTATTATAAGTGAATACATGTAAATGAACCAAATAATTTTGTGGAGAGATGGGTGCTTTTTGTGATGTTCTGTAACAATAAGTTCAGTGACAGTGTACAACCTTATGCTGCCTTTAACTTCTTGTAATGTTGTTGCATTAAACAGTCAAAGCACATTGGGCTTTATTTAAATACATTTTTTAAAAAATATAATCAATATAAAGCCTTGGAGTCTTGTTGTGAATCTCACATGCACAGACTGAAATCTCATTGCTTCCTTGCTGACATAAATCGCACCCTTGCCTCCCCATTCATATTTGCCTGGATTCGACTTCGGCATCACCTATCAGTGCCTGAATGATCGACTGTGTGTCTGGCTTGACTTAAGTGTTACCAAGGGAGAGGTTAAGTGCAATGACACCTTGAGGCCTTCCCAAAGGAAAATGCTGGGAAACATTTGATGTGCCAAGAGGGAAGGAACAATGCATTTTGACACCTTGGGCAAACATGTGCAAAAAATCAGGAGGACAGGGAAACAACAACAAAATGTTGGGACAAACTCTCAGATGCCAGAAATAAAGACAATACAGTATCTTGATCAAAAACAGTCCTCAGACTAATACAGTAATATGAGTAAATACGAGATTGGGTGCATTGACAGAAGATGAGGACCTCCTAATTACAAATACAAGTGAAACTGAAAATGCATTCCATTGTTTGCGATTTCTACAACAGGGGAGAGAGCAGAACTATCACTTTTCAAACGGGCTCGGTCAACCAGTTGACTTGCAACAATTGAGGAGGGCATTGGCTCATTGTCAATGCATTGCAAGCAAAAAGAACCAGGTTCAGTTCTTGGTTGCTCCAGGTCACCTGGGGAATGGCCCATGTCTGAGACCCTGAAGAACAACTCTCAATCTGTACTGACCAGGGGTGGGGAACCTCAGAACTGGGGACTAGATGTTGTGCTCCAGGCCACTCCATCCAGCCTTTGACCCTCTCTGGGCGCTACTTGTGGGAATGTTCAGGGTGGCAGGAGAGGATATATTGCTTATTAATATCCTTCCTAACTTGCATTTGCAAGTTCCTTTACTTAGCAGAGTTTACATTCCCCTTTTCAACGCACAAGGTTGCAGGCTTGTGTAAGCCTCTCACTATTAGGTTCCTGGTAAATTCCCTTATATCCTTCTTAAAAGAATAAACAAACAAGAGTCTTGTGTAAGATTATAAAGGAAGTTTACTCACATCATCCGTTCACAGTTGGATCCCTGAAGGCAGACTTAGTTACAAAATATATGCATGTGGATCTATCCCATATGGAGATAATTCCAGTGTCCTCTGTTGGTTGGAAGCCAACAGAGCATCTCTAGCTAAAAAGCTGCTCCAACTACGGATGGAGTCAAAGAGAGAGAGAGTGCTGCGTGTCCTGTCCTTTTGTGTTACCTGGACAGGTAAGGTCATGCCCACCTCTAGTCAGCTGTGGCACCTTGGGAAGACTTGAGGACCACTCAGAGGAGCTTCCGGGGGGGGGGGATGCTTTCATTAACTCGCAGCCCATATCTTCCTGCATTCTCTCTCCCTTTCTGTCCCAGGAACCTTCAGGGGAGCTGGCAGCTTTAACTTGAAATCCATTATCTTCCTGCATCTGTCTCTTGCTCTCTCCCTGGGAGCCATCTTTCCTTGAGTCCTCCTCCTGCTCCTGCCTCCCAGTCACGGTCCCAGATTCCTAGTCCCCCCCCCCTTCCCCTGCTCTCCATTTCTGGTGCACTTACATAGAGGCTCCTTCCATGAACTCAGGGTGAGGTGGAGCACAAGGGCACCCCGCAGAAGTGAGGACAGAACAGGGCAGGGGTATCTCCACTTAGGCTTGCCCTGTAACAGAACCAGCGGTGGAGCAAGCTGATCAGGCACCTGGGGCGGCGTGCGTGCTCTGCACCCGCAGTGGGGCCAGCCACCCACAGGGCAGGGCAAGCCGGGGCAGGATGCTCCATGGGTCCTCCGAGGAGTCTGCCTGCCTCTTCCCACTCAGCCACCCTATAGCTGAGGGGGAGGTGGTGGGTGGACCGTTTGGGGCAGCGTGGAGCCTGTGGGCCCCCAAGCCACCGCGTCACTCCCAGGAGAGACGTGTAGCTCTGGCAAGCTGCAGGCCCTGTGGTGAGCGCCACCCTCTGCTCACTCTCCTAGGCTGAACCAAGGCATCTCAGGTGCCAAAACCTTACAGATCAGGCCTTGCCCAGGTGTATCTGTCACCCAATTCTGCTTGTAGGGTTGCCACCTTCGAAATAAGTGATTTTGCTCCTTTGCTTCTCACAGCCGACTGTCAGGGAACAGACATCCTCCCTATGGATGACATCGTCAACAAGGGGTTAATCATCAGAAAGGATTTTGCATCTCGTCTGCTGAATCTAAAGGTTAATTCCGCCCAGGCTCAGTCACTGTTTTTCTGGTTGAGTAGGCAAGAGCCCTAAAATGGCACTCTGCCTGTCAGAGGGTGGGGGGAGGAGAGAAATGAAAGCTTTTGCTTCCAAAAATATCTCCGAAACAAAACGGGGAGGTCAGGAGAAGAGTCGGAGGGAAAAGAAACTACTTCTCCCGGAGGCTAAGCCTCTGAATCGACTTCCCTGAGTACCTGGAGATCACCTCCGAGAAATGGGTTGACAGGGTGAAAGTAAATGTTAGCAACAGAGAAAAGTGTAGTTAAGATGAACCACAGTGTAGGGTTTGAACATGGGCCACTATCCTTTTGCTTTGAAACACTGCAGTAGCCCACAGGCATAATTTCAAGTTTTCTAATTAAACATTTTGCTTAAAGTTTTATTATGTCCTCCAAGTGTCCCAATTTTCCAGGGGGCAGTCCTGGAACTACAAAAGCCATCCCGGCTTCTGATTTGATCCCGGAATGTCCCTATTTCCTCCACTAGTGCTGCCACTGGCAAGCTTAGGAAAGAGGATGAGCCACTGCTTTTCCCAAGCAATGACGGCTGCAGTGGCTGCAGCTGCAAGAGAGCATCCAGCTGCCTCTCCATGGCCTCTTCATGGCCATTGCTGCCAGCCTCCTCCCTTGGGAAGTTGTAGCGGCTGCTGGAGAACAGGCGAGGAGGAGGAAAGGCTGCTGCTGCTGAGGCCCAGCCCCATGGCTCTGAGGGGCAGGCAGAGGGCAGGGATGCCCTGGGCAGGAAGCAAGGTGGAGTGGAACAGAGCGCAAGGAGTCTTGATTTTTTTAATTAAAAAAAATGCTTTGTGCATCCGCATCTAATCTTGTCCCTTTCTAAAATTTATATATTGGTGTGTGTTAGTGTAGGGCTTGCCAATCAGAAGGTCAGCGGTTTGAATCCCCGTGACGGGGTGAGCTCCCGTTGCTTGTTCCCAGCCAGTAAAGCAAGATGAACACTGTAACCCCAGAGTTGGCCACGACTGGACCTAACGGTCAGGGGTCCCTTTACCTTTACCTAAATCTACCATAGAATAGAATAGAATAGAATAGAATAGAATAGAATAGAATAGAACAGTGCCGGATTTACGTATAAGCTAAACAAGCTATAGCTTAGGGCCCCACTCTCTTGCCCCCCCCCCATAAATTTAAAAGGGAAAAAACCTGGACGTACATTTCCAAAATATAAGATAAAAAAAACCCCTACATACAGCAACAGTGTTGTGTGTTGTGTAGGCTCCTGTGATGTAAGTAATGGGCCCCGCCTGTTAGCCTGCTCCCTAAAATGTCACTGATTTGCTCATTTCTATTTATAGGGTGCCTACATTCTGCATGGACTGGTTGCATGGCAACATGTGCAAATGGCTTTAGATCCCTATTAGGTCCATAAATGACCATACAGCATATATTCAACACAAAAAAGCAGCAATAATTTGTTGTTGACAAAGGACAGCTGGACATATAAAGGGCCCCATTACCTTCAGTAGCTTAGGGCCCCATCAAACCTAAATCCGGCTCTTGAATAGAATCGGTATTAAAGGGTTTTCTCAGGATGGTTGGTGTAATGCTGCTGGCACTCACCCTTCTTCTGATAGGAAATGCTCTGCGGGGAACAAAAATGAGGGCTTGAGAAGGGTCAGTTGTGGGTGGGGGGTAAGAAATGCCCCTGTTTTCATCTGAGGAATGTTGGAGGGTATGATCTCCAGGTTAGGGTTAGGAATGTCCCATAGGAGCCATCTCCTGGGAGCTGAGGGGGCATCAACCCCGCTAATAAAATATTTGAGGGGGCTGGGGAGCCCCCCAAAGTTAAGGGGCATTGCAATTCAAATGGTGTACATGCACCATGCCCTGTGAGCGATTATGCGGGGCAGGGCTTACCCGCCCCCCAATATTTTATTCAAGTTGGCACCCCTGGAATGTCCCTTGTTTGAAGCCCTGCCAAACAGCTGCCACTCACTCTGGAGAATCCCATGCTAGATAAACCAGCAGTCTCACTCAGTAATCAGCAGCTCCCCTTGTTCCAAGCTGAGACAGAGTCCATCCTGCTGCTGCCAACACAACTTCTCCTGTCCTCTTGGGAGATGGGAAGGGACATTGGTTTGACAGGGTCACCCCCTCCACCACCAATCATGGATGACAGGAGACCTTTTACTGTCCTCCCTGTGCTGGGGCTGAGCTCCCCCTGCAACCTTCACTCTGGGTCAGCCAGGAAGAGCTGCCTCCATGAGGAACTAGCTTGGTGCGGGTGCCTGTGCCTAGACCTCATGTGTGCAAGGTCAGAGCCAGCCTGTCTTTCTGCTGTGCCCCTGAGCCACGGCTCGTGTTGACAGGGCGCTGCCAATTCTCACTCTCTTCTGCTCCCTTCTCTCCCCATCTGACACATTGAGCCTGTCAGGGATCATTTCTAGAGTGCACAACTGGAGAAGTGTGCTCGAAAGTGATTGGCCAAGGCTGTCAGGTGTTTTTCCTTGCCACGTTTGACCCATGTCATCACCTCACATCACTCACCTCCTCACTCACCCGGCTCGACGTGACTTTCGCCAAGAGATGGCCAACACACATTTCCTTGCGTGACTCACCTTGGTTCCCGTGGGCCTGCAAAGGTGACTGAAGGGCACTGGGACAAGAAGGTCCACAGCTCAGGGGAAAAGCAGATGTTTTGCATGCAGGTGGTCCCAGGATCAACCCCCAGCAACTTCAGGTAGAGCTGGGAAGTTTCCCTGCCTGAAGAGCAGCTGCCAGTCAGTGTAGACAATGCCAAAGTAGATGGACCAATGCTCTGATTTAGTACATACCCTCCAAAATCTTGAGTCCCAAAACTGGTATGGATACACATCTTCCTGTCCATATTCTGCACAAGTCATTTGCCCCTTGTGAAATGCCTAGTTGAGTTAGCACAAGGACATAAGAACAGGAAGCATGAAAAAGAACTAAATTAACTTGCCCCCCACCCTTAACTAGTTTTTTGTGTTAATCAATGCACAGGGGAATCCAAACACAGATAATCCAAATAACATTTTGTTTGGCTTTATGAAACAACAACAATAATAATCATAGTAATACATTTTATGTACAGTAGTACCTTGGAAGTCGAACGGAATCCATTCTGGAAGTCCGTTCAACTTCCAAAACATTGGGAAACCAAAGTGCGGCTTCTGATTGGCCCTGTTTTGTTTTGTTTTGTTTTGCTTTGTTTTGTTTTTGGCAGAAGTGAAGAATCTCAGCTCCAGGGGCCAAATGTGGCCCTTGAGACATCTCTGTCTGGTGCTTGGGACTTTCCTCAGGCCACACCCCTCACTGGTCCCATTTTGCACCCCAAATCTTTTTGCCTGACTCTCCAGATCTCAGGCAAGAGTGGTGAGTCAGAGGGGTTGAGTTGAGCCATGGACTTTCCAAAAAGAGACTGTAAAGAAGGCTGTTGAGGAGTCGATCCTTTGAAGATCACCACCTTCATCTTCACCATTTCAAAGAACTTTATGTCTTTTCTTTTTTAAAAAAACTTTATTTTATTCCATTGTCCATAAAGATATAAAAAAGAACAAAAAATGTAACAGTACCAGAACATCAGAAATGGCAAAGCAGGGAATGTATCCGTTCTCTTCATTCGTCCACAATATCAGAAGATGTGAAGAGATACCCGCTAGCAGTAATATTAAGAGGTCTATAGCCCCTGCACTGGTAGTGCCAAGAGTCCTGAAGAATAGTTGGATTGGTGTAAAGGATAAAGACCCACTGCACAGTGTTAAAAATGTTCTCAATTTTCTAAGCCTTTGGAAATCTGTGATCACCAGGTTCCAGACATTTTTATATCTTTCTCCTTCTCCTCCTCTCATCATTATTTATATTAATCATTATTATATTTATGAATCACTTCCCATGAAATACCCCAAAGTGATTTACAATATAACAACATATACAGTGGTACCTTGGGTTACAGACACTTCAGGTTACAGACTCCGCTAACTCAGAAATAGTACCTCGGGTTAAGAACTTTGCTTCAGGATGAGAACAGAAATCGTGCTCCTGCTGCGCGGCAGCAGGAGGCCCAATTAGCTAAAGTGGTACTTCATGTTAAGAACGGTTTCAGGTTAAGAAAAGACCTGCAGAATGAATTGAGTTCTTAACCCAAGGTACCACTGTATACAACTGTGACATACGTAACAAGAAGACTCCCCCAACAACATACAAATCAATCTGGCTAACCTGATTCAAAAATACGCACTCACACCCCGCTCACACACAAAAACAATTCTCACTACAGCCAACCAAAGACAACCAGCCATACCCTAAGCCAACACCCAACCTCTCTTACCACCAAGGAAATACAAGTGAATAGTAAGAGAATCCATACAAGTAATGCTGACACAACCCCTTATACACACTTAAGTAGAAAAATAGAAGCATAACCACTTGATCCCACCCCACTCAGTGGCGTAGCGTGGGTTGTCAGCACCCGGGGCAAGGCAAGTAATTTGTGCCCCCTAACCCGTGGATTTGCGCCCCCTAACCTGTGGATTTGCCCTAACCCCAGATGTTGCGCCCGGTGCAGCCGGCCCCCCCTGCACCCCCCACGCTACGCCACTGACCTCACTCCCCCTTTCTTTTCTTCTTCTTCTTCTTCTTCTTCTTCTTCTTCTTCTTCTTCTTCTTCTTCTTCCTCCTCCTCCTCCTCCTCCTCCTAATTGTTTAAAGCAATTCTTAAATCAATAACTTATACATTGACCACTAATAATGAAACATGTTTTAGATATTTTCCCACATTTATTATGTTATTTTTTTGATATACAAATGGCATGAGAAAACATGGTATACTTGTTTGTATAACATTATTCTTGTTTATAAAACCTAATAATAAATAATAATAATAAACAGTGAAATATATGAAAGCATTTTTTTAAAAATCATACATATGAAAACAGCTTAAAGCCGCAGCAGCACATACATGAAATCAATTACAATCCAATATGGATACCAACCAGGATAAAGATTTTAGAAGACGTTGAAAGAGAAACACCAAGCAGGCAACAGAGAATAGTCATTGTCTGATATTGCAGTGGGAGGGAGTTCCAAAGGCTCAGTGCTGCCACAATAACATCATGGAGGACATACCGGTACATTCTCATAGGAAGAAATCTGATTGAGGCCCTCTCCTGTAGAATGCAGTGATTGGTTGGGTATATCGGGCCTGTTGTTTTGAAAAGGATGAGGAAGGATGAAGGTTGTATGCACAGTAGCTGTCAAAAAAGCAGGCCGAAGGGCAAGCAAGGGGTGCAGGAGAATGGAGCCGGCCTGTATTGGTTGGGCACCATCCCCAGAAACCACCCCCAACTCTTTAACACAGAGCTCAGCTGTCAGAGGGCTCCCCCCTTTGATCACAACTCAGCATTCCTGCTGGGCCAGCTCTCCCAGATGTAGAGCTGATCAAAGGCAGCTGTTGCCTGGACCTTCCCCAGAGTCCATTTAGACACAGGCAGAGAAGGAAACCAGAAGGAGAGAATGATGGATGGAGAAGTGAAGGGGACAACCAAGAATATCAGTGGGCATCACCTCCCAGGCTTCTCTGGTACAGAAGTGTACACACACACACACACACAAGCCCAAAATTTCCCTCCAAATCCTTGCAATGTCAATCAGACAACTGTGGTCACATCCACACCATACATTTAAAAGGGAACTGTAGTTTCATCCTGGGATCCTGCGAACTACACCAAACACCAGCAAAGTAGTCATGGGACAATTAAGCAAGTAGGGTTGGTGTGAACTCAAGCATCCTGCATCTTGCATCAGTGAACTACCTGAGACCTGGAGGATGCAATGAAGCCCCAGCAGCCAGATTTGTGCCACAGGTGATAGAATTAGTTTTTCCGATCAGTATGATAACTCTCGCTAAAATTTTCCTACAATTACAGCCTTACCTTGGTTTTCAAACAGCTTCGTTCTTGAACAGTTTGGCCCCAAACACCACAAACCCGGAAGTGACTGTTCCGGTTTGCAAACTATTTTTGGAAGCCGAACGTCCAGTGGGGCTCCTGCGGCTTCTGATTGGCTGCAGGAGCTTCCTGCAGCCAATCAGAAGCTGTGCTTTGGTTTCCAAACATTTTGGAAGTCAAATGGACTTCCGGAACGGATTCTGTTCGACTTCCAAGGTACGACTGTAATTTATTTCCTCTGTTAATCACTTCCCACAAAACATCTCAAAGTGATTTAAATACATACAGTGGACACTCGGGTTGCGAACGTGATCTGTGCGGGAAGCATGTTCGCAACCCGAAGCAATCGCAACCCACAGCGCTGTGTTTGCGCATGCACAGGTCGCGAATTCGGCACTTCTGCACATGCGCAAAGCATGATTTAGCGCTTCTGCACATGCGCCGAAACCTGGAAGTAACCCGTTCCGGTACTTCCGGATTCAGCATGGTGCGCAACCCGAAATCACACAACCTGAAGTGTCTGTAACCCGAAGTATGACTGTATATGGGAACTTCCCTTTTGGAGTGCCTTCTGTTCCGGGATGATGATTTCAAAGGTCAGTGGAAGAACGTCCTGTGAGGTTTAAATGTTCTGCCATTTGTTTTTGGAATATTGCCCTTTCTGTGTTTATTAGTATTATTAAAATATTTTCAGTGTAATACAAACAATGTAATACAGCAATAGCGTAAAAAGACAGGTAAACCTCAACAGAATTAAAGCAAGAAATCCAGAGAAAGTAGAGAAAACAACGGCTCAATTTCACACCTGGCAAATACGGTAACCTAAAGTAAGGTTTCTTGTGGGGAGGTGGGAGAGAGGAGGAGGAGGAGGATAACACAGCAGCTGGAGTTTGTCCCTGAATACAGTAGAGCCTTTCCAGAGATGCATCTGAGAACACAATGAGAGGCAGTGTGGCATAGTGGTTATAGTGTCAGACTAGGACTTAGGAGACCAGGATTCAGATCCCCACTTGGCCATGAAGCTCACTGGGTGACCCCTTAGCTATCACTCCCTCTCGCCCTAACCTACCTTGAAGGGTTGTTGTGGGGTTTCACTGTGGAGCAGAAGGACCACATTCACCACCTTGAACTCCTTGGAGAAGAAGGTGGGATCTAAATGCAAGAAATAAATAAAAATAAAGGGCAGAAGCAGTTTCCCTTTGGAGGCATTGATGAAGGCAAGGAAGGGTGGCCAAGCTTTAAGAAAAAGATCCAACAGCATCTGATGGCAATGTACATGGTCCATATGCAATTACAGATCACTGTCAAACCAAAACAGACGTGAAATAAAACCAGAATAAATGAACCAGAGGTATGTGAATGTTTGGAAGGCAGCAAGTGGAACTATTTATAGCAGCGACAAAATGGTCCACCTGGGAAGGTAGCCCATCTAGGAGAAGGAAAACTCTCATCCTAAACCTCCGTTGCTTTGCAGGATATCTTCAGAAAGAAAAGGCTAAGGAGTAAACCCTACAAAAATCTAGGGTGGAGCCCCAAAGTTGGTTGTGTGGTTTTCTGTGTGCCTCCTTCTGGCAAGTCCTGCAGCCAAGCTGGTGCCAATCATATTGCTCTGTTTTCTTTTGGACCAGATCAGCGAGGCTGAGAGAGGGCTCTTGTCATCTGGACAACCCAGGACTTCCAGACACTGCCCAGACTTATGCCACAGAGAGGTCACTTTGGTACCAATACGCAGTTTGACTTCACCCTCGGAGGTGCACTCCATTGACAGACACCAACACCAATGACAAATGGTTTAACAAGACAGGGTTACAAAACATGGAATCTGTGATACCAAAGGAAGGTGATTAAAGTACCCAGTTATTAAATCAGTCACTGTCTCGGCCATATTCATTCAAGGGCCGAGACGGGTCCGAGGGCACTTTCTTCCTTGCTTAGAAATGTAATAAAATCAGACCAAACAGGTGCAAAATCCTTTTCCTCTGGCTCTCAAAGACTCTCATCTTATCCATCAGTTTTTCCAGCAAGTCAGTATCCCACACATTAGTGTACCAACTAGTAAGATTGGCCCTGTCTATTTTTTTCCAAAACTGAGGGATGGTCATTCTAGCTGCTATAAGTAGGTGCACTATCAGAACTGTGCTATGCAAATTTTGATTCCCTTCATCCAATATACATAAAGGTGATAATTGAGAAGTTGGAATTATGTGGCAGTTTAAGATGTTAATTGATTTCTGTTGCCCAAAACTCTTGTACAACCCCACCACAAGTGGAGGTAGGATCCCATAGCTGAGCATCCCCTTCAGCATCTTGGGCATGCGGATGGGTTTATATAGGAGAGCCTTCTAGGAGTCATGCAGCACTTATGCACCACCCGTCAGAAGGGTTAGTGGCGGCTGTGGGTCATCCTGCATTGCAGGGGTTGGGGTTGGACTAAATGAACTTTGGGGGCATCCTTCCAGCTCTGCAACTCTGTGATTCTGCCTAAAGCATCCGTTTGGCACTGTTACAGCAAGCCGGACGCCATCAGTTTCTCAGACAAAACTGTGCACCATAGAGAGACTGGGAATGTTACTGTGTCTGATGCCCAATTTAACATTTGTTGCCCCTTGAACTTTTGCTTCTGGCCTCGCCCACCAGTGGCAGTGGCCTCCAAAGAGTCACCCAGAATGGAAAGCAGCCCTCCGGCATTGTGAGGAGTGATATAAATAGAAAGGAATGTAAGCTCTTTTTATATGCAATAACAGCAGCAAGAATATTATTGGCCCAAAAATGGAAGCAAGAAGAGTTACCGTCGATTGAAGAATGGAGGATGAAGTTAATGGACTATGCAGAATTAGATAAACTAACAGGAAGGATTTGAAACCGGCGAGACCAGAAATTCACGGAAGACTGGAGTAAATTTACGGACTATTTGAAAAGTAATTGCGAAGAACAGACGACGTTTGTAGGGTTGCAAGAAGTTTTGTGAGGAGTATTATTAGAAGTATTGTAAAAATGGATAAGGGGGAGGATGATTTGCTAAGAGATGTAAAGGCAATATAAAGTTAAGAAATGCATAAGAAGTGGTTAAAACGGTGGATCATCAGAGGTGCTGATGGAAGTCCAAAAAGATTGTATAAGTGATAAGTTTTGTGGTACATTTTACAATTTATATGTTAAAATTAATAAAAAATATTATTTGAAAAAAAGGAAAGCAGCCCTCCGGCTGATTAAATCTTCCCCACCTCTGAACCGAAGGGCGAGGGGCAGGGCTAAAAGTCCCATCCTCACCCCAACCGGCTGCTTGAAAGAGAGCCGCGTTCTCATTTTACGCGCCTCCTTCGAGGTAGGCCTCCTCTCCTGCAACCGGGAAGAGGCCTGAAGAATCTCCCAGCAGATGATGGAGTGAGGCAGCCGGCTTCGGCTAAGCAAGATGGACTCTTTCCAGCTGTCTGTCGCTCGTGACTGACACGCAGGCCCCCTCTCTTCTCCCTCCCCTCTCCCGTGGCTGCTGGCCAAACGGCAGGAGGCAACTAAGAAAGCATCTGCCTGTCCTTCCTCCCCCCACCCCGCGCTTAGCATTTCCCGGCAGGCCGTGGCGAACCCCCTCACCCCACCCACCCCACCAAATACTGCAGTCAGTGCGCGTCCCCAACGCCGTCCGGACCCGCCGCTGCCGCCTGGGCACCGGAGCAGCGCGGCTGCCTCTGGCCGCAGGCATCCCATAATATTATTTCCTCGCAAGGTGACCTCTGCTCCCCTGCGCTGCGCCACTCCACGTCCAGCTCCTCGGATGAGCCGCGCTCCTAATGCCTCTTGACAGGCCTGACTTGGACTTACTGCGGGAGCATCTTGTTAGGCACCGCCGCCCCCTCCCTCCCCCTCCTGTTAGAGACGCAGCAGCACCCTCCCTCCTGATGGAAAAGGCAAGGAGAACGCGCGGGTTGGGGAGGTGTTCTCTCCTTCTCTAACTCTCTTTTTACTGCCAGGAGTTCTAAGATTGTCTAACATGAACACGGTTTTAAAAGTGAGTTCGTAAGTGCTTGTGGAGGCCAGTTCTGGATCCACACGTCCTTCCACAGTGGGGACATTGGTTTCTGGGCAGGAATTGTACACGGTGTGGATTTGCCAAGCGTGCCTTCCTCTTAGCACCTTTCTCCCTTTCGTCCTGAGTTCGAGCGTCTTCAAAACTAACGACACCTTTGGTAAAGGCTGTTCTCCAATTGGAGCGCTGCAAGCCAGTGTTTCCCAGTTGTCGTCGTTTATCCTACTTTTTTTTAGATTTGCCTTGAGACAGTCTTTAAACCTCTTTTGTTGACCACCAGCATTACGCTTTCCATTTTTAAGTTCGGAGTAGAGAAGTTGCTTTGGAAGACGATCATCAGGCACCCGCACAACATGACCAGTCCGACGAAGTTGATCTTGAAGAATCATTGCTTCGACGCTGGTGATCTTTGCTGGATAGCTCAGCTGCTTAGAGCATGGTGCTGATAACGCCAAAGTTGCAGGTTCAATCCCCATAAGGGAAAGCTGCACATTCCTGCACTGCAGGGGGTTGGACTAGATGATCCTCAGGGTCCCCTCCAACCCGATTCTGTGATTCTCTGTGACTTTAACAGTCACTCCTTCTTACACACCTACAAACATTCTCCCTCTCACACAACATGCATATGCACTTTCTCTTTCACATGCCCTAAAGAGGTGCTCACACAGGCTCTCTCCTTTCAGATTGCAGGTGGGGAAGGTTCACATGCTTGATTGCTTCATAAAGGTTAAGGTAAAGGGACCCCTGACCATTAGGTCCAGTCGTGACCGACTCTGGGGTTGCGGCGCTCATCTCGCTTTATTGGCCGAAGGAGCCAGCGTACAGCTTCCGGGTCATGTGGCCAGCATAACCAAGCCACTTCTAGCGAACCAGAACAGCACACGGAAACGCCATTTACCTTCTTGTTGGAGTGGTACCTATTTATCTATTTGCACTTTGACGTGCTTTCGAACTGCTAGGTTGGCAGGAGCAGGGACCGAGCAACGGAAACTCACCCAGTCGCGGGGATTCGAACCGCCAACCTTCTGATCGGCAAGTCCACAGCTTCATACCCCCCCCCCAAAAAAACAGCAACAAGTGAATAGAAACGAAACCCTGTACATTGAAACAGCAACACACATCCACACCCCAAATCCTCGAAGGGCATTTTCCTGCCTGCAGCTTAGACTGCCAAGGTTAGGGGTTCAATCCACGAATGGGACAGCTGTATATTCCTGCATTGAAGGGGGTTGGACTAGATGCTCCTCGGGGTCCCTTCCAACTCTACAATTCTGTGATTCTATGACTGTCTTCGAAACTGTAGCCTGTGCTTTGGACACGGCTCATCAGAGTGTATTTCCTTTGAGGGATAATAAATAAGCAAGCTAAACGCTCCCTCTGTTGCCCCAAAATGGCATTACATGGTTCTTACTATGATTCTTCTCTCCACCACAGTAGTGAGGTGTATGCAGGGCTTTTTTTCTTTAAAAAAATGTTTAGGGGTCAGCAAACTTTTTCAGCTGGGGGCCGGACCCCTGTCCCTCAGACCTGGTGGGGGGCCAGACTATATTTTGAAAAAAATAAATAAATGAACGTATTCATATGCCCCACAAATAACACAGAGATGTATTTTAAATAAAAGCACACATTCCACTCATGTAAAAACATGCTGATTCCTGGACCATGTGCTGGCCGGATTTAGAAGGTGATTGGGCCAGATCCGGCGCCCGGGCCTTAGTTTGCCTACCCATGGTAGGGGTACTCTCATTTTCCTACTCATATTGAAATACTGCCAAACTTAGATTCACAAAATGTTTAGGGGTATGCATACCCCTGTGTCCCCCCAGAAAAAAAAGCACTGGGTGTCTGTTTTCACTGATCTCAGCTAAGTTTATTTGGAAGTATGATTGTGTGCACACCATATATTTAAAGCACAAAAACACCCACCCCAAATAATTCTGGGAACTGTAGTTTGTTAATGGAATTGTAGCTTTGTGATAGGTGAACCACAGTTCCCAGGATTTCTTATAGTGGAGAAATATGCTTTAAATATATGCTGTGAATGCATGCTGCTGAAATATCACTATTCAATTCATTTCTATACTGCTTTATATTTTAAAGAAAAATCTCAAAGCAGTTTACAACACATTAAAATATAAAAAACAACAACCCACAACAATCCAGAATAAAAAACAATGCTGAAGAAACTCAATATAAAGTATACTTTCAAAGCAACTTAGTTAACAAGAAACCAAAACGTTATCCTAAAAGATTTCAAAATAAAACACGACAAAGGAGGTCAGCTATAGAATGCACATTTAACAGCAAAGTTAACAGCAACAAAAACTTAAATATTTCACAACACATTACTAAATAAAATCAAATATAAAATACACATTTTAAACAGGAGAATAAAATATTATCATAAGCATAGAACATATTTGTTTCTGTTAGAATCGTAGAATTGTAGAGTTGGAAGGAATCCCAAGGTTCATCCACTCCAACCTCCTACAACACAGGAATTTCAACTAGCTCATACATGGCAGATGGGCCGTCCAACCTCTGCTTAAGAACCTCCAATGAAGAAGAGTCCACCAGCACTGGTGGGAGTCTGTTGCACTGTCAAACAGCTCTTACTGTCAGAAAGCTCTTCCTATGTTTAGTTGGAATCAGTGGCGTAGCGTGGGGGGTGCAGGGGGGGCCGGCCGCACCAGGCACAACATCTGGGGGGCGCACGCGCTCGCACTCGCAGCTCTCTGCCCCTACCTGGCTCCACGGGTTAGGGGGCGCAAATTACTTGCCTTGCCCCGGGTGCTGACAACCCACCCTACGCCACTGGTTGGAATCTCCTTTCTTGTAACTTGAAACCATTGGTTCAAGTCCTGGCCTCTGGAAAAGAGGGGAAAGCTTGCTCCAACCTACATGTGACAACCCTTTTGATAGTTGAAGATGGGTATCATATCTCCTCTTAGTATCCTCTTTACAAGGCTACACATACCCAATTCTTTCAACCATTCCTGATAAACAAAATAAAATAAATTCCTTCCAGTAGCACCTTAGAAACCAACTAAGTTTGTTATTGGTATGTGCATGCACACTTTTTCAGATATGTTTTCACTGGTCTCAGGTAGGTTTATTTGGAAATATGATTGTGCACACACACAAAAGCACAACACCCCCCCCCGAATAATTCTGGTGGTATCTGATGAAGTGTGCATGCACACGAGAGCTCATACCAATAACAAACTTAATTGGTCTCTAAGGTGCTACTAAGGGACGTGGGTGGTGCTGTGGGTTAAACCACAGAGCCTAGGGCTTGCCAATCAGAAGGTCGTGATTCGAATCCCCGTGACGGGGTGAGTTCCCATTGCTCGGTCCCTGCTCCTGCCAACCTAGCAGTTCGAAAGCACGAAGTGCAAGTAGATAAATAGGTATCGCTCCGGCAGGAAGGTAAACGGCGTTTCTGTGTGCTGCTCTGGTTCACCAGAAGCGGCTTAGTCATGCTGGCCACATGACCCAGAAGCTGTATGCTGGCTCCCTCAGCCAATAAAGTGAGATGAGTGCAGCAACCCCAGAGTTGTCCGCGACTGGGCCTAATGGTCAGGGGTCCCTTTACCTTTACCTTTAAGGTGCTACTGGAAGGATTTTTTAAAATTTTGTTTCGACTATGGCAGACCAACACGGCTACCTACCTGTAACCATTCCTGATAAAGATTGATTTCCTAACCCCTTGATTATCTTAGTCACCCTCCTCTACAAACATTCCAGCTTGCCAATATCTTCTTTAAATTGTGGTGCTCAGAACTGAACACAGTACTCCAGGAGTGGTCTAACCAAGGCACAATAGAATGGGAGTATTACTTCCCTTGACTGGGACTCTGTACTTCTGTTGATGCAGCCTAGAATAGATTTAGCTTCTTTCTGCTGCTGCATCACACTGTTGACTCATGTTAAGTTTGTGGTCTACTAAGACCCCTGGATCCTTTTCACACGTACTAATGCCAAGCCAGATGTCCCAGACCTTGCATTTGTGGAGCTGGTTCTTCTTGCCTAAGTGTAGAACCTTACATTTGTCCCTATTGAAATCCATTTTATTAGTTTTGGCTCAGATCTCCAATCTATTAAGGTCATCTTCAAGTCCCTCCCTGTTTGCTATCATCAGCAGATTTGTTGAGCACTCCCTCAATACCTTCCTCCAAGTCATTTGTAAATATATTGAACAACAACCGCCCTAGGCCAGAACTCTGCAGCACCCCACTTGTCATCCCCCCCCCCCAGGATCAGGAGGAACCATTCGTGAGCACTTTTTTAGGTTTGGTCGGTCAGCCACCTACAAAGTTGCCTAACTGTTGTCTTGTCTAGTCCACATTTTACCAACTTTTCTGCAAGAATATCATGGGGGACTTAGTCAAAAGCCTTACTGAAATCAAGACACACTACATACATAGCATTCCCCTGGTCCACCAAGCTTGCTGCTTGCTCAGAAAAAGAAATGAGATTCGTCTGGCATTTCTTGTTTTTGAGAAACCCGTGTTGGGTCGTAGTAATCACAGCATCCTTTTCTACATGCTCACAGACTGACTGTTTAATTATCTTTTCTAGGACCTTTCCTGGTATTGATGTCATGCTCATCAGATGGTAGCTATCTGAGTCTTCTTCCCCTTCCTTCCACATTCTGAAGGTGGGATTCAGCTGGGCTCTTATGTTCAGTACACTGCTTCTATAGTTCAGATAGATCAAGCAACTCACTTCCAATAATTTTTAAATGTTTTCTTAAGTCATCATCATAATCGTATTAAATGTTTAGCTTTGTGGAAAGTTTAACCCCTGGTGCTTTGGTGGTCGGTAGAATCTCCCATTCCCTCCAGCCTCCATTACCTTGGATACTGGACAATTTGTTCTGATGAACTTGCATCATTCACCCTACCAGCCTGCGTTTCAAAAGCCCATCATTTGCATCCAAGCAGGCTTACTGATCCTTCATGCTGGTGCCTTATGCCAGCTTCACCTCCTTCAGTCTGATGCTGTACTGCTAGGCTGCTGAAATCTGCCCAATCGGTTTGTATCTGTTGCCCTGGAACCAATCTTTCTCACTGGGGAGAGTCATGCATTTTGCTGAAATGGGGGCTGCAAGTAATTGCGTTGTCCTCTGGAGGCCTTGAAAGTGAGCTAACAGCTGTTACTTAGTGGAATTTTCCCTGTAGGTCAAGTGGGAAGGAAGTGAGCATCTTTTGGAGCTGGTTGTCCTAAGTTCAAGCCATCGCAATTGACGCAATCAATTAATGGACTCCCTGCTCTGTCTAGGAAGTAGGGGGAGAGACACAAACACACACACACCACAATTGCAAATGCTTCAAGAGCTTGTCGTGCAAAGTACAGTGAATCTTCAGGCAGTACGTCTATCAAATGTACCCATTACTGTCTCAGAGCTGACCCTTTTATGCCGTTCCATTTTTCTACATTTCGAACTACCAGATCAGTGGATCGAAACCAGCTTAGGATTTTTCACCTGGGCACCTTTCCAGGTGGGCTGCTAGTGCAGGCAGGCATCAAGACTTTCACCTGGGACATACATCGCTTATGCTTGACCTGTGCATGCCAAAGAATTTAAGGGTCCAATGCAGGTTACCTCTCAGCATGTTTGCTTTTCGTTTCTGAAAAAAGGGAACTCACATAAGGGTTATAGGACTTCAGACCATTGGTCCACCAACTCAGCATTGTCTATACTGAGTGGCCATGCTAATGTCCTTTCTATACGTGGCCTTAAGATCTGAACAGGCTCAAGCCTATTGCAGGCCCATGTCTTTGCAGACCCTGGAGCCAATCATTCTGCTTTCCCAATTTCTCTGTTCTCTTTTTGTTATTTATCCCCACCTGTATCCTACTAATGTAGATCGAAATGTTGCAAGGAAATCAGATTCCATCATGTATACACACAGTTTAGCGTTGTTTTTATTTTGAATTATAGGAGGTACCATAATCTTTTCAGGGCCTAGTTCAGTGTTTCCTAAACTTGGGACTCCAGCTGTTTTTAGACTACAGTTCCCATCATCCCCGATCACTGGTCCTACTAGCTAGGAATAATGGGAGTTGCAGTCCAAAAACAGCTGGAGACCCAATTTGGGGGAAAACTGACCTAATGCCTTCAGATATCAATCTGACCCTGAACGATCTCACTGAGACGAAACTAACTGAAGGAGGTTGGGTGTGAATGTGTGCTGGCATTCCTCTGCTTCCGTAAGCTTTTCAAGGTCTAGGGACACACCCTTTTCTGATTAGATCTATCAAATCTTCTGCATTGCAACTTTTGCAAAAGCGTTTCTTCTCCAATATTAATATTAATTCTTCTCCAATATTCTTCTCCAATTTCCCAGGCTGCATCATGCATCTGATGAAACAGACATGCAGCCTATAAAAACTCACATGCTGATAAATTAATTAGTCTTGAAGGCGCCACAAACCTCATTATTTTTTGCTATAGACTTCCCTTTCTCTTACTGGTATATAAAGCAGGTGCATGGGTACTTAATGGGCCTGGTTCTTAGGTGCCATTCTCTTATTTACATGAATTCTGTGAAAGATGTCTTGGCAAAAGGGGCAGAGCCTAAATTCACTAATAAGCATGTTGTCTGTTGTAAACCATGGACATTGAGTTCTTGTTTCTTTACGCAAACTGAACATCATGCTACCTTGCAAACTCATCTAGGCTCTGCCTAAATACTTTTATTGTGAGACCAGTGTTTTCCCCTCACCCAAAAATCAATGCATTATACAAATATTGTTTGTTTGTTTGTTTGTTTGTTTGTGGGTGTTGCTTTCTATTTTTATGCTACTGTCTTAGATTGCTGTGGCTTTCCCAAACCCAGAAAATTATAATTAAAACCTTTTAAGAAACTGATTTTAAAGGTACCCCTGCCCGTACGGGCCAGTCTTGCCAGACTCTGGGGTTGTGCACCCATCTCACTTAAGAGGCCGAGGGCCAGCGCTGTCCGGAGACACTTCCGGGTCACGTGGCCAGCGTGACAAAGCTGCATCTGGCTAGCCAGCGCAGCACACGGAAACGCCGTTTACCTTCCCGCCAGTAAGCGGTCCCTATTTATCTACTTGCACCCGGGGGTGCTTTCGAAATGCTAGGTTGGCAGGCGCTGGGACCGAGCAACGGGAGCGCACCCCACTGCGGGGATTCGAACCGCCGACCTTTTGATCGGCAAGCCCTAGGTGCTGAGGCTTTTACCCACAGCGCCACCCGCGTCCCGTCAACTGATTCTAGCTTCAGTTAAAACCAGTGGAGATGGTGCCACATTTGATAATTTTGCCAATGAGTTCTGTTTGGGGAGGTGGAAGCTGGAACTGATATCAAACCAGAGTATCCTGGGAACTGTGATTTTATGGCATTTCCAACACACACACACACACACACACACACACCAGTTCTCACCACCACCTCTGCCCTCTCACGGAGCTGGAAAGAGAAAATTGCCGTTGAACCAGTTTGAGGTTTTAGCATCGCTATACTCTTAAGTCAGCAGGTTCACATTCCAAGCCTCACCAGTTTTGCTGACTAGTTAACATCTGTTGCTGCTATTTTCACCTCTGATTTTTAAAACCAGCTTGTTCCCTTACAGAGGAGCATAGCTTTGGGAGTAAAGCATCAATGCCTGCAATAAATTACCTGAACCTCTAGGGGGTGATAGAAAGAGGCAGCCTATTCTACCCTCACTGGTTCCTTCTTTAGCAACCATTTGTTGCCATGTAAACTCCTTCCTTCCGTCTTCTCTCATCTTCCTTTCTTTGTCCTAGTGTAGGGACCCCATTGCGCTCTCAACCTCACGGCTCCATAAGTGGGCACCTGTGAGCTTGTGCTCAGAATAGCTTTGTTTGCCACGAGTAATAAACCTGACGTTTTCTTATCTGGGAACTTCTGCATGCAAGGTGGATGTTGCTCTGGGAGAAGAAGAAGGGTCCCCCAACAACTCCCAGCACCCTTAACAAACTTCAGATCCCATACCTCTTTCGGGGAAGCCGTGGAAGCTGCTTAAAGTTGTATCATGGCGCCTTAAATGTATGGGTTGAATGTGGCCTCTTTCTGCACCTTCTAGAACAAAAGATGAAAAAATGATGCAAATTGCAAGCATATGCGAGCCTCCCCTCTTCATTTTTTAGAAAAGAAAGACCGCCATGAAATCAGACCAGCAGCCCAGAAAGTCAAATTTGTCAACTAAATGAGTTTAACTTGGACTCTTCTTGAGGAGTTCTCAAAGTAAAGGAAGGATTGAACTCTGATTAATAAGAATACACACAGAGGCTTGAACCAGCAAGACTCTGGGAAGAGTGCGTATAATAATCTCTCTGCCTCTGCCTCCAGCCCCTGGCCCAGGTCGTTTTATTCACAAAAGAGCTTTTTACAGAGTGTTCGTAAGAACCAATCAGATTTCTTCTGAGCATTTCAACAAACCCCACGTGGGGACAAAGTTAAACTACCAAAACTAATTAACCATGGGGTAAATAAAACAGAACTACAAAGGAGAGCATTTGGCAACCCCGGGAGATGATAAACAAGCAATATATATGATAAGGATGGCCAGGAGGACAGTGATCATTATCACCTTTATGTGAAACCTGTTTCCTGGCCCTAAGATTAACATCCTAAGATCAACATATCAGAAAAGCTACATCAAAGAAACTGCCCATTATCTTTGATGACCCAGGGTGCCTGCCTGGCAAAGCAACTGGCAGTGTATGTGACTGGTCAAGAAAGAGAAATGGAACAGGGATGCAGAGGTGTAGATTGATCAAGAATCATATCAAAATAGTTTAAACCCAGTCAATGCAATGCTTTCATTGCTGACACAGATGGCTTACTCTATATTTGTTATAATTCCACATAGCAATCCCACCTGATCACTACTACACTTTTTTAAAAAGGAAGGAAGGAAGGAAGGCTGTTGCTTTTTAATAAAATGAAAAATTGGTTTCTACCATTGCAGATGGCAGAGACATTCAAGCACAGGTGCAAAGAAATTCAAGGATGGGTGCTCGATTGCCTTACGAGCAGCCAGCCACCAGATGGCGTACCTATCGGCATAGCAGAGGTATCCTCTAGCTTCAGCCAGCAGCCCTGCGATGAAAATAAGTTTGATCTTTGACTGGTGCTCTACTCACACAAACTCAACTAACATTCTTGTAGGTTTTTCTATTTTATGTTCCATGCACTGCTTGAGGGTTTCCCACAGACCATTGGAAGAACAGGATGATAGACTAGATGGACCTTTGATCTGATCCTGCAGGGTGTTTCACACAAAAAAATGTTACCTAATTTCCCTCTGTGTGTTTAAGCTACATTGTTTGGAGATTTTTAAGTTGCAAAAGAGCAATGCATTAACCAACTTGACATCAAAGCACTCATTACAGACATAACCACCTCTTTTTACTTACGTGGTCTCTTCTCATGAGACATCAAGCGCCCTCTATTAACTTGTTACCATTTGCTTTGATTACAGGTCCCCTCCCTGCAATGGATGGGTGGCATTTATGTTTTATCTGGACTAGGATGCATAAATCCAGTCAAGATTTATTCCAGCAGGCACGCTCAAGTATACCTAGCAGACTTTCTTCCTCATTGCAGGCCGGATTGTCCTCTTATGTACCTGCTGGGATTGACAAGGCATCTGACCCTCACCTGAATCTCATAGCTCTCCTGTAGCTGCCTCTGATTAGTTATCATTTAACTCACACGTCATGTGCATGGAAGTTGCCAAACCAATTAACCAACTAGAAGGATTACTGTTAATAGCACCAGTTTACATATAACTTGATATTGCTGCATAGTTTTGATGAACTTCAAAAGCATTTTTAGTTTGCTTTCTGTTTCCACCCTGGAACTTTTCTTTATTAGTGCCACTTTGTTTTGTACAATTCCTTGCAAATGAAGGAAAAGAACTTTTCTGCTTGTATATGTTGATAATATTATTTTGGTTACTAAGGACAAACAAGCTTGTACAAAAACAAGATTGGGTGCAGTCCTGGCCAGGTCCCTGTTCTCCCTTCTTATGGTCTTTGTACTGGACCTGGAAACTCCAATAGAGAGCATTCCATGTCAAGAAGGAGGGCAAGTGGGACTCTATCAAATGACAGGGCAGGAGTTACACGGAGCAGGGCCTTTTCACTCGTTGTGCCCATTGTATGCCTCACTCTTCCCAGACCTGCTATCTTTTGGCCTGTATTTTGGAGCTTTATAATTTAGGAAGACTTTGGAAGAACTGGTTGACAAACCTTATCAGTTGCTGACGTATGAGCGGATTTTATTTGCTGCTATTCTGTACTTCTGGTGCACCAGGGTTTACACCGGCATAACAGAATTGGCCAGGATGCCAGAAGGGATACAGTTTATGAGCTTTCTCCATTATCTGCACAGCAGGGGGTGTTCAGTCAACAGTGCAAAGGCTGAGCTGAAGCATTCCCTGCTAGTTACCTGCTTTCAGCAATAGGGGTCCTGTTTGGTAGTACCCAACTGGTTAGCTGTCAGATTCTAGAGCTCCCTATTGGTGGCTCTTAGGTAATTCACAAAATACAGAGTCTATTCATAAAACACAGTGTTCATTCATAAAGCAGTAACATAAATCTCCATTGCTACATATTGGGTGTATATTTCAGCGGTTGAACATACATGTTTATGGCCATGCTGTAGTGTAGTGCTTATGCGACTGTGAATAAAAGGTGGCTGGGCTTATTGTCTCAGGATTTGGGAGGAAGAGGTGACAAAACTGATTTTCAATAAGTGCCCCCCCCTTTTATTTCCATAACAAGTCCTTGAGTCTGTACTCTGAATGGTGACACTACGGACCTAGAAGGTGCAGGGCTTGTCAGTCCAACCCCTGCACAGTCTCATCAGGACTGACCTTAAGGCAATTGGAGCAATAGGGCCAAATTGGGCCCCGCAGGCTGCTGCTAAGGGGGCCCCTGCACCAGGGCAATCTAGATGGATTGTATTTATATCTATAAGATTTTGCAGACTTTAGCTGTGAACTGGGGCCCTACAAAAAAAAATTCAAGTTGCACCCCACTGCTTCCAATTGGGCCCCACTGGCTAGCCCCGAGTCTAATAGTTGCTGGGCCCGAGTTGCCCTGCCCTTGCATGAAGTCTTGGGTTTACAATTTTGGGAGAGGAGAGACTGTGGCACTGGGGAGCGGGCAGACTGGTGAGGCCCCCTAGATTTAGAGGCCCAAGTTGTCCTGCCCTCACATGAAGTATTGGGTTTGCAATTTTGGGAGAGGGGAGTCTGCCTGCTGGGGAGTGGGAGGGCTGGTGAGGCCCCCTAGATTTAGAGGCCCAAATTGTCCAGCCCTTGCATGTAGTCTTGGGTTTACAATTTTGGGAGAGGGGAGACCACAGAACTGGGGAGAGGACAGGCTGGTGAGGCCCCCTAAACTCAGAGGCCCGAGTTGCCCTGCCCTCACATGAAGTCTTGGGTTTGCAATTTTGGGAGACTGCCAGTTGGGGAGTGGGAGGGCTGGCGAGGCCCCCTAGATTTAGAGGCCCTAGGCTTCAGCCTACTTAGCCTATACATAAATCCAGCACTGAAGGTAAGGTAAAGGTAAAGGAACCCTGGATGGTTAAGTCCAGTCAAAGTCAACTATGGGGTTGCGGCACTCATCATGCTTTCATTTTTTTTTTTAATAATATTTTTATTAAGTTTCTTTTCATAGGTTCATAAGTTCAAAGGTGTACAGAAATAAAAAAACAAGAAACAAATAATAAGAATAAAAGAGAATAAATAAAAGAAAAAAGAGTAGAGATATAACAATTCAACTTTCCATAATTTAACAATACCAATTGGACCTCCCCACGTCTTCCAGACCTGCGTTCTTTATAATAACAGTATCAGCAATTTGTTACCTTATTTCATACCTTACTGTAACTTTCAATTATTATGTTTCTAAATTCAAAAATGTTGTAACTCAATTTTTGTACCTTTAAAATAAACATAATATGGTTGTTTCATATTGCCTCCTCTTCTTTCTTATCACTTAATTTACCATTTACTTAATCAAATTGCTAAAGCATAAAATTTCCTAATCGTGCACAGTCTTAACATTCATACAGCTTATAATGTTTTTGCAAATAGTCTTTAAATTTTTTCCAGTCCTCCTCTATTGTTTCCTCGTCCAAATCTCGGATTCTGCCAGTCATTTCAGCTAATTCCATATAGTCCATCAACTGCGTCTGCCATTCCTCCAGTATGGGTAAATCTTGTGTCTTCCAGTGCTTCGCGATGAGAATTCTTGCTGCTGTAGTTGCATACATAAACAAATTTCTATCCTTCTTTGACACCCTCTGGTCCACCATGCCCAGGAGGAAGGCCTCTGGTTTCTTGGGAAAGGTATATCTAAATACCTTTTTCAGTTCATTATAGATCATCTCCCAGAAGGCCTTCACTTTTGGGCAAGTCCACCAGAGGTGAAAGAATGTCCCTTCTGCTTCCTTGCATTTCCAACATTTATTATCAGACAGGTGGTATATCTTAGCTAGCTTGACTGGGGTCATGTACCACCGGTATACCATTTTCATAATGTTTTCTTTCAAGGCACTACATGCCGTGAACTTCATTCCGGTGTTCCATAACCTTTCCCAGTCCTCAGACATAATGTTATGCCCAACATCCTGTGCCCATTTTATCATGGCAGATTTAACTGTCTCATCCTGTGTGTTCCATTTAAGCAGCAAGTTATACATTCTTGAAAGTATCTTAGTCTTTGGTTCTAACAGTTCTGTCTCCAATTTCGATTTCCCCCCCTGGAAACCAACTTTTTTGTCTATTTTAAAAACCTCTTGAATTTGAGCGTAATGTAACCAATCTCGAACCTTGTTTTTTAGTTTATCCTGGCTCTGCAACCTCCAATTGTCTCCAATTTTTTCCAGTATTTCCCAATATTTTGGCCAGTAGGCCTCCATGTTGGGTCTTTTTCGAGCTTTGGCCTCCACCGGTGAGAGCCACCTCGGGGTCTTAGCCTCTAATAAGTCCTTGTATTTCAACCAGACTGCAAAGATTGCTCTCCTGACAATATGGTTTTTAAACAGTTTATGAACTTTAACCTTGTCGTACCACAGATACGCATGCCAACCAAAAGCATTGTCGAACCCTTCCAGATCTAGGACATCAGTGTTCTCCAACAAAAACCAATCCTTCAACCAGCAGAAGGCTGCAGATTCATAATACAACCTCAAGTCCGGCACGGCACTCATCATGCTTTCAGGCCAAGGGAGCCAGCATTTGTGCACAGACAACTTTCTGGGTCATGCGGCAAGCATGACTAGACTGCTTCTGGTGCAAGAGGAAACTGTGAAGGAAGCCAGAGCGCAAGCAAATGCCGTTTACCTTCCCGCTGTAGCTGTACTTATTTATCTACTTGCACTGCTGTGCTTTCAAATTGCTAGGTTGACAGAAGCTGGAATAGAGCAATGGGAGCTCACCCCGCCGTGGAGATTCGAACCTCCAATGTTCTGATCGTCAAGCCCAAGAGGCTCAGTGGTTTAGACCACAGCGCCACCTGCATCCCTATGACAAAAGTGTCTCTCACCAAATGTAACCGAACTGTGAAAAAGACTATGAATTGAAAGTGGAGGCAACCAATGTGCTGTACCTTTCCCTGTTCATCCAATGGCTTTGTAACACACCCAAAAAACCTCAATAAAAACAAATTTAAATAAAACCGTAAACATCCATTAAAAACAATTATAATGAAAATAAGAAATATTGGGGGGGGGCACCAAATTTTGTCCTCACTCATGATGTCCTGTTACCAAAGTTCTGCCCTGTTTATGGTATGTATGCAGCCATGGTTAAAGCTATGGTTTTCCCAGTAATGATGTATGGAAGTGAGAGCTGGACCATAAAGAAGGCTGATCACCGAAGAATTGATGCTTTTGAATTATGGTGCTGGAGGAGACTCTTGAGAGTCCCATGGACTGCAAGAAGATCAAACCTCTCCATTCTGAAGGAAATCAGCCCTGAGTGCTCACTGGAAGGACAGATCCTGAAGCTGAGGCTCCAATACTTTGGCCACCTCATGAGAAGAGAAGACTCCCTGGAAAAGACCCTGAGAGCCAGTGTGGTGTAGTGGTTAAGAGCGGTAGTCTCGTAATCTGGTGAACTGGGTTTGCGTCTCCGCTCCTCCACATGCAGCTGCTGGGTGACCTTGGGCCAGTCACACTTCTTTGAAGTCTCTCAGCCCCACTCACCTCACAGAGTGTTTGTTGTGGGGGAGGAAGGGAAAGGAGAATGTTAGCTGCTTTGAGACTCCTTAAAGGGAGTGAAAGGCGGGATATCAAATCCAAACTCTTCTTCTTGATGTTGGGAAAGATGGAGGGCACAAGGAGAAGAGCACGACAGAGGACGAGATGGTTGGCCAGTGTTCTCGAAGCTACGAACATGAGTTTGACCAGACTGCGGGAGGCAGTGGAAGACAGGAGTGCCTGGTGTGTTCTGGTCCATGGGGTCACGAAGAGTCGGACACAACTACCGTATTTTTCGCTCTATAAGACGCACCAGGCCACAAGACGCACCTAGTTTTTGTTTTTTGTTTTTTTTTAATAATATTTTTATTGCTTTGTTTTCCAAGGTCAAAGTACATCGTCAATACAACGTCAATAACACAACAAAAGCTATTTTACAAAAAGAAAGAAAAGATTAAACAAAAGTAAATTCATTTTTCCAAATCTTTTTTTTCCCCCTCATCAACTGGACTTCCCCACATCCTCCATCCCTGCGTTCTTTACAATGAAAATAAACAGCAAATTAATACCTTGTTTCATGTGTTTTTGTGTTATCATCTAATTATTTACTCTAAAAATTAAACTTTTCTCAGTCGTAACTTAATTTCAATCATTTCCGAATCTCAATACTGAAGCATGTTTTTCTCAAAACTTAGCAAATTCTCAACATTCATATAACTTATAATGTTTTTGTAAATAATCCTTAAATTTTTTCCAGTCCTCTTCCACTGATGGAGGAGTTTTTGGAGGAGGAAAACAAGGAAAAAAATATTCTGAATCTCAGAAGCCAGAACAGCAAGAGGGATCACTGCACAGTGAAAGCAGCAATCCCTCTTGCTGTTCTGGATTCTGTGATAGCTGTGCAGCCTGAATTCGCTGCATAAGACGCACACACATTTCCCCTTACTTTTTAGGAGGAAAAAAGTGAGTCCTATAGAGCAAAAAATATGGTAAATGACTAAACAACAAAAACAACAACATTGAGCCATAGTTTGCTGCACAGAGCTGGCACCACGTTCACACGCCAGATCAGAAAAGGGTGGATTCAGGTCATGGTGAATCCCGAACTGGCATTGGGATGCCTTTTGCACCTTGTTGCTGTACGGTTCCCAGCCTGCGTGAAAAGCTGCTGCTTGTTTGGACTTGATTTTAATGAAGGTGGCAGGGAGATTTCTTCTCTGCGGGCAGCACTTCCTTGAGTATTGCTATGCGCGCTCTCTCTCTCTCTCTCTCCTCTTTAAATTCGTTAATGAATTGATGTTTGTTGAAGCCTTTGAAAAGATTTCCATCTTTGGCAACCTCCCCCCCCCCCCCGGCGCTCTGGCAACGAGACAGAAACGGAACCAGAGCCGCCAGCCAAAGCCTACAACTGAGTCAGGGGCCTTTTTGCTTGCCACCTTGTTTCGGGGTTAGCAGAACAAGAGCCGACATGTTCTGAGCAGGTGGAGAACAATAACACACCACCACCCCAAGGTGATCACAATAGAAGAGGCACACAAGCCCGCCTGCTGTTTCCCCACACCCAGGATCCTTCACTAGCTCCTTCTCACCCATTTGGATGGTGTGTGATTTTATAGTATACAGTAGGGGGAGCCCTTTTGTCTCCCAAGGGCTGGTGTCCCTTGGGGGCAATTCCTTTTTTAAAAAAAAATATGATATTTTATTAGATTTTAAGAATCACAACAAACAAAAAATAAGTAAGAAAAAACATAACACATACGTATAAAATACAAAAATTTAACTTAGAAAAAGAAAAGGAAAAAAATGACAAAGGAAAAAAAACATTGAAGAAAAAAACACACAAAAATCCCTCTTTTTAATTCCACATTCTTTGATTCACTTATTTTCCTGACTTCCTCACATCTCCCTTTTTTGTATCCCTTTTAACAATTAGTTCAGCAAATTCATATCCAATTAATTTATCTATTATCAATCCTTCCAATCTTATTTTTTATCTTGTTGCTAGAACCCCTTCAATTCATTTCAATGTCATTAACATTCAAAAATTTTAGTTTTTCTGTAGATAAATTTTAAATTTCTTCCAATCTTCTTCCACCTACTCTTCTCCCTGGTCTCGGATTCTGCCAGTCATTTCCGCCATTTCCATATAGTCCATTACTTGCATCTGCCATTCTTCCAGAGTGGGTAGGTCTTGTGTTTTCCAATGCTTTGCAATAAGTATTCTTGCTGCTGCTGTAGCGTACATAAAGAAAGTTCTATCCTTCTTTAACACCAATTGGCCGACTATGCCCAGGAGAAAGGCCTCTGGTTTCTTAGGAAAGGTGTACTTAAGTACCTTCTTCAATTCATTATATATCATTTCCCAGAAAGCCTTAATCCTTGGGCACGTCCACCAGAGGTGGAAGAACGTACCTTCAGTTTCTTTACATTTCCAGCATTTATTTTCCGGCAAATGATAAATTTTTGTGAGCTTGACTGGGGTCATGTACCACCTATACATCATTTTCATAATATTCTCTCTTAAGGCATTACATGCCGTAAATTTAATCCCGGTGGTCCACAACTTCTCCCAGTCAGCAAACATGATATTATAGCCTATATCTTGTGCCCATTTTATCATTGCCGATTTTACTGTTTCTTCCTCAGTATTCCATTTCAGCAGCAAATTATACATTCTTGATAGAATCTTAGCATTGGGTTCTAGCAATTCTGTCTCTAGCTTTGATCTTTCCACCTGGAAACCCACTTTTTTATCTTGGTTAAAGACCTCTCTTATTTGAAAATAGTGTAACCAGTCTCGCACCTTCTCTTTAAGCTTCTCATAACTCTGTAATTTCAATTTGTCACCTTCCTGTTCTAAAATTTCCCAATATTTTGGCCATTTGTCCTCCATATTAAGTTTTTTCAAAGCTTTCGCTTCCGTAGGTGAAAGCCACCTTGGGGTTTTGCTCTCCAGAAAGTCTTTATATCTAATCCAGACATTAAACAATGCTTTCCTGACAATATGGTTTTTAAATGCCTTATGCGATTTTACCTTGCCGTACCACAAGTATGCATGCCACCCAAATACATTATCATACCCCTCAAGGTCTAAAACATCTGTGTTCTCAAGAAGTAACCATTCCTTCAGCCAGCAAAAAGCTGCTGATTCATAATAAAGTTTCAAATCTGGCGGGGCAAACCCCCCTCTATCTTTAGCATCTGTAAGTATCTTATATTTTATTCTGGGCTTTTTGCCCTGCCAGACAAATCTAGATATATCTCTCTGCCACTTCTTGAAACAACCCATCTTGTCAATAATTTGCAATGATTGAAATAAAAATAACATTCTAGGCAATACGTTCATTTTGATAACAGCAATACGACCCAGCAAGGAAAGCTTCAAATTTGACCAAATTTCTAAATCCTTTTTGATTTCTGACCAACATTTGGGGGCAATTCCTTTGGGGGTTTGTGTTGGTGATGGGCGGGGAAGAAACCAGCAGTAGGTGGGGACAGACAGGATTTAGGTCTGATGAGGCCCTAAGCTACTGAAGGTAATGGGGCCCTTTATATGTCCAGCTGTCATTTGTCAACAACAAATTGTCACTGTTTTTTGTGCTGAATATATCCTATGTGGAAATTTATGGACCTAACAGGTCTATAGGGACGCGGGTGGCATTGTGGATTAAACCACAGAGCCTAGGGCTTGCCGATCAGAAGGTCGGTGGTTCGAATCCCCGCGATGGGGTGAGCTCCCGTTGCTCGGTCCCTGCTCCTGCCCACCTAGCAGTTTGAAAGCACGCCAGTGCAAGTAGATAAATAGGTACCGCTCCGGCGGGAAGGTAAACGGCGTTTCCATGCGCTGCTCTGGTTCGCCAGAAGCAGCTTAGTCATGTTGGCCACATGACCCAGAAGCTGTACGCCGGCTCCCTTAGCCAATAAAGCGAGATGAGCGCCGCAACCCCAGAGTCGCTCACGACTGGACCTAATGGTCAGGGGTCCCTTTACCTTTACCTTTAAGAGGTCCATACACAACACAAAACACTGTTGCTGTATGTAGATTTTTTATTTGTTTTTTATATTATATTTTGGAAATGTACATCCAGTGGTTTTTTTCCTTTACATTTTTTGGGAGCCCCCAAGAGAGTGGGGCCCTAAGCTATAGCTTGTTTAGCTTATACGTAAATCCGGCACTGGGGACAGAACAGAAAGTTGCTGGGGCAACCCCCTGGAGTAATAATAATAATAATAATAATAATACTTTATTTATATGCCACCCATCTGACTGGGTTACCCCAGCCCCTCTGGGAGGCTTCCAACAAATTAAATCACAGTAAGACATCAAACATTAAAAACTTCCCTGCACAGGGCTATTTCCAGATGTCTTCTAAAAGTCAGATAATTGTTAATTTCCTTGACATCTGGTGGGAAGGGGGGCGTTCCACAGAGCGGGCGCCACTACCGAGAAGGCCATCTGCCTGCTTCCCTGTAACCTCACTTCTCACAATGAGGGAACCACCAGATTAAGGCCCTTGGAGCTGAACCTCAGTGTCCCGGCTAAACGATGTGGGTGGAGACACTCCTTTAGGTATGGTGGACCAAAGCCATTTAGAATTGTTTGATCATCAATTCCTCTTCTCTGGGAATTGTAGCTCTGGGAAGAGCTGCCTCCAAACATCTCTCAGCACCGTTAACAAACTGCAACTCGCAGGATGCTTTGGGGGAAGCCACGACCATTTAAAATGCTATCATAGTGCATTGAATGTATGGTGTCCATGTGCCCTCAGCCTGCCTTCTTGCTTCAGTCCAGGGGGAGACGGCAGTGACTGTCAGCTTCCTCCTTGGTCTCAGTGTTGCCTTTGTAGAATTCAGCAGGAAAAGAGTAGGAACAAAACGAGAATTGGCTGGCTTTGGCCCTGGCGCCACCTACTGGCGGGCTCCCTCTTTTTCGCCCCCTCTAATCTCATCAGGCACTATAATAATAATAATTTATTATTTGTACCCCGCCCATCTGGCTGGGTTTCCCCAGCCACTCTGGGCAGCTTCCATAGAAACCAAAAATACACTAAAATATCACACATTAAAAACTTCCCTGAACAGGGCTGCCTTAAGATGTCTTCTGAATGTCAGGTAGTTATTTATCACATCTAATGGGAGGGCGTTCCACAGGGCAGGCGCCACTACCGAGAAGGCCCTCTGCCTGGTTCCCTGTAGCTTTGCTTCTCGCAATGAGGGAACCGCCAGAAGGCCCTCGGTGCTGGACCTCAGCGTCCGGGCAGAACGATGGGGGTGGAGACGCTCCTTCAGGTATACTGGGCCGAGGCCATCTAGGGCTTTAAAGGTCAACACCAGCACTTTGAATTGTGCTCGGAAACGTACTGGGAGCCAATGTAGGTCTTTCAAGATTGGTGTTATGTGGTCTCAGCGGCCGCCCCCAGTCACCACTCTAGCTGCCACATTCTGGATTAGTTGTAGTTTCCAAGTCACCTTCAAAGGTAGCCCCACGTAGAGCGCATTGCAGTAGTCCAAGTGGAAGATAACTAGAGCATGCACCACTCTGGCGAGACAGTCCGCAGGCAGATAGGGTCTCAGCCTGCGTACCAGGTGGAGTTGGTAGACAGCTGCCCTGGATACAGAATTGACTTGCGCCTCCATGGACAGCTGTGAATCCAAAATGACTCCCAGGCTGCGCACCTGGTCCTTCAGGGGCACAGTTACCCTATTCAGGACCATGGAGTCCTCCACACCAGCCCGCCCCCTGTCCCCCCAAAACAGTACTTCTGTCTTGTCAGGATTCAACTTCAATCCATTAGCCACCATCCATCCTCCAACCGCCTCCAGGCACTCACACAGGACCTTCACCGCCTTCACTGGTTCTGATTTGAAAGAGAGGTAGAGCTGGGTATCATCTGCATATTGATGGACACCCAGTCCAAACCCCCTGATGATCTCTCCCAGCGGCTTCATATAGATGTTAAAAAGCATGGGGGAGTACTAGCCTCGGCTGCTATGAGCTTCTTCCAAGATTCCTAGTTCCCAGGTGCTGGATCAACTCACTTGATCTCTGGCAGAGCAACAGACAAATGGATTACATAATTTCACAGCTCGTTTCTTTTGTGGTTAGTATTGCTTGCTACCTGGGGTGTTTCATTCTGGAAGGCAGGTTACGTTTATCTTTATCTATTTATCTACTTACTTTTTGGGCAAGAGTTAATTTAAAAGGAAGAGGAGATCTCTAAGCAGTTTGCATAAAACAACAGAAAACATTTGTGAGGAAAGTGCTGATTAAAAACAAGGCAGACCTTAAGAACAAGCCGACATAATGAAACTATCAAAATATTGATGAAATTGCTTTGAGGTTGTTGCTGTTGTTTCCTTTTGAAAGAAATATGATGATGATGATGATGATGATGATGATGATGATGATGATGATGATAATAATTTATTTATACCCTGCCCATCTGGCTGTGTTTTCCCCAGCCACTCTGGGCAGCTTCCAACCAAATATTAAAAACAATACAGCGTCAGACATTTTAAAAATTCCCTAAACATTCCCTAAAAGATACAGAATGAAATGACAAGGTAGGCTTGTCTCAAGAGAAAGCGACGTTTGGCCAGCCACTCAGTCTCAGCCTAACCTACCTCACAGGGTTGTTGTGGGGATTAACTGAGGCAGGGGAGAACCATGTAGGCCACCAGGAGCTCCTTGGAGGAAAAGGTGGGCAATAAATGCAGTAAAATGGAACAATATAGCAATGGTACCCGTGTCATATGAACAGAATCATAGAATCATAGACTTGTAGAATTGGAAGGGGCCCCCCTCATCTAGTCCAACCCTCTGCAATGCAGGAATAATATTCTTAAATAATAATATAATGCAAATATTAAGATAGCAGAAACAACAGCAGATGGATTGCTATTGCCCCTTCCAGGTCAAATGTTACCCATTTCTCTGTATCGGGGCTCTATATCTAGGATCCCCAATGTGGTGCTCAGGGGCACCACAGCACCCCCAGACAGCTCCTTAGGTGCTCACAAAGGCCCCCTGCCCCCTTCCATTTACCGTATTTTTCGCTCTATAAGACGCACCAGACCACAAGACACACCTAGTTTTTGGAGGAGGAAAACAAGAAAAAAAATATTCTGAATCTCAGAAGCCAGAACAGCAAGAGGGATCACTGCGCAGTGAAAGCAGCAATCCCTCTTGCTGTTCTGGCTTCTGGGATAGCTGCGCAGCCTGCATTCGCTCCATAAGACGCACACACATTTCGCCTTACTTTTTAGGAGGGAAAAAGTGAGTCTTATAGAGCAAAAAATATGGTAAATATTTTAATTTTAAAAAATGCGAGTGTCTTGAAGGCATTATTTCTTTGGGGAGGATTCCTCTTTTGCAAGCGGAGTTCCCTGTTTTCCCACCCACCCCCATGTTTTATTCATTTTGGTGAGTGTGTAGGTGGGTTCCACCTGTCTTAAAGGGTGGTGCTGACTATGCCTGAGCCCCCCCCCCAAGGTTCCACTCAGCACACCACGGGCCATGTGCACACGTCATGTTGGCATGTTCCCGCAGCGGCAGAGCAAGCCGATCGGGCACCTGGGGCGGCACACAGGGCCAGCCGCCCATGGGGCGGGATGAGCCTGGGCAGGATGCTCCATGGGGCCTCCAAGGAGTCTGCCTGCTTCCTCCCACTCAGCCGCCCTACAGCTGGGAGGAGGCAGTGGGCGGACCACTTGGGGCAGCGCGGAGCCTGCGGGCCCCCAAGGCATCGCGTCACTCCCAGGAGAGGTGCGTTGTTTGGGCCCTGCAGCCTAGCATTTTATCACACACACCCAGTGGTGACATTCGGGGCAGCTTGCCCCCACTGCACCCCCTTCTTCCGCCCCTGTGTCCCTGCACATAACTCCATACCCTCCAACATTTTCCCGATGAAATTAGGGACGCCCTAAGGAAAAACGGGACATTCCAGGATCAAATCAGAAACCAGGACGGCTTCTGTAAATCCGGGACTGTACAGTGGTACCTTGGGTTACATACGCTTCAGGTTACAGACTCTGCTAACCCAGAAATAGTACCTCGGGTTAAGAACTTTGCTTCAGGATGAGAACAGAAATCGCGTGGCAGCAATGGGAGGCCCCATTAGCTAAAGTGGTGCTTCAGATTAAGAACAGCTTCAGGTTAAGAACAGACCTCCAGAACGAATTAAGTACGTAACCAGGGGTACCACTGTACCTGGAAAATAGGGACACTTGGAGGGTTTATCCTTGGTCAGAGAGCTTCAAGATGGCCGCCGTGTAAGGTTCCTTCTTCCAGCTCTCTCCGACCTCTTCTCCCGATTTGGATTTTACAACCAATGGAGTAAGTTACTTACTTAAGTTTTGCATTTTGCTAGACAAGTAATTGCTGGACTCTCCACTGGTGTGATGCCAGATTTTAATTAAGTTTGACGAAGGAGGATTGTTTTGGATTGATCTGGGATGCGGCTGTAGAAATGGCGACGAGGTAAGACGCATCTGCCGGAGTCATTTCGAATCCTCCCCAAAATCTGTGTTGTGGCTCCCAGCCTTTCAAGTTCTTGCTGAAGACTGCACCAGGGTGTTGGAGCCCATGCCAGGAGTTCAAATTGCTGATAATCTGTAAAGCCTGCATCGTAAATCAGCTTTAACGAGCAGATAACTGTATCCTCCGGCAGCCTTCGACTCACTGGTTTTCCGCCAGCTCACATCAGCTTGTATTTCTATTTTTACTACCTTTTATTACCTTTTAAGCACTGCTATTTTAAAAGACTCACAACTATGGGCCAAGGCAAACGCCTAAGGGACTGTGACGAGGCTTTGCCCTCCCCAAGAGCCAAACAATCAAAAACCGACCCCCCCGTGTCTGGCAAATGGAGTGTCCCCACTGATCACTGCTATAGGGTGAAAACTCAGAACCGTTTTCACCCTCTAATGTCACCAGAAACAACGTCAACACCAGAGGAATTACTTTTACCCCAGATTAAAACTGTGGACGGCAAGCTCGGAGGAAGAGGGAGTGTCCCACTGGGGGTGGTGCAGGACGCTGTAGCCGAGGACTGCGCAAGACAAGAACAACATGAACATCTCCACCTTGTGGTCAGAACCCTTAATTGCATATTCAAGAAGATTGATGTGCTATCCTCCCAGCTATGTAACCTTGAACAGAAAATTGATAACCTCTGGTCAAAGTCTAAACCAACTGTAGCTACGGGGGAAATGAAGTGCCAGAGAACCTTACCCTCAACCAAAAAAGGAAGTGTGATCCCTAAATATAAACCAAATCCTGCACTGAAACAGCAAGCATTGTCTTTGCAACCTAAGAAAATCTGCCTAAATATCGGGGTAGGGCCAGCAAGGTGGCTCACTCTGGATGGGGTCAAAAAGCATCTAAGCAATCTCCTAAACATAGAAATCACACAATGTGATCTCATTGCAGTATTACCTTTGAACCAGCACCTCAGGCAACAGAAAGTGATGCTTGCGTTTTACTCTCCAAGGATCCCTTCAGCTATCATCAGGCAGAAATCACTCTTGGCTAGGTATGATATCATCCCAACAAGAGTTTTTATAGATAGCATGATCCATCCCCTTCTACTTGCCGGTTACGACACGGAGCGGACCCTGTCGGAGAGGTCGGGAGCACCTCGGGACATTGAGCCTCCTTTTCCGGAGGATATCCATCCGTACCAAAACTGGACTTACCCCACGTCCCCACGAGCTCCAAAGGAACCCACTGGCGCAAGTAATTCTCTGACCCCACCGGAGGAAAGAGAGCTTTTAGCCACCTTTGGCGACCTTCCACCGAGGGAACAACAAGAAATAATTGATAGACTAGAAGTACTTAATCATCAGCTCATACATGTCCAGAAGAACGGAAAAGTCCTGCCCACTTCTCAGGATAACCGTGCCAGCTTTTCGGAGTCGTGTTTTAAGGAAGTAGGAAGTCTTCCATACCTCAGTCCAGCTCCTAAACCCATGTCTCCCCCACTTGTGGGCAAATCCCACCGACGCTGGGCAGACCCAGGTTCTGCCTCACAAGTTGGCCTCTCATCCCAACTCTTGATAAATTTTGACTCGCCCCCCAAGAGTCCCCCGCCGAAGAGTGTAACTCAGAGTGTAACTCAGATTCCTTTCCACCAAAACAATTCCTTACCATCCAATCCATCAATGCCGGAACTGGAATCCTCATATTCCCCTGAGCGGCATAGACCCGACATACAAACAGTACCTGTACGTCAAGCAACCCCAGTACCTTCGCTAGCATCAGGTCAGGGGAGTGTTCCACTTACATCAAAAAATGACCCGGATTGGACTGAAGACCCGGCCGGACATATAAATCAAATGGTTTCATCGACGACCTTTAGACCTCGCGGTGGGGCAGTCTCAGCAAATCCTGTGGAGTCTCCCACTGAAGTGTCCGCCCTTGGGCCAGCCAGCGGGAGACCCGTTCTGTCGCCCCAGTCTGAACACCTCACTACCAACTTCAAGATTAGGCACCTCCAGCAGGTGCCTGCCATGCAAAGTAAAATAACTGACTTTTTTGTGGGGTCTGCCCTGCCTCCAAAGGACTCACTTCTCTCCCCGAATTGACAGCGAATTGAACACAACAGGAACTCCCCCCTATCAGTCCTCAGCTGGAACATCGCGGGCTGGAGGGGAAAAAACATGAGCCAGAATTCTTGGAGTTTATTAACCTGTTTCATATCATCTTGTTCCAAGAATCGTGGGAAGTAGAGAAAATTGTCCTAAATGGCTTTGAGCTGCTAGAACTCCCTGCCTGCCCCTCCCTGAAAGGAGGCCGCCCTAAAGGGGGCCTAATAATAGGCATCTCCCTCAACCTACATGCTAAATTTACTCTAGTACAGGCCTTGCCTCCCTATGCCCTTACCGGGCTGATTGCGGGGGATAAGATCTCGCTCCTAGTTACAAATGTTTACTTGCCACCTGGGGGTTCTTCCCTCGAACTGGGCTCTAAATGGGGCTCGCTAGAAGAGCATTTGCTCTCATGCTATGTTAAGTTCCCTAACACCCCGGCCATTATAGGTGGCGATTTTAATGCCCGCACAGCAGCAAACTGGGACTCGCTGACCAAAGCCAAATGGTGGGTTACCCCAAACCTTGATAATTACGACCTGGAACATATCATGAGGAGAACCTCTAAAGACCACAGAGCAAATGAGGCTGGGGTACTCCTCTACCAAATGGCCATCCGTTTGAATTTGGTGCCCTTAAATGGCACATGCCTCCCTGATATTCCAGGGGATTTCACTCACCTGAGCGTTAAATCAAACAGCGTCCTCGATTACCTGTTGGTCTCTAGGGATCTACTTAAGTGTATTTCCACTTTTAAGATCGAAAATGTACAATTTAGTGATCATCTTCCCCTTGTAGCTAAGCTCTCCCTGAACTGGCAGCCGGAGGCTCATAGACATGCGACCCAGATGGTATCCAACGAATCTCTCCAAGTAAGAGGAATCAAATGGTCGGAGACCCAGGCTCAAAGGTACCAGGAATTCTTTCAAAAAGAAATCCTCGGGCCCCATTCCAACATAGGCTCTGCCTCAGACGAGCATAGCATAGTGTTGAAGCGCTTCCACCATCATACGACTGAGCTTACATCCTTCTTTAGGTTACCACCCAAAAATTTAAATCGAATCGAGTATACTCACGGTGCCCCCTGGTATAATTCTCAGTGCAAACAAGCAAGACAGCGCCTCCGTGCTATATATAATGTATATAAGACCTCCGATGCATCTACTCTGCCAGCTAGTTATGCCCAAGCCAAGCAAGTCTACAAACGCACGCAGAAAACTGCCAAGCGTGAGTGGCAACATAATCGTTGGCAGGCTTTGATTACTGCTTCAAAACCACACAGATCCAGGGAATTCTGGTCTTTGATTAACAGAAGGGTGAGGAAATACCCAAGGGCAGTCATCTCTGCACCGACATGGGAAGTGTTCCTGAAGAAATGCTTCTCACAGGCAGATGCTCCCTCCGACCATCTGATGCATCTGTTCACCCACCTACCTATTTGGCCTCCCACCGATCCTGACGAAATAGCCAAGCTAATAGCTCAGCTGAAACCGGGCAAAGCCCCTGGGCCCGACCTGATCCCTGCTGAAGCCATCAAACTACACCCAAAATGGTGGGCTAGCATCTTGGCCAAAACCTTCGATGCAATCAACGCTTCCGGTCTCATCCCCAAAATATGGAAGGAGGCCATTATAGTACCAATTCATAAAAAAGGTTCTCCAACGGAGCCGGAAAACTATCGCAACATCAGCCTCCTTTCGATCATAGGGAAAATCTATGCCAGCTTTTTGCTGACTAAATTATTGCGATGGGTAGATGAGACTAACCAGATTGGCCACGAACAAGCAGGGTTCAGAACTAAACGTTCTACAACAGATCATGCAATAATTCTTTATCATCTGGCACGGAAGTACTCCTCCCCTCCCCGGGGCAACCTCTGTGCTGCCTTCTTAGATCTAAAGGCAGCCTTTGACAGCGTTCCTAGAAATATTCTTTGGGAGAAACTTGCGAAACAGGGTATTGATAGAAGACTCTTATGGCTCATAAGTCAGCTCCACGAAGGTACCCTTGCCAGAGTGAGACTTACTCCTGCGGGCGACCTCACAAATTCGATACCAATAAACAAGGGAGTGCGCCAAGGATGTATATTGGCTCCCTGCCTATTCAACCTTTTCATCAGCGACATGCGAGCATCCCTAGTTAACTCATCTCCAAGTACACACGCGCCTAGACTAGCGGATTACCGCTGCCCACTCCTTTTATATGCGGACGACGCGGTAATTCTATCTTATACACGTGTTGGACTAACCAGAGCTCTGAAGATCTTTGCCACGTATTGCCAACTCAACCAATTAACCATCAACCATGCTAAGTCCAAGATTCTGATTTTCTCCAGAAGCCGGAGATTATACAAATGGAAGCTTGGTGGAGCAAAAATAGAGCAAGTCCTAAAATTTCAATATCTAGGAGTTATTTTTCAATACAACTTGGGATGGAAAGCTCAAATTCAACACCTACTTAACAAGGCCAAAACCCTGTTATATGCGCTCCTCCGATTTTTCTTTTCGGACGGTGCTTTGCATGTCCCTTCGGCCCTAAAGGTGTTCAAGGCAAAAGTGGTTGCAGTGCTTGCTTATGCTGCCCCGCTCTGGGCCGTGATGACAGATCTTGCTCCCCTTGAGACTCTGCAAAGCCAATTCCTACGTCGGCTCCTAATGCTCCCCCTATGCGTAAGCAACGCAGCCATGCGACTAGAATTGAAGATCGCATCCTTAGAAACTTGCCTGTGGAAGCAAGTCTTCAATTACTGGTTATCATTGTGGCATAGATTACCAAACCATTACCTTGCCCAATGCTTATGGCGAGATGAATTCTCCAGCCTTTGGACTAGTAAAATTCATGCCAAACTCCTGAGCTATGGAATCTCTCCCTCAGATTCCCTAAAACTAGACCAAATCACTGCTCAAAGACTGATCCGTCAAAGACTGGATGACATCGACTTGCAGCAAAATTACACGCTGGGGGGAGGTGTTTGTTCGCCCCAGAACATTGGTATCACTTTAACTTATTGCGTTCCATCATACCTCTCCTCCCTTTCGACTGTTGCCCATAGACTGGCCTTCACCAAAGCGAGGTTCAACGTTTTCCCCTCCAATGTCCTGAGACATAGATTCTCAAAGGGCCAAGTCCCCGCCACGTGCGAATGTGATAAGGTGACGCCGGAGTCGCTCCAGCACATTATGTTCACTTGCCCCCTGTTCAATGTGCCACGGGCAAATTTGTTGGGATCAATCATACAGAAACTAGAGGGTACCCCACCAAAATTCCACCTTGCCCAAATCTTGCAGGATAAGGATTCCCACACGACCCTGAAAGTGGCTAGGTTCCTGGTCGCTGTCCTCTCCCAAAAGCGACGCCAAGGAGCGCTACAAGCTAATTAAGGCGTAGTATGCCATCCCATCTTATAGTATTTTATTGTTATAGTGGTGTTTTAGCGACTGTTTTTTTTTCTTTTCCCCACGGCACAAGCTGCCACTTATGTGTTGTTTTTACCTGTATGGGCCTATGGCCGTAATAAATATTATCTATCCTTGGTCAGAAGCAACTGGGGTTTACAAATTACTGGATGTTGGAGGAGAAAGGTGTAGTGGAAATGTGGAAGACAATTGTATTTCAAGGAGTTAGGTGGCATGTCCCTTTCCCTTTAACATCCCCAGTTTGAGGTCTGCTGGATTCTTGTGTTTCACACACCTGTCGGGAGTTTCTTGGGTACTTCTCTGTTGCAAGTGCTGGCTGGATGCCCGGCTGCAGGTAGTGGGAGACACTCAGCCGCTCTGTATTAGTTCCATCTCAGGGTCCTGGGCTAATCATGAGTAATGCCAGGTGCACTTGATTACATCAAGGCAGGCTATAAAAGCCATAGGTGGGAAGGGCCCAGTGAGCTTCTGCCCAGATCAAAGGACCTGATGCTGGAAGACTGACGGTCGGGGTCTTTCTCCTGCTGCTCTACCTGGGGCTCCGGGGAGCTGAAGGGGAGATTGGGTAGCCCCTGTCGGGTATGTTATGCTTTGCATGCCTGCTGTTTATTTGTTAATAAAACTGTTTTGGTTCCCCTTCCACCTCCTCATTCCTTTTGTCCTGATATCCTTGGAAAGAACTGCTGTATTTGGCAGCACAAAAGGTGAAGATTATTGCTAGGTTGCATCTTCAAGCAGTCACAGGTCAGGCTGGGCTGGATATGGTAAGCAAAGCATGGGGAGGGGACCCCCATGTATTCAGGCAAACCATATTCTTTGCCAAGAACACTTGGATTTGGCAGCTTGCATGATTCATGTAAATGAGGCAGAGGTGAGTAACTTGTCTTCTTTTGCTTGATTTCTGCATAATTTCTCCTGGTTTTCAACACCAAAGGGCATAAACAGGAAGCCAGTGTGGCAACAAAACCCCACCTCAGCTACCGGAAATCTTAATCAGATACCTGCCTGGTTTCTAGAAGGTCCACAGGCATTCCCACTTACTTTGAAGCAGATCTCCACAGCCGTGGGAGCTCGGAAAGGGCTTGTTAATCTTTCTCTTTATAATTTCATTTTTTTTTTATTTTCTCATACCATTATAACAGATATTACTTGATACAATCCATTTAAAATACCGGATACTAATATCGACCCCCATCTCCCCCTTTCTGCAGTTACTTGTGTTATATCTTTTCCCACTGTGTATCCAAGTTAAACGTTATTATTATTTATCCATTATAATCATATATAATTATTTTTAAGTCAATCCTGCTAATGTTTTAAGCTGTAGTTCTTTAAATACTCAATAAATGATCTCCAGTCTAAGTGAAAAGCTTTCTCCTCTTGATTTCTTATTCTTTTAGTAAGTTTTGCTATTTCTGCATACTCCCAACAGTTTGTGCTGCCATTCCTCCTTGGTTGGGAGTTTTTAATCTTTCTCAGCTTGAGGGCCACACTGACTGTCTTCCGCCCCCTCTGAAGGCCACATGCCAGTGGTGGACATGATCGAAACATAAATGCATGCATGCATTCACAACATGGGCAGCACACAGCCATTCCTATATGCACCTCTCTTTTTCTTTTCTCTTCTCTTCTCTCTCCTCTCTCCTCTTTTTCTCCTCTTTTTCTCTCTCCTCTTTTCTCTCCTCTTCTCTTTTCTTTTCTCTCTCTCTCTCTCTCTCCCTCTCCCTCTCCCTCTCCCTCTTTCTTACTGTCAGGGACTGGACTGGACTCCTGCACTTCCCAGAGAAGAGACAGACAGCCTAGATTTAGAACAGTGGATTGCAGAAGGTCATTGTTCAGAGGCTGGAGAGGGGAAGAGCTGGGAAGTACTGGGAGAGGGGCAGGAAGAAGCACCAGGGGAGAGACAGCTGACAGACTCAGTGTCTCTAGAAAGCATTCCAGACCACCCCCTCCCAGGACCAGGCGTGCCTTGAGAGTAGTAGAACAGAAAGCTCAGAGGCAGAAAGCTGAGTCCAGCAGTTGCAAGGATGATGTAGAATAGGAGAGGCAGCAGGGATGGGACTTATTCAGAGAAACACCATTATTGGAAAGAGGCAGCATTCCTTTGTCTCTTGCTGTGAATTTTGAATAAATACTCAGTAAGAACTCTTCTTGTGTTATCTGCTTCTTGGCTGCCCCGTGGGAGGGATCAGATTCCCTGAAGCCTGACACTTACACAGAAACAAGTCATACACTCATACATATTTGCCATCACACACATGTGGGAACACAGATCTCACTCTCTCTCTCTCTTTCTCTTTCCAGCAGCAGCACACAACAAACCATCTCAGCACATCCACAGGAGGAAACATTGTCGCTTGATCTTTAGGAATCATTCTCTGGAGATCACTTCCTCACAGGTGATCTCTAGAGGGCTGGATGTGGGGAGGGCGAAAGACAGCTACCTAACGCTCTTAAGAGCCTCAAGAAAGAAAGGGAGAGAAATAGTCAGGAGTTCTGGTGATCTAGGTTACCCACTCCTGGAAAACATGGCCACGGCAGCAGAAAAGGCCAGTGGTGATGGGGCAGTTGTGCAAAAGAGGCAAGTCACGGGGCAGTAACACACATGAAAAAGAGGCAAGCCATACAACGGTTGTGCAGAAGAGGCAAGCCATGGGTCAACTGTGCAAAAAAAAAAAGCAAAAAAAAGGAAGGAGGAAGCCGTGGGCAGTTGTGAAAACACTTTTTCCACCTCCCAGTCCAGACCTCTCACTTTCACTGAAAAAGATATTAGAACATTCGGCTCATCCCTAATTTAGATAAATTCCTCACTGCTTACTCATTGCTCTCTCATCCTCGCTGTAGCTCACACTGAATATCACAGCCTCAGGGGGAGCGCTGGCAGCTCTTGAAAGTTCCTCCTGGCTTCTCATGAGGGAGCCTGTATGGGAGGCCGGATCTGCTTGTCTATATCTTTGGTGCCTGTCTGTGTTTCACCGAGGAGCTTCCAAAGCTCGGGGGGGGGGATGGGGGGGATGGAATCATATTGTTTCTTTTGGCGAACTTGCTCAAATTGTCAGAGTTCATGAACCCCATCTGCCTTCATGGGCGTAGCCAGGGTTTTCGTCAGGGGGGACAGCCAAGGTTGATAAAATACCCCATAAATAGGACAAATAGGACATTGTGGGGGGCAGGCTTCTGCTAGGAGGGGGCAGAACCTCAGATAATTGAGTACTTTCAATGCTTTTCACTAATATTTGTGGATCTGGGGGGAGCTGCCCCCTTGCACCCCCTCGGCTATGCCCATATCTGCCTTGTAAGCAAAACAAGGGGGTGGCAGTGTTGTTAACTTCTAGAAGAGTTTGGGTTTCTAAGAAATGGAAGGAAGGAAGGAAGGAAGGAAGGAAGGAAGGAAGGAAGGAAGGAAGGAAGGAAGGAAGGAAGGAGTTTTTAATTGGAGAGATTCCAGAGCAGTGGAAGCTGGTTCATTTGCACAAATAGGGAACTGCCCCACCAACCTCAGTCTGCCCTCAACTCACCTTCCCCAGCTTCTCAGTTGCAGCCGGTCCAGGAGGTGGCGCTGCCTGCCAGCTTCCTACTCCTGATCAGTCTTGCCCTTGTAGAACTCATCAGGGAAGAACATGGGGACAAAACTAGAATTACCATAGTTGGCTCTGCCTGTCATTGACTCTGGCGCCCCCTACTGTTGAGCTCCCTGTCTTCTGCCCTGCCAGTGAGTACCAGCCACTACTGCTCCGGTAAATGGGACAACCATAGCCTTGAAGATATTTGTTGGACTATATTGCCCATCATTGCTTTTGAATTATGGTGCTGGAGGAGACTCTTGAGAGTCCCATGGACTGCAAGAAGACCAAACCTTATCCATTCTGAAGGAAATCAGCACTGAGTGCTCACTGGAAGGACAGATCCTGAAGCTGAGGCTCCAATACTTTGGCCACCTCATGAGAAGAGAAGACTCCCTGGAAAAGATCCTGATGTTGGGAAAGATTGAGGGCACAAGGAGAAGGGGATGACAGAGGACGAGATGGTTGGGCAGTGTTCTCGAAACTACCAGCATGAGTTTGACCAAACTGCGGGAGGCAGTGGAAGACAGGAGTGCCTGGCGTGCTCTGGTCCATGGGGTCACAAAGAGTCGGACACGACTAAACAACAACAACAAATTGCCCATCATCTCTGATCATTGGCTGTGCTGGCTGAGGCAGATGGGAGTTTGAGTACAGCCACATCTGGAGGGAACCAGGTTGCTCTTCCCTGCATCAGATTATAAATCAAAGGATGCTCTAAACAGCCATGTAACTCAATAACTATGTCAGCTAGGGGTGGGGGAGCTGTGGCCCTCCAGATATGGCTGGACTCCAGCTGCCCTCACCAAGCAACATCTGGAAGGCCACAGGTTCCCCATCTGGCTGACACTCTTTCATGCATACTTTTTTCTTAAAAGGAGCTATACCTCTCTGGGAAGTTATTCTCAACAAATTGTTTTCACACTTCTCCTGCAGATCAGACTCAGCGAGGAATGAGTTTGCCTTGTCTGTTTATATGTACAGCCTTTCCACTCAGGTGCTCAAAGTGGTTTTATTGACTTATTTATTTACCTGTTAAAAAATACTTCTATCTCACAGTGCTCAGGACAGCTCACAGAAACAACATCCAAACATTAAGAATAAAAATAAAGTCAAGCTACAAAATGATGGATTAAAAACATCCTGAAAACAATGGGCTGTTAGTCATTTGCAGAGCGGACCCATTGAAATTAATAGATATGTCTAACTTAGGCCCATTAATTTCAGTGGGAATACACAGTGGGAGCTTAGTTGGATACAGCCTAATGAGTCTTTTTTTACACACTTTTGAGCAGATGACTGACAGATAAAAGACAGGAGTGAGGAACATTTTTTATTATTCCACAATCTTTTTCAACCAGAAGATAGAGTGGGTGGGGAATGAAGTTTCTGCCTTTTTAAAGAAAACACCCTATCTCTTAAATCATATGTATGTGTGTTCTTTTTCAACCTATGCTTAGTTTTTAGTCTATGATTGCTAATTGATTTATGTGATAGATGATGGACTCCTCCTTCATTGGAGGTTTCTAAGCAGAGGTTGGGTGTCCATGTACCATGAATTCTTCAGCTGTCACTCATGCATTACTCTAAGTTGGACTAGATGACACTTTATGTCTCTTACAACACTACAGTTCTATGATCCTATGTTGTTGACACATCTGCTATAACCGAAGTGTCTGCCCTTGTTAGACCCAGAAGGATATTAACAAAAATATACCTATATTTTTTTTCCTTTCCACCAACCCTTTCTGCCAGTAAGAGCTGTTCAACAGTGGGACGAGCTACATAGGGAGATGTTGGATTTTCCTTCATTTGAGGTTTTTCAACAGAGTTTGGGTAGCCATCTGCCAGGAATTATTTAGCTGTGATTTTGGCATTAAAAGGGTTTGGACTATATGGTGCTTGGCTCCCTTCCAGCTGTGCAGTTCTATTATTCTATCATTGTAATCATAACTATCATGTTGTTGTTGTTTAGTCATTTAGTCGTGTCCGACTCTTTGTGACCCCATGGACCAGAGCACGCCAGGGACTCCTGTCTTCCACTGCCTCCCGCAGTTTGGTCAGACTCATGTTGGTAGTTTTGAGAACACTGTCCAACCATCTCTGCCATCCCCTTCTCCTTGTGCCCTCCATCTTTCCCAACATCAGGGTCTTTTCCAGGGAGGCTTCTCTTCTCATGAGGTGGCCAAAGTATTAGAGCCTCAGCTTCACAATCTGTCCTTCCAGTGAGCATTCCGGGCTGATTTGCTTAAGAATGCATAGGTTTGATCTTCTTGCAGTCCATGGAACTCTCAAGAGTCTCCTCCAGCACCATAATTCAAAAGCATCCATTCTTTGGCGATCAGCCTTCTTTATGGTCCAGCTCTCACTTCCATACATCACTACTGGGAAAACCATAGCTTTAACTATATGGACCTTTGTTGGCAAGGAGCAGCTTAAAAAGCAGGAAAAAGGGGGGAGCAAAAAGCAGAGACATAACTATCATAGGCAGTATTAAATCCTTTGCTCTAATGGTTCATTCTTTGCTCCTTTTTCTTGCCACGGCCCAATCCTGTTTCAGAGTCACCTCCACACCCCCCCCCCAATTGTCCCCATCTCCTATGCAAAGAGGAAAGAGACAGGAATCGGGTGATGAAAACACTATGGAACACATGTCGGGCGAGAGAACCTGAATAATAGAAAGTGGCTGATGGCCAATTTTGCTGGGATATTATGAAACACACACACACATCTTTCAGAGCCTCCAACTTATGAACATCAAAAATAGAGTAAGAAGAGTGTCGGATAGCCTGAGGTGGCCCAGACACTCTCAATGTTCAGTTGCTATTATTAGATCACTTAAGCACCTATACAGAGCCTGGAGGAGTTCACACTCCTCATTCAACAGTGGTGATAGAGGAGAAATTTGATTCGGGGTGTATTTAAAGCCAAAACCAGACTTTCCAAAACTATATACAAACCAAAACATGGCTATGCTTTGAAATTTACCCATATCTGGATTTTGCAATGCAATTCTCCCACCTACCAACCTCTGCAAATATGCATATATTAGAGGGAAGTATGCAATAAAAGAGAGAAGATATTTGATCCACCCCCCAAAAGAAATCATACAAACATGCCTAGGAGCCAACTCCAGGGGGCTGTGGGTGCTTGGGCACCCACAATAATATAATTGTGGGGGTCGGGCACCCACAAAGTCAATGAACAAAGCAGGAGAGAGGCAGCCAGCCAACCCCTGTGGTGCTGCTCCCAAGGGAGAAGCCAGTGAGTGAGGCACCCTTTTCCTGGGGGGGAGGGTTTGGACATGGAGGCAGTCTCTCTGCCTCTGAGTCTGAGCCCCTCACCATGGGAAAAAGTGCCTTGCTGGCTGCAGAGAGGAGGAGGGAGCCTCCACTGCTGCAATGTGTGTGGGATGTAAAATCACTGAAGCAATCAACATTTCCTGTTTGCCCAGAGTGGACACACAGGGGAATGTTGCTCCAGCCAGGAGGACTTCCTGTCACACCTGGTCTGAAGCATCCTCCCTCTCTGTGTGACCAGGTAGATGGGCGTGACCCTGGCAGACCCCATAAAAAGGCCAGTTATGCAGCCATCTTCCTCTTTATGCTCTTGATACTCTCTTGATACTCTCTTTTGCTGATCTTTTGCTCTCTGCTGGCTCTCAGCCAGCAGCACATGGCTTATCCCTACAGCGGATGAAGCCACACTTCGTTTCTCTATACAGTGGACACTCAGGTTGCGAACGTGATCCATGCGGGATGCACGTTCACAGCCTGCAGCGTTCGCAACCTACAGCAGTGCGCCTGCGCACACGCGGGTTGTGATTTGGCGCTTCTGCGCATGTGCAAAGCACGATTTAGCTCTTCTGCGCATGCGTGACCGCCGAAACCCGGAAGTAACCCGTTCCGGTACTTCCGGGTTTTGGCGGTCCACAACCCAAAAAACGTAACCCGAAGAGTCTGTAACCCGAGGTATGACTGTAAATGTAATTCCAACTGTAAGCTAAAGCCTGCCTTCAGGAAACTACTGTGAACTGAATGTAAGTAAACTTTACTGTTACTTTTAATGAAGACTGTTGCATGATTATTTTAAGAGGGAAACAGAAGGGGAAACTTACCAGGAACAAGCCAGACAGGACAAGCCAGACTGGATTGCTTAACTCAAATGATCCTCATGAATCCATCAGCTAGCTTCCAGCAATGTGCAAGGGAATGTGCTAAGCTACTTACAAGCATGAGTGAGATAATATTTAATCAATATATCCTCTCCTACCTTTCCTCAGCATTCCTTCAAAGCAGACATGCAACATCACATGCACATACCTGCATGTAGTGCATGTGATGTCACATACACGACGTGCAACATCACGTCTGTTTTTGCAGGAGCCTACATTACAGCGGCGGGCACCCATAATCTTGAAGGTGAGACGGTGCCCCTGCAAACATGCATTGTATCGGGGGGAATGGTCTGCCAAAAAACTGTACATAAGTCAAAACTGCATGCCCAAAATGTGTTTATTAGGAGAAATTTGCATTGCAATGCTAATGGATTTTCATGAGGATTTTTTAAAAAATTGCATATTGCTACAAAATGTGGAGTACTGACTTTTAAACTTGGAAAACTGAGGAATTGAGAGGACCAGATTTGGCAGCTCCTCCTTCCATCCCTGTTCAGCAGCAACTGGGGTTTGAAAAACACTTGGACTTTGTATATTTCTTCCTCACAAAGGGAAGTGCCCCTGATGTATTGATGCCCCTTGGTGCAACCTGAAATCCATCTTGAGCCCAACATGATCAAGCCTAATTCACAGTCCAGTCTTACGCACGATTACTTGGAAAAGTCTGTCTGAGTTGGGCAGAACTTACTGTTTTAGTTATGACCAGCACATGCACAATAACTATTGCAGTGGCTGGTGGAGCAGAAAGTAGGGAGCCCAGCACTAGATGGCGCCAATGACAAACAGAGAAGGCTAATTCTAGCTTCACACCATCCTCCTCCTGCAAGAGCAGTGCTGACTAAGGAGGAGGAAGATGAAAAGCAGGGCCATTCCTGGGATTAGTTGTAAGTGAGGAAGAAGGCAGGTGGGGCCTGGCTAAGCGTAGACTGAAGCTGGTGGGGCAGTGCCCCATTTACCCTAATGAGCCTATCAATTAGGAGGGTTGGTGTCCTCCCCGCCCCCATCCTTTCTGCTTTTGCTTTGTTATTACGTATTAAGCTGCAGGCACAACACACGAAGCCTTCTGGAGGAATTTCATTTTGCAGTTCTTTCCCCCAGCCTTGAGCTCCAGACTGTCAGTATTTTTTGCAGGAGGGATTTGAGTGCATACCAGAACTTTAGGTTTGTGCAATCAAAGTGGATTAAAGGGCTCTGTCACCTTCGCACAACAAATCCACTTTTTAAAAGGATCAGGCTTTTTGTGGTTTGGAAAGTGACGGCGAAACGCTTTGAAAAGTGTGGGATGAACAAATGACTAACAGAGAGATGCATAAAGTACCCCACAAGCAAATCAGGACAGATGATGGTGGTCATATAACCAGCCTATAAACAAATCAGAACAAACACTCAACGGAAACCAGACATGGTCTAACCACCGTGTAAGCTTTGTGCAAGCTCACCAGGAGGAGTACTTTTAAAAATAAGTCATCTGTTTAGGAGCCCCAGGTTTCAGAAGAAAATCCATCTGCTGTTTATCATTTCAGTGCGTTTCCACTTGCAGTCACACTGCATCATAGATTTTGTAAGTTCTCAGTCTGCATAAAGAGATTGCTGTTTTTGCACATACATATTGTGGGTTAAACCACAGAGCCTAGGACTTGCTGATCAGAAGGTTGGCGGTTCAAATCCCCACCACGGAGTGAGCTCCCGTTGCTTAGTCCCTGCTCCTGCCAACCTAGCAGTTCGAAAGCACGTCAAAGTGCAAGTAGATAAATAGGTACCACTCTGGAGGGAAGGTAAACAGCATTTCCGTGCGCTGCTCTGGTTCACCAGAAGCGGCTTAGTCATGCTGGCCACATGACCCGGAAGCTGTACGCTGGCTCCCTCGGCCAATAAAGTGAGATGAGCGCCGCAACCCCAGAGTCGGTCACGACTGGACCTTTACCTTTACCTTATTTTGGTCACTGAAGTGGAGGTCTTTTGGCACTTGACTGGAGTGTTAAAATACGCCGAAATTTTAAAGATTTGGCTCTCAGGCAGTGGAGGCTGGCCTGTTGGGGCAAATGAGGCATTGCCCCACCAACCGCAGTCTGCCCTCAACCAGCCCCCACCTGCTTGCTTTCTCACTTGCAGAGGGTGGCACTGCTAGTCAGCTTCCTCCTCCTTAGCCTCGGTGTTGCCCTTGCAGAGCTCAATGTGAAGGGGAGCAGGGGGGAGATTAGAATTCATTGACTCTGCCTGTCATTGGCTCTGGCTTCACATACAGGCAGGGTCTCTGCCTTTTGCCCCAACAGCCCCAATGAACAGCAACCACCACAACTCTCAGGCATGCATTTTCCACTCATATGAATGAAGGTGGTTTAGTATGCAAGGGGAAACAGTAGGAACACAATAAAAAGTATTGCAGACAACTTAAAGGCTAACCAATTTGTCATAGCATAGCGGGTGGCGCTGTGGTCTAAACCACTCAGCCTAGGGCTTGCCGATCAGAAGGCCGGCAGTTCGAATCCCCACGATGGGGTGAGCTCCCGTGGCTCAGTCCCAGCTCCTGCCCACCTAGCAGTTCAAAAGCACGTCAAAGTGCAAGTAGATAAATAGGTATCACTCCGGCAGGAAGGTAAACGGCATTTCCGTGCACTGCTCTGGTTTTGCCAGAAGTGGCTTAGTCATGCTGGCCACATGACCCGGAAGCTGTCTGCAGACAAACGCCAGCTCCCTCAGCCTATAGAGCGAGATGAGCACTGCAACCCCAGAGTCGTCTGCGACTGGACCTAACGGTCCTTTACGGTGTTGTGGGACTCACGCCCATTTTAATAGATGCCTAGTGAAATCTTACAGTAGTTGGCATATGTATAAAGGAGAAAATTGTACAGTGATAACAGAACAGCAATGCAATTACAGTTGGTAATAATAATTAGAGCTTAAATATGAATCGCATTCACAGTGGAAGTTGGTGCCCATTGGAGTTGGTAGGACAGAAGGCATGAAGACCAATATTAGGCAGCGCCTGTCAATGATTGGTGGAGTCAGAGCCAATGACAAATGGAGCTAATTTTAATTCTGCCCACATCTTCATCCTTGCTGAGTTGTCTAAGGGACAATACTGAGACTAAAGAGGGAACGTAAGAAGAGCTTTTGGATCAGTCCAATGACTCGTCTAGTCTAGCATCCTGTTCTTACACTGGCCAGCCAGATGCCTAACCCACAAGCAGGATCTGAGCACAAGAGCACTTTCTCCTCCTATGACTTCCAGCTTCCTATACTTGGAAGCCTTACCGACTCCAGCTATGGAAGGCCGGGCATGGCCACCATGGCTAGCAGCCATTGCTAGCCTCTTCCTCCAAAAATCTAATTCTCCTTTAAAGCCATCTGCCTTTCTGCCTCCTGTGGAAGTGAGTCCCCCTGTTTAATTCATAAGTGCTTTCTTCTACCTCTCCTGAATCTTCCAACATTCAGCTGACAGGCACTTCCACCCTCTGGAATGAATGTCAATAAGTAAGAAAGCAGGCAGTTGGGGGTGGCTGGCAGCATACTGACTGAAGTTGATGGGGCAGTGTCCCAATTTGCTTTAATAAATCAGCCTCCACTGTGTCCACTGGTACCAGTTGACCTCTTTGGAATTTATTTGACATTGACCTAACAGCTGACATTAGATTCCAAATTGTCATTTGTCGTATGTCCAGTGTGTCTTGTTCCCCACCACCACCACCAACTTGTTGTTGAAAGAAAGACAGGCCAAGAACCACGCTGATAAATCTATACCAAGGATTGGGAACTTGTGGCCCTCCAGATGGTGGAGTCCAGCTCCATCAGCCCCAGTCAGCATGGCCAACACTCAAGAATCATGGAAGCTAGAGTCTAACATCCTCTGGAGGGTCAGAGGTCCCCTTTTTCCTGGTCTAATAGGTGTCTTTATACTTGGATACAATTTTGTTTGGGAAGCTTTGCATGAGAGCATGAAGAAACACCACACTCTAGTTTCTCCATCGATGTGTTGTCAAGCAAGCTCATTAATATCCTTTAAAGATGTGGGAGTCATCAAAGCCTTTGAAATTCAATGCCCAGGGTAATTACTAGGTGTGAAAACTAGAGTGAGTATCTATTTGATTATCCCCTTCGGATCACAAACAGTCTTTAATTCATAGAATGTTGCGCCATCCATAATGACTTGGCAGTGGAGCCAGATGTTCAAAGTCCATGGCTCTTGACATTTCTAAAAGTCTTCTTTTAAAACCCTGCAAGGGAAAGTATTTCAGATGAACTCGGTATGTTGCCGAATTAGGGATGAAAGAACTTGTCCATTTCACTTTCTCATTTGTCAAATCCCCACATTTCCACATCAGTTTGTGTGTGCGTGTTCTTAATAGTCCTCATGGAAATTCATCAGCATTCTAGTGTTATTTTCTTCAAGCAGAACTCCTTTTTAACACAGTTCTGCATAATATATACTTTCCCCCCAAAAGCCATCCTTGCTTCCTGTAGGAACCATTTTCACAGTTTAACAAATGTCCTGCATTAATAAGTCCTTTCTTTCATCTGCCTTGATGCCTTCATCAGATGCCCTGATTTCTAGCATTATGAGAGGGGGAGAAGAACGTTTCCTTATCTACTTTTTCCACCCTGTGTGCAATTTTATACACCTCTACCATGCCCACTCTTACTCTCCTTTTCTCTCAACTCAAAAAAGCAGTGAAATGTTGTAAACGTCCCGCATAAGCTTTCAGAACTGCTGAAGGCACCTAATGAGGTAGGTGTATTGCTGAAGGTAAGCAGGTGCAGCACTAACAAGCAGGCTCCCTGGATGGGAGACCACCTAAGGATGCTATGTAAGCCCCTTCGAAAAATGTCATTCATCTTTATCCCTCCTATGATGATGGAAGGGCACTCTGCTCTTTTCCAGCTTCCTGCAAGACTCCTTCACACCTGCCTGGTGCTGGTAATCCTCAAAGGGTTATTTGTTGCTCCACTGTTGGGCAATTATCAGGTGCAACACCCAGACCGAGTGGTGCTATTAGGCTCATAAGAAAGGTGAGAAGATTGAGGAGCTGAAACCAAGGCTGCCTCCAGGGCCAACTCAGCAGGCTTCCAGGCCTGGAGCGGCAGCAAGGTCAAGTTCTTGTCTGAGGTGGCAGGAGCTCGCCCTCCCACCTCACGACGCAAGGTTAGGAATAATAATAATAATTGTCCCACCCTTGCAAAGTGCTTTGTAATCCGTGCATTAAAGAGCCTTTGGGAGGTATGAGCAGTGATCCTTTCATTATGTCGTTTTCATTCTATTTTACTTTTGCCTTGACATGTCGAGTGATGGAATGGGGCTGCCTCTTTACATACGCAGGGAAGCTCGTCTGGGAGATGAGCAAATATTTTGCACGCAGTCCATCTGGAGAACTCGAGAAGAAGGCTAGATGCAGCGTGCAAGCCACAGAAGTCATCAGAATGTAAGATGGGCCTCCTAGATCTGGTCAACGGCTTATCCAGTCCAACATCCTGTTCTCACAACCAGATGCTTGTGAGTCAAGGACCCTCCACCCACCTAGGATTATAATAAGACACACAGACACATTATTTTAGGTTAATGGGCAAAATTAGGCCACAACTTTTATTGGTTACAAGATGTGAGTAGTATTGGCTTAGGCATTGGATGAAACAGCAATACAAGACCACCCCGCACAGCCGGGAGTCATATCAGGGTTAACAACCAATGGGAGGAACTTGTTGATGCAAATACAACTGGAAGCTCCCCCATGACGTCATCAGGGGTCGTGCCATGGCCCTAGCCACCAGCAGGGCATTGGACGGGATCCACGACCACCAGATTCCTTTAACGGAATACCCAAAAGAGGAGGGGTAGATGATGGCGCATACCCAATCCTCCAACACAGCACACATAATTCCAATGCCTTACCGCCAATACCAGAAAGTTGTGACGAATTGTTACGAGGTAGGCGAAAAAACCAAGAGGCTGGTGCCAATTTGCCAAATGGATAAAAAAGTCCTACCAGGCCCCTTGGGCAACCAAGGCAACCAACTGAAGTCCATAGCAAGGTCAATACGCAAAAGAAGCTGACCTAAGAGGGAGGGAGGGAGGGCGGGAGATCCGAAGAAAGCAGGAACAGACTGGGAGCAGAGCACTGCCACGGCTGTTTGAATGCATTTAGCCCCACCCACCAGCCAGCCCTATTGGTCGGCTGGGAGGCTTGGCTGTGGCAGCAGAAGCTATCAGGAGCAGGGAGCCAAATACGCCTCCCTGCCTCTGCGGGAGGCTGCTCCCGCTCGCAACCCCTCCCCTCTGGGAGGACGAGAGGCCTTGCTAGAAACATGCAAGCAGGACACAAACACAAGAGCACTCTGCCTCCCTCCCCATGGCTTCCAGCTTAGTGGCAGAGTACCTGCTCTGCATGGAGAAGATCCCACTTTCAGTCCCTGGCATCTCCAGACTGGGGAGAGCTCCTGCCTGAAACCCTGGAGAGCCCCTGCCAGTCAGTGTAGACAACAATGAGTTAGAACAGGGGTCAGCAAACTTTTTCAGCAGGGGGCCGGTCCACTGTCCCTCAGACCTTGTGGGGGGCCGGTCTACATGGGGGGGGGGGGAATGAACAAATTCTTATGCCCCACAAATAACCCAGAGATGTATTTTAAATAAAAGCACACATTCTACTCATGTAAAAACACGCTGATTCCTGGACCGTCCACGGGCCAGATTTAGAAGGTGACTGGGCCGCGTACGGCCCCCGGGCCTTAGTTTGCCTACCCATGAGTTAGATGGACCAAGGGTGTAACTCAGTATTAGGTTCCTAAATATTTACAAGATCACCTTAGTCCATATGTGCCCCCTCGGCTGCTCTGATCTGCAGAACTGGCATCATTGCAGGAGCCACAAAATACTCCAAAGTTGTAATAAATGAATCTTTTAGTGTAGCAGCACCCGGAACTCCCTGCCAACGACATTGCGCAGGCACCTCCCCTGTACCCTTTTCAACACCTGCTTAAAGCGTTTTTGTTGAGGGAAGCCTATCCAGGCACGTTAATCTATTTTATTGTTGATCTTAATTATGTTTAAATGTGTTTTAGACTGTTTTTTTATTGATCATTTTAATGTTTGTTGTAAATTACTTGGAGGTTTTACTAAAATCAAGTGGTATATAAATTGTGTGTGTGTGTGATACTTTTTATGCAGTGTCTAAGATGGCTAAAAATCTGAAAAGATTGCTTTTTTTGTAGGGGAAGCAGAGTAATAACTGTAAGCGCAACCTGCTTGCCCCTATATAAGTAAGGCCAATTTGTGCTTTTTAATATAAGCCCTTCAGGAGCTCCTCCAATACTTGCCGCCCAGCTCTGCGTCTCAAAGAACAAAGCCAGCTTCAATAAATCCACTTCAGATCGCCATACAACACATATTTCTTTTCTCTCGTGCAGCACTCATCTTGGGTATTTCTGGAGCTGACGTAAATGGAAGCACTTCACACAATCATGTTTACTAGGCTACAAGCACCATGGCCAAGGTAGAAGAAAACAGCATTGAAAAGGTCCGCCGTCAATATAATCTGCTAAGATTGCTGAGAGGCAAAGAGCAGCACTGCAGGCCTGCTCCACTAGATGGCACTAGGAAGCCCCTCTTTTCTTTCATGGCAGCTGCAGGCCACCCTAGGAGGACTTCTGGACTTCCAAGCAGGGGCGTCGCAAGGGGGCTGTGGGGGGGGGTGCGGTCTGCCCCGGGTATTATGCCTGGGGGGGTGCCAAAAATTTCCCCGGGCGGATCGTCATGGCGGCGCTCGCACCTCAACGGGCAGATTTCCGTGATTGGCACGATAACCGTTGCCCAAATCCGCCCACTGATCATGCAAATACACCTGGCTGCCGGGCCTATTTTCGCAATCAGCAGTCGGATTTTTGCAATCAGCAGGCAGGAGTGCCAGTGCCAATTGCGAAAATCTGACCGCCAGTCGCTCAAATAGCCCCGGTGGCTGGGTGTATTTGCCTGATCAGCGGGCAGATGTTTGTGGCACCAATTGCAGAAATCCACCCCCTGGGGATGCCAGCGCCGCTGGAGCACCCCTGTGGAAAACTTGCTGTGGCCAGCGCACCCCTGTGGGAAGCTTGCCGCTGCCAGAGCACCCCCGTGGGAAACTCGCTGCTGCCGGCACAACCCCACCGGAAGCTTGCCACTGCCGGAGCACTCCTATGGGTGGCTAGCCCCGCCCCTGCAGGTGCCACTCCAAGTGCCAGACCACCTAGCTCTGCCAATGCTTCCAAGTGGCAAATACAAGGTTGGCATATGAGAGGTGCAGCAGCAGCACCGTCCAAGGACACTTTCCAGCCAAGGTGGTCACTAAAAATAATTATATAATAAAAATTTATTATTTATTCCCCACCCATCTGGCTGGGTTTCCCCAGCCACTCTAATGCCGAGTGCCTTCTGGCAGTTCCCTCACTGCGAGAAGCCAGGTTACAGGGAAGCAGGCAGAGGGCCTTCTCGGTAGTGGCACCCGCCCTGTGGAACGCCCTCCCGTCAGGTGTCAAAGAGAACAACAACTACCAGACTTTTAGAAGACATCTGAAGGCAGCCCTGTTTAGGGAAGCTTTTAATATTTGATGCATTACTGTACTTTAATATTTTGTTGGAAGCCGCCCAGAGTGGCTGGGGAAGCCCAGCCGGATGGGCGGGGTAAAAATAATAAATTATTATTATTATTATTATTTTATTATATTACTAACTGCATTAATCAGTGCATGGATAGCTCAGTTGGTTACAGCGTGGTGCTTAAGAATGCGAAGGTTTCAAGTTCAATCCTTGTATGGGATAACTGCATATTTGTGGATTACAGGGGATTGGATCCGATGATCCTCAAGATCCATTCCAACTCTAAAATTGTATGATAATTGCCGGTTTGTGTCCCTGGCAATAAGTCCTTGTCCCTGGACCCTGGTCACATATCACTCACATGTAGGGCATTCGTGGTTTGGGCATTCACATGTAGGGCATTCAGTGTTGCCGGAGAAGGAAGCCTCAGGTCTGTGGGCCAAATGTGGTCCCTCAGGCCTTTCTAGCTGGCCCCTGGGACTTTCCCCAGGCCCCGCCCCTTCCCCACAGGCCCCATCCCTCACCAGCTCTGCCCTGCTCCCTCTTCAGGTGCTTTCCCCTGGTTTGAATGCAGCCTTGATTAGTGATGGTGGCTCTTGTTCGCTTGGATGGAAGACAGACTCTGAGTGAGTAGAAAACAGAAGCTTCTGGTTTTGCATTGCTGGAATCAACGGTGGTTGGTTTCCCTCTGGGGCTTGTGGAATGGAAGGCAGGGAGCCCAACAGACAGGGGAGCCAGAGACAATGAGAGCTGAGGACAATGCCAGATCGTTTTGCCCTACCCATCTTCCTTGTTCTTAAAGTCTACACGGGGCAACAGTGAGATGAAGGGCTTATCTACACTCCAAGCGTTCTTTCTCTCTCTTTTTTGCCCCAGAGCTTTCCCTGTGAAAGCTGAAGCACAACAAATGGCAATTTGGGTGCTCCACAGATTTCCATTGGCTCCAACTGAGCTTTAGAGAGCAGGTTTTCACAGGCCAAGCTCCAGAGCTTTAAATCATGGACCATGCCTTGGAAGCACCAAGGAGGCTTGTTTTGAGGATAAAACATGGAGGAAGAGTAGCATGTCCACCACCTTGAGCTCCTTGGAGGAAAAGTGGGCTATAAATGCAATAAACAAAGATGTAATCTCTAGACATGGAAGGAGACACTACCTCAATCTCTCTCTGGCTTGAGTGTCCATTAAAAAAAGGGAAAAGGAAGCTCAGTCTCAGAAGAGTGAAGGTGTGTGGGTTTTTTTTACAACCTGAATGAGAAAAGTCAACAGCATGCATTTTGCAAAATTCAGATGGGGAGACATAGTTTGGCTTTCTTCTGTTCTCCTTGAGGATCAAAACAGGCCTCAGTGTTTTAGTGGTGACCCTGACCCCTCGCCCCCGACCACCCCGCCCCACGCCGGGCACTCAATGCTCTCCGCTCCTTTCCCTAATTAATTTTCTGAAGAAGCCGGAGTCTGCCTCAAGTGGCTGTCTAGGGTGACCTTGCCTTCATAGAAAGTGGCCCTCCTGCGAGACTCACGCTGGAATAATGGGCCTGGCATTCTTAAGCAATTTCCGCCTTGCAAATAGCTTCTCTTACATGAGGAAGGGAGAATGAAAACACAGGCGCAGTTGCTCTTCATTTTCCGGGGTGAGGGGGGTGCTCTCCTCTTTTGTTGATGGGCACTTGGTACTCCTGCTCCCCTCATCTAATTAGCTGAGGTCTGTTCAAAGGAAGCTTGCCTAATTTCTCTGCCCCGTCCTCTTCCCCCACCCCTCCACCCTCTTCCTCGGCATCAGTGTTTCATACTATGCTGGATATAATTTGGGAGCTGGAGCCCAGATGCAGACAGCAGAGCCAAAGGTGAATCTCAAGGAAGGAAGGAAAGAACCTTTAAGGTAGCCAACAAACGGTGGGAATGTTGGAAATCTACAGATTCTCATGCATGCAAATAGGGGAGAAGGCAGAGGCAGAGGATTGGCTGACCAGCTACTGATGTCACAGCAGCCCATAGCATGGCATTCGGAAAGATTTTTTCCCCTGCCTTACTGCTCACTACTCACTGCTGGCAGGGATGGGCTCATCTGTCCATTTCAGCTTCTCTCCCAATCTGGCATTCAGTTCTCCACATATACACACCAATTCGCAATAGGGGAAAAATAAATACAGTGGTACCTCGGGTTACATACGCTTCAGGTTACATACGCTTCAGGTTACAGACTCTGCTAACCCAGAAATAGTGCTTCAGGTTAAGAACTTTGCTTCAGGATGAGAACAGAAAGCGTGCTCCGGTGGCGCGGCAGCAGCAGGAGGCCCCATTAGCTGAAGTGGTGCTTCAGGTTAAGAACAGTTTCAGGTTAAGAACGGACCTCTGGAATGAATTAAGTACTTAACCCGAGGTACCACTGTATATAACCCTGTGACAATACATCAGCACTTTGCTGCAGATTTCTCCTCCAATTCCCTAATATACACTTCTCTCTTTTTTTGCAAAGCAGTTGCCCTAACACTGTGCATCTTTATGTGATCTTTTCACTGATCTGTGTGTTCATATGTGCATGTTACCCTAGTAGGTGCATTTTTGTGCACACTGCTTGGCTGGAGAACAGCACTGCAAAATTAGGGGAAGTTCTAAGGATGGCTACCCCATCCCTCCTCCTATAGCAGGCACCCCCATACTCAGCCCTCCAGATGTTTTGGGACTACATCATCCCTGACCACTGGTCCTGTTAGCTAGGGATGATGGGAGTTGTAGTCCCAAAACATCTGGAAGGCCGAGTTTGGGGGTGCCTGTCCTATAGGGACGAGGCATTAGTGGGGCTCTCTCCCATTATGAGGGGCCACATATTCTGAAGAACATAAGAAGAGTCCTGCTGGATTGGGCCAATGGCCCACCTTGTCCAGCATCCTGTTCTCACAGTGGCCAACCAGATGCCCCAATGGGAAACCTTCAAGGAGGAGCCAAACACAAGAGCCCTCTCTTCTCCTGTGGTTTCCAGCAACTGCTATTCCGAAGCATTGTTGCCTCCAACTGTGGAGGCAGGACAGAGCCACTATCACTAGTAGACGCCAGTATCCTTCTCCTCCATGAACATGTGTAATCCTCTTTTAAAGCCAGCTAGGTTGGTGGCTGTCACTGCCTCCTGTGAACGCAAGATTTAGGTTTGATGAGGCCCTAAGCTACTGAAGGTAATGGGGCCCTTTATATGTCCAGCTGTCCTTTGTCAACAACAAATTGCCGCTGCTTTTTTGTGTTGAATATATGCTGTATGGTAATTTATGGACCTAATAGGTATCTAAAGCCATTTGCACATAACAAATAGGAGCCTACACAACACAAAACACTGTTGCTGCGTGTTGGTTTTATTTTATTTGTTTTTTGTCTTATATTTTGGAAATGTACATCCAGGTGTTTTTCTCTTTACATTTTTTGGGGGGCCCCCAAGAGAGTAGGGCCCTAAGCTATAGCTTGTTTAGCTTATACATAAATCCGGCACTGGTTTAACCATGCACTCCTCCAAACTTATTCATTTCTCAGTCTCCAATTCCTGATGGTGCCTCTCTTAACCACGCTGTCATGAGTCCTGCTGTCATGAGTTCTGCTCCTATGTAAGAGTGAAGATTTGCCTCTGATTTTTAATTTAAAAAAGAAGTTTAGAAAAATGCTCCAGCTACAAGAAGTGTGAGAGATTCTGTACAGATGGGGGGCGGGGGTTGTACATTATGATGACTACAATCATACCTTGGAAGCCAAACGCCTTGGCACTCGTATGTTTTTGCACCCAAACGCCACAAATCTGGAAGTGAGTGTTCCGGTTTGCGACGTTCTTTGGAACCCGAATGTCCAGCAGCCAATCGGAAGCCACACCTTGGTTTCCGAACATTTTGGAAGTTGGACAGACTTCTGGAACGGGTTCTGTTCAACTTCTGAGGTACTACTGTATTTTATTATTAGGCTGTCTGTTAATATGCTTTTTATCATGTTTTTATCATGGATGTTCTGTTGTGTGCTTTTAATGCTGTACACCATTACGTAATCTTTGGATAAAGGGCGGTATATAGAATAGAACAGATAGAATAAATAGAATAACAGAATAGAATAAAACATAAATAATTATATAATAATAAATAATTATATTTATTAGCACATCCCCTTAAAAGGGGGGGGGATAGATTAATTCTGTTCTGTCCAATCCTCCACAAAGATCTATGTTGGCTGTCCATCATCAGAGTTGATGGGAGTCACCCAAGCAGAAATCGCTGATATGCCTTCATGTTTTCTGACACTTCTTAGAGTGTTTCCCCCTATCTAGCTGGAGAAAGAAAGCAAAGCAAAACTTCGAGCAGTCTGGACTCCAGATTTCACATTCAGAAATGTGAGGAATTGGCTCCCGTTCTTATCCCCCTAACTTCAGAGCCACTGTCAATTCCGATCAGAACCCAACCGCCAGCGAATAGCCAGTGGCGCGTCTGATACAGCTCAGGCTAATCTCTTGACTTCCGGACAAATTGTTGGCCATCTCGGCTTTGCGAATCCTCCCGGAGCGCTCTCCAAATGAGCCACTCAAAAGGTTTCTCCGCTTGGCGGAGTCACCTTCCCCTCCCACAGCTGTGTAGAGTTCTCTCCCCCCCCCCCCCTTCGCTCCTGCCCTCCAAAAAGAATTAACAGGCAACGCTGAGGGTTTTAACTCTTTCATCTATCTTGTAGGAGCTTCTAAAGCCCTTTGGAATTACCTCCACACACACAAAAGGGAGAGAAAAGAGGGGAAAGCTACAGAGTGATCTTTCCGAAGGCTGGGAAGGAGGCCTCACACTCTGAAAAGCAATGGACTTTCCTCTTGCGCCTTCGCTCACCAAACAATTCCCAGTTCTTAATGAGAGAGCATGTCCCCATGCACACAGGACAATGGGACTTGATGGGGAATAATCAGCGGCAGTTGGGGAAAGTAGGACAACTGTTTCCTTTTCTAGCTTGACCAGGCGTATTTCTGACTAGGGATAGAGTAGAAAGGCAGTCTGGTTTACCTTTAAAGGTGACCCAAGCTTAATTTGTGCCTTCTGAAACAGTACACAAGCTGAAACCCAGCCCTCCTTGGAAATTTGTACTTTTCTGATTTTTGCAAAGGCGTTCTCCAGCCATACGCATACTAGGATAAAGTGTGCATAAAAACACAGATGGTCATGAATATAACCTGCAATATAGTGGTACCTCGGGTTAAGTACTTAATTCGTTCCGGAGGTCCATTCTTAACCTGAAACTGTTCTTAACCTGAAGCACCACTTCAGCTAATGGGGCCTCCTGCTGCCGCCGTGCCGCCGGAACATGATTTCTGTTCTCATCCTGAAGCAAAGTTCTTAAGCTGAAGCACTATTTCTGGGTTAGCAGAGTCTGTAACCTGAAGCGTATGTAACCCGAAGTACCACTGTACTGCATTATATTAGGGGGGATTGCATTGCAAATATGTTTTTGTTAATATTAATACAAATTGCATACAAAGATATTTTGTTGCTTGAATTGATCTCCCACCCTTCCTCTGTGCGAGTTGGAATAGCATTGGAGACAATTCTAAGATGTATGGCACAGAATCCTTTTCAAGGTCGCAGAGGATGCTGTGGTTCAGCTGGGTGAGAAAATGGTCTCCGGAGGACTGGCCAAGAGGAAATGCAGCCCTTAAGCCAAAAAAGAGGAAAAAACCCAACCCCTCTCTTTAGGATTATTGTTTCCTAAAATGCCAATGTGTGCAGAACAGGGATGTGAGAGAATTTCAATGCAAACAGTAAAGGAAGTGGAAATGGCTGCAGTTTGTGTGTTCGTCTGTGGTCAGGAACAGAAATCAGCCCAGTGAATTAAATTGTTATTTGTCCGCACGGTTGTTCTTCTTGTTGTTTTCAAATCGGCGAACAATATGTAATTAACTGCATTCTTACATTGCTTTGACATTTGCTTTACTTTAGAATGGGTGTAAGTCACACTAAACAGCAGAGTGCATGATAAATGACCTAGTACTTATGGAAACCAAACTGCAGCAGAACGGAAATGGAGCTGATTGTGATGAATACAGGTTGGAAGGGAAATTACTGCCTTCTTGCATCCTTAATGCACACACAGTTGATTTATCATCAATTAATCAACTAAAACTCAGCGATCGAATCAATGCAAGCAGCACTAGACATCATACGGTCTGGTTTCTCTTTGCTCTCTTCCTGTCTTCTTCTCTTTGTCTCTCATCTTTCTTTCAATTGTGAATGTGCCTTGTCTTTTTTGCATTTTCTATTGAGAAATAAGGGACGCAGGTGGCACTGTGGGTTAAACCACAGAGCCTAGGACTTGCTGATCAGAAGGTCGGCGGTTCAAATCCCCGCAATGGGGCGAACTCCCGTTGCTCGGTCCCAGCTCCTGCCAACCTAGCAGTTCGAAAGCACGTCAAAGTGAAAGTAGATAAATAGGTACCACTCTGGTGGGAAGGTAAATGGCGTTTCCGTGTGCTGCTCTGGTTCGCCAGAAGCGGCTTAGTCCTGCTGGCCACATGACCCGGAAGCTATACGCCGGCTCCCTCGGCCAGTAAAGCGAGATGAGTGCCGCAACCCCAGAGCTGGTCACGACTGGACCTAATGGTCAGGGGCCCCTTTACCTTTACCTATTGAGAAATAATCATCACAAAAAGATGATTTACACCCTAAAGACCTTCTATTTAGGCCAAACAACAGATCCCCCACTCATTACTAGCATTTTGCTCAGAGTCCACACATCGCCCTTTGCAGTCTGATACAAGGACATCAACTTTCCCAAAGCACACACAGTATATAATATATTTTGTAGGGGAAATCACATTCCCTTGTTTTATAGCTATGGAGCACACTTCCAAAACTTGAGAGATCAGAGCCTGCGTGTGCTTAGGATATTGCTGTTCCATTCACAAGTTTTTGGACGCTGAAAACAGGTTCTGAGCCAAATATAAGTCTCCTACCACCAACGTTTACCGGTACATGTGTGATGTGGAAAGGGAATCCACAGGTGCCCCTGTGCTTATTTAATTTCCATCTGCAGCATTTACACTCCATAACCACCAGATGGCAATAAAAGAACAGTTTACATACGGCAATGAATCTTAGCCGTGAACTGGCTCCTCTTGCTTAGTTGGCTTCCAGTTCTTCATCTTCGTCCAGATAACGCTGAATTATTTCCTCTTCAAATAGCGCAGAGATATCTGTGAACCTTGCTTTCTGAGGGCTAGGGGGCGACTCTGAGACGCACAATCAGATTTATGGGAGGAGAATTCTGGGACGGTGTCCCCCAAGTGTGTCTCAGGGACACTTGCATCCTTGGTCCAGATGGAAAAGGCACCCACTTCGTCGAACCAACTCAGCTCAAAATCTGCTGCCCTCAGACGTGCAATCTAAAAAGGCACATCACAAAAGGAAAAAGGGATGGGGAGGGCAGAGTAAAACAACCAAACTATATATGATCATATGACAATGGACAACTTACCAAGGTGTGCAAGTAAGGCATTATATTTCAGCCCAGTATACCTGAAGGAGCGTCTCCACCCCCATCGTTCAGCCCAGACAATGAGGTCCATCTCCGAGGACCTTCTGGTGGTTCCCTCCCTGCGAGAAGTGAGGTTACAGGGAACCAGGCAGAAGGCCTTTTCGGCAGTGGTGCCCGCCCTGTGGAAGGCCCTCCCATCAGATGTCAAGGAAAGAAACAACTATCTGACTTTTAGAAGACATCTGAAGGCAACTCTGGTTAGGGAAGTTTTTAATGTTTGATGTTTTAGCGTGTTTTTAATATTCTGTTGGGAGTCGCCCAGAGTGGCTGGGGAAACCCAGCCAGATGGGCTGGTATAAATAATTAAATTATTATTATTATTATTATTATTATTATTATTATTATTATTATACTTTATAAGCTCACCAGCTTATAAAGGTTGAAAACTGAACATCTCCTGCTTTCTTGGCAGGTCCATACAGGCAACCACCTTGCCAAGTGGTTGTACACACACACACACACACACACACAGAGAGAGAGAGAGAGAGAGAGAGAGAGAGAGAGAGAGAGAAGGAAGGAATGATAAGTTGCCCTTTGGTACTGTAAACTGGTTGATTTCATTCACCCGGAAAGCAGGATAAAGACCAAGGGCTTGGAGCCAAAGCTTAATCCCAAAGGAAAACAATTAAGTCTGTTGGGAAAGAAGGAGGAGATAATAGCCCTGTGGAAGAGAGAGCTCAGGACCGGTTGGAGAGCCCTTCAACGGGAAGAATTGGAGGCAAAAGCTTGGAGGCTCTTGAAAACATTGGCAGGAAAACTTTTGAGATGGAAATCATGCGCTAGAACGAAATATATTAAGAGGGGTAAACACAAGCCCAGAAGGAGAGACGAGAGAGAAAGGGTGCTGATGAAGGTCCTAATCCTGCACACACTTATCTGAGAGTAACTCCCACTGGACTCTGTGGACTTGCTTGTGTAAATGATGTAGCATCCTTGGGGAGGGGGAGACCTCTGGATAATTATCTCTATGGGGAAATTAAAGTTTACAGGAATAACATAGTAAGATGCAGATTATTGAAAGAATCAATGATGTTGGGGCTTAAGATAATAATAAAAATGTGTTTTAAAACTGCTAATAAAAAGGAATAATAAAAATAAACATCAGGAAAGGAGGGGTGGAAAGTCAAGAAGAAGGTATGTATGTATGTATGTATGTATGTATGTAACAACTGTATATGATTAATAAGAATAAGAATAATACCCTGCCCATCTGACTGGGTTTCCACAGCCACTCTGGGCAGCTTCCAGCAAAATATAAAAGCAGAATAAAACGTCAAACATTAAAAACTTCCCTATACAGGGCTGCCTTCAGATGTCTTCTAAAAAGTTGTGTACAGTGGTACCTTGGGTTACATACGCTTCAGGTTACATACGCTTCAGGTTACAGACTCTGCTAACCCAGAAATAGTGCTTCAGGTTAAGAACTTTGCTTCAGGGTGAGAACAGAAATCGTGCTCCGGCAGCGCGGCGGCAGCGGGAGGCCCCATTAGCTAAAGTGGTCTTCAGGTTAAGAACAGTTTCAGGTTAAGAACGGACCTCCGGAACGAATGAAGTACTTAACCCAAGGTACCACTGTAGTTCTTTTATCTCCTTGACATATGATGGGAGGGTGTTCCACAGGGTGGGTACCATTGCCTAGAAGGCCCTCTGCCTGGCTCCCTGCAACTTCAGTGTTTCGAAATATATATCCACATATCAATCACATAGTAAGGCAAGAGTGGTGGAAGGGCCACATGACAGCCTTCTAGGGGCCAAATGCTGATGGACAGAGTCTGAGGATCTAGCAGAGAGACCGATGCAGATTTTAGCAAGCTCAATTCTGCCCATGCTCCTCTCTCTCAGGGCAAGCAAGAGTTATTAGAGTTCATGGAATGAAGAAAAAAACCACACTCAAGGATAGAGTGAACCAGGAGTGGTGAGGGCTGTGCCTTAGGAAGGGGGTGTGGACTCAAGAACATCCCAAGGGCTGGATGGAGAGGCCTGGTGGGCTGCATTTGTCCTGCAGGCCTGCAGTCACACACACACCCCACCCACATAGTAAGGAAGTACTCTGGTCCCCATATCTTATGCTTGCTTACCTACTGAACTTCTGCAATAGAACTTCAGTGTCCGACTCTCCGTGACCCCATGGACCAGAGCACGCCAGGCACTCCTGTCTTCCACTGCTTCCCGCAGTTTGGTCAAACTCATGCTGGTAGCTTCGAGAACACTGTCCAACCATCTCGTCCTCTGTCGTCCCCTTCTCCTTGTGCCCTCCATCTTTCCCAGCATCAGTGTCTTTTCCAGGGAGTCTTCTCTTCTCATGAGGTGGCCGCTCCCAGACAAGATTGTTCTAGAAGGGCCCATGATTTGAATTAGTACAAGGCTGCTTTCTATGTGTCCTGTCACTAAGCCAGCAATGAAAATAATTGTGAATAGCAAAGCGGGAACATCTAGGTCTCCACCTCCACCTGCAAAATCCTAGGCGGAAAGATGTGCCTAGATGCCAGGCAGGCGGGAGGGCATTCCCCTGGGGGCCAGGGCAAATAATTGAATTGCCACTGTTTGTAATGATGTTGCTTTCTGCCCTCGCTGTTTTGTAACATACACACACAGACACACAACCCCCCCCAAAAAATCTTATTCCATTAGTCACTAAAATAACATAAATTCTCCTGCAATGGACAAAACAAAGTATTTTTTTTTAATTATATTGCAATGTAATTTATATTGGCCTTTGCCTTGATCAGCTGCTCTGATGAACATGAAAGGGTGCTGTTTCTATGGCGGCAATTCTAGGGCTTTGAGGACGGGATGCTCAAAAGGACTTCATTTGCTGAGGCTCAGCCACACTAGGACTGTCCTCCAGGTTGAGGCTGTGCATTGTCCATGTGTCCAGAAGTTCTCCCTCTTTTGCTAATCCTGCTGGTGGGTCTGCCAGGCTGTTGTTCTGAGAATTGAAATGTTTAGCAACGGGTTGCTCCACTTTTTTGGGGGGGGGTGCAAATGTTCTGTTTTCTAGAAGGTGCACTTAGGTTAGTTGTAGTTTAGCAAAACAGGCACTGTGCCATCTGTTGCCTTGGACATTTTACCTCCCCCCCACCAAAAAAAAAGTGAAAGGAGAAGAAGAAGAAGAAGAAGAAGAAGAAGAAGAAGAAGAAGAAGAAGAAGAAGAAGAAGGATAGATGATAGATGAGAGAGAGAGAGAGAGAGAGAGAGAGAGAGAGAGAGAGAGAGAGAGAGAGAGAGATGATAGATAGATGATAGATAGATAGATAGATAGATAGATAGATGATAGATAGATAGATAGATAGATAGATAGATAGATAGATGATAGATAGATGATACATAGATAGATAGATGATGATAGATAGATAGATAGATAGATAGATAGATAGATAGATGATAGATAGATAGATAGATAGATAGATAGATAGATAGATAGATGATAGATGAAAGATGATAGATGAAAGAGTGATTTGAAGTAGATCCGCATGGTTTTCTGACTTCGTTTAAACGATTGCAACAACAAAACGGCCCCATGTGGGTTAGTGTCTCGGAAATTAGGAAAACTAGAATGAGGCAGTGGGTTGTGATGCTGCCCTTGTTTGGAAGGACTGTGTGTTCAAAACAAATTCAGGATTATTTAATTCTGTCTGTCTGGCAACGAGCTCTGATGAATGGATCGCGGGGTCCAAATAAATACACAAATAAAGTAGATCCCTCCAGCCGTAAAATCCGCCCATCCCTTATGGAAGAGTCTTAACGAGGTTACTCTTTGGGAAATACCCCTTGGATCTTTCGCATAGTATTTGGGGGCGGTGGGAGGGGACCCCCTCCGGCCTCTTTCTGCGCACCTCCGCTCGGTCTGAATTTTAGCGGCGCTTTAGCTGAGAGCTTGCTTCTACCAAGTCTTAAGAGCTGGACATCGGAGCCGTTTTCAACCATCCGCTTTGACTTCAGAGGCGCAGAGCAAAACTCTCGGAACTGGAAGAAAATTAGCCCTTGTGCAAAACACACAAACAAACCTGCCATTGTTTTACTTTCATTTTTAAACTTAGCTGTCTTTATTCCTGCACTTTGGGGCGGGGGAAAAATTATTTTGCGAAAGGGAATAAAAATGGACCCAGCTTGTAGAGAGAGGTTGGAAAGCATTTTCTCGACTCCCACTCCAAACCTATTTGAATTTGGCGGGGATGTGATTAAGAAATGGAACGGAATCGGTGCGACTCATAGCCGGAGGCAGCAATGCTTCTGAATAGCAGTTGCTGGAAACCCGACAGGAACGGAGAGTTGCTCTTCCTTGTTTGGGAAGTTGGGGGGGGGGATGGAGGTACCGGGGATTGAACCTAGGACCTTCTGGGTGGAAAGTAGATGCTCTACCACTGAGCTATATGGTCCTCTACCAGAATAAGGGATCTAGTCAAAGAGATGCGGTTGGCACTCTCCTTTACCGCCCCAGTGGTTCCCTTTGAACGCCCTGGAAAATCATTACACACACACACAAAATAGACTTACAGAACTGTGGAGTTGGAAGGGATCCCCAGGGTCATCTAGTCCACACACACCCTTGCAATGCAGGAATCACAACATCATAATTCCCTGCAGACGGCCAACCAACCACAGTTAAAAGGGGGTGGTGAACCTCCAATCTCTCTCCGATGCTAAACTCATTTCTTTGGAGATATCTGTCTGTTCTCGGATTAGATGTGTTTAAAATCCAAGAGGTAACCCCCAAAACCAGGACAATTCGGGTGGAGGGGGCTTTGGTTTGACTATGGACTGAGTTCAATAGGATTTTAACGCAAAGGATTGCAGCCGGACGCTATGCGCGTTTATTCCGAAGCCGCCGGGGTTGCCTTAGACCGGGCCAGCCCATTGCTCCACCCAGCTCAGTATTTTTGCCACGGTCGGTGGCTGTCCAGGGTTTTCAGAGAGGAGATTTCCCCAGCCCTTCCTGGATTTGTCGCCCGGGGATCGAACCTGCGATCTTCTGCGCACAAAGCGGGTGCTCTGTCGCGGAGCTACGGCGCCCTTGCAGAACCTTACCAAAGAACCGCCCCAAGCAAACGTGTTTTAAGATTGCGGTCTGATCCGAGGCAAGTTTGCTAGGAAACAAGCAAGTCCCGGGGCGGTTTACTAACACTTCCTTCTGGGTTAGCGTGCTGCACGTGCACAGTGCAAGCCTCTGAGACGTCTACTCCACAGTAAGCCTCACTGAATTCGGTAGGGCCTACTCCCGCGTAAGTGGTTATAGGACTGCCACCTTAGCCTGCAATCTGCTATAGCGGGGAATGGGCATAGCTGTCAACGTTTCCCTTTTCTTGCGAGGAATCCTATTCGGAATAAGGGAATTTCCCTTAAAAAAAAGGGGAAACGTTGACAGCTATGGGAATGGGGCGGGGGGGACGGACAACTGAATTTATTGAGACTGACTTCTGCGTAAAGAGAGAGGGAATTGGGCTGCGTAAGGCGGAAAGAGCGATTTCTGCCTTTATCCCTCAGTGAGGTCCACAATTCCTAACCACCTGCGATCCTACTGATACCTGCCATTCAATAATGCAAAACACAACACAGTCTTCTGAGTAGCGCGTTTAGGACCCTAAGTTTATTCTAGTATCCTAATTTCCGAGTGGAATCGGGCAGACTGGTTGTCGGACCTGCTTTTAAACCACGCTTTTATTTTATTTACGTTATGATGGAAAACCGCTTTTATTTCATTTTTCCGCTCCGGCAATCCAAGTATAAATAATAAATCATCATCATATCATAGCAATAGCAATAGTATACGAGGAGTGCGTGGTATATGACAGTGGATGGTATTCAACCTGAGTTCAGAGCAGACCCATGGAAATCAGCGCACATTGTCTAAGTAGGTCTACGGTGAGTAAAGCTTAGCTGACTACTGCCCAATAAATTTATTGCAATACTTCACTCATTCCCGTCTGAATGAATCAACTCGGGTTCGGAAATAGTTGTGCAAACTCTCGTTTACATTCTGCCTGCTATACCAGAGCAAACCTCTGCAACACGAAGCTAGACTTCCATTCCTTACGTTAGAAGCAGATGCTCCTCTCTGGGAAACCCGCGAGCAGGACCTGAGCGCCGCAGCAGCACTCTTCCCCTCGTGCCATTTCCATCAATCTGGCATTCAAAAGCCTTCGTCTGCCCTGGCATTTACCCCAGTCCATTGCACTTCTTCTGTGGCAAGGCACCTCCATCCCATAGACTGCTTCTAAGCATCAACAGAGCGCCTTACGTCCTATCGATCCGAGAGATCGCGACCAAAGCGCGTAAGAGCGCGTATGATAGAAGTTTTTGTTGTTTAGTCGTTTAGTCGTGTCCGACTCTTCGTGACCCCATGGACCAGAGTACGCCAGGCACTCCTGTCTTCCACCGCCTCCCGCAGTTTGGTCAGGCTCATGTTTGTAGCTTCGAGAACACTGTCCAACCATCTTGTCCTCTGTCGCCCCCTTCTCCTTGTGCCCTCCATCTTTCCCAACATCAGGGTCTTTTCCAGGGAGTCTTCCCTTCTCACGAGGTGGCCAAAGTAGTGGAGCCTCAGCTTCAGGATCTGTCCTTCCAGTGAGCATTCCGGGCTGATTTGCTTAAGAATGGAGAGGTTTGATCTTCTTGCAGTCCATGGGACTCTCAAGAGTCTCCTCCAGCACCATAATTCAAAAGCATCAATTCTTCGGCGATCAGCCTTCTTGATGGTCCAGCTCTCACTTCCATACATAGAAGTTTACGGATATGGAATATTGCCTGGAATGGAGAAAGCGGATAGAGATACGTCCCCCCACCCTAACACTAGAACTGGGATGGCACCTGAAGAAGAAGAATGTTGGAAGGTTTAGGAAGGGTAAAAGGAAGTCCCACATCGCAGTTAAACTATGGAACTCACTCCCACAAGAGACCACCAATTCGGAAAGCTTTAAAAGAGGATTAGACAAGTTCACAGAGGCATAGGAGCCAACTCCTTGGGGCCGAAGGGTCTTCGCCCTCCCCAATGAAATATTTGAGCGGGCTCCCTCCCCCAGTTGATGGCCGTTGCCATTCCAATGGTGCGTGTGACCCGTGTCAAGTGATCGCTCCTGCAGGGCGGGGCTTACCTCCCCACCCCAGTATTTTATTCAAGTTGGCACCGCTGCACAGGTATCCAGTAGACGGCTGTCGATGGCCGCTAACAAACACACCCTCTCTGTGTTCTGCCTGCACAGTTGGACCGGACCGCCCAGAAGCACATGCTGGGACGATGCGGATTCTGAGATAAACGTGGTGCTCCCATCCATAGCTGTCAACTTTTCCCTTTTCTTGCGAGGAATCCTATTCGGAATAAGGGAATTTCCCTTAAAAAAGGGAAAACGTTGGCAGCTATGCTCCTATCCTGGGTGAGTTTGATCGGGTGTGTGTGCCTTCCAGATGGTAAGGAGGGCTTCACTTTCGGTTTTTACAATACACTTCCGGTGGAGATGCATGGTACATTGAGTGGGGCGATGAGATCATCTTTGGCCGTCATCTGCCGAAGGTTACAGCACCGCCGGCCACATGCCACAAAGTCGGATTTGAACACGCCCAGATCCTTGTCTTAAATTGACTGGGCAACGTGGATTGCTGACACATGGAGCTGCCTTTTACTGGGTCAGGCAACTGAGCCAGTGCGGTTGTACTGGTTGTTACAGTGTCGGATTAGGGCCTGGGGGTGCAGAGTTCGAATCCCGACTCTACTACAAAGCTTCTTGATCCAGCCGCACACTTTTCTACCTAACCTGCTCACGAGGTTGTTGTTCTTGTGGGGATTAAAATACGTAAGGAGGGGGTGGAATAATGTAAGCCACCTTGAGCTTACAAATGTGGGGTATGTTGTTGTTGTTTAGTCCTTTAGTCGTGTCCGACTCTTCGTGACCCCATGGACCAGAGCACGCCAGGCACTCCTGTCTTCCACTGCCTCCCGCAGTTTGGTCATGCTGGTAGCTTCAAGAACACTGTCCAACCATCTCGTCCTCTGTCGCCCCCTTCTCCTTGTGCCCTCCATCTTTCCCAACATCAGGGTCTTTTCCAGGGAGTCTTCTCTTCTCATGAGGTGGCCGAAGTATTGGAGCCTCAGCTTCTGTAGCCCTGTAGTAATAGTGCCACTGTATTCTGCTCTGGTCAGACCTCACCTGGAGTACTGTGTCCAGTTCTGGGCACCACAGTTCAAGAAGGACACTGACAAACTGGAACGTGTCCAGAGGAGGGCAACCAAAATGGTCAAAGGCCTGGAAACGATGCCTTATGAGGAACGGCTAAGGGAGCTGGGCATGTTTAGCCTGGAGAAGAGGAGGTTAAGGGGTGATATGATAGCCATGTTCAAATATATAAAAGGATGTCACATAGAGGAGGGAGAAAGGCTGTTTTCTGCTGCTCCAGAGAAGCGGACACGGAGCAATGGATCCAAACTACAAGAAAGAAGATTCCACCTAAACATTAGGAAGAACTTCCTGACAGTAAGAGCTGTTCGACAGTGGAATTTGCTGCCAAGGAGTGTGGTGGAGTCTCCTTCTTTGGAGGTCTTTAAGCAGAGGCTTGACAACCATATGTCAGGAGTGCTCTGATGGTGTTTCCTGCTTGGCAGGGGGTTGGACTCGATGGCCCTTGTGGTCTCTTCCAACTCTATGATTCTATGATTCTATGATTCTATGATTCTACTCCATCGTAATTGTTGGGCCTGACTAACTTAAGTCTATTATCTTCAGTGGGTCTACTCTGAGTAGGATTTAGACGCAACCCGTAAATTATTTCAGTTCCTGAGCTCTCTTTTCTTCCTTCTTCAAACTAGGTGTGCGTGGAGGGGGGTTGTTCATTTGTTTTAAAATGTTCTATTCGTTTAAATTTTTACAAGTCCGCACAGAAATCAGTGACAAATTCCTTGCCCACTATAAACCACGTTAAGCAAGGTGTGGCTGTCTTATGAGTCAGCTCGGCTAGCAGGACTGAGCTGTCAATTCTGTCTCAAGGAAGGGGGGGAAGGAGGAGGTGAGGAAGTCTTGATACGTTCTAAAGATGAAAACATTTATTATGGTATTTAAAAATAAATATAAAACATGATCCAGAGAACCCACTTCCTTAGATGTTTCTCACCAGTTGGGTCCACAAAATCTTTGTGCCAGAATCAGCTCAGGGTGCCTTAAAGGCGCCACGAGCCTCCTCTTTGAAATTAAGACTGCGATGGAACAAAAGTGAAAGGGGAAAGGCGGTAGCTCAGTGGCAGAGTATTTGCCTTGCACGCAGGCGGCCACATGTTCAATGCCCGGCGTCTCCAGGTAGAGCTGGGAGAAATCCCCTGTCTGAAACCCTGGAGAGAAGCTGCAAATCAGTGTTGACAATGCTGAGCAGATGGACCAATGGTCTGACTCGGTATAAGGCGATTTCCTATGTTCTTGTGAAAGAGGGAGGAGAGACTATCTTTGTCCTTGTTCGTTCCCCGCTTCCGCCGATAGGTGGCGCTCCGTCCCTACGGAACGTCCGGGCCCGGCGCCTCTGTTGCTGCCTTGCCTCGGCTTGCAGAGCCATAAAATCTCTGGAGATATCAGCCGAGGCGCCAGGTGAGCAATAGACAGGATAATCCACAGCGATTGCTCGCTGTTTATCTCCCACAACAAGCGCCACAAGAGTTACTCATTAACGCTGCTCTATATATTGTATACGGACAGAGTTCTGGCCTTAACGCTGCCCATCTTTTTCCTTTCTTTCCAAAAGCATTAAACTCGACCAGCCATCTCCCAGAGAGCCCCGAGGCTGCTTTCGCAGAGTTTGCAAGAAGTATACAGTATTTGTGTGTTTCGGTGGAAGGAGGAAGTCCTTCACAAATAAAATATGCAGGCCACAAATGCTAATAGCAATTTCCGCATCTAATTTTCTCTCTTCCGGGGTAGGCTGTGAAACCTTTTGCTCCCCCAAATCACAGACCTCAAATTCCTCCGTATTATTTGCACGCGTAAGTGTGTGTATGTGTGTTATAAATCCATGGCCAGCTTTGGGGCTCAGTTTCGTCTGAGGTTTTAGCCCTTCCGCAAAGCCCGAGGCATCGCTAGGAATTCACTGTGCAATTCCATCCCCTCCTGTCTGAGAGATAGCACAGCCTTACGATTTCAGTTTCAGCTCAGCGATGTACTAGGCAGGAGGCTAAATCTTACTGAGGCGGCCAAAACGTGCCTGGGCTGTACTGTACCTGTATTTATATACTCACTTATTTCATTCCCCACTTTTTTTCCATGTGGCGTTAAATGACTCTCCCACAACATCTCTGTGAGGTAGATTAGGCTGAAAAGACAATGATTGGTCAAAGGTTCCCCAGCATGGGCCTAGCCAGGATTTATTTTAGGGAGTAGCAGGCTTTATGTTTTGGGGAGGGGGCAGAACCGACACAATTGGACAGTTAAGTGTTTTTATTTATGTACTTGATTGGGGGGCAGCTGCCCCCCTGGCTACGCCCGTGGTGCATGCACACGAAAGCTCATACCAATAACTAACTTAGTTGGTCTCTGGAATATTCCTGGAAGGAATATTTTTAGTTACCTACCTGTAACTAGAACCATGGTCCTCAGTGAGCTTCATGGCTGAGCGGAGATTCGATCACACTGATCCTCCGTCCTAGTCCAAATGACTAGCCACTAGACCAGACTGCTCTGCTTCAGTTCTCAGGGAAGAACTACCCTGTAGTGGAAGCTCCCCCCCCCCCCCACTTTTCCCTGCCTTACAGGAAGAGATTTGACAATAATAATAAGGATAATCGGTTGTTTTGTTTTTATACGGGGAAAGCAGACATTAGGTTTCACCTGAACGCTGACGCTGGTTCTGGCCCTTCAGGAGAGCTTGGTCTGGAAGCCAACCTTTTAATGATGTACCTAGCTGATATACCTTCCAGACCTACCTGCCATGTTAATGTGTTGCTACAAAAATATAGCAAAGCCTGTGCACACTTACTGCAGAGGAAGGCTCCTTAAACACTGACTTCTGAGTAGGATTTTGTTGGAGGGTCTTGTCTTGTGGCCTCTTTTTTCCAATTTCTGTAAATATCTGGTGTCTAAGGTGCCGCAAGACTCGTTTCCTTTTTCTCCTCTAAAAAAAAAGTTGTGTTTCTGAGATTACACTTACACACACGCAAATAATCAGGCACTTTTAAAGATGCAGCGACCTGCAGTCTGACCTCAGAATCAGTGGGCTTTACTTCCGAGTAAATATTCAGAGGTGGCACATGCCATCAGGTCGCAATGCGATTGCCTAATTTCAGGGAGAATCGCAGCACCTTCGGTTTTAAAGAACTCGGTTGTTTTCGCGTTCTTTGCTTAGGCTTTTGCCTTTGAAAAAAGAAAGAAAGAAATTGATTTACAGCGCCGTCGTGTACATGTCTGCTCAGAAGTAACCCTTGTGTTTCATGGGAAGTGCACTTCCAGGTAAGTATGCAAAGAATAACAGCTTTATTGTGTTACTGTATATGGTAGGATCGCAAATCCCCCTGAAAGCTGGCACGGGTCCATAGGTCCAGCATCAACTTGGAAAACAGAAATTCTGTTGATAGCAAGGTGGCATAGAGACAGCCGCCTTCTGCGGGCTTCTGCGAAAGATCTCATTTTTTGGCGAGCCCCTATTTCACATGCGCCCCACGAGTAAAGTACAGAAGTGAGTTTTAGTTCAGACACGTGCTGTACCCATTTATCGGCAAGAACCGCCTCAGTTTGCGGCCGAGTTCTTTCGAGAACGCAGTGGCGTGAGGGTGTTTTGCAACTTTCCCCGTGTTTTTCCCGGGAGGAGGTGGAAGAACTTGCTTTTCGAGGCGAGAGATTTACGACCAGAGACAGTTTGGATGACCACGGCGTGCCTCTCGGAGTTTTCTCGTCCCCTTCCCAAATCAAGGAATTGAAGACTCTCTTAGTCAATAACAGTCATAGGAACCCAGGAGAGGGGTAGCTACATACCAGCTCGGCTCCTGGCGGTTTCGCAGTCTTCAAATAAATGAAATAGACGTCAAGAGAGCTGATGGACGTGGAGAGAGGGATGGTCGTGCCTTCGCCAAGGAGGGCGACTGGTTTCATGGAATCCATTCTGGTTTGATCTCCGACCCTTCTTCACGCGGAGCAGATGGATCCAAGATTTCGCAAGCTGCCTATATTCCACTAGATCTATCGCCATTTGCCCATCTTTTAAAGAACGCCCAGCAATCTGACGCTAGTCCCCCTTTGAACAGAATTTGGGGGTGCTTTAGATACGCACCCTAATGCACTTCTCCCGTGTCTGAGACTGAAGCTCTGCTGCGCGTTTATGTGTGCGTGTGTGTGCAGAAGGCATAGAACCAGCATCAGAAACGTGTGTGTGTGTACAGCGCTCCTAAAACAGGTTTATTCAAAAGTAACTCTAGCTATTTTGCGTGAGAGGGTGAAGTTGCGTTTTGTTCCATTTATTGAGGTTTTTGTCAATTTCTCGCCAAAGAAGGCTGTAGCTGCGGAGGTTTAGTTTGTTGAGGTTTCTGGATATTAAAAGCATTTTTTTAAAAAAAGAGTAACTGGCTGTTCTCAATGGGATTGCTACTACCTCGGAAGCGAGTTGAGGACTGCAGCCTTCAGATGAGAATGAAACTGGGTTCGTAAACTGAGTGCGCCTATCCATGCATGTTTACTTGGAAGTAAGCGCGCAGACAAGGCGACCTTACAAACCATACCCCTCACGCATCTGAGAAAGCGGTCTGTTGTCCCCAGTAGCTTTTGCCACAGGAAATGTTCTGTCGGTTGTTGCCCGCAAGGCTGTTCTGTCGGTTGTTGCTCACTGTATACACTATAGACATCTCATGTATGTTTACTTGATAGCTAATCCCACCTCTGTTCCGTTGGGGCTGATTCCCAGGTAATTGTGCATTGGGTTACAGCTTTCGACGATCTCCATTCGCCATCTTCTTCAGGGAATTAATCCCAACAGCAAAGGACAGGGGCACAGATCCCCCAGGAGTTAAAAAGAAACAAATATTTGCCTAGCCGAGGCTCTCCCGTCGAGATCCAGTCGCTTACATGCTCCCTCCCTGAAACTCCCGAAGGGACCGAGGATGTGATCAAAAAGCGAGGTACATAAACTTCGAACTTTATAATATTATTATTATTATTATTATTATTATTATTATTATTATTATTATTATTATTATTATTATTATTTAGGGACAACGATCAATACCTCTCCACACACACTCCACTCTTCAAAACTCCAGAGCCAAAAAATCAAGTGCCATAAATGATTTGGGGAGGAAACACATCCATTCGGAGACTGGGGGGCGGTGGGGCTGAGAGCGAGAGGGCCGTTAAAGCAGATCCTGCTGTATATATTCAACTTTCACTAACCGGGCTGGTGTTTATCTCCAAGTGACACAATTCCGAGAGGGCTGGGGAAAGGATGGGGGAGTGGAGGCGACGTAACAGGATAGAGAGTGGAAGTGAACTTTTATAATATTTACAGCTGGCTCACGTTGAAACGCACGGGCGACGGCGTGGAGAGACTCTCCGGGCTCGTCTTAAAAACAACAATTTATCAAGGCGGGCTGCTGAGGGGCTGGCGAGCTCACAGAGCGGCGGTCTTGAGCGGTCTTATCTGCCCGTCCATTCACAAGCTGACCTTCAAAGGCTTCGCGAGGGTCGCTTAGAACTGAATCAGCGACTGAACCACGACTTCGCTGCTTCCATTGGCGGCTCTTTGGCGTTCTATAAACATTGCCCCAAATCATAAATACAGGCGATTTGGATACCCGGGGAAAAAGTTTGAAGTTTTGTTGATTCCCCGCCCTTCCCTCCTAGACTCCCATTTATTTATTTATTTTGATAAACTTACTGTTTCCATTTTAACGATGTTTCTCCCTTTCTCTCACACACCCCAGCTCTTCTCTATTTATTCTACAAGACTTTTAGACCAAGCAATTAAACAAGAAGAGGCACTTGACTTTTCAGTCCCAACTATATTTATTTTCCAACGCGGGGATGAAGAGACTCATATCATCCCCTGCAGTTTCCAAGGTTCAGCCGCACATACGGGTCTACTCTGAAAGAAGGCCCATTGAACTCAATGGGACTTACTCCCAGGCAAGTATGTATAATAGGATTGCAGCCCTACGATCGGAATATAGGACTAGGCTGGACGTCGGGTTCTTTTGAAGAAAATTTGCGCCTCTCAAGTAAGAGTATTTACAATCTTAACTGGGAAGTAATTCAACTTTCAAATTATTATTAATTTTAAAAGCTGTCCTTCAAACTTTTTTTTTTTTAAGCGAGAAAGACACTCTCCTCGGGAGTTTATATATATATATAATTTCCCCAGTAAAGGGGTGGAGGGTGGGAATCCTACAGAGCTTCCATTCTCGGACTTTTGCCATTCTGAGTCAAGAAATGCCCTGAAAGAAATCGCTAAGTTATTTATAAACCAAACCAAAGACTCCCCAGGCATATAACCGGAGGCCTAAGGATTTCAACACACACACAAAATTGATATTCGAGTGATTTTAAGAGGCTTTGTTTCCTTATAGAAGGGAGGGGGAATTACTGGGGAGGAAATCCTTAAGAACTTTTCAACTATATACAGTATATATATTCGTTTGCCCAGCTCTTGGAACCAGACTTTGTAGCCATAGCATGGCGATGTGGACTCCCTCGAAGCAAAGGCAACATTTAGCACGAGAAAAATAAAAACTCGTTTGGAATAGTGGCGGTAATATATCTCGTAACTGAGAAGAGAGGGAGGAATCGATCGAGATATTTGCTTTTTAAATTGGGCAAGAATTCCAGTCCTCCCGCTATCTCTTTTTACGAACCCGCCTCAGAAGTGCTTTGGTGATTAATTAACGTACTTATTCAACCATTTCTACAGACGGCGCTTCCAGTTTTAGAAGGAAGAGAGAGCCCAGCAGTCCCACTACTGTAGAATCTTTCCTTCCCCTCCCTCTCCCTCTCCAGCCCTAAAATTTATTTTATTTTTGCCGTTTGCATTCTATCCCCAGTAAATAAATAACCAAAATTATGTCCCCGGTGACATAATGAATCCAAATAAAATATGACAAATGTAAACATTATATATATATTTCGCTGAGGGACTCCTGCTATCTTAATACGTTTTAAATTCTCTTCAAGGGATTTTATTTAATTTTATTTTAAATGAAAGCAACTGGAGAGAAAAAGAAAACGATAAAAGAAGACAGCGTCAGGCCTTATTTACAGACATATGTACAATATCAATAAATTAATTTTTTAATTTCGAGTACTCATATGCCACTTATTTACAAGTTATCCATCAATTACATAAATACTTTATCCATAGTGTCCACTTCTTTCTTCCTTTCTTTTTTTCTTCCTTATTATGTTATAAACCTTGTTATTGCATATACAGTAAAGGGGGGGGGGAGAGGGAGTGGGGAACCGCTTCAAGGAAATTACGGCCCTTTAAAAAAATTATCATCTTTCCAACTACATTTTAAATTGTTCCTAAGGGAAGAAGTGGAGAATAAACTTGGGGGAGGGGGAGGGTTAAAAAAAAAAAAGTCCCTTGGAACTTAAGCAAGCAATTTTTTTTTAATTAAAAAAAAACTCCAAAATAATGAGGCTTAGAATGGAACATGCAAACAGAGCCTTACAGAGGCTGACAGACGTAACTCGAGTATTAAAGGGACACGCCCCTCTTTTAACAAAGATTGACATGGGCCGTGGTCAGGCTTGAACTGATATGCAAAAAGTCATTTCTCCGTTTGAAGGGGAGCAAGGGGGGCGGGACACACCGGGGATCACTCCTCGGTGTCTTCTCCTTTCATCTCCGTTTGTTGTGTGTCGACAGGGGTAGAAACAAACAAGGGAGGGAGGCCATGGGGGTCACCTCTCCCCAGGATCCGCTGACCCCACGTGCGCACCACCGCCCCTCCAGTGGACACCACACTCTGGTTCACAATAGCAGCTTCCAAGAGCGACCTCTCTCTCCCCCCTCTGTCCGGTTAGCGGCCTCCAGGCTCCCCGCTCCCCGCCCGCCCCCTGCAACCTCCAGGACAAAACCTTGCCTGGTCAGTCCCACTCAGAGGTGGGAGCGGCAGTGGCGAGTTCTAGCAGGAGGCCAGAGAAATGGGGGAGGGAAGGGAAAAGAAGAGTCCCTAGCCCGGAGACTGTGGGGGGATGGAGAAGTTTTTCTGCGAGGGGACCTTCCTCCTCTCCCCACCTCTAGGGCGACCCACTCCGGGCTCTGTCGCCTTTCGATTCCAAGCCACTCACTAGACGCTGGATGTTCTGCAGCTCGCTGGTGGCTTCCTTGTCGACCTTGGGCGAGACGGCCGAGCCGGAGGAGAGGGTGGAAGAGCGGCTGTTCAGCTCGGAGCCGGAGTCCAAGGCTCCCGAGGCCGGGCTGGATGCCAAGGCGCCCGCTTTGCCTTCCGCCCCGCCGACCATGGAGGGCAGGGCTGTGGTGAGAAGGCTGCTGCTGTCTGGTAAGGGCACCGGGATGGAGTAAGGGCTGTAGCGCAGGCGAGGGCGCACCGCGCTGAGGAACGGGTGGCGGTGGACGGAGCTTGTTGCTGCGGTCGAGGCGGCAGCCGCGGCTGCCATGTAGGTGTACGGGTAAGGGAAAAGGCTTCCGAAGGGGGACATAGCCAAGCCCTGCAAGAGAAGCAGCGGCCGGGTCAGTAATTGGCACAGTTAAAGGTATATACACGTTGGCGCAAGAAAACAGGCACGAAAACACATGCACCCAAACACATAATACCAACCTAGGCGAAGACGGAAAGCGAGGGGTGGGTGTGTGTTTGTGTGTCCTCTCCCTCCCCCCCCCCCCCACGCCGCCATGCACGTGGGGAAACGCAGTAACCAGCCCCGGAGAGCCTCCGAGACGCGGTTCTCAGCCAAGCGCCGTTTCATTCCCTGGCGCCGGGACCAGCAGTTCGAAGCGCGAGGGCCCGGAGCCAAGCTGGAGCTCCATTTATTTAAAATATCCCTTTTCAATCATCTGTCTTCTCAAGGTGCTGAGCACCCTCAGCTGCCATTCCAACCGCGGGAGTCAACACCTCGAGAGGAAAGAGACGGCGGCGGGGGAGGGGGGGGAGATAGAAAAGCCTCTGCGCTCTCCCTCCCTCTCTCTCGGACAAAACGCCTTTTGGGAAAGGAAATGTTGGCATCGCTTTCAAGCGAGTCAAAAACTCTTTAGCTTGTAAAATGTGGTCGGAGCGAGCTATGGAGGATGGCCTGTCCTATTCAAGAGCTCCAGAGAAACCTTGTACTGTATAGGTGGATGTTCTGTCGTCGATTCCCTATACTGTACGCCCTTTCCCTCATCCTGACGAACGCCTGTTGAGCTTCAGTTTAAGTGTGTATGAGAGCGAGCGCGTTTGTGTTGGGGAGAGAGCTAGGGCGTTTGTGTGCACGTGAGAGTGTTGAAATTATATTTAGTTAGTAAACGAAGCACCTCGCTTTCCCTCTGATACCGGCCTTTGCCAGAGCAGAGCTGCACTCAAATCCCCTCTTTCGGTCTTAATATTCACGGGCTGAACTTGCAGCTCTCTCCCTCTGTCCCCTTCCTCACAAGGTTGTTGTGAGGATGGAACAGAATAACCCACCTAGGCTGCCCGGAGTTCCTTAGAGGTTATTTTAAAAGAGGGAAATAATAATAATAATGCCCTTAAAAAGAAACCCCAGGAACGCGCGCAGGCGCGCAGAATTTGAAAGCCGAAGCTTTAAAAAGTCTGATCTGAAATGGCTCCGGTCTATATGATTTTAGCGGTGAGTGGGAAGGTGGGAGTGACAGGGCATGCTTGCATACTTTTCTCTCTTCTGCGAATAAAGAATCCATCTGAACTCTTTTAAACATGTCACCGAAGAGTCTATACTAAAACAGACACACACACAATAATCTTCCTCTAGCTCACTCCTTAGGACCACCATCGCAGGAGAAATGGAACACAGGGAGTTGTCTTACGCAGAGCCAGACCCTTAGTCCATCTAGCTCCCTATTGTCTACACTGACTGGCAGCTGCTCTCCAGAACTTCGGGCGGGGTATACTTCCTGGCCCTACCTTCACAAACTGCCACTGAGAAATGCAGGCCTCCTTAGTTAGACCATTGGGGCACCTACATCAAGACTACCTACCCTAATTGGCAGCGGTTTCAAGAGTTCAGGCAGCGCTACCCGGAGATGCAGGAATGGAACCTAAAGTCTTGCGCATGCAAACCCGATGCTCTACCGCCCAGCTACGACCCTTCGCCTGAAATCCATTAGAGGATTGTTGTTGGAACAAGACGGGGGTGCCAACTTGAATAAAATACGGGGGGGCATAGGAGTAGCCATGGGCTGAAGGGGGCAGTTCCCCCCCCCCCAATTAAGTAAGTAAATAAAAAAAAATACTTAACTAACTGGCCAATTGTGTCGCTGATAATTTGGTTCTGCCCCCGAAAATAAAGCCCCCCCCTCAAAAAAATAAATCCTGGCTACGCCCATGGGGGGCAAGTAAGCCCTGCCCTGCATAATAGATCACATGGCGCCGCGCACGGACCCCATTTGAATGACAATGCGTATCAACTTTCGGGAGGCCCCCTCAAATATTTTATTGGGGGGTAAGACCCCTCGACCCCTAGGACTTGGCTCCAATGGACAAGATAAAGAATGGGGGCGGGGAGAAAGGGGAACTCCCGGGTAATGATCTGCCTCAATAGATTCCCAAATAGCTTCTGCCTTAGTGAGGGGAGAACTCACACCCGGGCGGAAAAGAAAAAAAATTCTACACATCCACCGCAATAATTTACCTGCGAGGCCAGGACGTGCTGTTGCAGATGAAAAGGTAAAGCCGCCGCCGCCGCTGCAGCCGCCGCTGACGCTCCGGATAATCCCTGAGCCGCCGCCGTGGCCATCACCGTATTGTCCAGCCCGGTAACTCCTGCCGTGGCCCCGGAGACTGTAGCCAGCAGGGGGCCCATCCCGGCCATGCTGGAGAAGGCGCCGCCCATGGCGAACTGGCTGGGGTGGAGGAGCAGAGGGTGCCCGTTGCTCAGCGGGTTGAAGAACTGCTGCCCCCCGGCCAGGCCATGGGAGAACGCCAGGTTGGACAAGTGGCCCTGGTGGGCGAGGTGGGCAGCGCTGTCCGTCTGGACCGTCAGCGGGGCGAAGGGCTCTTTGGCCAGGCCCCTGCAGTCCTCCCTCGAGGGGCTTTTCACCTCCTCCCCGCCGAGGCCCCGGGTGCTGGAGGAGATGGTGGCCGGGCTGTGGCGAGCTGAGTCTGCGGGAGCCTTGGGGGCGCTCTCCCGGCTGCCTCTGCCGCCTGCCGAGTCCGGGGGGAAGAGGGTCACTTTGGAGGGGCTGCTCTTCTCCCGTGGGTCTCCTCCTCCTCCGGAGCCCGAGGAGCTACTGTTGGTGGCAATGGCAGCCGTGGTGGTGGAGATCTTCCCGGAGGAGTCGTTGGCCTCCGAGGGGTCGTCTTTGCTTTCCGTGTCGCTTTCCCCCTCGCTGGGACACAGATCTGGGGGCCGGAAAGAAGGGAGAGGGTCAGTCGGAGAGCAAATACGATGGAGCCGTTGCTCAGCCAGGCTCCCCTTCTCCTGTCCTGGGAGGTCCAGGACGCACCCCTTGGAGCTGAACCCCTCTCGTTTTGGAGGCACAGCTCAATGCAAATAAAATACTAATTCCAAGCGCGCGCGCCTGTACACACACACATACACAAATACACACACACAAGCACACTTACCCTGCCAGCCTTCTGTCTGACCTTCTGTCTGACCCTCCACCCCTCTAAATCTTATATATATTGGCCTACTATTCCTAAAGACTTTAGCTGAGCTATCGCCAGTTGACTTCAGTTCAGTCCACCATCTTAGGGGGGGTGGCATCTCTGCAGGTAGAAAAGTAGCCTATCACGGTTCTAGCCTTGCCTGTTCCCCTAACCTAAACATTTTTTTATTCGGTGGAATTCCTTCTTCCTTCCCCGCCCCTTGGTGAAGCGTTCCATCATGTTTACCGCCTCTGAAGGAAGGACTACTAGACGAATTCAAACAGACTTGTTTGGAGCTGAGCTTCCCAAATGTTAGGTTGATACACGCAAGTAAGCCTATTCCCCCTCCTGTCTGGTATCCAGGCACACTTTATCTCCTTGTTTCCACAATAAACGTCCAACTGAAGTGGGTGAGGGAGAGAGGAGAGGAGAGGCTTGGGGGCAGGAGGAGGATCATATTAATTCCCCCAGCTTTTATTTCTCCCAGGTTTTTATTCCCCTCTCCTGTGCTCTGTTGGAACATCTCGCCTCCTTCCCAACGCAAGGGAAAGTTAAACGTTTAGGGTCTGGCTTCTCTCTAGCCTCAGACACAGGGCCTGCTTACATGAGCTTGAAATCCCCTGCCATTTGTTTTCTGCTTTCACAGGGCAGGCCCCTGAGAAAACCAAAGTTCAAGCAATTTTTTTGGTAACAAATGAGGGGGTTAAAAAGAAAAAAAGGGTGCATGGCAAAGTCCAGGGCTTTCAAAAGTATGCATTTTTAAGGCTGCAATCCTATGCACACTTGCTTGAGAAGACCAGCACACCATCTAGAACATGACTCAGGACACCCGATTGAATTCAATGGGGCTTCCTTCCACCAAAGTGAGGGTAAGATGGGCCGCCTAAAGTAACTTGAAGACTTTTATGTACGCATGCAAATGTAGGATTCCTTGGAAGCCGCTTAACTCCCATTACAGCCCATAGGTTTGTAGAATGAAGGGAGAACAGGAGAAATAATTTGACCCAGGCTGTGCCTCCCTCCTGCCAAAGTGAGATTCTTCGTAAAATCTTTTAGGGAGCTAGCTATATTAGCATCTTGAACCCAAAGCTTCAAAGAGCCTTGTGGCATCTTAAAGACTTGTGAAACACACGTACACTTTATGTCATTAATTTCCCACATTTTCTCCAGGCAGCTCAAGGTGACGCACGCGATTCACCCCCTCCCCATTTCATCTGCACAACAACCCTGTGAGGTAGGCTAGGCTGAGAGAAAGTGACTGGTCCATGGTCACCCAGCAAGCTTCCTGGCTGAGGGGGTGGGTATAGGAGTACCCTGGTATCCCAGATTCCAGTCTAGTGCTCTAGCCACTACAGCACACTGCGTCTGATGAAATGAGTCTGACGAAGCGTTGTCCTCAAAAGCATAGGAAATTTCTTGATTTTTTAAATGGATAATTTTTTTTGTGTCTGTCTTTTCCCTTGTTGCAAAATCCCAGTAAGGTTTTGAATGGATTGGTTGCAGGAGGTTTCCCCTCCACCTTAATAAGAAATTCCAATATGCACATGAATGGATTGGTTGCAGGGTTCCGCCACTCCCCCCGCCCCCCTTATTCAGAAATTCCAGTATGGTTATGAATGGACTGGTTGCAGTTTTGAACTTTTGCCCCGTGGTCTGCCTTTGCTCCGAAGCTTTAGTCAGTGTTGGCTGACTCTGTACAAACCACAGAAGAAATATAGATACTGGGCGGAAAGGAGAAAAGTGTTTTCCCCCCTCCTATTTAAAAATGTCTGGAGCGGTTTCAAAATTGGGTTTATTTTATTTTTCGAAACTTTTCCCCCCTCTTTCCAACCGGAGGCTGATCTTCAGCCAAACTCCCTTCAAATGCTGCCTCCCCCCACCAACCCCCCCCCCCCGGAAATAGTAATAACCCAGAAATAGAAAGGAGGGGGGAGGGAAAATGGGGGGGTGCACAGGGAGTGGGGGGAGGGGCAAAGGCAAGTAGGGAGCTACCTCACCTTTGAGATTAGATGTGCCCACAGTGGATACTGCAGGGGAGGTTGACTGGGCAAAGCATTTGAAAGCTGTCTGCTCACTTGAGGACTCGTCCGACGTCCCATTTTCTTTCTTCTGCCTCTCATCATAGACTCGCATGGACTGGAGGGTCAGTTGCTTCCTGGAGAAAAGTTGGTTGGTTTAAAAGTCGCTGGAGAAGGGAGGAAACTCTCAAACACATACCACACGCTCCAGACCATAATACCTCTCTAAATCAAATCAGCTGGCACCGCAACAGACTGTTTACAAAAGAAAAAACCAGCTGGTGCCCCATTCAGGCCAATGGACGAGGAAAGACGTCCAACGGAATCAAACAGGATTTTTTAAATAAAATAAATAAATATGGTTGCGATCCCTGCGGATATGCTTATCATCGAAGCCAGGCTTGCCCAGCCTACTGGCCTGGCACTAGAGTCGCAAAGGGTTTCTAGGCAAGTCAGCCTGCTTTAAGAAAGGGGCTCTGTGCACCACAGTGTTATTTACTTCGGACGATGCCCCCAAAGGTCAACAGGCCTTTCTGAAGATCAAAGGGCCTTTGGCGTCAGTTCAGTGGAAAGAAGGCGGGTTTCTCAAGGAGTAAGAGAATTTCAAGTTTCGGGTTTGGAGCTGGTGATTCTGGAAGCCAAAGACAATTCTTTTGAAAAGACCATTCTTTTTCCAAGGGGAAATGTTTAGGTAGAACTTTGAAGGGAAGAACTTGAATGAGTTGCCATCAGAGCATGGCAAGGACAACTTCCATATGATATTAATATTCTTCTTCATGTCTAGATGTAATCTCAGAAATCCAAAAATGCTTAGAGAAACTAAACATCTGATAGGGGACAGCTGATCTCCTCAGAGTTTGGGAAGAGTGAAAAATTGGTGGAGGCAGAGCAAATCATGACTAAATGAAGAGTTGAGCTGGGTTGGGTGAGTTTGGGGCAATCATAGTTCAGCAACAATCAGCTGTTCAAAGTTGCTGGACTATTCCTGGGATATCTGACTTTTTAATGGCTACTAGGAAGTTATTGTTCAGTTTATTTTTATTTTGAAGAGAGGAATTATGAACAATGCTTGCAGGAGCCAGCTCTCTCCCTGATCCCTAAATGTATGAGTATCTGTAAAATCAAAATTAAATACTGGGCACCTTTCAAGTCGAAATGAAGCAATTGGTTTTAAAATTGAAAGCAGGAATTTTAAATAAGGAGGTCTTAAATGGGGCTTTGAAATACAGGCTGGGTCATTGCAGATTTTAGGGGAATTATTTTTTTTTAACTTGACATTTTTTTTGCTCATTGCTCAAAACATAGAAATATTTGCCTTTGAAGAGTGCCTTCCAAAACAAATATCCACACCCAATTACCCTGCCCTGAATGTGTATTGTGCAAAGATAACACACACAGGAAAGCTCCTCTGACTCTAAGAAAGGCTAAGAGATGCTTGTTTTCCTCTTCACTGACACTACCTGCTGTTAAAACACCCCTTGGAAGGAACTCAAGGCTTACTTCAATTTAAATGCATGCAGGATCAGGTTAGTGCAACGTCTCATTAGAATATGGCTTTGGGTAAACTACTGCCAGCCACTCCCTCTCCACAGCCTCTTGTGTTCCACATTTCGACAATGGCAAACACGTGTCCTAAGCTGTGTACGTCTCCCTTGGGTGGTAGTGAACACACCTTTGGGCGTTTACAAATATCACTTTCTAAAAAAAGATTTCACTAAGGTTAGGAACCCTCCCTCCCTCCACCAACACTCATCCCAACGAGACTTGTGTGTTTTAAAGATCCTTGAACAGACCCTACAATAGGAGCATTTCAAAACCAGACTGAACACGCTAATAGCAAGTTGGACAGACACCCCACACTCTACTGCGACAGCCCCCCCCCCTTACCTTTTCTCTCGCCTCCCATTCCCTGTGTCTCGAAAGCCTTTGGCAAACGGGTTGTTGTCGATCTTTAACTGAGTTATCTATTTTTACATTAAAAAAGAAAGGAGAAAAAAAGAAATGAAATGAAATAATGCGTAAGAACGGAATATCAAACGGATCCAGATTTTCAGGGGGGCATGGTTTAATGGTTGGGCCACTGGAAAAGGTGCAGGGGGAAAATCTGGTCCTAAATATTTGACCAGGAGAAAACTCCGTTAGTAAGTAACCAGCTCTCGGTGTGCAAGGATCAAAGCGAAATGTGTTAGTTCAGTGGGAGAACAACTGCTTTGCATGCAGAAGGTCCCAGGTTCAATCCCCGGGACTCCCGGCCAGAAATCCTGGAGAGCAGCTGCCAGTCAGTGTAGACAACAACGGCCTGACTCTATAAATAAGGCAGCTTTCTGAGGTGGTGAAACCCTGGATGGAGGAAGGGTGTGATCGAAGCACAGAAAATAAAGGTTATGTTCCAGCCTATTGAACCTCTAATTTCATAGTCCAATCCAGGTGGGGTATTTCACCTGTGCATGCCCTTACTCAAAGCAAGGGGAATAATGCAGGGGGTCTAGACATCTTTCATCCCAAACTATGCCTCAAAGTTTCTTTCCAAAAGCCCCAAGCAACACCCTTAGCAGAAGACCCACAAACTGAACCATGTGACATTGTTACAGCCAAGAGCCCAGGATCCTAGGGCTGTCCCCCCCCCCCCTACAAGGCAGCATGAAAGACCATTTTCATGCACCTCTGCCAGTCCAATTGCAGTGGCTGGTTGCCTCAGCCTTAGTGTGTGTGCGTGTGTGTTGAGGGGGGAACCCTGGCAGAGGAATGAGTGGAACGTGCCGCCCTGGCTATCCATTAAAGTTATGTTTCAGTTTCAACTCTTTACCTGCCGTAATTAAACCGCAAAGGAATGGTGGTCACCCGCTTGCTATAATAAAATACTTTATGTAATTACCGTCCACGGGCCACGTGCTTGTGTGTGTGTGTGTGTGTGTGTGTGTGTGTGTGTGTGCGCACAGTGCTGGAGGTTGAGGAGGGGGGCCGAGTTCTGAATAAATACTATGCAAACATATTACAGGCATGTTGCTCCCCCCTCACCTCTGCAAACTCTTAAAAGGATGGGTGGGAGGAAATCAACAACATCTGCACATTGTTGCTTTTTCCTTTCCTTTTCAAGACTGCAATGCCTTTTTCTCTCTTCAAGGATCCGGCCCATGTCCAGCGCTTTCGGCTTTCAAAGAAATCACTGGGTGCACAAAGTTCGGCACCTGCTTAATGTTTGAAATCTTTGCTGCCACCTCTTTTAAAGCAGGAGATACTGGGCTGTCCCTTTGGGTGGGAAGATGAGCCCAAAAGTTTTGATCTCACGCTCTCCCCTTTCTAAGTTTAGGCTTACAATCCTCTGCACCCTTAGTTTGAAGGGATACCCACTGAGCACAGTGGGACATGCTAAGGATTAAACATGCGTAGGATTCCTTCGCCTTATCAATTTTCTACAGAAGTGCAAAGACCTTTTGAGATGGGGGGGGGCGAGAGGGGTTGAATACAGCCACAGTGCATGTCATATGTATACAATATTGTATGCTATATAATAACATGAGAGAGAGAGAGAGAGAGAGAGAGATTTCACACACACCTCCCCTGACTCCTTTGGCCAGGCCCTGGGATCTGTACCCCTAGCGATTAAAAAACAGGAGCAAAACGCAAGAAAAGGACCCATGTCAGGGAGTCAATCCATTACTTTCCAATTGCTCAGAAAGTGCTTAATGAAGGCGACGGGGGCCGCCTAGGTGAGCGCAGGAATGCGGGTTCTCTGACCTCTTGCGAGAGATCGCTCGAGATAACGCCAGGAAAGAGGGGGCCTTTGGCTCCATTACAACACCGCTTTCACACGCCATTGCAGGGCAGTCTGACAAGGGGCTTCTCGCTCGGATGGGGACGAGAAAGGCTTCCGCGGGCCGAGCACGGGGTTAATTCAGTCAAGCGAGATCCGCTCGCCCCGGAGGAGAGCGAGCCTCCTTTGTCTCTCCCTCCCCAACACACCTCGGCGATCGTATCAAACAAAAGTTCTGTTAAGCGGCTAGTCCCTAGCAGGTTTGACTTCTTCCTGGGGCCTTCTCAAGCCAAGCTTCGATTTCCCAACGGGAGCAGAAACACGGCATCAGATCCCTCTCCCTCCCATCTTCAAAGCACACGCTTTCGTCCAACACCATATCCTGCCAACTTCCACCGCGATCCTGAGTTCAGGCACGAGCCACATTGATTTCAGGAGAGCTAAACTGTCCAAGGAGCTCCGCCAGGAGAATTAAGCGCGCGCGCGCGCACACACACACACACACACACACTTTCAAAGTACACACTGGGGTTTCCATCTTGCAGCGCTGCCAAAGCTCCATAAACCACCGCACTCGAGTTTGGGAATCCAAATACCAAAAGTACTAATTTCATTTTTATTTTTTTTCCCCCTCGCTGTAAATGAAACTAAGGCTGGCTAGTCGAAGTCTCCCGGGTCCTTCGCCTTGAATTCATTACCATAAATTTAGACCGCGCCAAGCTCCCAGTTAGACCGCTTTGGTGGGCAAGGCGGCCTCCCGCAAACAGGAGTCCTGGTGATAATTGAGGATAGGGTATCTTTAACAACTACACCTCTCTCCCCAACCCCATCCTCAAATCAGAATGGGCCATGTCCTTCCTATTAAACGCTGCTAGCTGCTAAAAGCATATTTCTTTCCCCTGCCCCTTAAAAAAACCAACCCTACTTCAAAACTATTAATAAAAACACTGCAGTATAAAGTGGGTGGGTGGATAATATGAACCAGACCTACATTTGGGGGCCTGGTTGCCCCTGTCGTTGTTGTATTTTTAAGTAAATTGATGTATGGTCTGATTAGGGTTCTGTTTCCTCGAAAATCACATTTGCACACAGAAAGTGAAAGTCGGATATGTTTTTTGCGCTCTCCCTCTTTCTCTCACACTACAAACACATCTATTTTCCTCTCCACCACCTCTTACTAGGTTTCTCTGGATACACTGAATATCGAAAATTAGAACAATTTTAATTCCTTCTTTTAACTTTCTTTCTGAAGTGGCCGAAGTGATAAATTTTTGGGGGGGGGGGCGCGCGCTAGGAGACAAGGCCCATTTTTTTAATGCAAAATCAGATCACGATCAGAGGCTCAAGATCACCCATCTCTCTCGCCACCCCCTACCCACCGCTCCACCTCATTCCCTTAAATGCATTCCACAGCGACTCTTTCTTACCTTATCGTTCTGATACGCAGTCACCGCAATGAATTCTGTCTCGGGGAAAACGTAAGTGCGGAAGGTGCTGTAAGGCAGTTTCAGAATATCATTGGCCCGGACGATGTGGAACCGAGGCTGGTACTTGTGCATGGAGTTCAAGATGGTCTGCGGGTGCGGGAGACGGGGGGGGGGGGCGGGTCAGAGACAGACAGACAAGCAGGAACATCCAGACTCAGTCAAAACGAAAGGAGGAACATCAGCAAAGCCTGAATTTAGGCCTTCAAATCCTAGCCGCCCTCTTTCTTTCTTTCTTTCTTTCTTTCTTTCTTCCCTCCCTTCTTCTGCACATCTAGAACCACCGTTGCTTGGAAATATTTTGCTTTAAAATAATACTACCAATCATAATAATTGTCTTCCAACCCAGTAGGAGAGAGAGCTAAGCCCAGGTCATTAGTTGACTGGCGTGGAGATGTAAAGGAAGCGCGAGAGAGCGGAGTGGTTTTCTGAGCGAGCTCCAAGCGGGCCAAGGGCGGGGGGGGGGGGGGGGGGAGAGAGAGAGAGAGAGAGCGCGGAGGCTTTTCAGGAAGATCAGCCAAGGCCAGCCAAGCTGAAACGAGGATCTCCCCGTTTCTTCCTTTTTCCTTCCCAAGAAAACCTCGCCAGAAGGAATGACCTAATTTTCTGCACTTCGCTGGAGGAGCTGCCTTGCCCGAAAGTTCACTTTCCTATCTGTACACAGACAGGGATGTGAATAGAGGAAAGGAAATAATAATAATACAGTACTGTAAAGCGACCCGAGCTTAAACATGGGTCTAAGTCGGTTAGGAGAGGGATAAAATCCGGCTGGAACCCCAAGGAAATTTATTTTAATTTGAGTGGTTTGGGGTGGGTTTTTTTGGTAGTGGGGAGGTGTATTTATTTGCTGTCATCCCTTTTTCCTCTTCTCTCCTCCACCTCCCTATTTTTTATCTGCACCCTATGTCCTCCCCCCCCCAATTCTGCAACTGGCTGGCTCTTAAATCAGTTTTGCCCTAGAAAAGTTATAAAACAAACCCCAGATTTGCTGGAGTTAAGCTGCTTTCTTTCCTACTCTCCCTCCCTGCGATTTAACTAGAGTTCGGATCCTGCCCATTTAGAGCTGAATCGGAGCAAGGGTGCAGGATTTATTTATTTTTGCCCAGGAAGTTTCCTAATTAGATTTATAACATTGGAAAGGGAACGATTACCCTCATCCTGCGATGCCTCCCCGCTTTCCCTCCCTGAAACACATGCACACAGAAACCAATTATGATATTATTATAAGCAGATCGACCAAAGTGCCCGAATATGAAGTCATTTCTCGCCCCCCTCCCTTCTTTTAGAAATCTGGAAGGGATCGAAATCAAACGTCAGTCTCTTTGGGCCTCTGCAAAGCTTTTTTAGCGAATAGGTTTCAAACCCACCAATCCCTGCAACGTGACCGAGGGTCGATCTAAGCTGATCTCTCCACCTTGCAAATATATGTTTTGCTTTGTTTTAAACGCGTGGTGTTTGTAAGCGGGGGCGGCGTTTAAAGAACCAGGACGCTACGTTACAGGGAGGAAAATTAAAAATCACTCACAAATCCGTGTTTGTCCGAAATGTTATTAGTCAGTTTAAGTTTGTGGAAAGTCACGACTTTAGACATCCACTGTTCTCCGGTCGCCGGGCTATCTGGATGGATATACATTCTCTTTGGCATTTCAGGGTCGGCTTTCCCGGCCACCATCCACCGGGAATTGTGGAATTTATATCTACAATCGTCAGCCGCCACTATGTCCATCAACAAAATATATTTGGCCTTCTTATCCAGGCCAGTACACCTCACTTTAAAGGGTGGAAACATTCTCCTAGAGACAGAGACAGACAGAGCACAAAACAAAGAAGGCGAAGATTTTACTTATAATAAAATATACAAATATATATATTTTTTAAAGATAGAATCGTCTTAGCGTATCACTCAGCCGCATATTCTTGTGCAAAAGTATCCCCACCCACCCCCAACCTTAGCAAGGAACTATACTCTCAGATTCTCTCGAATGGTTGCTATTGTGCAAAATAAAAATGATAATAGGAATCCTTTGTGAATATTCCATTTTAATTCTTTTTTTAAAAATAATAATAATAATAATCGCAAAATAATCTCCTTTGGTTTGGGCATGGAGGGAGACGCAGATCCGTAGTATTTAGCGTGCAACAATAGTCCAAGGCCAACGATATTGGAGAGCTTGGAAGATGGTTGCCACCCCTTCCCCAAATCCTTAAGTTGATTTCCAAATTGCAAAGGCGTGTGATTTTGTTGTAGCGAGTTGTTGAAGTCTGCAAAGCCTCCTTACAAAGTAGCTGCCCAAATAAGAAAGCAAACAGTAGATAAGCCTTCTTGGGGGGGAAACTTTGGCCACAGATCCAAAGTCTCCTTACTTTTTTTCAGCCGTCTTGGGGACTTGATTATTTTTTTAAAAAGAAGTTTAAAATGAACCTGGCAACGTAAATGTGAACCTGAGGAATCTGCATCAGGGTTATATTTTCACTTTCTGCATTGGAATGAAATAATGGCAATTGTTTCTGTAGAAATTACGACTATTCGTAATTTGTGAGCGGACATAATCTGCCATATAGCTCTTAAATAAGTTTTAAGTACAGCTTACAAACTTTTTACGGGGTAAGGAGGCCCTTCATTCCAAACGCTCTGTTTTATTATCAAGTCCAGTGCTAGAATATTTTCACTTGCTCCACAAATTTCGGGCCCTACACCTGGATTTCTCTAGCAGTTGAAATCCTGAGTTCAAAATATCCACATTTACAGAACAGCAATGTTATTTTCGGGGTGAGGGTTCAAATGTGCTTTTAAAATTCCAGTCGAAGAGTTCCACCTCCGTATAGATTTGCTTGGAAGTAACTAGGCTGCTTCGAGCGTGGAAAGACTTAACTGCTAAAGAAAGTCTGAGCAGGATAAAGCCTGCTTTTACGTCTGGGTATGTTTTTGCCTGGAAGTAAACCCCATTCATTCCAACGGGCCTGGCTGCCCAGCAAAAAGTGCAGGAAATTACAGACATAACAAAGCCACGAAGGGAGCTACTGCATTTTTTATTTTAAAAATTCCCGGTGCAAAATTCTGCCCAGTTTTATATGATTGCACATATCCCACGAACACTGCGGTCAGTTCTCTCTTTGGTGTGCATGAATAAAGTGTTGCGCGCGGGTGGACGATTCCTGGATGCAGATATCTGTCTGTCTGTGTATCTATCATCTATCTATGCATCTATCTATCGCTATATTCATTGCATAGATTGTGCACACACAGTATTCCCATTGTCCTTCAGAGGTTGAGTGAAGGCTTTTACAAGCACACACGGTCAGCTGTCGCTTTCTGGATATTTTCCTAATTCCATATTAAGCTTTTTATTTTCTTGTTTGCAAGTGGAAACGATTGGTTTGCTTGGAAATCAGCTTGAGAGAAATGGGTTGGCGGGTGTATGCGGAGGTGGGGGAGGCGAGACGGAGAAGAACCCCCCCCCCAATCGTTTCCCATAGCCCAGGAGCAAATCTCCCTTACCTTCCTGACTTGGTGATTACCATCTCGGTGCCCCGCTTGTGGAACTGATCCCAGAGTTCCTTGGCTTCCAGGTGGACTTTGGGGTCGTCCTCCACCTCTTCCTCCGGCTCCAAGGTTTTCAAAGGCCTCAGGTGAGCCGCGGCTTGGTGTCCCAGAGACGAGAAAGGCATCCCGGAGTCCGTCGCCCCGACTAACTGATCCATGATGGGCTTGGCCAGAGCCCCCGGCAGAGAGAGGGCGGCGGCCCCGTTGGGGGGCAACGCCAGAGCCGGGAAGAAAGGCGGCTGGTGACCCAAGACGGCGCTCATGGCGAAGTCCGGCGCCCGGTGAGGTAGGAAGGGGTGGTAAGCCATGCTGGTCCCAGGAATCACGGGCTCTCTCATGGAGAGATTCATCCAACAGCTTGCCTCGCTCCCAGCGGCCTGCCCGGACGCAGTCCTGGATCCTGGAGCGCGCGGCCCTTACGAGCTCATCGTCGGGCCACGATTCCCAGAAGAAGGAGAGAAGGAGGGAAAGGGAGGAAGAGGAGGAGGAGAAAGAGAGGAAGGCGAGAGGGCCGTCCGAAGAGGAGGCGAGCGACCAGGGCGGGGGGTACCGGAGAGTGACATAGGCGAGTCACCAGAGAGTCCCAGCGCCCGAGTCGAAAGCAGGAGGCATCTTGTCACCCGGAACCCGCCAGGGTGTCTGTCTTTGCGCCTGGCTGGGAAGCTCCTTCTCCTCCTCCTCTTCTTCCTCCTCCTCCTCCTCAGCGATCGCTTTTTCACAAGGATTGAATTATAATGTTAAGAATGGTCGGTTTCGAAAGAGGAAGGGGTGGCGGTGGAGAATGCAGCAGCAGCAAGGACTTCGGCCAGATTTCGCCGCTACTTCTGGGGAAGGCGACGGAGGAAAGGAGGGTTCGGTCGTGCAGGGAAAAGGAACGCCTCGAAAAAGAAGTCACCTTCTTTCTCTGGTGGGTCTCTTGCAAACGTGGAGATCGGAAGGTTTTTTTTTCCCTTCCGCTCTTTCTTATGCTTCCCCCCTCCTTATATTCAACGCCCCGCCGAAAGCTTCTGGAAAGGTGGAGTGTGTTTGTGTGCGTGTGTGCGCGTGAATGAGAGGGAGAGGAGAGGAGAAATTGTGAATCGGGGGGAAAGCCTCTTGTTTCTAATCAGGCTCCTCGCAGCGCTAAAAGTTGGAGAGAGAGAGAGAGAGAGAGAGAGAGAGAGAGAGAGAGAGAGAGAGAGAGAGAGAGAGAGAGAGAGAGAGAGAATGCAGCTTCCGTTTTCCCCTCCCCCCACGCGGCTCGCCGTTGCCAAAGTTTGGATTCCAGAAAAGAAAAAAAATCTCCGCCGCCCGTCTCCGGCGTTCCTCCTCGGATCTCTCCTCCCTTCTTTCCCCCTGTCCTCTTTCAATATTTTTTTTAAAAATAAATTTCAAAAAAGCCTTAACGATAGCGATTTGCAAAACTGGGGAGCCTTAATCGCTCTTCTACGCCCTCTCAACCCCTGCAAGTTCCTGCAAGGAAGAGCAGACAGAGAGAAAAGAGAGAGAGAGAGACGGGTATGTATGTATGTGTGTGTGTGAGAGAGAGGAGGGGGGGTGTTGAGAGCGAGTGGGAGAGCGAGCGAGCGCGAGAGAAGGAGCCGCGGAGGGAGAGAGCGAGCGAGCGAAAGCGGCGCTGGGCTCCAAGAATCCCCGGTGTGAGTGCGTGTGTGTCTGAGCCAGCGCGCTCGGCTGCGCCGGGATGGAATGGCTGTGTTGTGCGGCGTTGCAGGGCAGCTGCCGCATACTTGATTGGCTCTTTGACGCTTTCGGACCAATTGTGTGGCTCCATAGGCGTGGTTTTGACAGGTCGAGCGGAGGGGGACCGAGGCGAGTTATAAAAAGAAGGTGTCGGAAATTGTAACGCTGCAGCAAAGCATCCCCACCGCTCCGTGCCGTGCGAATATGTCAACATGATCAGAGGCGGGCGGGCGGGCGGGAAGGGGGGTGGGGAACGAGCGAGGGAGGGAGGGAGGGACGGAGGGAAGGAAGGAGGAGAGAGAGAGAGAGAGCTGAGAGCAGCCATTGGGAGAAAGCGAGCGAGAGACAGGGAAAGGCGAGCGTGTGTGTACGCGTCTGGCCTCTAGGGGGCTTCGGAGAGGCGAGTTGGCCCACAGCGCCGCAGCCAGAAAACCAAGAGGGGTGGGGGTGGGGAAATCTCTCTCTCTCTCTCTCTCTGGCTTGACCAAGCTTTGGGACATTTTCAATTTGGACTTATCATCAACTTTTCTCGGCGAGGCTTTCCATTTCATCGCCTCCTTTCCCTTCCACTGGGGAAGATCCGCGCCTAGGCTGGGTTTGAGATCTAGGAGGTTCAAGTGGGTGGTGTGGGAGAAGGAGGAGGGGAAGGCTGGGCTGATTCTCTCTCAGCCCCCCCCCCGTCCCACTCACGCGTGCCTAAGCTCAACCACCGTCTCCCGCCCCCCTATTACCACCAACAAACGTTCCGATCTCATTTCTTTCCCACTGCCTATAAGGGTTTGAGTGGTTTGGATGCCCGCTGGCCCTCATGGGTCCCTAACCCCCACCCCACGCCCGGGTACACGTGTTGGCGCGCACGCGAGCGAGCTCCTCTCCGCCCGCCCCCGCCCCCCGCCGGATGGGATTGTCGAAGCAGGAACATACACGCGTGCACACATACACACGTGTTACTCTCTGCCCACCGTGAGTATTTTGGCTTGCTTCTTTTAAATTTTGCCTCTTGTTTCCAGTTGAAACCCAAGGCGGGTGTCCCTTTAAGATGGGATGGGGCGCGAGCACCGAGGATGAGCTTCTTTTAAAATGGGGGGGGGGGGAGGTTGGAGAGAGAGAGAGACGCGCTTTGAACGCGTTCATCCTGTCGCAGCCGTATTCAGGGTTCCTCTGAAACAGGCAGAAGGACGGGTCGTGTCTGCGCGCCTCTGTTGCGCTACAGGCGAGCGATAGAAAGCGGCGTTCGTAGCTTAGATAGCGACCGAGGCTTTCATGACGCCTCGGCTGACATTTGCTATAATCCACACCCCCAGTTACGGTTTTGATCACTTTTGAAAAGAAAAGAAAAGAATAGAGGAACAGGCTTGATAGATGGGCTTCTGGATTCGAGGGGTCTCTCTGCCTCTCGCCTCCAGGATACGCTTCACCCGCAGAACTGTCTATCTCTCCCTGATCTTGTCGCCTTTTGGTCCTGGGGGAAGAAATTGCTGAGGGTCGCTCCCTGGGTGAAGGGTTGGGTAGCTTCGGACTATCTCCCTCCGGGATCGCATTTACGACTAGCTTGGGGCCTGCCCGTCTCGTTCCTTCGCCTCACACAATACAGTATATTTATTTTCCTTTGCTTTCGTTTATTTATTTATTTCAATAGTCTCTGGGATCAGAAGTGCCACCTTCTCGCCTCTCTCCAACTCCCCCCTCCCCCGCATTTGTTTGATAAGCGCATCCGAAAAGCAAACTGTGAAATCCCACTGTCTGAAACGGCCAGACTTTGTGTGTTTAAGAGGAAGAAGGACGTGGGGTAGAGGAAGGAAAGAGAGGCGGACAGAGGGTTGGAAGACGAGAAACCGTTTTGTCCCATGTGCATCGTCGCCGCCGTCAGTTTGTATCCAAGTAACGTTTACTCAAAGTAAACCCATTGAATTGAACAGGGCTAAATTATCCATGCCCCTTTGTGGGTCTACTCTGAGGAAGACTAACATAGATTCAAAATAATAATAATAATAATAATAATAATAATAATAATAATAATAATAATAATAATTTTCGTCTTCCTCCAAGAGCGGTTGAGCGACATACTGGCGCGGAATGAGTTACTTTTCATCCCGGCTCAGCCCCCCTCTAGGTGTATGTGTGTGCTGGGTGTGTGTGTGGCAGTTTATTCTTATTTCACTTACTACATTTGTATCCCCACCCCCCACCTCGCTTTCCTCCAGAGAGCTCCAGACCATACCTGGTTCTTCTCCCTTTCCTCATTTAACCCCCACAACAACCCCGTGAGGTAGGTTAGGCTGAGAGAGGAAGTGACTAGCCCACGGTCACGGTCCAGTGGGGATTTGAACCCTTGTCTCTCAGGTCCGCCACTCTAACCACTACATCACTTCTGGCTCTCCCTGAAAGTTAGGGGGCGCTCGGATTTTTGAATGGTGGGTGGATGAGCTTTGGGCTGAAAGGAGGGATTGGGGGCTCCGACCGGAAGCACAAAGGACAGTGGTCCCCCGGTGTGGTTTTGGTGGGGGAGGGACCCAGACCCAGCCGCTCCTCCTGGAGATCTCTACCCCACCGCCTACTTCCTCTAGTTTTCTGTGGTTCTTTCTCTCTCTGTGTCTCTGCCGGGCTATCTTTGGGAGCCGGTCGGACGAGCCTGAATGTTGGCAGTTCACAGGAAGGCGTGTTTGGTTAGGGGAAAAGGCGGAAGGGACACGGGCGAGAGGCTTTGGGCGCGCAGGCTGCCAGGGGCGCCGTGCGGATGCGCTTCGGCTTCCTCGGGTTGGGGTGCTTCAAGTTAGACGCCAGCCTATGGGGCTCGTGGGGCTCGGGGGATGGCGTTTTTGGGGGGTTTTAGTTGTAGAGGGGCGTTTGTGCAGTGTGTGACGTCCGGGGCAGACCTCGGAAGCACAGCCAATGCACATTTAAAGGACGTGAACCGTCCCCTCCCCATCATGGGAACTGTAGTTTGCCAAGGGTGTCAAGAAGTGTCGCTCTGCGAGAGAGAAACTACAGTTCCCAAGATCCTTTGGGGGGAGTCGTGTGCTTTAAAATGTGCGTTGGGTGTACCTTAAATGCCCTGCGTGGATCTGCCTTATATGTTCACTAGTGCACGTGGGAGAGGTGCGAAAAAATCGCTGAGAATATCGGCGGTTGATCAGTGGGATAGAGACAGAGAGTCATTGTGTGATTGTGGACTCTCCTTCTTTAGAGGTTTTTAAGCAGAGGTTGGATGGCCGTCTGTCATGGATTCTTTAGTTGTGACTCCTGCATTGCCGGGGGTTGGACTAGATGACCCCGCAGGTTCCCTTCCAACTCTACAATTTCTAGGATTCATAAGCTAGGACCGCCAGCTAGGATCTGGAGGGGGTGGGGTGGGGTGTCCATCGGAGTTCAAACCTCCAGCGGGCCACGAAGCTTAGCTGCGTGTGTCGGGGGCCAGTCGCTTTCTCTCAAGTAACCTATTGCGCAGGGTTGTTTTGAGGATGAAAGTGAGAAGAGAGGGAGATCCACGTGCGCCGCCTTGAACTCCTTGGAGAGTAAAGGCGGGGTGCAAATGTGACGAATAAACACAACTGACGAGAAAGGGGGAATGGGAAGCGGGAGGAAGAACAAGGAAACGAAGGAAGAAAAAGACGAGGGGTCCCAAAGCTGAAAGTCTATGGACATGAGAAAAGGGCGATTGTTGGAACACCTGCTTTGCTGAGGAAGATGCCATGTTCAAACTCCGCACCTCCAGGTACAGCCGGGAGAGATCCCTGCCTGAAAACCTGGAGGGCCGCTGCCGGTCAGTGTAGACAATACTAAGCTAAATGGACCAAAGGCTCTAACTCCGGATAAGGAAGCCTCCCATGATAGGGGAAGCGCTGTATTCGTGGTAGAGCATCTGCTCTGCGTGCAGAAGCCCCCAGGTCCCACCCCCCTGGTAGAGACCCATGCCTGAAATCCTGAAGGGGGCCGCTGCCCGTGCAGACAACACTGAAGTGCAGACAGACTTGTCGAAGTATAAGGCGCTTTTCTAAGAGCGGGGGAGGTACAGATAGACGTGATCACCCGTGAGGAAGCTTTCGTGGATGCGCCCAAAATTTAATAGAGGACAGGGTTGTAAAATACTTTTGGATTAGCGATTGGCTATATATTATTTACCTTTACCTGACTATAACAAAAAAAAATCCTTCCAGTAGCACCTTAAAGACCAACTAAGTTAGTTCTTGGTATGAGCTTTCGTGTGCATGCACACTTCTTCAGATACACTCTGAAGTGTGTATCTGAAGAAGTGTGCATGCACACGAAAGCTCATACCAAGAACTAACTTAGTTGGTCTTTAAGGTGCTACTGGAAGGAATTTTTTTTGTTTTGACTATGGCAGACCAACACGGCTACCCATCTGTAACTTTACCTGACTATGTTTTCCTACTTGTAGATGGGTAGGAATAGCTCCTTTTAGCAGATGGAGGAGAAAGTGGCAGCAGAACCGGCTGAGTTAAGGGGAAAGTACACGCGTTTGTGGGTCATTGTCGGTGTGGGCGTATGAATGACAGCCTGAGCTTATGAAACACACACACACACATATATATATTAGGCATATTTGTTGTGTGGGAAAGGTGATCTAAGAATTACGCCCAGGGAATGGTGATGTTTAAAAAGGGTCAATGGAATTTGTGGATCGGAGCGGCCTGATCTTTTTAAAAACCCCTCCCGCTCACATTTCCTGCGAGAGGGAAGAAAGATAAAAGGGATTGTGTTGTTTTTGGGAGACAGGCAAGTCGTTTGGGGAGGGAGGAAGGAGAGGCCGGCTTTGGCCGTCGCGATCTTGTAAGCAAGATAGGAGCGGAACATCTAACGCGATTAGCTCCTCCAACATGGCTTTTTTGTGTTTCTCAAGGAGCACATGTCTAAGAGCCCTTGGCGCCAGTTGGGGGTGAAATCCTCGCAGCGTCCAGCACCACTTTGCATTCCCCCAAAATATCTCCCCTTCCCTCTGGGGCCGGGTCCCCGTGGAAGGAGCACAGGAAAGCGGGTGAGGTATGGAGAGAGAGAGGGAGAATGTATAATTTTCAGGGGAAGAGTCACGGGAGCTGGACGGAAGGATTTGGCCAGACACGCGTTTTCACGATCCTCAAAAGTTGGGGAGGCTCGCAGCGAGTGTTTCGGAACTCCATGCAGTCCTGCCCTATAGGGACGTGCTTACTGAGAGGTAAGCCCCACTGACTTCAGTGGGGCTAACTTTCCAGGGGAATTGTGTCCGGGGATGCAATTTTAGTCTCAGTTGCCTGCAGCTCGTTGTGGAGAAAGACGTGCAGGGGGAGAGGCGGGCAGGAAGGGAAGGGCCGGAGTGAGCGTGAGAGAGGCTTCCTCACGGCTTCTGTTAGAAACTGGTCCAAAACTTTGTTCTTCTCCACCTTCTGGATAGAGTCCCACAAAGGAGTGGGTGGGTGAATAGCAGTGCGTACAATCCTCCCTCCCTCCCAGCTCCTGATGGGCTCTGAGCTGGTTGAGGCCTTCTGAGAGAACAGGGAAAACTCAGGATTCTCCCTCCCGTTCCCTTCCCGTGAAACCAGAAGGAAGGTTCTGGGAGACTTCGCGGTTCTCCTTAGCTCAAAGGACAAGGTTCCAACAGACGTCTGGGCATCCGAAGTCCCCTCCTTCCCTCTCTCTTAACATTTACAACCGAGGAGCTTTTAGTCCCATCCCATCCCATCCCAGGAAAGTTCTTAAAGGATGAGCAAATCAGCACACATGCCATGCATTTAAGCCACATACACACATGGACAGAATCCTGGGAACTATAGTTTGTTCAGGGTGCCAGGGTGGTGTAAACTACAGTTCCCACGATTCTTAGGTGGAGGGTATGTGCTTTAAATGCATGATGTGTACCAGGGTGTTTTCCATGCTCTCTCTCCCTTCCATACAGCCTACTTTCTCAGCAAATTATAATACACTTCAGTATTTGCTTCTAAGCTGAGCAATCCTACATGCAAAAGAATATTTGGAATCCTGATGTCCCTCACATTCCTTATTGTAATCGGTACTTTAATTGTGATTCCTGTATTACAGGGGTTGGACTAGATGGCCCTTGGGGTCCCTACCATCTCTATGAAGCTAGTCATTCTGTATGGAAACTCTCCCTACTTTCCAAATATTTTGTAAAGGAGTTGTGAGAATAATGATAACAATAGGAATCTCTCTCTCAGCAGTTCCTGTCAGGTTTGATCCTCACAGCAATCCTGTGAGACAGGTTAGGCAGAGTCCATAAGTGTCTGATCCAAGGCAGATGACAAGGGTGCTGAAGATGGCTGAGGACGGATTCCAAACATGCCAACCTCTTCTCCTAAAGTTGTTCACTCCGAAATAAGTCCCACGTGGTTCTTTGGGCCCCAGGAAACGTGTTCTGGGTTGCAACCCTTCCCAAAGTGATTAGGAAGTCAATCTCAATAGAATAATAGAGTTGCAGAGTTGGAAAGGGATCCCATGGGTCATCTAGTGCAACCCCCTGCAGTGCAGGAATCTCAGCTGAAGTGTCCATGACAGATGGCCATCCAATCTCTGCTTTAAAACCTACAATAGTGGGATTCCTTTCTGACTCAAAGTGCTTGAGGGTTATAGCGCTATGCTCCCTTAACTGGAAGCAAACTTCCAGAGCGGGTAAGCCCAGTTAGATCTGTCTTGCAAAAGCAAACAAACAAAACAAAAAGGAAGTTTCTTGTATCACCTTAAGCAGGAAGTCCTTCTGGCATAACTTTTTATTACCTAAAAGGAGTCCACTTCATCAGAAAGTTGGGGCATCACAAATGCTGTTGGCCACTAATCCTAACCCGATTTCCTTGAGGGAAAAGCTGCACTGAATTCAATGGGACTTACTTCTGAGTAAGCTGTACGAGGTGCCGCAACGGCCTCCCTCGGAAAGCAACACTATCAAACCTTGAATGGACTTACTTCAATGAAAAGAAACATGCATAGGATTTGCTGAAGGGGGTGTGTGCGATTGTTGGCTCCACATTGGAATTACCAGAAGGGTGATCATGTCTGATTTCCTCCTGCTTCCAGTTTTGGAATGATGATTGGGGGGGTGGGGGTGACTGGAATAAAACTCTTGAGGCATAGACCAACAGGTTCCTACCCTCTAATTTCCTCCGCACGCCCACACCGCGACGTTACCCTTTGCGGCCCTCTAGAATGTTTACGGATTACGCCGCCTGCGAAATCGCCCGCGCTCCCCTCCTAATGGTGTGCAAACTTCCGCCGATTCCGAGTGACCTCCCAGACTAAGCCCCCTGGAGACTCGTATTCTGGAGGGAGGCCGCACTAATCTGAGGATCAAAAGCGGGAAGGTGCGAACGCTCTTTGTGTCTCCTCGGCAGTCTCATTCCAACCCCCCCCCCAACCGCTGCCCCGCCTGCGTGTGATAAATCTACACTGGCGCCGACTGCGCGCTGGATGATTAATTTGCAAGCAAACCTAACCAGCCCGCCGACCCAAGTCACCCTATGGCCAGCCCAGCCATCTTAGTTAAATATTGGCCAAAAGAGCTCGGTGGTGCACGTTTTAGCCCCGCTTTTTCTCCCCCTTGGACTGCAGGAAAGTCTTGAGGACGAACTAAATCAACACAACTAAAAGAGGAGAAAGAGACAAGAAGGAAGGGGCGGCGGGGAAGGCATCGGATGGTGGAGGGAAGAGGATAACGCCGAATATCTTCTGTGGAGTCTCTAACCAACCATCTTAGGCTCCATCTAGCCTCATCGAGGGAGGCTAAAGCCTTTGCTCTGGGTCTCTAACCAAAGCGGCTGAGGGATGAGGGAGGGAGGCAGATACAGCTCAGCCTTTAAACTCAAGGGCGAGGAAGTGGGAGAGGGTAGGACGCCTGAGGCATCGATAAGGAGGCATCTGCCTGGCGTCGATCCAGCTGTCTACACTCATTGCTATCGAACCTATGTTGATTTTCCTAACCAGAGCTGGAAGGGGCGTTCCTTTTCTGTGTTCTCTACACCTTATTGGGGGACAGCGGTAGGGTTAAGGTGCTGCTGACCCCCCCCCCCCGCCCCCCGTGTCCCCGCGAGCTTCTGTGAAGGAAGATCTGCCCTTCATGGACCACCTCCTCAAGAGCAGGGCAAGGTCAAGCACTTCCTAAGAGGTGTCCTGTCAGAGTTTGTGGCATATCCAGGGGTTCAGAGAAAAGCGTAGCCCTTTCTCCAGACTCTTGAGGATAGGGGCTGGCGGGTGTTCTCGCCCGCTGAGTACCTGTCGCAGTCAAGAGATAAGGAACGCTTTCGACGAAGCTGTCGGACTACAGATCCCAACATTCCCGACTGCTCTCCTGGCCATAGGTGCCCACTCCTTGGGGCCCTGGGTGCCCGAGCACCCACAAAATTCCCCATGAAGGGGCCAGGCACCCACAGATTTCGGTGCCAGGGCCATGCACGCTGCATGGCACCCACGGCCCCGGGCAGCCACGGACGCGGGGCCAAGCTAACACTCCTGCTCCGGGCTGCCTGGGAATGATGGTAGTCGGAGATCCCCGATGTCTGGAGGAACCACGAATTCCCCCTGTCTCTGGTCTACAGGCTTCCAAATTATTACATTCATTTTCCTCCAAGGAGCTCAAGGTGGCCCGCGCAGTTCTCTCCCCTTCCTCATTTTATCCTCACAACAGCCCTGCGAGGTAGGTCCGACTGAGAGAACGGGACTGGCCCAAGGTCACCCTGGCTGAGCGAGGATTCGAAGTCTGGTCTCCAAGGTCCTAGACCGACACTCTAATCACCACGCCACGGAGATGCAGGAGCTTCAGCCTTGGCTCACTGTCCCAGGAGTTCAGAGAGATCCGCATCACCCACCCTCCGCCTCTCTTTATCAGCTCAGTAACGGTGTTAAGTAGGTTTTGCCAAAAGGAGGTGTGTGTGTGTGTGTGTGTGTGTGTGTGTGTGTGATTTGGCCAAGGTGGGTGGATGGGGGGGAGGAGAGATTTGGCCCACGTCACCCAGTGAGCTCTAGAACAGACTTGCAAGTCTCTGTGGTCCAAACCTAACTCGCTAACTTCGATAAATTCCAGGGCAGGTTGCAATTAAGCAAGCCTCGCGGTTTTTTTGCTTTTAAAAGACCCGACTATTATCTAGGATATTTTTTGAAATATTCTCCCCAAATGGCAAATTATGAATGGACAAACACCTGATTGCCTCCCAGGACACTACACCGTTTCATTGTTCGGTTTTCGTTTATCAACGCAGGATTGAACCGAGGCTGCTGTACACACTATGCCCTGAAAGTGTATCCGAAGTGCACCGTCTCCCTCAAAGAATTTTGGGCACTGCAGAGTTTCAGTTCCCAGCAAGACCTTATAAATTAGCTCTGAATTACAAATTAGCCCTGAATGAGGGGAATGTGCTTTAATGGTCGTAGTGTGTACGCAGCCTCGGGTTGGTCGTGTTCCAGCGCTTGAAAAATCATAGCTAACCATACTGTACTTATTTATACCTGCGCCTTTCCTCCAAGGAGCTCAAGGTTATCCCTTGCTTACCTCTCCCAATTTTAATCTCACAACAACTTCGTGAAGTAGGTTAGGCTAGCCCACAGGCACCGGGTGAGCTTCAAAGCTGAAACTGGGATTCAGGTCTCCTCAGTCCTAAACCCTGAACCTCTAATTCAACAGTAGTCAAGGCGATGCTTTTTAGATATTGCTGAATCACCACTCCTATCCCCTCTGACCATTGGTCCTGCTGGCTGGGGCTGATGAGTATTGGAGTCAAACTACGGCTGGATGGCACCGTTGGCTAGCCCTGCTCTAACTACTACACATCACTTCCTTTCCTCTCAACGCGGATCACCGTCTCCTCCCGCGCCTGGTGGTGTCCGCTCTAACTCTGATCCGCTTGGGCCGCTTGAAAAGCGTCGCCTTCTTTTATTTTGCCCAGGAGGAAGGTCTTTCTCATTATTCTCCTATTGCAGTGAAACCACGTAGGAGGAGATTCAGCTACCGGATTCCAGATTTAAAACTACTTAGGCAACAACGCTATTTAAAAACAGGAATACTTCAAAAAATCGCTTCGTAGGGAGTGATCTTAGGAGTATCATTCCCTCTCTTAAAAATAGAAGACCCGCTGAATACCTTCCTCTCTCAACAAGTGTTTTAAAGAGGGGCTCTTTCCCCTGCCTGTATCAGTCCTGGAGCTATTTTTAACCGTTTTTGAAATATATGTGGAATCGCTTTTAAATGTATGTAGTGTGTGCGGGCGTGTATGTGGAATTGTGTAAGCGATATTTGCATTTATAATGCAAGGACCTCAAGGCGGCCTACGCAGATCCCGCAACCTTCATTTTATCCTTGCAACAACTCTGTGAGACAGATTAGGCTGAGAGTCTGCAACCAGCCCAAGGTCACGGCAGGGTGCGTGCGTGCGTGTGTGTGAGAGAGAGAGAATTCGAACTCTGGTCTACCAGCTCCTAGCCCACCACTCTAACCACTACACCACCCTGTCACCTGCCCCCGGGGGTGACTTTCCCGGGAAAGGGAGATCTGAGGCTTGTCTCAAATGCTAGTAACCTCCGGGAGTTACACCCATGAGAATTAAGGGACGCGACTTAAGTTGGGTCCAATTTACTTTATTACGACCCTAAAAGGCGCGCGGCTTTTCCATAGGGAGCCTAATACGGAGTCAGACCTTGTTGTCTAGGCGGCTAGTTTGGAGCTTTCTAGAGCCTTCCCCAACCACCGCCAGGAAAGAAAAGAAGAAGAAAAAACGTGCAGCAGGCGGTGTTTATCATCAATGCACTGGCCGCGGTGGGGAGAGGGTGAATTGACGTCGGCGTCCCTTTCGCCCTAAATATGCGGCGAGCCGCGCGTGAGGTCCGGCAATCAGGCAATTACACGCTCCTTCCCGACTTAAACTTTCACCCCCGTTTGGAGGGCTGCGACAGAAGTCGGCTGCGGGGGTGGGAGAGGAGGCGTTCCTAAGTGCCCTCCCGCGTTGACATATAAGCGGCATTCTCCGCCTTTTGTGGAAGCTCTGAAAGACTTTTTCAGCTGCTCATTAAGGAAGGTTCTTTTTTTTTTTTGCGGGGGCGGGGGTGTGGAGAGTTAGTTAATCACCCCTTGGGACTGCATAAACTCCTTACACGTCGCGGGCAAGGCGAGAGGCCAGGAGCGCAAACGCATTGTCTTTCTCTCGCTCCCCCCGCCCCCTTTCGCGCTGCCACCAGCTTTGAAAGGAAGGTAGAAAGGTCTCCAGCACCCTCGGGCCTCGGGGCCTCGGGCCTTGTTGTGGGTCTCGCGTTTTGCAAGGGGCAGAATGGGTCGCTTGACTTCTGGACAGGCAGAGGTCAGGTTCGCCTCCCCAGCTGACCGTGGTTAGGAAAACAGCCACTACAGAGGCCGAACGTCTAAGGCTGAGAGCCTGCACGTCGCTTTAAACGTTTTGGGCAGCTAAAATAAAGTGGTCTCCATTAATGGTCACTTGCTGTTGATTTTAAATAGGAGTACTACTTTTTTTAAAAAGTCATCTTTATTTGGGTTGTACAGTGGTACCTCAGGTTAAGTACTCAATTCCTTCCGGAGGTCCATACTTAACCTGAAACTGTTCTTAACCTGAAGCACCACTTTAGCTAATGGGGTCTCCTGCTGCTCCCGCGCTGGAGCTTGATTTCTGTTCTCATCCTGAAGCAAAGTTCTTAACCTGAAGCACTATTTCTGGGTTAGCGGAGTCTTTAACCTGAAGCGTATGTAACCTGAAGTGTATGTAACCTGAGGTACCACTGTAATGTGGGTTAAACCACAGAGCCTAGGACTTGCTGATCAGAAGGTTCGAATCCCCGCGACGGGGTGAGCTCTCGGTGCTCGGTCCCAGCTCCTGTCAACGTAGCCATTCGAAAGCACGTCAAAGTGCAAGTAGATAAATAGGTACCGCTCGGGCGGGAAGGTAAACGGCGTTTCCGTGGGCTGCTCTGGTTTCACCAGAAGCGGCTTAGTCATGCTGGCCACATGACCCGGAAGCTGTAAGCTGGCTCCCTTGGCCAGTAAAGCGAGATGAGCGCCCCAACCCCAGACTGGACTTAATGGTCAGTGGTCCCTTTACCTTTACCTTTAAGGTGCTTTGAGTTGCTTGGAGAAAGAGGAAATGACTAAGGAAGTCAATAAACAAGCAGGCAAGCAAACAAATAATATTTCCCTCCAAGGAGCTGGAGGTGGCATACATGGTTTCCCCCTTCCCCTTTTATCCTCACAACAACCTCTGAGGTAGATTAGGCTGATAGACAGTGACTGGCTCAAGAGCACCCGATGTGGGGATTTGAACCCTGGTTTCCCAGGTCATAGTCTAACACTCTGACCATTTCACTACACAGGTTCTCCTTCAGCTCCATTCAAAAACTTGCTCACGTCACCTTGCAGGTGCTAAGCATGCAGGCAACTCCACCAATTAGCTAAAAACTAACCCTGTTTACTAACTAGTGGCAAATATTTCTTTAACCTGGGGAGAGCCCCTATCACTTCCTAGGAAGATTTCCAGAGGGACTAGTCACCTTAGTTTCCTGCAGCAAAAGCATAGACTCTTGCCACACCTTAGAGACCAACTAGTTTATTATGGCATAAGCTTTTAAAGACTTGTGCCCACTTTTGTTAGATGCATGGAGCAAGATTTTAGCTGTAAATGAGAAGATTGCAAGGTTGGAGTCAAATGGCAATGAAATGGAAAAAATACAGTCAGTGATAAGTGTTTGAAAATATGTTAAACAGGCACACCTTTTACAGTAAGCGGACTGCTGATAACTTGCTCAGTGTGGCTGAGAAGATTGTATTAACACATGCAGTTGGGCTGGGAGCTATTCCCAAGAAATAGTCATAGATACCGCAGATATCCTGGCACTGGCCAGCTAATGAAGTCACACAATGTGATAAAAATTCTATGTCTTGATTCAGTGTTCAGAATTCCTTGATAAATTCTGATTCAGCTGTAGCCTTCCTAGGAAGAATTAATTAATCCAAAGAGTTTAATTTTAGAATCAAGGCTTTCCTCCTTTCCATTCCCATTGCCACCCTTGTAGAAGGTTTGACATTGGAAAAACCATGCAATGAAATGTCTCTGGGCATGTGGAGAGAGCATTTATCTTCCACTGGAGAGTCCGGGGTGCAGATGAGAGCTAGTGTGCTAGCTGCTAGGGAATTGAGATACACCCCCCTCCATGATTTTTTTCTCCTCACTCCCTTTCCACATCTGCAGTTTGTGGATAATAAAACTAATAAGACAGTGTTGCTGCAAGAATTACCAAGATAATGTGGAGTGCTCTGAATGCTCCAGAGCACTATGTAAATAGTATCTGATATAACTGCCGCAGACAGCCGAATTTCTCCCGGATATGCATACTAAGTGTTCAGCAACCACAGCTGATGGGTTGGCCACACATTTGAGCTCAAGGGGCTGGTGGGGGCAGGCCAGAAGTGGAGATCACATTTTAGTAGTCTCCTAAGGTCTCACGCAGTAAAAGACACATGAACTGTGTATGTCTGAAATAGGCTGGGCCTTCTCCAAGTCACATTTTTTATGGACCCTGCTGGTGACAACAGGTGTTGTTCCTTGGCCTTGGGACAGGCAGTAAGAGGAGCTATTTGGAGGTGAGTCCTGGCACAGAACAGATGCAGCCAGCCAGCAAGGCCTCTTCCCTCTATTACACCCCACCCCCTCCTGCAAGGAGCTCTGAGTAGCATATATGACAGCCCCACCAGCCAATCAATCTGCGCTACAGCCCCTTGAGGTAGGAAAGTTAGGTTAAGTAAGACTGCCAGCAGGGACGCGGATGGTGCTGTGGGTTAAACTACAGAGGCTAGGACTTGCCAATCAGAAGGTTGGCGGTTCAAATCCCTCTATGGGGTGTTCTCCCGTTGTTTGGTCCCAGCTCCTGCCAACCTAGCAGTTCAAAAGCACGTCAAAGTGCAAGTAGATAAATAGGTACCGCTCCGGCGGGAAGGTTAACGGCATTTCCGTGTGCTGCTCGGTTCATCAGAAGCGGCTTAGTCATGCTGGCCACATGACCCGGAAGCTGTACGCCAGCTCCCTCGGCCAATAAAGCGAGATGAGCGCCGCAACCCCAGAGTCAGCCATGACTGAACCGAATGGTCAGGGGTTAAGACTGCCAGCAGGGGTAGGTAAGAAAGCCAATAAACCTCTTGACAGAGTGGAGATTTGAAACTGGCTCCCCCTGCTTCTCCTTTATCTAGTATACCACACTGATGTCCCCAGGAGGATTCAGCTGGTGCTTTTATTATACACCTTTAGGTGCCCGGCAAAAAATATTCCTCTTTAACCAGGCCTTTGGCTGATTGCCCTTTTAAAATGTGTCGGGGAGGAGGGGCGTTACCAGTTTCTTCTTGTTTGTATATTTTATTATGTCTTTTGTGTTTTTACATTGTGCTTTTATGTTGCTAACCGCCCTGAGACCTGTGGGATTGGGGCAGGAATCAAATTTTAAAAATAAAAATAAAAATAAAATAATAATGTCCTTAGACAGGCAGCAGTGCTTCAGGATTTCAGACAGGGGTCTCTCCAAGCCATACCTGGAAATGGGAGGGATTGAGCCTGGGGCATTCTACATGCAAAGCAGATGCTCTACCACTGAACTAGGGACCCTGAGCAGCCGATGGACATGAGTCTTGCACAGGTTTCCACTTCTTCCGGGGAAGTGCTGTAGCTCAGTGATAGAGCATCTGGTCTGCATGCTGAAGGTTCATGGTTCAGTCCCTGGCATCTCCAGGTAGAACTAGGAAAGACTAGTTCTGAAACCCAATGGAGCTCTGTCAATCAGTGAGCTAAATGGATCAATGGTCTGACTCTGTATATGGCAGCTTCCTATGTTCCTATTTCCATGAAGCTTATAAAGAGAGGAAGTTGTGACCCAGGTGTCTTACTAACCCTATCTGCATACAAAAAAATGTGCATTGAACTGTTTAATTTCTCAGCATTGGCTTATGTGTAGTGCATATTTACCAGGCACGGAATACAAGAGATCTTGGGAGATACTTACTAAACATGATTTTATTTATCAGATGGTTGTAAGAATCACTGCAATAATGATGATGGCGAAACTTACCGGAAGAATAAGGAATCAAGATAACAAACTTTTAATAAAAAGAATGGAAGTGGTTTATTGAATATTTACAGATAAATTGTAAACAGATAAAAACATTAGCAGGATTATTGTAATAACCTGCAGTTTTATAAGAGTATATATTTACAGTAGATAATTAAACGAGCAATTTAAATGAACTTGGATATGCAAAAGATATTAAAAAAATAAATTTAAGGAACCGCAGAAAGAGGGGGAAGGAAGTCAGATTCTGAAATGTTAAATTGATTGTAAAACTAATGAAATGTATAAATTTGAAAAGTATAAATAAAAAACTAAAAAATCACTGCAATAATGATTTGTATCCAACCTAAGTCATACTCAGAGTAAACCCATTGGAACTAATGGGCCTAAATTAGTTAGGTTCATTCATGTTAATAGGTCTGTTCTGAGTAGGTCTGATATTGGATTCAGCACAATGTATAGATCCAGTGTTAGTCATATGCAGAGTAGATCCGCTGACATGCATGAACACAATCAATTTAGGCCAATTAACGCCAGTGGGTCTACTCTGAGTAAAGATCAGTCTGAATTTATATCCTGCCCTTTCCCCATGATCTCCTTGATGATCTCAAGGTGACATAAATGGTCCCCCCCCCAACATCTCATTAAATTTCCACAACAACTATGTGAGGTAGGTTAGTCTGAGAGGCAGTGACTTGCCCAAGGTCAACCAGTGAGCTTCATGGGCAAGGATGGGGAAGTGAAACTTGGTCTCTCAGGTCCTAGTCCGAACTCTAACCACTATGCCACACTGGCTCTCACTCTACCAACTATTGATGGAGTGCATGCAGCTGATAAGAAGATAATCATTATTGGGTAAAATAAACTAATGGGGAACTGCCACCCAATCCTTTCCCAAGAAAATGTGTCCTGTTTCTCCACTCTGCTGGGCTCTGTAATGAATTCAGAATGGAACTGAAGGTGTCCACATGTTTAAGTGGGTCCAATTTAAGAAGATCTTGTTGCATTCAAATGACTGGACATAAGTGGGGGATTCTCCCTAGCAATACATGCCACACTGAGTGAATGCAGGCCAAAGATACTAAGAGTTCCCCTATGTGGTTCCTGTTCACTACAATGGGATCTGTAGAGCACAACTTTCCAAAGGGTGTTGTCCATGGATTCCCGTTTCCCATCTTAATTGTGTCAAGTGAATTATCTCTTTGATGGACCTTCTAAACATCTGGGTTTTTAACATCACTTTGTTTTCACCGCTCCATTTTCTATAGAGGTCTGCTTCTATAAAATCATGTTTGTCTGTGCTTAAAGTAGGGAAGGGAACATAAGGATGTAAGAAGAGCCTGGGGAATCCAACCAGTGGCCCAACTAGTCTAGCATCCTGTTATTACAGTGGCCAACACCTGGGAAGCCCACAAGCAGGACCTGGGTGAAACAGCACTCTTCCCACCTGTGATTCCCAGCAAACAGTAAGCAGAGGCCATGGAGTACCATGGAGGTGGAACGTAGCCACCATAGCTGTTAATACCTTATCCTGCATGAATTTGTCTTAGCTTCCTTAAAAAAGCCCTGCTAGATCTGGCTAAAGGCCAACCTAGTCCAGCATCCTTTTCTCACAGTGGCCAACCAGATGCTTATGGGAATCCCCAAGCAGGACTCAAGCACAAGAGCCCTCTCCCCTCCTGTGGTTTCCAGCAACTGGTATTCAGAAGTACACTGCCTCCCACAGTGGAGACAGAACATAGCCATCAGGTCTGGTAGCACCTGGTCCTGCAGATTCATAGAAATGTAGAGTTGGAAAGGACCCTGAGGATCATCCAGTCCAAGCCCCTGCAATACATGTATTGTCCCATACAGGGATCGAACCTGCAACTTTGACATTATCAGCATGGTGCTCTAACCAACTAAGCTATGTCCTGTGCCAACTTGTTGAACTCCCAGCTTCTCATCAACCCCATCATAGCCAAGGATGAGCAATGGAAGAGTTCTGATGGAGGACCACTGAATTGTATACAATTCTAGTCCTATTCAGAGTAGACCCATTGAAGTTAATAGGCATGACTAATTTAGGTTCAGAGCCAGTGTTGTGCAGTGGTTAGAGAGTTGGACCAGGACCTGGAAGACCAGGGTTCAAACTGTCAGGTGGCCACAAAGCTCCGTGGGTGTCCTTGAGCCAGTCACTACCTCTCAGCCTAACCTACCTCACAGGTTGTTTAGGGGATTAAATTGGGGGGCGGGGAGAGAACCATGTATGCTACCTTGAGCTCACTGAAGAGAAAGGTGGTATATAAATGCAACCAACACAACTAATTTCAATGGGTCTACTCTGAGTTGGGTAAAACCCACAGGTTCCCTCTCCTAAAGGACTAGATACACCCATAGGCAAGACAAGAGCTCAAGGAAAGGCTACCAGCTACTTAGCCGCGAGAGCTAAATAGAGTTTTCATGTTTAGGGAGCCCTTGTCTTTGAATACACAGACGCTGCGGATGGACAAAGGCTGAACGCTGGTTGTGAGCTAGTAGGAGGAGGCATCTGTCTGACCGCTTTTGGAAACAGGATACTGGGCTCGATGGATCTTGGATGTGCTCCAGCAGGGCTTTGGGCGATATTAGTCTGTTCATATGTTTTGGGGTTGCAGGAGCCAGAAACTCACGTAGGTTACTTCCTCCGTTTGTTCCTTCCAGACGCTCCTTTGGTTACTCGTTTGTTTCTGTCCCAAGAAGACATCACACGTGTGTGTGTGTGTTAAAAAGCGATCCAGCTTTCCTGTAACTTACTCTTACATATCCTTTGACACAGTCTCTGAATTATTGATCGGGACAATTTAGTGCAAGAGTCAGAATATTGTGTGTGTGAGAGGGAGCAGCGCGTCGATTTTCGAAGTTGCCTAGCTGGGGGATGCATTATTTTTAGCCTATAGACCTTGCAATGGCGCCAGCCGCTTTCGAAAACCTCATAAACCATCGGACTCTACGCATATAATCTATCTGGATCTCTCTTTCTCCTCTCTCTAATTCCCTTTCCCACCCTCCCCGCTCCCCTAAACACAGCCTGTGCCAATAAAAACATCTGGATTAGCATACATTCCCAGTTCTTCCTTGTAATCATTCCCCTTACATTGATTATTAGATATTGCATTGGACAACTTCATAACCGTTTTTGAACTATGCTATATGGCTTTCTGCCCGGGCAGTCTAGCTAATGTTGACTGCTACTTAATTTTTATGCTTACGGCTATTTTCGAGGTGTGCCCCCACCTCCTCCGCATACTCCAGTCACTTCATTTTGATATTTTTATTGGTGAAGGATCTAGCCAACGTTAAGCAATTTAAAGCCACGTTAATGTCAACGCGAGAGATTCAAGCCGCGCGCTTGGCTCTCTCTGGTTGAAATCGAGCAGACGAGCTCCTTCAATCTTGTAAGCACCAATTTACTTACTTGGGACTCAGCTGCTGCCTGAAGTCCTTGCCATAGGATTGCGCTGTAAAATCCTAAACTTTTGGCTAAATCGGGCTCCCCCCCCCCCCCCGTGTTTCAATCGCTTTCGGAATACGGGATCCTGGCAGCGGGCGCGCGTGCAGAAAGGTAAAAGGACTCAATCCACCCATCTAATTTTGTGAGAGTGGCTGGATTATTATAAACCCTTTTTACCCCGATTCTAAACACATAAAAAAACAACCACGCCAAAAAAAACAACAAAAAAACCGCCAAACCTAAAGTCTAGTGAAATTAGAAACTAAGTGAGATTGACTGCCGAGTCTGCTCATGCCAGTGAATGCGATCTCATTGCACTGAAATTAATGACCACATTCCCATTCATAAAATCCAACCGGAATAAATCTAATGGAGTGGGGAATTTCTCATCCGCTACCCGTCCGCCCCCCCCCCCCGCACCTTTTTAAAGCAAGTTATAAAATCTGAACTGAAATATTAATCGGGAGTTTGGGGAAGTTTTCTTTAAAAATAAGTAGTAGTAGTGGTAGTAGTAGTAGTAGTAATCCTCAAACAGAGACCAAACCAGGATTTCTTACACGCCAGGGCTCGTTTGGAGGGAAGGCGCGTTCCCTTCTCATATCTTTTAGACCCCATATAATTTATGATTGCTCAGGAATAACCCCATTTACGTCCGAGTTACAGCACAGAACCCTGCACATGTATGCACAGAAATATGTGCCGTTGAGTTCCAGGGGGACTTATTCCCATGTAAGCGTGTGACGAACTGCAGACTCAGTAACTAGGGGAATAGGAACTAGTCAGGTACATCATAGACAACGACAGGAGCGCCAACTTGGCCCCGCGGGGCCGCGACTGTGAGCGCCCGGGGCAGTGGGTGCCATGCAACGTGCATGGCTCTGGCATCGAAATTTGTGGGTGCCCGGCCCATTCATGGGGAGTTTTGTGGGTGCTCGGGCACCCAGAGCCCCAGGGAGTTGTCACCTATGGGTATCGATGCATTTAGCCTTTTATCCTTGATCTTTCCACTTGTATTTCTTTCTTTCTTTTTAATATTGACATTGAGGTGCTAAGTCCTACTCCCAGCAGACCCACTCAAATTCGTAGACTAAAGTTTGTCTTGGATCAATAGAAATGTTTGCAGAATCAAAACAAGGATTAAAAAGGGGCTGAAAGAGAAGTCAATGATTATGTCCCTAAAGCAATACTCAGAGCAGTCCCATTCAAATAAATGGACCAATGTTAGACTGGACTCTAAGTTACCTCCAGTGATTTCGAGTGGGTCTTCTCTGAGCAAGACTTAATTGGATATAACCAAATACTTATATCCTCCTGTTACGGGAAGAATCCCAATGGTGGGTGAGTGGATAAGGGCCATCTCAGTTTGACAGCAGGAAGCTGCAGCCTCAGAAGTTCTGAGACCATTTAGCATTCCAACAATTCATTTTATCAGAAGGCCGGTGATACTTCATTTTACTATTTAGCCGGTGATCTGGTGATCCGATTCAAACGTATCCTATCCATCTATCTGTCTGTTTAGCACAGTGTACCATATCTGATAGGCTGTGTGTGTTTTAAAGAATTGGCTCTATTGATGTTTTGCCTTCATGGTTGTTATTTATTTATGTATTTGTTGCTGTGTTTTATTGTTAATCGCCTTGCGCACCTTTTGGTGGAAAGGCGGGAGACAAAATAAATAAATCTATATTCTCTCTCTCTCCCTTCCCCTTTCTCTATAAATGATGGTGCTCTTGAAGAACACGATTTTGTGCAATTTGATCTCAGGAACGGGACCTCTGTGTTGCTTTGCGGGTGAATTTTGCCCTCCTCTCTGACACCGGGACCTCTGCCTCGAAGAAGCTCAGCATAGCAGGCCCGCAAACAAAGACACGAATCAAGAAGATGGACCTCCCATCCTAAACATTTGATCCCACCTTACATGCCAACTCAACTTACTTTCCAGTTAAGGGCTGAGATATCGCAGAAGCAAGAGGCTGCTTTGTCCCGGCCTCCGGTGTCTACAGACTCAGTTTCCTGTAGACCCGGTACAACCAGGTCGACCAGATTTTGTGCTGCAGACAGAGAGCGAGCGAGCGAGAAGGCGAATGTAACTTATCACCTGTTACCATCGTGGCACACACAGTTCCTCCTAAGCCTAGTCACGGTCCCACAGACTCTCCCCCGCCCTCCGCCGAAGAGGACAAGTCGAGGGGTCTGAAATGCTATTTTCTTGCCGTGTCTCCCACCCAGCTGTATCCCCATCGCAGGCACTGAAGAAGAACATGGCAACCAGGAGCAGGGACCAGTTGAGGAGGTCGACCTCCTCCTTCTCTTCTCGCTTCACCTGGAGGAGCCGAACAAAGGGGGCATTTGATCCTGTGCTCAGATGAGCTGTCAACCGCTGCTGGTGTTTTGAAGCACGGCCAGTTAGGCAGCCGCTGCTAAGCAATGGACTGATACCTCAGAACTTTGGAGGTGGGGAGGGGGAAGGAGATATAATCTGAAGTTGGGCTGGGGGGGGGGGAGAGGAACAGGAGACATCTGTAGCTGGAGGACAGCGAAAACCCGACGGCGCGGGGGAGGTGTTGGTGGGAGGAAAGGGGCTGCTGTCCATAGAGGCAGGAGTAGGGGGAAATTGACAGGCAGGCGCAGGATGGAGCCCGCCGGATCGGCTGAACTAACGCCCATCTTGTAGCCGAAGACACGTTTTCTCAATTTGAGCACGGTATCTATTACCATATTGGGTTTCAATTAAAGAGACAATTAAAAAAAAAGAAAAAGCTTGAGCTGGGAGGGACGAAAGAAAGAGAGAACGGAAAGAGAGAAAAGAAGGAATAAAGATGGATGTCAGTTCCCCAACGCCGCTTAATCCAAGTTCTTTCTTTTGCCAAAGACACATTAAATTAATGTGTCGCGGGGGCTGAGGAGACATCTCCCTAATTGTGGAGAGTAGGAAAGCCATCCGGGAGCCAAACGCGCCGGCTCGCTCGTTTCGAGGCCCTGTGATCAGCGATTGATGGAGCGCAGCCTGGCCAAGCCTTGTCAATTACAGTTTATGCTTATACATGATGTAGTCAATTTCATCCAGGTTGGAGGGACGTCATTTCTAAAAGCCCAGAAGTCTTCCGCGCGCCCCTCCTCGTATTCCTCCCCCCACCAACACCCTCTCTTTTCGGCTCAGAGCTTTCCCTCTCTTCTCGCCGGGGTCCAACCGTGTCTATTGCCTCGGATACAACTCCCCACAAGCCCAGATGGGGATGGCCAGCCTCAGAAAAAGTGCTGTCCTCCATCGCCTCCTATACAATTATCCTCCAGCATCGTTTTACTTAGGAAAAATCCGGGCCCCCATCCACAAATGCAGTAAGCAGGTCATTTGCCTCTCTGCTCACCTTAGAAGTTAGGGAGCTCTTATGAACCTCAAGAATAGTTAATGTCTCATGCCTTTGAAAAAAAAATAGGCAGTTTCTTATTCTTCCAAAAAATGGGTGCGTTTTCAAAGCGTTTCATTTACAATCTTCTCTCGCTACAGAAGGAAGGTCTGGCACTGGGCTGGGGGTGGGAGAGATAAAATTCGAAATTTTAACTAAGCAATGCACTAGCAGAGGCATAGGCTCAAAATGACTGTCTTTTCCCCCAAGCATTTTAATATCTGTCGATTAAAATCGCAGAGCCCCAAATGAATACTCGTGACTCGCAACACACACACACACTTGACACGATGAACGTGCATTTTATTAATTAAGGGGTTGCATCTCCAGGTCTTGGGCTTCTTTTTGGTCCACGTAGTGCCGCCCCCCCCCATATTTTTTTATTTGAAACCTATTTTGTTAGTTCATCTGTCTCTCTTCTGCCTGCACGGGTGGGGAAATAATATATTAAAATACGGTGCTTAAAATCGAACTACATGCCAGGGGGTTGGGGTGCGGGGAGGGAAGGAAGGATTTCATAAACCACATGTGCGAAAACAAAGCCAGATTACATTTTGTGGGGGAAGGAAGCTAAAACGATGAGAGAGAGAAAGAAAGAAAGAAAGAAAGAAAGAAAGAAAGAAAGAAAGAAAGAAAGAAAGAAAGAGAGAGGGAGGGAGGGAGAGAGAGAAATAGCACGAATGAGTCGTGCAGGGCCCGATCCTGCGTTTATTAATCGCACTATATTCAAAGGAGTTTAGTTCTCAAATGAAACTGAGAGCTAAACTTCCAGAATTAGATGGTGAGGACAGTCTTAATCTCCGGAGTGGAGGTCTCTTTTCTCCCGATATATTCTCCGCTGCTGATGGCTGAGATCGTTAGGCCTTAGAGAGAGGCTCGGGAGCCTGCGCCCTTGAAAGCCAAAGAGCTTAATTCGGAGTCGGGACGTCCAACCTGGAGCTGTTTAAAACAGCAGTTTTCTGGACATGTCATCGGCAGGAGCGAAAAGCAGGAATAAAAATTTACTCCGGTCTTCCCTCCACCTCCCCCTCTTCTGGAGGCTGGGAGGGGAGATAATTCCTGGGATGGCAGCGAGCTTGTCCTCACTCAAGAGTTTGTTAAGGCGCTGCTGCGCCTCGGCGCTGCGGAGCCCTGGCTGTCCCCAGGGCGAAGCGGACAGACAGACAGGCAGGCGGGCAGAATTCGAAGCGACGCTGCAGCCAACGGCCTCTGACTTTACAGCCCCTTGTCCTGACCGTCTTCGGAGCTGCAGGAATACGTAGCCCCATCTTCGGCACGTATATACTCCTCGGAAGTAAGTTCCGCAGACTTCAGTGGCGCTTTGCTTTCAAGGCAAATGAGCAGAGAAAGTAGTTCTAGAGTATGTCTCCCTTTTTTCTGACGAAAGGACACGAATATTTTCTCTGTTTCTCATTTATATTTCCCCCTTTCTCCCCCCTCTTTTTTTTTTTTTTTTTACATCCAAGACGTTCTCAATAAAACCCTATCAAACGCACCGACGATATACAGTGTGATGTGCCCATTAATTACCGTATTTTTCGCTCTATAACACGCACCTGACCATAACACGCACATCGTTTTTAGAGGAGGAAAACAAGGGAAAAAATATTCTGAATGAAACAGTGGACGTATCATTTTTGTGCTTCATGCTGTGGCCACAGACATGTGATCTGATGGTGAATTTGGGGTGACCCAATGCAAAAATCCTGAGAATCCCTGTGGATCCATGCTTTGTAACCACGTTTTTGCACCATTGCAGCCCCAGGCAACAGTGGGTGCGTGATTTTTTTGGGGGGGCAGGCTGTAGCCATGGACATGCTATGTGCTCTGATGGTGAATTTTGGCTGACCCAATGCAAAGATCCTGAGGATCCATGTGGACCCATACTTTTTAACCACGTTTTTGCACCATTGCAGCCCCAGGCAACAGTGGGTGCATGATTTTTTTTGGGGGGGACAGGCTGTAGCCATGGACATGCTATGTGCTCTGATGGTGAATTTTGGCTGACCCAATGCAAAGATCCTGAGGATCCATGTGGACCCATGCTTTGTAACCACGTTTTTGCACCATTGCAGCCCCAGGCAACAGTGGGTGCATGATTTTTTTTGGGGGGGGACAGGCTGTAGCCATGGACATGCTATGTGCTCTGATGGTGAATTTTGGCTGACCCAATGCAAAGATCCTGAGGATCCATGTGGATCCATGCTTTGTAACCACGTTTTTGCACCATTGCAGCCCCAGGCAACAATGGGTGTGTGATTTTGGGGGGGCAGGCTGTAGCCATGGACATGCTGTGTGCTCTGATGGTGAATTTGGGGTGACCCAATGCAAAGATCCTGAGGATCCATGTGGATCCATGCTTTGTAACCACATTTTAAGTGGGGAGGGAAGGAAAAACACAGAAGGCTAAGAATGCAGGAGAGGGCTATAACGTGAGGAAAGGAAGGCAAAAGTTTCCCCCCCCCCACCCACACAAGCCAGCCAGCCTGCGCTCTCTCTCTCTCCCTCTCCCTCCCACCAGCATGACAGAAGAAAGCATTTTAACTGCATTAAGAACTATTTAGCAGCGAAACCTAAGCTTTGCCATCCCTTAAGAGGTACAGACACTGTAATCTTCCAGATCGCATGAATTTACAGGCAAAACACTGTTTAAGGATTTCATCCTTTTAAATGGAAGAAAGCATATTTGAATGCTGTGTGTCTCCAAAAACAAAAAGCAGGAAGTCAAATCAGAATTTTAAGCCGAACCTGTAATCTCTCTTCCCTTCACAAACATTGTTCCCTCCGGAGCAGGGAGAGGATAGAACGAGGGACGCTCTGCTCTCCCCTCTACTTGCCTGGAGGGGAGGGGCTTTCCCTGCTCTTTGTTCCGTTTGAGCAAACACAGTAACGAAACAGAGCAGGGTGGGCAGTAAGACCCTGAGGCAGAATGCAGGAAAGCCACCACTTCCTCTCTCACGGAGCTCCCTTCTCCCTGAAGCGCGGTTTGATTTTTGCCTCATTTTTCGGCTCCAGGGACCACACATTCGCTGCATAACACGCACAGACATTTCCCCTTCCTTTTTAGGAGAAAAAATCTGCGTGTTATAGAGCGAAAAATACGGTAAGTCAGTGGGGCAACGCTCCAATATTTGTGGGTGTGGGTGTATGTAAGGTATATTTTATATACTGCGGCCAGCTCAGATGTCTTTGTATCACCGAGCACAACAAAGCTGCATGGAAATTCCAGTGGGAAACTCAGTATGAAATTGTGGCACCCAAACAACAACTACCCCCACCCCCCACCCCTGGGGGCAGTGGATTATGCAGGACACGTTCCTTTGATTTGACTCTATTTAGTTTCCTGGGACTCCCCCCCCCCCTTTACACTGTATTTCTACAGTCTCTTTACTCTGGACTCCGGAATCAAAATCCCGAAGCACGAGACATTCTATATTTTTCCGCAGAAGAAAGAAGGAAAGACCCCACCCCTCTCCAGCTTTAATTCTAAGTCTAGAATTTTGCAGAAATGGCGAGAATTGGTCGTCCTAGACTGCATACACGCTATTCATGTAAAACACACCTAGCTACCCCAAGAATAATACCCTGAGAAGCGTAGATTGTTAAGGATATTGTTACTTGTCTCTCTGGGAGGGTTAAACTACAGTTCCCAGGTTCTTGGTGTGGGTGGGGATTTGCTTTAAATGTACAGCGTGCCAAATTTCTTTAGGACGTGCAGTCGAAGCGCTTTCCTGGAAAGCGATCTATTATACACAGGTCGGTAAACACGTGAAAGCAGGTCGATTTTTAGACCGCAGAACTCGGCAGATCCCCTCAACTTACAGAAGTGTCCCTGAAAAATACCCTTGATTTCAAAACGAACGTGGGAAATAGTTTCTTCGAAGGAACTCCAGGGTTAGAAAAGTCTGTCTCCCTCTCTCCACAGACAGCTCCTGCGTTCCCACTGAGGCTAAGCAACTGCTCCCCACCCCCCAAGAAATGCAGGTTGTTTTATTTTATTTTAAATTTACTTCTTTCTTAAGGGGGGGGAGAGGGAGAGAGTGCTGTGCTGGTGCAAACAGGCAGCGACGCCTCTCTTTATTATTTCCACCATCCTCACAGCGTTGCTATTATTTTCTTTCTGAAATGGGACTTCGTTTATCCCAGAAAGTCAGAGGTGGAAAGCATAAAGCCGGCCGCCCTGCGGAGTTGAAAGGGACCTCTTGTAATTCGATTTGCCCAACGCCTCCTAATTTCACGACGTCTAGAAGAGGGAATCGGGCTTGCGCCTTGGTCCCGCGTTCCTTCGGCGCGCTGGTTCCCCAACCCCGGGAAAAACCACTGCCAAGGACCCACTTTAATGGGAAGACTCCATTCACCCCACTCTACCCCCACCGATCCACTCTGCGCCCCCAGGCCCCCTCCGGACCCCGAGCACGTCGCAAGCCATTAGGCTGCCTGCGGTAATTACCGTCCGGGTAAGGTTCACTGCAACAGGCAGACGGCGATTCCTGCCTTCGGATTTTTATTTTTTATTTTTTATCCCCCCCCCCCCCATTTTTGCAGGAGGGGTGTTGGGAACATTTATTAAACCCAGATGATCCTCGGGGTTTGGGGGCCATAAGGAAACGATTTACAATTAAGCCAATTGGAACCGAAATGCAGTCTTTTTCAAAATTTTCTTGCAGGTGTAAATAATGTTTCCTTCAAGGGACGGGGCCGTTCAGGTGCCCCTTTGCTTTGAATGTCCCTCCTCTTTCTCCCTCATTTGGCCCAGCTGATCTAGAGAGGCAACCCCACCTTTGGGTCGTGCGTTTCTCGACGGGACGTCTCTGATAGAATTTTCACACACCTGCAGAAGACCCATCTAGTCCTCTCACACATTAAGTCCTAGTCCTCCCGAGCTGATCTTAAAACACGCGATTTTGGACAGAGGGACCCGTGGGTTTCAATGGAGCTTACTTTCAAGTAAGTGTACTTAGTTATTATTACTTAGGTATTATTATTGATGCTATATTACTTCATCAGTGTGCATGGTGCTTTATAAGTCACCCCGCGGCTTGGGTGCTCAACTGGTATCCACTAGGATACCATTACAGTATTGTGGGTCAAATTTTATGGCGCTCCCTTCCAGCTAAGGTCAAATGGCTCCTTCCCTGTTGAACTCCCAGCTACTGAATACATAATAATAATAATAATAATAATAATAATAATAATAATAATAATTCAAACAGGCATTTTAATAGAATTTTGATTTTACAGGGTTCATTTTAAAACTCTTTTGTTTCATTGGGAACAACTGAGACTCTTGTACACTGCTTAGAGAAGACAGTCATTAAGTATTTATTTTGGCACATATGTATACTAAAGTCCAATAAGATAGGTCTGTGCAGGAAGAGGGCTAACCAATTAAACGTTGCACACACAGAGAGAACAGAGGAAAAGAAGGGAAACTGAGGCAGGGGGTTGAGCAGGGAAAGAATATGGATTCATCTGAAATACAGAATTATTTGAATCATACCACCATGAGTTTGGTTACAGTAGGTTATAGTGATTTAAGAGGGTTGGACAAAGGAAGGGGTGGGTGGGTTATCACTCAGATTCCAGAAAGCACTTTAGCAATCTCTCCCTTCCCCTTACACACACCATGTTAAACGTTGGGCCTACCATGTTGCTTTCCCACTAATATGGTCTGAGAGTAAATAAAAAAGCAGCCAAAGACCAGACTCCTATGTGCCTTTACTTTGGAGTAAGCCACAAAGACACATGGAGTCACCATGCATAGGGGATCAGACATTGAGGAAGGAATTCTTAAATTCCTAGGCTCAAGTTGCCTGAGTTCTGAGGAACTTAGGAAGGAAGCCAAACACCTTTACTAGTTTGCTTTGGTACCAAGAACCATAAACTTCAAAGTAACTTTTAATATATTACAGTTCTTTCCCATGCATCACCAGGTCAATCTCGATGTAATGCTCACCACAGCCCTGTGAGGTAGGCTCTGGGGAGAGAGAGAGAGAGAGAGAGAGAGAGAGCGCGCTTGTTTGACAAACACAAGGTCACCCAGGGAACATCCATCAGGCCTGAGCCAGGATTCAGACCTGCGGCACCAGGATCAACAATCTGATCACTTTCACCTAGCTGTAAGCTAGCCAAGGATGCTGCCCCACACAGACCATGCCTACTTGTGACCATCATTTAAATAAAGCATCTCCCTCTTCGGACACCTCAAAGTATATTTTATCTGCTGTTGTCACACTAGAGCTGGTTGGGAGTTCTGGCTTAGCCTTGTTGTCCCTTTTGAAAGCCTGCCATGATTTCACTTTGTTGTTCTCCATTTCATATTACTGGGTTCAAATTGTATGTTGGAGGCGATCTGCAGGTGGAGAGAATTGCTGTTGCTCTTGGGTCCTGTTTGTTGGTTCACCATAGGGTATGTTGTTGGCTGCTGTGAGAACAGGATGCTGGACATTAGATGGGCCTTTGTCCTGGTCCAGCAGGGCTCTTTTATATTCTTCAAAGGGTGTTGGGAAAATAGCCTGAATATACCGTAATAACCAAGCCGCTGACTTAGAGATGAAGGGAAGTTTCCTCATCTAGACTCATGGTGGACCTTAGCTGGTGCTGGGGGTGGAGCAGGAAAGTGGGTGCAATTTGACACAGGTCTCATTGAAATCAAGATGAGACACATCATTTGAACCCCAGATGCTTCAACAACCAGATTGTAGACTGGGAGGAAGTGAGGCCTAGCAAGAGGAGTCTTTGGGGTAATTCAGGAATGGTCAGGGATGGGATCCTTTTCATGCTAAAAGGAGATTGGAGGTTTTGAGACAGGTTAGCTACCCCTAATGTTGCCATCTGATTACACTGTATGCACTTACACAGGACCAAAGCCCAACTGAATACAGTGGGACTTACTTCTGAGTAAATATACATAGGCTTGTGCTGTAAAACAGCCCATCTTTTTCTCAAAAGTTTCCAAAAGAGATTTGGGGGGTTGGTTTCAGGAATATCCTTCCTTGTCTCTCAACTTTATTTTTTGCCACAAAAAGAATATATATATGGTACACAACACATATGTTCTTTAAATTACAGGAAACAAAAGAATGAAGAAATGGAAGAATATTCTCAGTACATTTTCATAGAAATTGATGTTAACTCTGTGATGTAAGTCAGGAGGGTGAGCAGAGTTTCAGCTCTGAAGGGGATCTTGCCGAGATCTTGCCCCAACAATTCCAGTGGGAAGAAGATAAGCAATGCCTGTGATTAATTCCCTTCCCTCCCTCTCTTTTTTGAAAGGATGAGCTTTAAAAGTGCTTAATTTGTTTCCTATCATGCCCTTAAATTCTCCCTGCAAATCTAATAAACAAACAGCTCTTGTGTTACACACTAAACCACTTCCCATTTTTCTGGGTGGTTTGTCAGGGCTCAGAGGTTCACTTACCATTAACTCTGAGGTGGAGAAAAGATTAATTTCCCATGCTGGTCAGGTTAGTCAACCACTGCTTTGATAGTGTCTGATGTGGCTAGAGTATGGCCCTCCAGACCTCCCTATCTGGCCCTTGGAATTCTTAGGTTGCTTAGGCCACACCCCTCAGTAACCCAGCTTCGTATCTAGACCAACTGGAATGTACCCTTGAACTTCCTATTACTGAAGAAAGACAAATTGACACTGGTCGCCCCGCCCACCTTTGCCTCTGGCCCCGCCCACCGCTGGGATGCAGCCTTCGGGTGGTTGCCCAGAAGAAGCGAATGTGGCCCATTGGCTGAAGAAGGTCATCTACAGGCCTCAGTCAGGGTAACAGAGGAAAGAGCCTGCTTTGGGAGAGAGGGCTGAGCCTGATGGTCTCTTGGGCTCTTTGAAGGTCTTTGATTCTCTGACACAGATTGTTCACACGTGTAGAAGGCTGGGGCCCCACTGAGAGCTGGCGAATCTCTGTGCTTCAGGACCTCTGTGATTCTTCTAGAGTATATACATCTCTAGTTATAGGTCTAAAAATTCACAGCAGTAAATAATCTTCAAATATATTGCTTTCTCTGCTTTAAAAATCAGAGCTGGCCTTTCTACCGTATTGTTAACTTTATCCCCACCCTCAGTCAAATCTCTTCCCTATCACTAGAACCTGAAAGGGACTTTAATCCACTGCACTGAAATCAACAGGAGCTTCCCCACGGAAATCGGGGGTTATGTGTCGCTACCCTCCGGACCCCTGTTCCATTAGCCCAGATCTGCGCGTTTCCCTGCGCGATCCTAAGCGCGTTTACACGGAAATAAATCCCGCGGAGGGCAGGATGGCTGAGTGGGGAGGATTTCTAGAGGAGATCCTGGGCCTTTGGCTGTTTCTGAGTTCGAGGGACGTGGAGCCGGATGCTCACATCTGCTGAGAAGGCTCTTGTGTGTGCGTGCTTGACTCCCCACCCCCCTTTTAAGTTCATTACATGAAGAAGCATCGTCGTTCCGGATTGCACCGTCCTGGGCGGTTATCTCTGCCAGAGCCTGACATGTACAAACACTCAAACAAGCCTCTGAAGGCTACAAAGCCTCGGAAAATCCGGAGGAGCCACATAAAAGCGAAGCTAAGTAGGAAGTGGTGTAAAAGGCCTTGTCGTGGGGTTGGCCTGCCCTCCCAGATGTTCTGCATAAAAATAAGAAAAATAAAAATAAAAAATCCCTCTTTAATGAGGGTGGAAGCCAGCGGTGAACGCTGCGTGAACCGGGGAAGGCGGGTCGGTGGGGCACAGATGTTGCAGCGCGCAGGCGCAATGTCAGCAACACTGCAAGGGGGGCTTCCCTTGCTCTGCCCATCTCACCTGCTCTTGCAGAACCTTCGCCCGGCTTCTAGAATCCCCTGGGGGAGTCTTATTCCGCCACTGGCCGCTGGAGGGCGCCCCAGCGGCCCACAAGACGCGCACGTACGCGCGCGCTGCACCTAGCAAACTTTCCTTCCAGCACCCATAAACATTTTATTAGTATGAATCCAGGAGAGAAAAAAAATCTGCCATTCCTAGAGGAATAGCAAACACCTTTGGGAGAAGAATTGAAGTCGGGTTTGTCAGGGTGTGTACTGGAGGCCTTTAGCAATGGCTGTGGTGGGGTGCGGTGCGGTAAGAGGAGGAGGGAAGGCGCAGCCGATCTCTCAAAAGACTTGCCCAAACTTTTGGGGGTAAACCAAATGTCTCCAAATCATATTGAAAATGGGTTGGGGGCGGAGGACATGGCCCCTCAGAGCCCAAAGAAATCAAGAGGGGTGGGTGGGGACGAGTCAGCCATAGTCTTTAATCCCTGCGTCCGTGTGGGTGGGGGTTGTTTCAGAGTTAAGTTTAATTCGCAAAAAGCGCATTAAACTTGACTCTGTGTCGACATCGATGTTTCACTGTGACGTCCTTATAGATCTAGTATGAATCAGGCTGCAATCCTATGCACCCACACAGCAGAACACCAGGAGAGCTCTGTTGGATCAAGCCAATGGCCCATCTCATCCAGCAATCTGTTCTCACGGGGACCGAGCAGATTCCCCGACGGGAAACCCTCAAGCAAGGGCGACCGCAAGAGCACTGTCTCCTCCTGCGCTTTCCAGCGACTGGTATTCAGAAAGATTGCTGCCTCTGGTCTGGAGGAAGAGCACAGCCTCCGTCGTGGCTAGTAGCTATCGATAGCCTTTCCCCCCATGAGCTTGTTCAATCCTCTTTTAAAGCTGGTGTCCATCACTATGCTGTGGAGGAGAGAATCCCATGGTTTAACTATGTGTTGTGTGAAATAGTACTTTCACACACACCTGGAAGGAGGCAGTTAGCATCACAGTAATTCCATTGAACTCAGTCAGATTTATTTCGTGGTAAACTTGCGTATTCGACTTAACCACCTTCCTCCTCCTCCTCCTCTACTACTACTACTAAAATGCTTATTGGGCAGCAGAAGATGGTGTAGGAAGCACTCAACAAACCATATTGGTTTCAACGATGTTGGATGTCCTTAGCTCTCTCCAATGGAATTTGATTTCATGTACCGTTGGGAGGAAGCGGGGTACATCCCCAATGTGGCTCAACTCATTTCCCAGCTATAACTTGTAAACTGGGCTGTGAACAGATCTCATCAGCTCCAGAGGTTGATCAGAAATGGAAAAATATTTCCCCTTTGCTATTCCCACATCTCACCAGTCCTTCCCTTAGTTCCCACACCTTCCTAGTCAGTGCAGAAGTTGTGTATGGGTTGTGACCCCATTGAAATGAATGGCCTCGGCTAACTTTGCCCCATTTGTTAACAATTTCAATGGGTCTGCCCTGAATAAAAGTTGGATACAATGCTATGCAAGTACACATACACATAGCAGGTTGCCTGGTTGGAGCAGCAGTAGCAGTAGCAGCAGCAACACATTCCGGAAGAGTGGCCTCTGTTCCTTGGCTGCAGGAAGGGCAAAAATCCTGTGACACTGGAAAGGCTACAGCCCTAAGGAGAGGGCCCTAGCTCAGTGGTAGAGCATCTCCTTTGCATGCAGAAGGTCACAGGTTCAATCCCTGGCTTTTCCAGGTTGGGCTGAGAGAGACTCCATGCCTGAAACCATGCAAAGCCACTGCCAAGGACTGTAGGGTGAGCTAAATGGACCAATGGTCTGACTCAGCATAATGCAGCTCCCTGATTTGCTATGTTCTAGTTTCCTAACTATGGTGAATAGGATCTGGTCTAAGTTACCGTAACTGAACTTTGCTCCCATTGGAATCCACTGAAATCAGTGATACAAGTAGTTAGTTATGATTTAACATGGCCCCATTGAGATCAATTGCAATTTCTTTCCCAGACTGAAACCTCATTTGGGGGAGGGAGGAGCAGGACTCTGGTAAGCAGGATATACAAAAGGATCTGCTTTGTAAACACCAGGCAATTCACTGTTGGATTCAGATGTGGTTTGGAGGGCAAATCAGAGAAGCAGGGTAGAATACAAATACAGATTGGGTTACATCAATATACTTGAATTGTTCTCTTTGTACAATCCAATATTTATTGATGATGATGATTGATACTGGGTTGTACCCAATGTTAGACAGTTAGTGTAGACCCACTGCAATTAATCACAATTATTAATTTGGGCCTATTAATTCTGAAAGGTCTACTCTGAGCAGAATTTAGTTAGATACATCTCAACTACTCCCCTAAAGAACTCAAGGAGATATGATTCTGTCTCCTGGTTTCTGGTCCTTGCAGCAACCCTGTGAGGGAGGCTTGGGTGAGAGACTGACTGACTACAGAGGTCGCCCTGTGAGCTTCTTGGCCGGGACAAGAGGATTCAAACCAGTCCATAGACTAACACTTTAATCAGTACCAATGGCTCTTGGTCTCAGGATAGGTACCATTCGCCAGGTCTTATGTCTGAAACGTATCACAATTGCATATTACAAATGCTTAGGCATGCAGAATTGTCATTGTGAAACAGACTTGCTTCTCAGCCAGCAGACTGAGGGATTAGCTAATGCATGCATATCTTAACACTGCAGATGGGAGTTGTAGTTCACCTACATCTGTAGGACATTTCAGCTGGGGGAATGTGGATCTATGGGAACGCACCTCCCACCTGAGTCTCTCCCCCCCCCCACTTAAGATAGAGGTGGGGGACCTGTGGCTCTCCGGATTTTGGTGGAACACAACTCTCGACATCGCTGAGCCATTGGCCACTGTGGCTCAAGCATATTTTCACCAGCCCTGTGCTTGTGTAAGTTAAAGTGTTGAAGTCGCTCCCACAGGAGGCAGGGATGGCTACCAAACTGAATGGCTTTAAAATAAAGTAAAGGTAAAGGGACCCTTGACCATTTGGTCCAGTTGTGGCCGACTCTGGGGTTGTGGCGCTCATCTCGCTTTATTGGCCGAGGGAGCCGGCATACAGCTTCCGGGTCATGTGGCCAGCATGACAAAGCTGCTTCTGGCAAACCAGAGCAGCGCACGGAAATGCCGTTTACCTTCCTGCTGGAACGGTACCTATTTATCTACTTGCACTTTGACGTGCTTTCAAACTGCTAGGTTGGCAGGAGCAGCGACTGAGCGACGGGAGCTCACCCCGTCACGGGGGACTCTGCAAATTCATGGAGGAGAGGTCTATAAAGATGGACGACTATGCTGTATCTCCACAGTTTGAGGCTGAATACCAGCTGCTGGAAACCACAGGAAGGGAGAGGGCTCTTGTGCTGGGGTCCTGATTGCAGGTTTCCCATAGATATCTGCTTGGCTACTGTGAGAACAAGATGGAGGACTCGATGGGCTTGATCCAGCAGCAGGCTCTTCATATAGATTTGGGGGTGGAAAGAGAGGGAGAAGGAGAGAGAGAATTTCACTCAGGGTATGTTCCTCTTGTAAGACAGAACCTTATGGGACAGTAGCAGCCGCCTAGCCAACGATCCTGCGTTTCTGGAGAACTCTCCCTTACGTGGGGATCGCACCTTGTCTGTATCAATATTAATACATTTTCAGCAGCTCCCTGCTTTCTCTCTCCACCCCCCCCCCCCCGCCGCCGCTTCCAGCGTAGGAAATGCAACGAAGGGACACCAGGAATAAGCATCTGCCCCTTTTGTTTGATGCTCATTTAGCCAAATTGACCGACCGGATCTGAATCCACTATCGAGCTGGCTGGCGTTTGCAGAAAAGATTCAATGTCAATGCAATTTTCTCATCTCCTGGCTACGAGAGAGCCCCCGCTTTCCCCTCCACCAATTAGATTTCAATTTAGGAAACAGATACAACTGAAAAAAGCTTTAGACATCTTTAAAAGCTTTCTTTCTTTCTTTCTTTCTTTCTTTCTTTCTTTCTTTCTTTCTTTCTTTCTTTCTCCCTCTCTCTCCCTTTCTCAAGAAATATATAACTTCTCCTCCTCAGCTTTCTCCCTCCCTCCGTCTCTCTCTCTCTCTCCCCCCTTTCAGGGCAAAACTCTTTCTTCTCCAAGTTCATTTTACTTGATCGATGGGAGAGGTCATTTGGTCCATAATTAGGTCAATAAAATCGATGTTTATTCCTCTGATGGGCCTGAAAGCTAATAAATTCTTCCTCCTGGATTTGCTGGCCAGGGTGGTTTAAAAAGACCCTAAACCTTTCTTTCCCCAAACCTCCTCCCCCTCTCCGCCGCCCGCCAAACACAACTCCGGCTTTTGAAGTAATGCAAAAGGAGAAAAAAAAAGGGGGGGCCGTCCTGGACTCCTTAGCGGCAATTTCTCCCAGCTCTACAAGGCGCTATTTGTATTTCGGTACTTTGTCTAGCCAAGAAATTTTAAACCCAAACTGGAGGGCTACCCCCCCCCCCCGCTCAAAGAGTCAGCTGCCCCAAAACCAACAATTTGCAACGATTTCAAGAACCTGAGATCTCTCTTGGCTTTTTAGATAAAATCCCCCCTTGCGCTCTCTGATCTCATTCTAAGCTTCTTCCTTCTAAAAAAATAAAAAAAATAGACAAAATGAATTTTAGGAGACTTTAATTGGGGGGTGGGAGGGAAGGGAATGGGGGCTTGCAGAGATAAAATAAAATCGCATTAACTCTGAGGAAGAGAGGTTCTTATGGAGGCTTTGGAGGGAGGGGGCGTCTGCAGATTTTTTTCAGGCAGGCGAAGGAAAACACACACACACACACACACACACACACACACACACACACACACACACACAGTTCCTAATAAGATCAATATGGGGGGGGGGAAGAATCTTAACAAAGGTTTCGAGTGGGCTAAAGACCTTTGACATGCATTGCAGATTAATTGGGCCTCGTGAAAAGGAGGGAGGTTAATTAGTCGCGAAATGAATCAAACTAAACATTTCGGTTGGATTGTCTCCGGCGCTGGGTTTGTTAGGGGGCGATCGGGGGGATCAGCTTTTGTGCGGGACAAATTGGAGGCGAGTAGCGTGGTGCGGCCCCGACACGGTGGGTTTTGTGAACTGGCGACAGCTCTGGTCCCTGGGGAAAAAAAGAGAAAAAGAGACACACAGAGAGAGAAAGAGGCAGGGGAAGAAAAATAAATAAACCTCATTATCTCATGTCTGATCGCATCCTTGGGTGAAAGCGCTTAATGGAGAGTGACGCACACAATCTCTCTCGTAGACACACAAGGCTCTTCTGATAACTGCCCCCAACCTTTGTCCAGCCCTTTGCAAAACCAAATGTTTACTTACGAGTAAGCCCCACTGCCTGCATTCCAACTTGATCCCAGGTAAATGCAACGGAGCAGTTAGATAAACCGCTTTTAATATTGTGTTTTAAATGTTGTGACCCGCCCTGGGACCTAAGAGTGAAAGGCGGACTAACAGCAGCAGCAGCAGCAGCAATCCAGACTCTGCAGTCTTAACCTGTGTTTGGTTCCGCCGGATCTGTGCTTAGAATCTGCTGCACCTGGGCTTAGGATCCAGCTCGGGATGCGACAAATCTATGGCACTTGATGCCATGGAATACCTTTTGCGTGGAAACGTGTACTGCTTCACTTCCTTCAAAATGTGGTAAGACAGCCTTGCTGCATTTTCATCCCTTTGCATTTTGCTGAATGGGACCCTGGATTTATGCCCTAAAGTCATCATGCCCGGACAGCACCGCTGGCTAAACGTGGAAAGTAACTCCATTTACTGGATGCGTCGTAGCGGTAGAGCTTTGCACATAGGAAGTCCCGCGTTCGATCCCTGGCTCTCCAGGTACCGCTGCGAGAGACCCCTGTCTGAACCACGGATAGCCGCTGCCAGCCAGTGCTGGGAATACTGAGCTAGGCGGACCAATGGTCTCATTCGGCGCAAGGCAGCTTCGTTTGTTTGTGCTCTATCACAGCATGCATCCATCAACTCACCAACTGTCTAATCTCATGGGGGAAGTCAGTGGATATGATTTTTTGGCGGGGGGGGGGTAGAGGGAGAAGGGGGAAGGATTTGAAGTTTATACGATTATGAACGCTGTGGAGAACGTGGACGGAACGTTTTCTCTTTCCCTCCCTCTACAGAATTTAGCGCGGTGTGGTTGGCCGCCGTGAGAACAGGGTGCAGGATTAGATGGGCCACTGGCAATGGCCTGATACTGCAAGGCTTTCCTTATGTTCTTATGTCACACAGTGACAGTGATTGGCAGAGGGCTGAGGTACAAGCAACAGAAGCGAACAATGCGTAACGGAAGTGCACTGATCCCATTGTCCCAATTTGATGCCCGCCGGTTTAGAGGGTTTGGGATGAGTCAAATGAATCTATGAATGGAGATCTGTCTGTCTGTCTGTCTGTCTGTCTGTCTGTCTGTCTATCTATCTACAGTATCTATCTATCATCTATCTATCTATCTATCTATCTATCTATCTATCTATCTATCTATCTATCTATCTATCTATCTATCTGATACACACCTATGTAGATCTAGATTTAGCTCTACCAGTTACTGAAGAAGTTAGTGAGGAGAGAGTGATCATCTTCGTGTCCCCCTCGTAAACTTCCCTGAGGCACCTGGGGCAGGATGGACTTTTGGTCAGATCCAAAGGAGTCTGCATGTCTAGAAAGGTCTCAAGGCAATGAGGCATCAGACTTAAAAAATGAAAAAAGAATCTAACAAGCAAATTGTGTATACCGCTTACTCAAACGGAAGACCTCTAAGTAGTTTACAAAAGACAATCCAAAATATTCATTAAATATGCCGGTAAAAGCAAACAGTATACACACACGCACACTCATGATGTCAAAAGCAATCAAACTGTTAAAATTGTATGTTAAAACTAAGCATCCCTATTTGTATATTTCGATCTGCCTATCTGTATCTGTTTTTGAATGCTTTGTTTTTGAATGTTTTGATGCTTTTGAATTATGGTGCTGGAGAAGACTCTTGAGAGTCCCATGGACTGCAAGAATATCAAACGCATCCATTCTTAAGGAAATCAGCCCTGAGTGCTCACTGGAAGGACAGATCGTGAAGCTGAGGCTCCAGTACTTTGGCCACCTCATGAGAAGAGAAGACTCCCTGGAGAAGACACTGATGCTGGGAAAGATGGAGGGCACAAGGAGAAGGGGGTGACAGAGGACGAGATGGTTGGATAGTGTTTTCGAGGTTACCAGCATGAGTTTGACCAAACTGTGGGAGGTAGTGGAGGACAGAGGTGCCTGGCGTGCTCTGGTCCATGGGGTCACGAAGAGTCGGACACGACTAAACGACTAAACAACAACAACAACATCTGTATCTGTAGTAATTATGGAAGAGGGATTTCCTCCTGTGTAACAACGACGAGGAAATGTTAAGATAAGACCGCCTGCGACAGATATTTGTATGAGACAGAAATAAAACGTCATTTGGAACATTTTTTTCCACAGGTGTGAATTTCTGCAGCTTTCCCCTTACAGTTCTCTACTCAGGAGTAAGTCCTACTGAATTCAACAGGATTTACTGCCAGGTGAGATTGCAAGCTAAATTGACCGCTCTCCACTAAAAATCTCTTTAAAATCCTTTAACCCTTTGATAATCCTAATAAATTATGGTTGGAATCCAGAATGGAGTCATGCTTAGAAGAGGTTCACTGACACGAACGTTATCCTGATATCAGTCAGCAAGTTTAACTAGCAGAGCAACCCAGATTATGTCTACTCGGAACTAAGTCCTATTGAATCCAACAGGTCTTACTCTCCGATTAATGGGATTAGGAATGCAGTTTTAGACTGGATATAACCCAGTTTTTACAAATCGCTTTTTTGCTTGAAGATACTGAAGATGATGCATGATTTGAACGCATCATGCAACTTCATTAAAAATATTTGTTTCTTGCGTTTATATCCCACCTTTTCCTCCAAGGAGCTCAAGGTGGCATACAAAGTTCTCCCCGGCGCCTCATTTAACCCCCACAACAATTCTGTGAGGTTGGTTGGGCTGGAAGGCAGTGATTGGCCCGAGGTCACCCAGTGAGATTTATTGGAATCTTGCTCTCTGCGTCCTGGTCCGACACTCTAACCACTACGCCACACAGGCTCTGCAGATATTATGTTAAATATATATGCTAAACACGCTTGAATCCATGTAAGTTACAGGCAGCTTGGCGCTGCAAAATGAAGACCTAGAAAGTTAGTCTCGTCTCGTCTCGTCTCTTCTCTTCTCTTCTCTTCTCTTCTCTTCTCTTCTCTTCTCTTCTCTTCTCTTCTCTTCTCTTCTCTTCTCTTCTCTTCTCTTCTCTTCTCTTCTCTTCTCTTCTCTTCTCTTCTCTTCTCTTCTCTTCTCTTCTCTCTCACCCAAATTAGCAAGCACCTGCAACCATACAGTCCACTGCAAACTATGCCTTTCTCCCGAGCCAACCGTCCCCTCTCTGCGTGGATCGGTTTAATCGCAACGGAAGCGTCTCCCTGCTTGCCAGTGTATGAACTTCCTTAGGGGGGGACAGAGATCCTTAAGAGCCCTTCCAGGCTATGTTTTCTCCCCCTTCCACAGGTGCTAATTAAAATAGAGACACAGGGGGAGGGTGTTTTATCTTCACCCGCTGCTGCTGTGAAGGCAACTTAGCGCATCTCAGGCTTTACCCAGAATTGTCACTGACAGGGGCAATCCTGAAGGATTGTATCCAACTCAGGTTCTGTTCAGGAACGAACCCATTGAGAGCAAAAGGAAGGTCCATAGCTCATGGGTAGAGCATCTGCTTCTCACGCAGAAGGTTCCTGCCTCGATTCCTGGCATCTCCAGGTAGGTCTGGGATAACCTACTGCTTGAAACTCTAGGAAGCATCTACCAGATAGTGGGCAGGCGATGCGGAGCCAGATGGACCAATGGTCTGGCTCTGGAATCATCACCATGAAGGCACTGCAGGAGGTTGGACTAACTAGTGTCTAGTGAATAAATAAAATTCAATAAATAAAAAAATATACTGCATTTGTTTTATTTTCTCTAGCCATATAGAAACTTTTTTTAAAAAAACAACAACAACCAAATCCTGAGCTTATATAAGTAATAACCATGATATATGAACAGATACATAGAGCACTAGGATTTGGTCTTGGGTTAGATTCCTTACTGGATCACTACACTCATTGATTCATTTATTTACTTAAGTTCCTCCCCTCCCCACCTGTTTCTTACACAGATTCACATAAAGGGGCTTGATATATATGAACGGATTGCACACCCTATTCAGTTCTATACCCCTTGCTCAGATCAAGCATTGCCCCCTAGGGCTGGTTGATTATTCCAAGGTTATAATTAGAACTTCAGGGGAGCTGACCCTTTTCTGTAGCAAATCCATTCTAATGTCACCTTATATGCCATCTTGATTTTCCATTCCTAAAAAAAGAGAGGTGGCAAATGATATGGCTTTATAATGGATGGCGGTTGGGGGTCTTTGGCATCACAGCAGGGGAATCACAGAAACAGTTTTAAATGTGGTTTTTTTAAATAATAAAAAATGGTACACTTTGGAATGTCTTAGGGAACACAAAAAATCTTGGGATGTTTGTGTGTGTATGTGTAAGTCCATCTTAATGTTCTGAATCGTAGTGGCAAGGACATGTAACAGAAGCAAACAGCTGATATTTTCCTGTTCCCCTAATGTGTAAACAGTGATTCCCCACTGCAACAGGAGAGTTAATCCATAGGCCACTTAAGACAGTGTAGCTGGATTTAACACTCAGCAACTTAAAAGGTTCTGTGTGGAAGCTAGTCCCATTGAACTCTGTCATGGCGATAAGGATGTAAGTGTTGAAAGTGGCAGAGATCCAGTCATGGCTGGTGAATCGCACACTGATAATACACTGTTTGTTAGGGAGTTGGAAGGGACTGGATCAGGCATCCCCAAACTCGGCCCTCCAGATGTTTTGGGACAACAATTCCCATCATCCCTGACCACTGGTCCTGTTAGCTAGGGATGATGGGAGTTGTAGTTCCAAAAAATCTGGAGGGCCGAGTTTGGGGATGCCTGGATTGGATAAAGGAAAGGGGAAAGGGCACAACTCTTGAAAAGTTATTAAAATTAATTTATCAATTGCCTTCTAAACCAATGTTTCCCAACTGGGGGCCATATGGTCCCCTGGCCCCTCCCCCCAGGAAATTCCAAGGGGGGTACAGGAAATCACATATGAAAATCACATAAATGTGGGGCCACAGCACAAGGCTAGGGTGCCACAGAGGGAAGTGAGAAGTGAAGGGGGAAAATATCACTAATTTTTTTTTAAAATCCTGATTGGCTGGCTATCTGCTTGGCCAATCACAAATGGCCAATCACAAACAGGTAAGGGGGGCAGCCCACCAAGGCCTAGCAGTCCCTTTTCACCAGTACAGCCTGTGATGCTGAACCCCCAGGTCAGGTAAGTGTGGTTGGTGGGGTAGCAATGTGTAGGGCTGGGTGAGCTGGAGTTGCTTGTTGCTGCCAAGTGCTGGGCCAGGTTGCAGCCTGGGCCTGACTCTGCAAGACTCCACCCAGTGCCTGGTGGATCAGGACTTTTGGATGTGGCTGAGGGGTGCAGGGCCTGCCGGCAGCATGGGGTGAAATTCACCCTGACACCTAGTTTAGTGGGGTTGTCTGGTGTGGCTGGCATCTACAGTGGTACCTCAGGTTAAGAACTTAATTCGTTCTTAACCTGAAACCGTTCTTAACCTGAGGTACCACTTTAGCTAATGGGGCCTCTCGCTGCTGCTGTACCATCGCCGTGTGATTTCTGTTCTCATCCTGAAGCAAAGTTCTTAACCCGAGGTACTATTTCTGGGTTAGAGGAGTCTGTAACCTGAAGCGTCTGTAACCCGAGGTACCGCTGTAGTAAATAACTGTCAAATAAATAATTCCGAAGAAAGCAATACTGAGTTTAGTGGGTCGTACTCCCAGGTAAGGGTGTGTGGGGCTATAGTGTTTTATCTAGGCACCCAGGGCTCCTCTGGATTGCAAGATCTTGTTGCACCAGGTCAGTGAGGACAACTTGCTTTTAAAATTTGTCCCATATATACAGAACTCCCTGTGCACCTTTTGGACTGTATCTGTAGGCTTCCCCCTCTGTGTCAAAAAAACTGGGGTCAAATAAGTGTTGTTTACTTTTTATAATACATGGAAGATGGATCTCCCTTTGGAAGGTTCTGCACTCTCCTTCCTTGGAGGTTTCTTAGCAGAGGTTGGATGGGCATCTGTCATGGATGCTTTTTTTTTTTTATAAATAATATTTATTAAAGTTTCAAATAATACAAAAAAAGAAAAAAAAAAGAAAACGATTCATTCATTACATTCCAGATTTTCAATAACTTCTTTCCAGAACTTCCCCTCACCTCCCCTTCTTGTATTCCATGTCCAAAATATTTATCCAACAAGTTCTTAACCCTGAATTTTTAACCTTAATTTGTTATTATATTTAATTCAATTTATATATCAACTTTTAACTTATATACATCAATCATTTATACTTAAAATTTTTCCTAAGGTCAACCCAATTTCCCTTCCACGAATTTCCCATCTTTATACTAATAACAACAAAAAATTAAGAAGAAAAAAGTGAAAAAAGTCAGACACCCTTTGGATTTCCAAACCCCACCCTCCCTTCCCCGGTTTCGATCCCCAAACCAATATCCATTAGTCCATCTACTATCAGCCTGGCAACCTCACGTCTGAGGCCCTCAAGTCTCTCTCAGTCCCTCTCTGCCGGTTTCTTTGGAAGTCCTTTGTATTTAACACCAACTCTCGGAGGGGCACTATCCCCATAATGTCCATGTTCCTTCCAGCCAGACCTCCCTGTTTAAAGTTGGAGCTAAAATCTTGTTTTTTAATCGTTTTAAGTCCAAATAGTCCAAAGGCTCCAACTTCCACCTTGTTCAAATTTATAGTCCATAGATCTTCCGATCCCCACAAAAGGAGATCTTTCCATTCCTCCTTTTTAAGTTCAAACCAAATTTCCTCTTCCAGTCTTTATTTTCATCCATCTTGACAGGCCTCCGGCTCTCCTTTGCCTTTTGCAGTACTGCAGCCCCTCCTTCCTGTTCCTCTTGTTCATTTTCTTGTTCAGCTGCCTGGGTTTTGTAGATCAAGTCCTTTTCCAGCTCAGCGGATACATTTGCTGTTGACTTCAAAGTTACGGCACTTGTAGACAAAACATGACCTTGCTCATACAACTTTCGCAACTTTCTCATGAGAAAAGCAACCTCATCCAGGTCAGCTAGTATTTTCCGACCTATTTCCATTCTTGTAATGTCCCTGAACCCCCTCTAGAGGGATTCTGGTTGTTCAATATTCCTTTCACTTTCCAACCCAAAAGTCAAGTTAGTTTGTTTCAGTCCTTCTTGTTTTCAGCAACTTATAACCATATTGTATCTAATGTAACCGGCAAAAACATCAGTAGTAAAGTTCTCTATTTTTCCGACTTTGACAGCTAATCTGACAGCTGTCAAAATCTTCTGTATCTCCTCAGCAGGCTCCTCTCGCGGATCACTCCCGGTCCCGGGGGTGGGGGGGGTGGGGGTGGCAATTTAACTCAGAGAGTTAGCTCTTATCCTCCAGCACAATGACTTATACTATCAATCCATGCAATTAATGACTTTTCTCCAATAAAGAAAAGGCTCTTCACTCGACCTTACTTGTCAGATCCTTGCTTTAAATTGTTTACAATGGGGGGGGGGGGGAGAGACGGACTTCCTCTTTGCACCTCCCCCGCTTGTACCGAATCCAAAAAAATTTTTAGTCCAATTTCCCAATTACTCACGGGTTCTTGTTTCTAATTAGTCCAATTTTTCAGAAGAAGAAGTCAGCGCTCTCCATCGAATGGCATGTGGCTTTGTTCGGCAGGGGAAGCAGAAGACTCACAGCACAGCACCGCACCGCTCCCCGTCTCCCGCTCCGCAGCCTTTAAAAAGGCTCCTTCGCGGGTCGGGGGGCGCTAATGGTGCCCGCCGAGTCACAGGCCCACGGGTTTCCGCGCCCGTGGTTTTTGAGGGTCCCCGCGTCGCCGGCGCGGCAGAACCCGACCCCTGCCAAGCAGATTCCCTCCGGAGCTCGGAGGGAATCCGCCATTCAGCGATGGCGCCAACCCGGAAGTCCTGTCACGGATGCTTTAGCTGAGTTTCCTACATTGCAGGGGATTGCATTAGGAAGATGACACTTGAGGTCCTTTCCAGCTCCACGATTCTATGTTTGTCTGCTTCAACAATATTTTATTATGTTCCTATCATTTTATGTAATTGTATTTTGTATAAATTATAAAAATTATAAATAAAACATGTTCTATTTACAAACAAAACCTTTAAATAGCTACCTTTCTACCAGTAAGAGGGGGGCATGGGCATTGCCAGGGTTTTTGTTAGGGGGCAGGCTTTTGTTGGGGGGGGCAGAAGCTCAGAATTGTATTGATTTGTATTGATTTGTACTTATTTGGAGGGGCAGCTGCCCCCCCTGCCTCCCGGTCACACCCATGGGGGGCACAGGAAAGGAACAAGGTTGGAAGGGGACCATGTTCAGAAAAAAGATTGGGAAACACTGTTCTAAACCACCCTCTCAATGTGATTTACACATAAGGTCATTAAAAACAGTTAAACACACAAAAACAACGAGTCCATGTAGAGCAAGACTAAAACCTCAGTGAGCAGACACTCTTGGCAAAGACCTGTTTATCCAACTGAGAAAGCCTGCCAGTTGTTTCCGGAAAGAGCAGATAGTGGGTGCCTGTCAAATCTCGAAAGGAATGCCATTCCACAGAACGGGAAGACACACTAAAAGCCCTGCTCCAAGGAACTGTAGAACAGACTTCTGAGGTCTTTGGAACTGGTAGGAGAAACCACAGTGAGCTATACTGGGTGCATAAGATGGTCTCTCAGGTAACCTGATCCACTCTGATTGAATTCAACATACCGTATGTCCTTGACTTTTAGGTAAACATGCATTAGACTGCAATGCACATCAACATCTAGGGGGCAATTAAAACATTTAACTTTCTTCTCTTGAAATCTGTAGAGTGATTGGACACATGCTTTTCTCACTTTTAAGAATGTAAGAAGAACCTGCTTGATCAGCTCAATGGTCCATCTAGTCCAGCCAGGGCTGGCACACCCATGAAGCAAGGTGAAGCAGGATCCACAGGGGAAATAAATCCAGCCGCCAAGGGAACGCATTGCCTGCTGCTGCTGCTGTGATGGCAGCGATGACTGCAGTATGCTCCTTGTAGGCCAGATCTGCCACCTCCTCAGCAGCCCCCACCCATTGCCGCTTCTACAGTGAATAGGAGGTCCTGTTGCTCTCCTTCCAACCCTAGGGAGGAAATGGCAGGTGCTGCTTTTTGGGTCTCCTGGGCTCTGCAACTGCCTGGCATGATTCATCCTCACGATGTCCTTTGATTCTGTCATAAGAGAATCAGGGTCAGAGAGGGGAATAAAGGAAAAAAATGATCCTAATGATAACATCCTACCCCAAAGTCCCACAACAATAATAAACTGTGCCTTAAAGAACGCATTGTTGGGAATATGCCATCTTACTGTGTCTTTTCACGTATCATTGAATGTAAATAATGTGTACCTTTTAATGCATCATCTTAATGTAACGTACCTGTTGCCATTCCTGTGTACCTCTTTCTCCATGAAGCTATCCTTTTAAAATGTATTCGTGAATGTATGTACTTTTCTGAATGTATCCAAAATGTAGTTTTTAAAGAATGTAACAATCTAAATATTTCAAAATGTATATACTTGACTCAATATTGTATCCAAAAGGCTGCCGAAACTCAATCCACCACACTGCCTCCTACTGGGTCTGCAAACCATACCATGAATACACACAGATATGAGCTCAAAATAAAGCAGTCCTCTTTTCCAAAAAGTATGCAAACATCAGGCTATCACACCCGAATTGATAGCAATGCAGAATAGGATTTCACATTAACATTTAAGTTATTTCCTGAACATCTCCTCAAACATCCAGCCTCACATCTGCATGCTGATTATCAGCAGTTGCGGAGGTTTTCCTGTAGATAAAGGAAAAGCCATTTTTAAGCAGATCCAAAATTAAATAACACGAAGATCAACACATACCACCTGAGCCCTTCAGCAAATTGACACCTCCAGAAAGTCTTTCAACATCCTGCTTACTTTATGTTAATCCACTCTTCACACCCCTCATATCGCTTCCCCCCCACCTCCTTGCTATTGATCTCAATGAAAATCAAAAGGTATAAGAATCAAGGCAGTTTTTTTGTTCGGGGTCTCTGACTCCGTGTCATTGCGTGAGCGGGGACCCTGTTGCAACAGTTTTTTGTGTTGTTGGTTTTTTCTGTTCTTTCAATAAAGATCAGGCTTTGCTTTTTCCCAAATTTTGGTGTGGTCTCTGTCTTTTCCCGACCGGTACAGAGCCTTCATTTGCGCTCCTTCCAAGGTCCTGGTCCTCCTTCTGAGGCAGGGGTCCCTTGGGGAGGCAATTAAATATTTATTTCATTTTGGCGAGCCAGCCAGGAGCCGGTTACCCGGGATTTTTGGGGTGTCAGGGACTGAAAGCCCAAGCGCACCCAGCCTTTTGCAAGGGGGGCTTTTCTTTCCCTGGTAAACCTTGAGTCCCGGCTCTAACTGGGATCCTCAGCAGGACCAACCAGGAAAAAGCAACGGTGATCTAGCCGGCTGTTTTTTTTGGGGGGGGGGGTGTTTCCCTCTGACTTTTCTCTCCCCGGTATTTCTGTCATCTCCAAATCCGAAGCTCCCTGAAAGAAGAGGGACAGCGCGCCTGCGAAGTGAGTATAAGTGGGAACACGGGTAGTGGGTTGGGTTCTCTAAACCACAGCAACCAAAATTCTTTAACTCTTCTCTTTTGCTTCAAATCTAAAACTTTCTCCCCCCTAACTTTCTCCCCCCTTATTCCAACACCTGATCTTAACACAAGACCCAAATCCATCGGAGCTGCCCAGAGGAGGGTCTTGTGAGTTTAACTCTATTGCTGACCTAGTCTCTCGGAGTTTTGCCCAGAAAAGGTCGTGCTTTTTCTTCTGTACTGAAACTATAACTTCTCAAAACTATAACTCCCAGGTGCAGCCGCACCTCTGCCATGGCGATCTTTGTTAGAAATGACCTGTGAGCAGAGAAAGCAAGGGCACCTGATTCCTTTCCTTCTTTGTCATTTCTGAGTCCCAATCTGGCACTGCACTACGCAAGCGTCCAGTAGGGAACTCTCAGGTTAGATTGTAAGAGGCAGGAGGTTGCTGTGGGCTCCCCGGCTGAGTAATGACCATAGGGGGGGTTTGAGATCGCTGATCGCACTGTTAGCTTAGTAGCCAGGAAAGGCCAACAGCTGTACCAGCCTAGTAAGTCAGGCCAGACGAACGGCGGTGTGTAATCCTCGGAGTTGTCCAATAGTTGTGTTCCTGAAAAAGTGGGGATAAAACCCCGACTGCAGTATATAAAAAAAAAAAAACTAGCGCTACTAAATTCTTAAAATGGGTGCACCCCTATCCAAAGAAATGAGTTCTCAGGCTCCTGGTGGGAAAGAAGCCGGAATTGTGCTTACTTCCCGCCAGAATCCTGACAGTCCCCTTAGATATGTGCTTCAAACCTGGAATGATTTGCCAGTAACAGAAGGACTTTCAAAATCCAAACTGGTGAAACTCTGTACCAGGGACTGGTTGCGAGCTACAACCCGACACACATTCGAAGAAAGATGGGTTAAAGAGGGATCGTTTAACATCCAGCGCCTTGTTGTTTTGCGCACTGTTTTGGAAGACCAATACCCTCTTCAAATCCGATACCTTGAACTATTTGAGCATGCCAGGGACAAACTTAAAACTGACAGTGCCATGTCCCGCCAAATGCCCGTTTTTTCACCCCAGAAGAAACCTCCTCCCTATCAGGAAGTTTTAGAAGATGAACCCAGCAGCCTAGCCCCACTCCAGAGACAGCCCATCCCGGGATCGCCCCCACCACCCGAGAACAGCAGCAGGAATTTTGTGTCCGGGACTCCCACCCCTGCCAGCCTTCCCAGCAGTGGGAACAATGTTCCACCAGTCCTAAATCCTGAGCCAATTGAATTCAGCAGAACCTCTGCTGCAGATTCTACCCCACCACAATTAAGTCCAATTGCATCTCGAACTCGTAGCAAAAGTCTGGATGATGACCTAATGTCCCAATTCCTCACTGCTTTAAAGACTGTGGCTAGCCCTAAATCAGACCAAAACACTGAAAATGCAATGGGAAATCTCGAAGCCATAGGAAAAGGACAGTATCCCCTTAGATCAGTCCCTATTGCACCGGCAGCAGTGGGACAGCCTACCACGTTTGTTTATTCCCACGTTCCCTTTCTAACATCTGATCTGATGAACTGGTCAAATCAAATGACCTCCTTAAAGGAAGATCCAGATCGATGTTACCGTCAGATATCTACTATTTTTTCAACCCACAACCCTTCATGGGCTGATGTTCACATGCTCCTAAACGCTCTCTTCAATGACCCAGAAAGAGAGGAAATATTTAATAAGGCAGCAGAAGCATTAGGAAAACCCCAATTCCAAGACAAAAAACCCGCCAATGCTGAACTGGTAACTGTGCCTCAACTACATAATGACCCAAGTTGGGACTACAACACAGAAAAAGGAATCTGGAGCTTAAAAATCTTCCGGAAAGCTATACTGGAAGGCATAAAATTGGCGGGGAAAAAGGGCATAAATTGGACAAAAATCCAAGCCATCAGTCAAGGGTCAGACGAAGCCCCTTCTGCCTTTTACACCAGATTAATATCAGCCTTCAGAACCTGGGGAGGAATCGATCCTGATAACGCAGAAAATCAAGTCATTGTAAAAAGCTTCTTCAAAGATCAATCCAGCCCAGATATTAAAAAGGTCCTCACTCACCAACTGGGTTATGAAGGAAAGCCTATGAGTGAAATCCTAGCAATTGCAAAAACTGTCTTCGATGGAAGAGATGAAAGGAAAAAGAAGGAGGATAAAAGGGAGAGGGAGGAAAATGCTCGTGTTTTAGCGCTAGCACTTGGTGCACCCTATAATCCTCCTCTTCCTCCTCTGAACCCACCATATAAAGCTCCTTCAACACCTACAAATACCTCATATAAACCGCAACCAAACCACCCCTATAGCCAACCTCCATATAAAGGACCCCGACAAAATAATTATTCATTTTCCCGAAGCAACCATCAACAGAATGCCGACAATGAAATAAATCGCAACCCCACAAACGCACGCTGTTATCATTGCCAGCAAGAAGGACATTTCCGAAGGGATTGTCCTGCACGCTTAAATGCCACTGGTCAAACCTTCAATACTGCTAATCACTACAACCAAAACCCAGCATTAAACCAGAGCCACGAAAGACAACATCAGAATCCCTTCCTTCAGACCCAATCTCGGAGATCTGACTATTGACAATTAGAGGGGAGTTCCGAATCAGCTGCCCTAGTCTGCCCAACATTCCACCTTTCTTCCAATGAACCCATTTGCACTATAAATATCAATGGACATGAATATAGATGTCTAGTGGACACGGGTGCTACATTCTCCACCTTAAGTGATAGTCATTTAACCCCAAGTCACAAAAGGCAACGCATCATGGGCATTGACGGAATTCCCAGAACATGTAATCTCTCTAAACCCACCACAGTGACACTGGGACCCTTAACAGCTGAACACTCATTCCTCCTCACTGCCAGTCCTGTAAATCTTTTGGGAAGGGATCTCTTGTGCAAACTTAAAGCGACTATCACATGTAGCCCCGATGGTATTTTTCTACACATGCCCGAAGATTCTGCAGCCTCCTTCCAGGGTATCTTAACTGAAGAGAACTCCCCTGAGGTAGGAATACCTCCTTCTATTGAGAACACTGTGCCCCCTTGGCTATGGGGAACCACCTCCACAGCAGTAGGACTTCTTAAATCTGCAGACCCCGTTATAATCAAATACCGCACAGACATTCCTTTTCCTTGCGTCAAGCAATACCCCCTCCCCACAGAAGCAATAGAAGGATTGAAACCAATGATAAAGGACTTCATGGATCAAGGAATCCTTGTGCCCTGTGCCAGTCCATGTAACTCACCCCTCCTGCCTGTCAAGAAACCTGGCCCAGGGACTCCCATCAGATACCGTCTTGTGCAGGACTTGCGGATCATAAATAATTTTGTAATCCCAAGACATGCCATCACAGCCAATCCAAACACCATATTAACAGGAATCCCTCCTGACAGCACACACTTCAGTGTCGTGGACCTGTGCTCTGCATTTTTCTCTATAAGAGTTCATGAGGAAAGCCAGTTCCTGTTTGCGTTTACATGGGGAAGCAGTCAATTAACATGGACTAGATTGCCCCAAGGCTATGTAGAAAGCCCTACCATCTTTGCATCAGCCCTCCATAAGGACCTACAGGACTTAACGTTCCCAGCAGGATCCGCACTCTTGATGTATGTTGATGACCTGCTCTTGAGTAGTACCTCAGAGGAAAATTGTCAAAAGGACACCATTTACCTCCTTACAGCATTGGCATACAAGGGGCACAAAGTCTCACCAAAAAAACTTCAGTACTGCCTTACCAAAGTCAAATATTTGGGCCATATTATAGGACAGGGAACTAGAGCCCTTACCTCAGAAAGAGTAGAAGCTATTGAAAGAGTTCCCTTACCAAAGACTAAGAAACAATTGAGAGGTTTCCTAGGAATGAGTGGATTCTGCCGTGCCTGGATCCCGGGGTATGGTGAACTGACCAAACCCCTGGTGCAAATGACTAATAACATTCCGGGGGCAGGAAAGGCCAGTTGCCTATTATAGCATCCAGCTGGACAGCGTTGCAAAAGGGACAGTAGGATGCCTGAGAGCAATAGCTGCATCAGCAGAATTGGTGGAAAGGGCATTAGAAATTGTGCAAAACCAAGAACTTGTCCTAAATGTGCCCCATGCAGTAGCCACCTTGCTAAATTTGCGCGGCTGCCAACACTTCAGTAATGCCAGACTCAGCCAATATGAAGCTGCCCTACTGACCCCTTCAAATGTCCGCATTAAGAGGGTTAATACGCTCAATCCTGCAACCCTCCTTCCACTCCCTGATGATGGCACCCCCCACCATGATTGTACCCAAGCTGTCAGACTGGCAGAAAAACCACGAGATGATTTAGATTATCTACCATTAAAGGACCCAGATCTCACCATCTTTACAGATGGGAGTTCAAAAACCATTTCTGGAGTACGGAAGACAGGATATTCTGTAGTCACCCATGAGAGTATATTGGAAGCAGCGCCTATCAGTCCTAGGTATAGTGCACAAGCTGCTGAACTAATTGCCTTAATAAGAGCATGCGAATTAAGTGAAGGAAAGCGCATTAATATATATACAGACTCCAAATACTGTTTTGGTCTAGTCCATGCTACAGGAATACTGTGGAAACAAAGAGGATTTCTAACAGCAGCAGGGACCCAAATCTCACATGCACCACTTGTAAAGCGGCTCATGGATGCAATACATCTTCCTGAGGCTATTTCTGTAATTCATTGCAAAGCGCACACTAATGGAACTGATTTTGTCTCTGTCGGAAATCGCATCGCTGACTCCACAGCTCAGGAAGCCGCAATTTCCTCACAGCCTCAAAACGAATTCCAGGCTCTTGTAGTGCCTTCAGACGTTAATTTTGCACGTATGTACAACTCAGCCCAGGCTGAGGAAGTTAAGCATTGGCAGGACATAGGGGGGCATAAAGTTGGTCAAACCTGGACACTTCCTGATGGGCGCCTCATAATGCCCAAAGCATGGGTCCCCAAACACTTGCGTATCCTACATCAATGCACGCATTGGGGGGCAAATAGACTGGCCGATAGTCTCCTTAGACACTGGTACGCCCCAGGCGCTCACCAACATGCAAAGGCTGTTTCAAAGAACTGCACCATCTGTGCCAGCTACAACCCAAAGAGGGAACCCAAAAAGCCCCCTGGATCTCGACCATGGGCTTTCCTCCCTTTTGAAAGCCTGCAACTGGACTTTGCAGAACTTCCCAAATGCTTAGGCTATAAATTCATACTTGTCATAACAGATCAGTTGTCCTTTTGGCCTGAAGCATATCCAGTCAAGCGCGCAACTGCGCAAACTGTGGCCCGTATTCTAGTACAAGAAATCATTCCCAGGTTTGGGGTACCTAGACGTTTAGACAGCGACCGGGGCTCTCATTTTACTGCAGAAATAGTGCAGTCAGTAGCAAAAGCGTTCGGCATTAAATGGCAGCTGCACACCCCGTATCATCCCTCATCGTCAGGGCAAACTGAACGCATGAATGGACTAATCAAAACTCAGTTAGGAAAAATGTGTGCAGCCACTGGTCTCAAGTGGATCAACGCCCTTCCTATTGTATTACACAATATCAGGAGTCAACCGAGAGGAACCTTAAAACTTTCCCCTTATGAACTCTTGTTTGGGCGCCCATCCCCTACCCACACCACTCAGCTTCCTGTGTCTGAACTTGAGGTGGGAGAAAACGAACTGACTAATTATGTTATACAACTACAGCGACACCTTAAGAAGTTGCACCAATACGCTGCAGCAAACCAAAATGTTCCCCTGGATGTGGATGCCCATCCCTTTCAACCTGGGAACTGGGTCCTAGTGAAATCATTTAGGAAGGACACTCTAGAGCCGTCATGGGAAGGCCCCTTTCAGATCCTTCTCACGACACCCACCGCAATTAAAATATCTGAAAGGAGTGCTTGGATCCATTACACCTTCTGCAAGGAGTCCAATCCTCCAAGCTTCCCCAACGCAGACCTCGACCCCCCGCCAGACGTGACTCTGCCTGACGATGAGGACTGCCCAACTGATGACAGCGGGGGTAATCGTAGTCCCCTAGCAGCTGGAGAGGAACCAGGGAAGAGTTCTGAAGAAAAGTGGCTCTCGAGGATACTTGTCGATCCTGGCCCAGAAGACCCCGACCACCCCCCCATCAGAATGCAGTTCCGGAAGGAAGAAAAACCCAGCTCCAACACTGGATAATCTCTCTTCTCCCCCTTGTTCCCCCCCTTTTTTGTTGTTGTTGTGTCACCCCTTCCCTCCTTGTGTGTGTGTCTGTGTGTTGTCTGTCTTCTTTTCTTTTTACAGGTTCACCACCATGACTTCCTGGAGAATCGCCTGCCTGATGTCCCTGTACTTCATCTGTACCCTCCTTCCAGTCGCCACCAGTGTACCGCCAGGGTCCCAGTGTGGAGACACCCCCGTGGAACACTTCTACCTTGATCGCGACCTTACTGACACCAACGATTTCAACGCCTTGGGAGATTTCGACTTCTGCCTGTCGGGCACTAGGAACCTGATTCCCCACGCCTTTCGACCACGACTCAGAAACACCCAAGCCTGGGAACTTATCGTCAGAAGCGCCTCCTATGCCATCCTGGGACGAGCCATATACACCCTTGAAGATCCATGGATCCGCTTGGTCTGTCACAATGGAACTTACATCCAAGCTGAATGGGGAAAAGTCAGCAGGCACTATCAACCCTCTGAAATCGGCAAAGGACTTTGGGAAAGCTACACGGATTCCATGTACTACGAACATTGGACTTATGGATTTTATTGCACCAATCAAATGGCTACTTCCACCTACCAAGGTATTTGCGTCCGAAGATTCTGCTGTATATGGGACCTGCACACAACTTCTGACTGGGTAGGAAAAGCGTATCTTGAAGGGTGGTTGCATCCTGTGGGTGGTGGAAAAACCTTAGAATGGGATCCTGAGGGACCGCAGCGATGTGGGGGAATAGCAACTGACCCAATGCTCCTCAAGTCCCAGGACCCTGTCCACCCCATAGGAACTGCCCCAAGACATGTTAAGCTCTCAGAAATAACACCTCCCCCCCCAGCCCGCAGACTATCAACCACAAATCTTTCACAGTGCTGGATCTGTGCACACGCCCCGTCACACATTGATGAAGGGATACCCTTCATAAGCACACCCCTCACACTAGATCAATACAGATCTAGTTACCTGCTTCAACGCAACCTAACTTTCCTGAAACCCAGCTCCCAATATATTTATCTGAGTGGCCGAACCTTTGGACCAGTGTGCAAGGAGTTCTCGGGAACTGGAGACCATGTAGGCTCCAGTGCCTGTAATGTTACCATCAAAACTGACCCCGAGGGACTCACCACACTGGTTCGCAACCACTCCCACACCCGCTCATTCAAATCTCTCAGCGATGCTTTGACTGCAGTACTGACACCCTTCACTCGAGAGAAACCTATGCCAGACCTCATTACTGCCTTCCGCACTGGGCGTATAGAAAAGCCGCTGGGAGGACTATTTTGGATCTGTGCGCAAAGAGCTTATACGTGGGTCTCTATTCATATGCAGGGGTCCTGTTACCTCGGCCATATTCACCCAGGGTTCAGAGTTACCCTAGCTCTACCTGACGGCCGCTTGAGAAACAGGCGATCCCCCATTCCCACGACACGCCCACAGCCAAAACCAAATGGGGAAACGTGGCTCCGAGCCCTCCTCCCCGCTTATGGTACCTTCTCAAATCACCTAGACATTCTTAGGCTTGCTGATGTCCTGTTACAATTCATGAAAGAGTCAGAAGCCACTACACGTTCTGTCCTTACCGAGCTCACTGAAGTGCGCAAAATGTCCATTCAAAACCGTTTATGTCTGGACTATTTATTGTCATCCCAAGGAGGTGCTTGTAAACTAATCGGGACAGAATGCTGTTCCTTTGTGTCAGACCAGACCCTCAATATCACTGGACACCTTGACTCCATAGATTCCCTAACTGATACTCTGAAGAAGATCCCCCATGAAGGTCTTTCCGACTGGGATCCTTGGTCATGGCTACCTCAGACCTCTTGGCTCCGGGAATTAGCGAGAGGCATACTGATTATATTCATTTCCCTGATTGTCTTCCTTGGCCTCCTGTGCTGCTGCGGACAATGTATTCCTATCCTTATGTCCAGCTTCCGTTCACCCTTACCCCACACTCCCATTCTTGCACCCTTGCAACCCGATCACACCCTTCCCGAGGTCCTGCCAATGTATCACCTTGGAGAAGGAGAGTATGTAGCAATGGATGTGAGGCAATAATTGTCATAAGAGAATCAGGGTCAGAGAGGGGAATAAAGGAAAAAAATGATCCTAATGATAACATCCTACCCCAAAGTCCCACAACAATAATAAACTGTGCCTTAAAGAACGCATTGTTGGGAATATGCCATCTTACTGTGTCTTTTCACGTATCATTGAATGTAAATAATGTGTGCCTTTTAATGCATCATCTTAATGTAACGTACCTGTTGCCATTCCTGTGTACCTCTTTCTCCATGAAGCTATCCTTTTAAAATGTATTCGTGAATGTATGTACTTTTCTGAATGTATCCAAAATGTAGTTTTTAAAGAATGTAACAATCTAAATATTTCAAAATGTATATACTTGACTCAATATTGTATCCAAAAGGCTGCCGAAACTCAATCCACCACACTGCCTCCTACTGGGTCTGCAAACCATACCATGAATACACACAGATATGAGCTCAAAATAAAGCAGTCCTCTTTTCCAAAAAGTATGCAAACATCAGGCTATCACACCCGAATTGATAGCAATGCAGAATAGGATTTCACATTAACATTTAAGTTATTTCCTGAACATCTCCTCAAACATCCAGCCTCACATCTGCATGCTGATTATCAGCAGTTGCGGAGGTTTTCCTGTAGATAAAGGAAAAGCCATTTTTAAGCAGATCCAAAATTAAATAACACGAAGATCAACACATACCACCTGAGCCCTTCAGCAAATTGACACCTCCAGAAAGTCTTTCAACATCCTGCTTACTTTATGTTAATCCACTCTTCACACCCCTCATATCGCTTCCCCCCCACCTCCTTGCTATTGATCTCAATGAAAATCAAAAGGTATAAGAATCAAGGCAGTTTTTTTGTTCGGGGTCTCTGACTCCGTGTCATTGCGTGAGCGGGGACCCTGTTGCAACAGTTTTTTGTGTTGTTGGTTTTTTCTGTTCTTTCAATAAAGATCAGGCTTTGCTTTTTCCCAAATTTTGGTGTGGTCTCTGTCTTTTCCCGACCGGTACAGAGCCTTCATTTGCGCTCCTTCCAAGGTCCTGGTCCTCCTTCTGAGGCAGGGGTCCCTTGGGGAGGCAATTAAATATTTATTTCAATTCCCACTTCAACCATCTGGTAAGGTTGATTTAACACCCCTCCACACACCCTGCACGTGTTCCTTCATTCCTTGCCTCATTCCTGATGTAGATCTACACTCACCCATTCTTCCCTGGTGGCTAACACCATTTATTGGTTCACTCCAGGTGTAATAATAATAATAATAATAATAATAATAATAATAATAATAATAATAATAATTTATTATTTATACCCTGCCCATCTGGCTGGGTTTCCTCAGCCACTCTGGGTGGCTTCCAACAGAATATTAAAATCTGTTAAACATTAAAAGCTTCCCTAAACAGGGCTGCCTTCAGATGTCTTCTAAAATTCTGGTAGTTGTTTTCCTCTTTGACATCTGATAGGAGGGCGTTCAACAGGGCAGGTGCCACTACCGAGAAGGCCCTCTGCCTGGTTCACTGTAACCTCATTTCTCGCAGTGAGGGAACCACCAGAAGGCCCTTGGCGCTGGACCTCAGTGGGGTGGAGACGCTCCTTCAGGTATACTGGACCGAGGCCATTAGGGCTTTAAAGGTCTTGGGCTGCCCCTGAGTCCAGCATTCTGTTCTCTCAGTAGCCAATCAGATGCCCCAATGGGAAACCCGCAAGCAGGACCTGAGCACAAGAGCGCTCTCCCCTCCAAAGTTTTCGTCAACTGATATTTGGAAGCATTGCTGGCTCTGACAGTGGAGGTAGAGCAGAGCCATCTTGGCTAGGAGTCATTGAATGATAGCCTTATTATTTCCCATGATATTAGGTTGGACATGTGTGTGCATATATGTGTGTGTGTGTGTGTGTGTGTGTGTGTGTGTGAGAGAGAGAGAGAGAGAGAGAGAGAGAGATATCCGTACATCTGTGTAAATTATCTTTGTAAGTTCCCTATCAGGAACATGTTCCAGGTGAGCCACTTAATGTTTAACATGAAATAACTCTTCTCCCACTCCCCCGCCCCCATTTTCTGAGGACCTATCAAAAAGAAAAGGTGGGGGAACCCATGACAAAATGGATTTATATGTGTACACAGAGGAGACAAGAGGGTTGGAATGACACTTATTTGCTTTGCCTTAGCAAACAGTTGATTGGGGAGGGGGGGTTTGACTTGAAGGTACACCATAAAAAACCCACCCTGCGGGGAGGCTTATTCTTAAAACAAGACCAAAAAAGAGCACCCTGCTGGGTTTATTTGCTCTGAGTCATAAATGGGAGCCCTTCAGGTGAGGAGGTGCTGGGAGGCTGGAATGTCAGGAGAGATTTACACCTGTACCTTATAGCTGGGATTGACAGCCCTTATAGCCTACAGAAATGACCACTGGAGACAGGCTGTCTAGGGAGAAAGCGGCAGGTTAACTTGAAGAGCAACTGGGAGCAAAAAGGGGAGATTACCCAAACTGATATACACACAGTTTCCTATATCAGGAGTGACTCCTCAGAAGTGCTCCCCCTCCCCCTCCTTGCAAGGCATCCTTTCTGCACCATCCATGAGCACTTAGAATCCAAAGCGCAAGCCACCTTAATCTGGTGTAGGGGAAAAAAGCACCATCAAGAGTCTTGTAGCTAACATTCTTTTGAAAATGGCATAGAATTCCATGGACCAGTGTCTCCAATCAGGTTTTAAGGTGCTACAAGAGTCTGGATGACTGCAATGTGCTCTGCATGGGGCTGCCCTTGGGAGTTCAGAAGCTCCAGCTGGTGCAGAATGAGGAGGCCATACTATGGGTGGGGGCATCTGGCTAGGAACAAGCAACACTACTGCTAAAACATCTGCACAGGCTGCCTATCTACTTCTGAGCTAGGTTCAAGGTCATTGTATTAAGTTATAAAGCCCTGAACACCTTAGGTCTAGGGTACCTCGGGGTCCACCTGAACCTTTCTATCCCAACTCGGTCACTGAGATCCTCTGCAGCAGTTGTTACAAGAAGACACTGAATTTTTAGTGTCATGGCCCAGTGCTGTGCAACGCTCTGCCAATAGTTAATTCACTGAGCTTCTTCCGTTTCAGGTTTCATATGCCTGCCGAAAACGTTTCTATTCCATCTGAACACACCTTTCCAGAATAGCTGATTTCCAACGTTAACATTTTTATATGATTTTACTGTACCATTTTTATGCACAATAATCGTAAACTGCTATTTGTTATGAATAACAGCATACACATTGTTCTTCTTTTTACTTATTATATTTTATTAAATTTCAAAAAAAATCTCATATACACTCCGATATCGTGTTGGTTTTATTTGAAATCAGATGCATCTCCCAGTACAAATCCACACCTGGGGAATATGCTTTCTGCCTCCTACCAATGGACTCACCACCCCCAGCTAGCTCTTCACACTCAGAGGAAGCGGGGGGGGGGGGGGATCAGCCTTCTTTGCCTCCCCTCCCCAACCTTGCTGACAGATGTTATCCAGATGCCCCAGGAATCCAGCCTAGCGAAGTTGCCTTCCTTATGTTGTGGGCGATGGTGGTGAGGGGTGGGGGGAATGAGATGAATGCATTCCTGTCTCCCCAAGGGCCTGTTGCCACCCCTTCCAGCCTGCTGAAACCCGCCTATCTTGTTGCTGTCTTTCTCTGATGGCTCTTGGAGCCGTGGGCCACTCAGCCCCAGGTTGGAAAAGCTCACATGACTCTCTCCAGACTCAGAGACCCAAGAGGGCTCTTGAGAGTCAGCAGAGATGCCAGAGATTTGATGAGAGGGTTCAGGGTGATAGCTGGCAAACACCATCACTGGAATAGCTCTTCAGAATGAGGGTTGCTAATGGCGAAGGCTGCTGTTTGGATAGCCAGATGCAACAGGGGATGAGACACATTGTACAGAAGAAAGGGTCTCAGCAGTTGTAGCCTACGTGACCAGTTATACCTGCTGATATTCCATCTTTTACATGTCTGTTAAAGGCATCACTGTCCTCTTTCTAGCCACTTTAGCTGCAGCCCTGCACCCAGACAGCAAGACTTCACTTCGGAGTAATTTCCAGAGGTGCAACTGTGTTGGAGCAAAGTCAGCCAAGAGACTTAGGTCACCTTGAAACAGCTGTGGTCCTTCAGACGTTGTTGGACTACATCTCCCATCATCCTTGATCTTTGGCCGTACTGGCCCAACATTCTTTCTCCATCCCAGCCTTAAAGATGAACAAATTTATTATGGCATAGAGTTGAATGTACAGTGGTACCTCGGGTTAAGACTTAATTCGTTCTGGAGGTCTGTTCTTAACCTGAAACTGTTCTTAACCTGAAGCACCACTTTAGCTAATAGGGCCTCCTGCTGCCGCCGCACCGCCGGAGCACGATTTCTGTTCTCATCCTGAAGCAAAGTTCTTAACCCGAGGTAATATTTCTGGGTTAGCGGAGTCTGTAACCTGAAGTGTATTTAACCTGAGGCGTATGTAACCCGAGGTACCACTGTACTACCAGAGTCCATTTCATCAGATGCATGAAGTGTGGTCTGCAGAAGGGATCCAGATGCAAAATAGGACAGGGCCCTGTGCACCTTTAATTACTATGTAGAAGAGGGCACTGGGCAAGCAAACTCACCAGCTGAAATTCCCTCCTCTGTACAGTTATTTAAAGTGCAGGAGCCCTTCTCTCTTGTGTATCTACCAGTTGGCAGGTAAATGCAGGGTGTTGGATGAAATGGGCTCCATAGTTCAGGGGTGGGGAACCTCAGGCTCAGGGAATGATTTATATATTGGTACTTATTCATAGATGTACAAAATACATACCCATTACAAAAGTATCTTTTTATCATGTACTAAGATAAGACAGCTACTTAGTCTAAAAAATAACAAAGCCAGAAAGAAGAAAAAAACAAGAAAAAGAGAGACCTAAAAAAAACAGAAAGGGAGAGAAAAGGGAATACAGTATTAAAGGTATATCTTTATATGACAGTAGTGTCCTGTTCTGGGGTCATGGGGATGCCAAAGACTCATTAGTATTTCTGCAGCACAGTCCCTGCAGGATCCCTATCTTCCATGTCCTATAGCTGCCCAATCAGCATGAAAGGGGAGCTTTTAAGCCACCTTAATGAAGTCTTCTCACCCTTTGTGCCGATTGGAGCCAACCAGGTTGAAAGGAGGTGAGTCAGCCATGGAAGATTGGCTCCTAGGGTCATTCTGGAGAAGGTGAGCAGGAGTTGTTGCTCTGTATGCTCCAAAGACAAAGGCCCGTATAGTTAAAGCTATGGTTTTCCCAGTAGTGACATATGGAAGTGAGAGCTGGACCATAAAGAAGGCTGATCGCCGAAGAATTGATGCTTTTGAATTCTGGTGCTGGAGGAGACTCTTGAGAGTCCCATGGACTGCAAGAAGACCAAACCTCTCCATTCTGAAGGAAATCAGCCCTGAGTGCTCACTGGAAGGACAGATCCTGAAGCTGAGACTCCAATACTTTGGCCACCTCATGAGAAGAGAAGACTCCCTGGAAAAGACCCTGATGTTGGGAAAGATGGAGGGCACAAGGAGAAGGGGACGACAGAGGACGAGATGGTTGGACAGTGTTCTCGAAGCTACGAACATGAGTTTGACCAAGCTGCGGGAGGCAGTGGAAGACAGGAGTGCCTGGCGTGCTCTGGTCCATGGGGTCACAAAGAGTCGGACACGACTAAATGACTAAACAACAACAACAACATGCTCCAAAGCTAAGTATTTAGAAACACTGACAAACACCAGACGTTTCAGTTTCTAGAGAATGGTCTGCAAGTTCAGTGACGTACAATGGAACTTCACGGAAAACACCTTTAGTCATGCTGAAAGAAGATATTGGAGCTCTCCAAATCATTTGTCTAGGCACATTTGTCATGTGTAGCTACACGGCTACACATGGAGATTTGCATCGATCGTTGCAATGCATTCCTAATTATTATTATTGCATCGTTCTCACATTATTGTGCAACATTAGAAGCAGAGGTGTCTGTAAAGGGGCATGGCTGTGACTATCATCTGGGATCCTAAAGTTCTAAATGTGCCACCACACTGCTGCTATCTGACCCAAGAGACTCTGTCCAAGCCATGCCCTGGGATCACGCCCTTCATGGGACCTGCTGTCCACATCCTCTAGTGATTTTACCTGGCTGGAATCTGTCTTTTAACAACTACATGAAAGAAGTGATTTCATGTAAGTGACACCTGTTGAAATTGATAGGATTTGCAAACTGGTTTCCCACCCCCACTCTTGAAAAAAGGATGTTTTTATTAACTTATTTATTGATACTTCTTCAGAGATATACAAAAATGCATACCCGTTACAAAATATCTTTTTATAATATACTAAGATAAGATAGCTACTTAGTCTAAAAAATAACAAAGCCAGAAAGAAGAAGAAAAAACAAGAAAAGGAGAGACCTAAAAAAGAGATAGAGAGAGAAAGGGAGAGAAAAGGAAAAGAAAGGAAAAAGTACAGAAAGAGAGAAAAGAGTAAAAGGACTTCTGGCTCTCTGTCCTGCAGGTACATATAATATTCATTCCTTAAACTCCAATCATTCTATCTCTTAATATAGTTGCTGGTGATTATTTTTGCTTTGTGATGTTTGCATTAGTATGAGTGCTAATGCAATGTATGATTTAGGCCAGACTGGCCAGAAAGCAATAAACATATTTTCACTATTAATACCATCTCAGCGTATCCTGTGTGCTTGCTCAGTCTGCTCTCCAGGTGCTAAAGCAGTTGATGGGTAGCTTCAAGGTCCCCACCCCACCCCCCTTCTCCTGACTTTTTTACCTTCAAACTGGACCAGACAGAGGGTCATCCTTGGTACAGTAGGGCATGCGGCTACTGCAGGGCTTTTAAACAGCCCTGTTGCAAACATCCTCATGCCAGGATGTCTGCAAAGGGCTTTTAGACACCATCCCTGTTTTCTCCTTCAAAGCACAGAGGTTTGAAGGAGAAGTGAGGGGTCTGCATTTGAAGGGGCGCTGGCCACTGGCCCATCAGGTGATGGACAGAGGGAAGTGTGCTTTACTTGATCAAAGGAAAGAACTTTAAGCTCCTAATTGTTCCTTTGCAGCCTCACCCTTCCTTGCTCCACACCTGACATCATGTATAATGTCAGGTGTGAGGCTGGTGGGCGTGGCTACCTGCAAATGGCTTTGAGGGCCAAAGGTTGAGGACAAGAAAGCTGCATTTGGCCCATGGGCTGGAGATGCCTTACCCCTGCTCTAGCTTATCAGCCTCCTTGGCTCTGGCTGCAATCCTAACTCCACTTACCTGGGGGCAGGTGCTCCTGAATTAAATAGGACTTAATGTCTGAGTGGGAAGGGTTAGCCTCTGTTGTTTATTCCATGCTTGGGCTCTAACTCCCAGCCCATCTCAATTCCTGGCTCACTCTGACAGCTACCTGTACTGCTGCATTGACAAACTGCCTTTCTAGCTTAGGCCAACACTGTGATAGATCTTCAGCAGGTCACTCCCAGTGCCTTCAGCAACTGAATGTTTCTTTGTGGCAAGGCAGGGCAGTAGAACTGCTAAACTGCCGATAAAATTAAAGTAGAGACGTGCTGTGTGCTTCTAGAGTTATCTGATTGCTCTTGAGCCAAAATAGCTCTCATCGTGCCTCTGGGTACAGGCAGCTAAGGGCCCTGTTTTCACACTGTTTCACAATTTGTCCCATGGAACTAGGACAGGGGTAGGGAACTGGATCCAGCCACCAGAATCTTTATCTCTCCCTACCCCCTGCGGGCCAAGTTTGACCAGTGGCTGGGGTCAGGCACCTGTCAATCACCTGACATCACAATGAGGTCAGGTGATCCACTCCCCCATGTGTTTTGAAATTGAACCATGTGGGCAAAAACACAGAGCTTTGAAAGCCCTGACAACCAGCAGATTGGTGATTTGATTTTATTTGTTTCAGAAAAAGTACATATTGCCTGATCACTATGAATAGTCCTGAATTTGGCCAACCCTCTTTTAAAACCATCCAAGCTGGCGGTCATCACTGCGAGTTCCATAGTGCACTGCATGAAGAAAGACTTTCTGTTATCTATCCTGAATTCTGCTTCATTGCAGGTCCACTAGTTCTAGTGTTAGAGAGGGAGGAAACATTTTTCTCTATCAGCTTCCTCCTGGCCATCCATGCCTTATAAGTTTGCCCCTGACTTGTATTTTCTCCAGAGTAAAAGGTCCCCAATGCTGCAACCTTTTCTCACAAGGGAGTCACTCCAACCCTTGATTGTTTGCCCTCATTGGACCATTTGCCATAATGGACCAGCCTCCACTGCGATGTGTATAAAATACCTGGGTAAAGACACTTGACAAAGTCATAAAGACTAGATTCCCTCCCCCTTCCTTGTATCCACACTGAAGTCACTCAGTGAAAAGTGGAATATTTAAGCTCTGCTTGTTACATGTCACTTCCACTTTGCAAAGCCACAGAAATCCCTTTCAGAAAGGAAACACATAGAAGAAATTGGCTGTGTTTGTACCTTTCATGGCAAGTGTTAGTTTTCCTACAGGCACGGATGTGTGTGAGATAAACACATGTGCCATTTAGGCCTCCCCTCCTCCCCCTGCCAATCTTCCAAGCCTTCAAGGTCCTGAAAAAAAGAGAGAGTGGCAGCTAAATTGCCCAGCAGGCCCCATTCCCCTCACTCGATACCCTTTCATTGCAGGTCTGCTCCACGAACAGGTGGCTTTCACACCTAGCAAATATTTCTCTTGCCTGAGTGTTAACAGGGGGAAATCAAATCATTCCCTTTGAGCCTGGAATTTTGATGGGGAGATGTCAGGACTCCTTGCTTCGGAGGGGGCGTGTGACATCTTTCAGCAGAAACATCCATCATTTCTCAGTCGAGAGGGCGGCCTATAAAATATGCTCCTGTGCCTGTTATTACTCGGTCAATTCAAAGGTGTCTGCTTTTTTTAAATAGTCCCTTAGCAATCACACGTGCATCTCCTCCATCTATCATCTCGCTGTCACATCCACCTCAATGGAAGGTGGTATTGAGTGGTGTGGCTAAATGGGGACTGGCAAAGGCAGGATGAACTAGGAAATGTGGCCCCACTCTTAGGGCCTAGTTCACACATGTATCAGATGAGCATGGACAACTGTGTCTGGATATATATATATATATATATATATATATATATATATATGTTGTTGTTGTTGTTTAGTCGTTTAGTCATGTCCGACTCTTCGTGACCCCATGGACCAGAGCATGCCAGGCACTCCTGTCTTCCACTGCCTCCCTGGAAAGCCATTGCTGCCAGTCACTGCACAGCAGTATTCTTCAACCATGGGTCCCTTGATGTTGTTAGACCACAACTCCCATCATCCATGACCATTGGCTAAACTGGCTAGGGATGATGGTAGATGTAGTCCCTCACTGCCTTGGGATCTTTTGATAAAGGATGGTATACAAATCAAACTAATAATAATAATATCTGGGGTGAAAGGCTGATCTAGCTCAATAATGATCTAGATCGACCAATGGTCTGACTCAGTTTCAGGCAACTTCCTGTGTTCTCCACTACAATGAGATGTGTCCTTGGGGATGGGTCATGGCTTGGTGGTAGAGCAGTTGTTTTGCATGCAGAAGGTCTCAGTAGATAAGGCTGGGAGTGTCACCTCCCTGAGATCCCGGAGAGCTGCCACAAGTCAGTGTAGGCAATACTGAGCGAGATGGACCAATGACCTGACTCAGTATTAGGCAGATTCCAATTTTCTTATGGCTGAAGATTGATCCAGTTCATCATCCTGGTCCACAGTAGTCAATGGAGCAGCCTCCACTGTGTGGGAGGAATACCTTTTTTGGTATGTTCCTCCATTAAAAATATAATCCAAACTCCCTTCGTGTAGAAAACTAGCATACAAGGAGGGGAAAGCTATAGCCCAGCACTCTTTCTGCAGATTTTCTGAATGAAGGAAGACTTCTGATGCCGCCAAGGCATTCCAGGAAAGGTGGTCAGTGGGATGTGGTGCAGGGCTCACAGCAAACAGGCTTCCTTCCAGTTGCACTTCCTGGTCAGATCCAACAAGGTTAAGTAGCGATGTTATCCTGAAAGATTTGGAGAAATTTCTTCTCCCCTCCTAAGAATTAATCAGAAAATTTGGGGCCCCATTTTCACAATGAGAGAATACCTTTGGGGAGCCTTAGGAGAAAAATCACTCCTGGGGAGATAACTGTGGATCAGTTGGGGCATCATCAAAGATTTGTGGGTGATAATTAAAGTGATGTTCAAGTTATTCACATAAACTACTCAAAGTATATTCTGGTTTCACTCTCATGCCGTAATAACCCCAACTTCTAGGTCTGGCAAGGTATCAGGGAATAGGAAAATGTGATGCATAAATCACCACAAAATAAATGTCTTCCTTCAAAAGAGCCATCTGAATGCTCATCATTAATCCTCCACCTCTCCTTTAATTACAACAACTATGGTTCATTATATTCCTCACCATCCCCACAGAAGCTACACAACAAAGGATAAGGAGAACATAGCCACAAGCAATCTAAAACAGAGGTGCCCAGCCTTTTTATGCCAATGGACCTATTTGGATTGTTGAGCATGTGCCTTGGACACCACCCCCTCTGGTCACTCCACACTCTCCTTTTCTTGGATCAGTTCTTCCCAAGGGACAGAGAGATAGCACACACACATGCATGTACGCACACACTTTGCTGCTCCAAGGGATCTGTGCAAAGCTAATAGCTTTGGAAGGGACCCCATCCAGCACAACCACCTGCAGCGCAGGACTCTTACTAAAATCACAGATCCAGGAGAATTAACCTGAGTCTTGGAAAGCTCATAAAGCAGAAGGAGGAAATGGGAAAGAGGGTGATTCTTAGTCAAAACAAAAAAAATTCCTTCCAGTAGCACCTTAAAGACCAACTAAGTTAGTTCTTGGTATGAGCTTTCGTGTGCATGCACACTTCTTCATCATAGTGTCGCACATAGGTATTCAGAGGCACACTGTCTTGACAGTGGAGGTAGAACAATAGCCATCATCGACCACTGCCCCCTGGAAGCTTTATATTTCATAAAAGGTATACCTTCAAGAATTAAAAAAATGTTTTTTGTTGTTCTTTAGTCATTTAGTCGTGTCCAACTCTTTGTGACCCCATGGACCAGAGCACGCCAGGAACTCCTGTCTTCCACTGCCTCCCGCAGTTTGGTCAAACTCATGTTGGTAACTTTGAGAACACTGTCCAACCATCTCGTCCTCTGCCATCTCCTTCTCCTTGTGCTCTCAATCTTTCCCAACATCAGGGTCTTTTCTCTTCTCATGAGGTGGCCAAAGTACTGGAGCCTCAGCTTCAGGATCTGTCCTTCCAGTGAGCACTCAGGGCCGATTTCCTTCAGAATGGATAGGTTTGATCTTCTTGCAGTCCATGGGACTCTCAAGAGTCTCCTCCAGCACCATAATTCAAAAGCATCAATTCTTCGGCGATCAGCCTTCTTTATGGTCTCACTTCCATACATCACTACTGGGAAAACCATAGCTTTAACTATACGGACCTTTGTCGGCAAGGTGATGTCTCTGCTTTTTATGATTAATTAAATTTATATGCCACCCTATACCCACAGGTCTCAGGGCAGTTCACAGGAAAAAATTACAATGTAAAAACACAGAATACATAACCAAAATAAAAACAGAAACAACGGAATAACACGCAGCCCCCCCAATCGCTAAGCTCTATTTACTTCCTTTAACTGGATTGCTGATTGGCCAGACCATTGATGCCAATAATGGCCAGCCAGTTGCTTTGATGCTCCATCCTTGCCTGACCAAGCTAATCTCCATGTTGTAATATAAACCCTGTGTGCTTTTTCTCTTTGGTGGGGATTACTCCAGGCTACAGGGTTAATGCCCTAGCCTTTCTTGAAAGTGTTCTGTGGATTATCCACTTCTTAAACGGATTGTCTCTCAAACGACAAGAGTGTTGCTTCTTGATGCCCTTCGTCTTGCATAGACCAGAAAAATGGTAAGCAAAGTGCCTAGCATTGACCTCCTATTTGCTTTCTATGTGATGACTGATGTGAAAGGTTGGTGCATCAGGCTATCCACCTGCTAAATAACTCTGATGTGTGGGATGTAATCCCCTGAGAGCAGTCACGTACAACATTCCTTGTAATGCTAGAAAAGACATGTGGGGAAATTTTGGTCCAGCCAGTTGAAAGCTTCCTGTTTCCTCCTGGCTGGAGCATCCTTCCTTTTGCACGTGATTAGAGGTGGGCATGACCTTACCTGTCCAGGTAACAAAACCAGCTTCTTAGCGTTGAACCAGCTTCTTAGCTAGGAATGCTCCTGCTAGCTTCTCAGCTAGCAGAAGCACTGGGATTATTCCCCCATATGGGGTAGATCCACATGTACGTATTTGTAACTAAGTCTGCCTTCAGGAATCCAACTGTGAACTGATGTGAGTAAACTTCTTTTATTGACTTTGAATAAGATTGCCGTGTGTTTATTTTTTAAAAGAGGGATTAAAGGGAACTTACCAGGAATATACAATTCAATACGGAATTGCATAACAGTGAGAGGCTTACACAAACCTGCAACCAGCTATCTGCTGTGCGTGTAAGAAGGGGAGTGTAAACTCTGCTAAGTAAAGAAACTTGCTAGCGCAAGTTAGGAAAGATATTAATAAACAATATATCCTCTCCTGCCACCCTGAACATTCCCACATGATGAACTTTGTTTTTCTGGATTCATATTCAATGCTCCATTCTGTTCTGGTGGTTTCTGCTGCTGCTATAGTTTAGAGTCCTGTGCTGAAGGGGGTGTGACCTGATGAACTTTGGGGATCCCTTCCAACATGATGATTTCCTCAGTGACTTGATGAGTCTACAATAATTCAACGCAGTCCTTGGAACAATTTCACATGGGAGTGAAGTTGCTCAGAGAAGAAAGGAAAAGGGAGCAAATAATATTAAATCTTCCTTTCTTCTCTCGCTTCATTTTACTAATTCTTTACCCTCCCCAAAAGAAACTCATACTGAGGAGAGACTGATAAAGGACTGGCCAAGTTAAAAAAAGTATCAGATCCATCCATTCCAAAAGAATGCCACCCAACTCAAGAAGAAAAGCTTCCCCTGGGAACCCTTTATATATTGATCCTTTCATTTATGTCCTTAAAAAAACCCACACCCTTAATTTTCAACCCTGGCTGCTCTTAAATTTGCCTTCCTTCCGCTTCTGGTCTCTGTAATGTGAACATTACTCCATTTCTGGCATTTAAGCCAGGAGTCCATTCTCCATTCAGCAGGTTCAAACAAATACCACTTCGATATATTTAATATAAGTAGTGCTCTGTAATATGGGTAATGGTTCCGGGGGTCTGCAAGGAGGTAGTGGGCACCCCGCTCCAGCAGACAATGCTATGCAAGGCTTTGATTGAATTGCTGGAAGCTGCCTTGGCTTCCAAGTCGCCCTTGGCCTTTCCCGACGTCCTTGGGATGCTTGTAAATTTTCATTTGAAGGCTGTCTGAACCCCCTACGCTCCCCAGGTCCAGAAGTCCCAGCTCAGGAGGCTGCCGTATTTTACAGACGGATCCCCGAGGCTGAGAGACAGCCAGTCGATGCCTCACAGGAAGTCCATGAATCACTTACGTATCCTAAACAAGTTGCCCTGAAATTAATGGGACTCATTTTCAACTAGTAAATTTATTCGATTGGCTTATTTTCAGGGAGGACCATAGCTCACTACAGAAAATAAGGAGGACCCTGCTGGATTAGACCAAAGGCACATCTAGTCCAATTTCTTGGTGGCCAACCAGACCCTTCTGGGAAGCCCAGAGGCACGACTATGGCATGATCCCACTGTTACCCCCTCCCACTGGGACTGGTAATGTTGGGGCACATTGCCTCTTAATGGCTACTAGCCATAATGCCTATATACTACCTCCACTGTTTGATGTAATAATGCACCTGAACACCAGTTGCTGGAAACTGCAGGAGAGGAGAGGGCTCTTGTGCTGAGGTCCTGCTTGATGTTTTTCCACAGGCACCCTGTGAGAACAGGATGCTGGACTAGATGGGCCATTGGCCTGATCCAGCAGACTCCACTTATGTTCAAATGTTCTTTTGATACTTCTGGATGTAACACACAGTCATCCACATGACCTTTCTGATTCCAGAGAGTGATTCAAGCTCAAGCCACCCTCTGGCATCTCTAGGTTAAGAAGGCTTCTTCCAGAGATTTTGGAGACTCCGTTCCTGCTTGCTGGCTTACCCTGGGCATCTGTCTGGGGACCATGAGAAAAGGGTGTTCACCTAGATCAGCGTTTCTCAACCTGTGGGTCCCCAGATGTTGTTGGACTACAACTCCCATCATCCCTGAGCTCTGGTCTTGCTAGCTAGGGGTGATGGGAGTTGTAGTTCAACAACATCTGGGGACCCACAGGTTGAGAAAGGCTGACCTAGATGGACCTTTGACCTGATCCAGTAGGACCCTTCCTATGAGAGCAACTCCATTACTAAAGATTGCAGCAAATGAACAGACTACTGCAACCCCAAGTGCACCAGGATAGGATTCCCAAACAATAATATTCCGCTGTAATGTGTTCTACGTGGGGCTACCTTTGAAGGTGACTCGGAAACTTCAACTAAGCCAGAATGTGGCAGCTAGACTGGTGCCTGGGAGCAGGGGCAGAGGAAGGGGTGTGTGGTGGGGGCGGACTGCCCCTGGTGTCTTCACTGATGGGGGTGACATTTGGTAGTCATGGGTGGGCTGTGAGCTGAATGTCCGCCATTGGTGGCTCACTCTGCCCCTGGCTGCAGGGCGCATGTGCTGCTCCATGCACCCGAGCAGCTAGCCTGTGCCTGGGAGGGCACCCTCCACTGCTTCGAAGGCCTTCTGGTGGTTTCCTCACTGTGAGACATGAAGCTACAGGGAGCCAGGTAGGCGGCCTTCTTGGTAGTCACCCCTGCCCTGTAGAATGCCCTACCGTCAGATGTCAAACACATAGGTAGTTACAGTATGTGATTTTTAAAAGACACCCGAAGGCATCCCTGTTCAGGGAAGTTTTTAGTGTGTGATGTTGTATAGTGCTTTTACTGTTTTTGTTGGGAATGGCTGGGGCAACCCAGTCAGATGGGCAGTGTATAAGTAATAAGTTAATACAGTCATACCTTGAGTTGAATGTGCTTCAGGTTGAGCACGTTCGAGTTGCACTCCGCAGCAACCCGGAAGTAACGGAGCGCGTTACTTCCGGGTTTCGCCGCTCGCGCATGAGCAGATGCTCAAACTGATGTCACGTGCATGTGCGGAAGTGGCAAAACGTGACCCACGCACGCGCAGATGCGCAATTGCGTCTTACATTCTGTTCGGGATGCGAATGGGGCTCCAGAACAGATCCCGTTCGCATCCCGAGGTACCATTGTAATAATAACAATAAGCATAGAAGTTATATTGTAACACAAAATGGATTTTAACATGGAAAAGGAACTTCCTGCACAGGCTGGGGATTCTGGCTGCTTTACAATACATCACTTTATGCGCAGGACCAGAAGTTTGCCTTTACTGCAAAACTGCACACAATAGGGGTGGGGGAAGGGAATCGCAGAATATTGATTATAGGATGAATGAACAGGAAAGCACAGGGGTCTTTTCCTGAGTAAAATCTGAGGCAAAAAAACAAAAGCCAGAATACACAGCCCTGGACAAAACTGGAAAAGGGACCATTAGGTATGGAGAAGAAATGTGGATGAGCCCCCACTGCTAGCCCCCACTGCTAGACTTCAGCACTAGATCATCGGAAAGCCAGGAGACTGAAGCTGGCCACTTCTTCCCAGTTTTTAAAAACTGGTAAGCAAGTAGAGAGATGCTTGAGCCGACCATTGATCCCCCTAGTTCTCCATTGTCGTTGTCGTCTTCTTCTTCTTCTTCTTCTTCTTCTTCTTCTTCTTCTTCTTCTTCTTCTTCTTCTCCTCCTCCTCCTCCTCCTCCTCCTCCTCCTCCTCCTCCTCCTCCTCCTCCTCCTCCTCCTCCTCCCTCCTCCCAACCAGTGCCAGATTTACATATAAGCTAAGCAAGCTATAGCTTAGGGCCCCATTCTCTTGGGGGCCCCAAAAAAAGTTTAAAGGGGAAAAAACTGGATGTACATTTCCAAAATATAAGATAAAAAACAAATAAAATAAAACCTACATACAGCAACAGTGTTTTGTATTGTGTTGTTTAGGCTCGTAAGATGTAAGTAATTGGCCCTGCCTGCTTGTATTAACTACAATTGCATTGTACAGGTTATAACACTTAATTTCATATTAATAAAGCTATTTATAATTATTAGTAGTTTGCATCATATATCACCTATTATTATTATTTCATGTTATAGCAAGTTTCTAGAGACTAGATTATGAGTCTTTGAAAATTATGTTTCTAAAGGAACTTTTGTCATTGCCAAATGTCAATGTGTTTGCATTATTAGGTTTGTTATGAATAAAAAAACCATTTTAAGTTAGAGCTTAATAATTATTTCACTGCTAATATACTTCTTAATTGTATTTCAGTTTAACAATTACCTTGATAAATCACATATAAATAGATACCTATTAAGTCCATAAATTGCCATATAGCATATATTCAACACAAAAAACAGCGACAATTGGTTGTTGACAAAGGACAGCTGGACATATGAAGGCCCCGTTACCTTCAGTAGCTTAGGGGCCTCATCAAACCTAAATCCGGCCCTGCTCCCAGCCATAGATTTGCTCGGATGCCCAGCTTGCGGGCTCTTCCTCAACCTCCTCCTCCTCCTAACCATAGGATTGCCCAGCTTATGGACAACCCAGGACTACCTGCAATGAGATACTTCCGTGGACAGAACTCTGGGCTAGGTGGACCTTCGCCCTGATCCATCAGGGCTCTTCTTATGACTCCAAGGGAGAGTCGTCCCTCCATCTTATTATAATACCTGCCAGATCCCTAGAGGGGTGCGGGGCTTCCTCTTAGGAATTTAGACTGTGCTCCGAGCGAGATCTGGGCAACCAAGAATCACTCTCGTCCAGTGAAATGGGAGAGGAGGCGAGCAGCCTAAGACCAAGCAAAGCATACTCTCCCCACCCCCCCACCCCGCGCCTCACTTCCCAGCGGAGCAAATGTCTTATGTCTCCCCCTCTCCCTCCCCCGGAAAGAGGGTATTTTGTCCACATTACGTGTTGGAAAGGCAAAGCCAGGATACATAACTTGGAAATTATAAAAGGAAGTAAATCCATCAAAGCAAATTCTTTGGGGAATACAATTAGGCGCGGGGGCGGCGCGGCGCGGCTGCGGGGAGGGGGTGTGCGTCCGCGAGACAAAGGCGCCCACATTGGAAAGCAGCGCCGTCGATGAGTGACGATACGCAGGCGAGCTGGCTGTGCAGTCGCGGGCAGTCTGTGTGTGTGTGGAAAGGAGGAGGTCGAGCTGAAACCGGGGGCGGGGGGGGGGGGGTGGAAATCAACAAATGTGATTTGGAGGAGACGCTGGAAAGCAAACCAAATCGATGTAAACTCATTTGGGCTTGAAAGGGGATTTGAAAAGGGTTTTAGACTTCCTCCTGCAGACATCCAGAGCAACCTCAGCGCATCACTTACCTCTTTCAGAGGTTCTGACTTAACAACCCTTCCTTTCCCATTTCTTTCCTTCCTTCCTTCCAAATGGCTCTGTGTGTCTGGCTGTTAACCAGAAAGTTGGTGGTTCGAGCCCGCCCAGGGCTCCTGCATTGCAGAGGTTTGGACTAGATGACCCTTGGGGTCCCTTCCAATTCTATTATTCCTTCCTTCTTCCGTCCCTCCCGCCCAATTTCAAAACTGTGTAGAGAAAAATCGACCTACCCAGTAAAACAATATCAACAATACCATGCCACCCACCCTAATAGAAAACTCTTAATCCCAATCCCATAACCACAGCGATCTTATGCCATCTGCCAATATTGGTGGCCTGGCTAAAGAGTTAACTTCCCATGCAAAGCGACGAAAGCCCCGCGCTGCTTAATTTGGAGTGGGCCGTGCCTTTCTCAGTGCGTGATCTGGCAACGCTTTCCCCAGCGATGAGGACTAGTCACAGCCTGTCTCAGCCCAATGGCTAGGGATGGAAGAGCTATAAATGAACAAGGCATTAGATCGTATTTACATTTATTCTGGGAGATGCTTGCTGCTTAAGCGGGGAAAGGGAGTTAAGAGGTGGAGACAGGATACAGATAAAGCCTTCTTTTACAATGGAAACACGCGCATCCTCCAGAATTTTTGTCTTTTAAAAGTCCTGGATGGTGGCTGGAGGTGGGGATATTTACATACGCTGTGAAGAGAGATCTCTTGTGGTTATAGGGTGGGAAAACACTTTCCTGTTAGCCTGGAATACTCCCCCCCCCCTCATATATTACCATTTATATCTCGCCTTTCCTCCAAGAAACTCAAGGGGAGTTCCTCCCGCGATGCGTATTAGTCTCACAACAACCCTGCGAGGTAGGTTGGGCTGAAAGAAAGCAACTGGGCTGAGGTCACTCATTGAGCTCCATGGTTGGAAGGTGTCCAAAACAGGACTAGACTTGTACAAGACTCCAGCCACTATACCTTACCTCACCACACTGCACCTTCTCATTACTCAACAATTTCCCAAGAAAATGTTCTGGCCGAGGTGTTTCAGGAATAAGAGGTGGCAAAGGAGGATCCTAAGTAAAGGAAGCTGCCAATCAGACCACGGGTCTGTGGGTTAAACCACAGAGCGTAGGACTTGCCGATCAGAAGGTCAGCAGTTCGAATCCCCGCGACGGGGTGAGCTCCCGTTGCTCGGTCCCAGCTCCTGCCCACCTAGCAGTTCGAAAGCACGTCAAAGTGCAAGTAGATAAATAGGTACTGCTCTGGCAGGAAGGTAAAAGGCATTTCCGTGCGCTGCTCTGGTTCGCCAGAAGCGGCTTAGTCCTGCTGGCCACATGACCCGGAAGCTGTACGCCAGCTCCCTTGGCCAGTAAAGTGAGATGAGCGCCGCAACCCCAGAGTCAGTCACGACTGGACCTAATGGTCAGGGGTCCCTTTTACCTTTACCTTATTAACTATGAACTCCGTAAGTACAAAATGTTGGCACCAGTTTGGAGGGGATCCCAACAGTTAATGCTAATATAATCTACACTATCTGATTTCAGACGAGGAATCTTCTCTTAGTCCTACCTGGGATTTGAACCATGGACCTTCTGCATGCAAAGCAGGTGTTCTACCCCTGAGCTATGGCCCTGCCCTTAAAACACTGCAGCATAGCAGGCTGCCTCAAAGCTCAGGTCCATCTAACTCAATAATTGTCTATACGGATCGGCAGTGGTTTTCCAGAAGTTCAGACAGGGCTTTCGTCATCCCTATCTGGCCATGCCGGGGACTGAACCCCGGATCTTCTGTGCAAAGCTTAACATAACCCAGTCAAGATCCTGTTCTGTATTGGTGTAGTAGGACAAATGGTCATCGCTTGTCCATGTTACTATGGGCTAATGGTACAAGTATCTTAGAATCCCCAAAACCTAAAGTCGATGCTTTATTGACTGAATAGCAGCAAATCGAAATAACTGAATGATGGACATTTCGAGGGGATTTGATGATGGTGATGATAATAATCCCCTCCAGTTTCAAATGATCCAGCCAAAGTTAAGCCCGTTTTAGGCTACAATCCCATTAACTTCAGTAGGTTTTAGTTTTGAGTAGAAAGGAACGGGGGATAGTATTAAATTCCATTCGTTTTTATAGGAAGGGCTGCAATCTTGTACTCGTTTACCACTACTGAACACTGGGAATTACTTCTGAGTAGACATGCGTAGGATTGCTCTGTTGCCAGCAGTTTAGGGGGCGCGGGTGGGTTTTTGGAATGAGTGGGGGGTAAAATGGATTTTAATAAAGCTCAACGCTGGCTGCATCGCGCTCCCACCGTTGAAGGAAGTCTACAGAGGATGCATTCTGGTAGAAGGCGAAAGTTAAAGATTATCACCATGACTACTCAGAAGTAAGCCCTGTTGAATTAAACGGGGCTTACCAGCATTCTTAACAGCATTCCTAAACAAATTTTGGGTGTTGGGATTTTTTTTTGGGGGGGAGCCCCATTTTGTTCATTTCATTTGAATGTAGTATGTCGAGTATCCCGGGGGTCTAGTAGTGCCCAACTGAGAAGGAGAACATAGAGGAACGTTCTTTGAAATCCAGAAACTCTCTTCCCATGTAGCTGTCTAAAAACAGTAGCTGAGTGAGGCTGGGCTGTGTGCTGAGAATTGCAGCGTTGTCAGCTATTAAGAGGACTGAAGAGTGAGGATTACAATCCCGGCTATCATCTTCATCATCATTATCATTATAAGCATTAACATTTATATCCCCCACCTTTTCTCCAAGGAGCTCAACTGTTCAGGGTTCCCCATCCCCACAGGAGGCTGGGCTTAAAGCGCAAAGCCTCACAGCGAGCTCCGTTGTCGACAGGGAATTCGAACCCCGATCTTCAAGATCCCATTCAAACACCCTAACTGGGTTGTAACAACGACCCTTCCATTAGCACCTACTTAATAACATCGTTCCCCCTCAAACGGCCGCTCTGGACAAAACTTCCCAGGCCTGCTCCGACTCCACAGAAAGGGGTTTTTTTTTGCTCCGGTTTTACTCCCTCCCTAAAGAGTAGTCACCGTTCTCCATTGTGTGTGTGGGGGGGGGGGGGGGAGGGAAGCACACTGTGCTGTGTTACCTGTTGAGTTTCACCTAGCTGCTGCAAAACCCGGGAGATTTATTTGCTTAAACTGAGCAAGATTCACAGGTGACGCGAATTCGACAGAATTCGAAACAAAGTCTGTGATGTAAAAGAGGAGGAGGTGATGGTGTAAGGTGTTCCCGGAAGCTGATGGAGTCTTTTGCCAGAGTTTCACAAGGCGTCCTGGCTATAGAGATAGGTTATCCTCCTCCTCCTCCTCCTCCTCCTCCTCTTCTTCTTCGGCCATCACTCGTAGCCAAGTAAGATTGTCTTCAATGATCACGGTTTTAACAGTGAGTCCGTAAGTGACTGTGAAGGCCAATTCTGGATCTACATGTCCTTTCACAGTGGGGACATAGGTTTTGCAGTGGGAATTGATCATGGTGAGGATTTGCCAAATGTGTCTTCCTCTTAGCACGTTTCTTCCTTTTGTCCTGAGTTGAGCGGCTTCAAAGTCCATGACACCTTTGGTAAAGGCTGTTCTCCAATTGGAGCGCTAGCAGGCCAGTGTTTCCCAATTGTTGGTGTTTACCCTACATTTTTAAAGATTTGCCTTGAGAGTCTTTAAACCTCTTTTGTTGACCACCAGCATTATGCTTTCCATTTTTAAATTCGGAATGGAGTAGTTGCTTGGAAGACGAGAATCAGGCACCCGCACAACACCACCACTCCAACAAAGCTGATGTTGAAGAATCATTGCTTCACTGGTGATCTTTGCTTCTTCCAGTACAGTGGCATTAGTTCCAGTACACCTGTCTTCCCAAGTGATATGTAGAATTTTTCAGAGACACCGTTGATGGAATCATTCGAGGAGTTGGAGATGGCGTTTGTAAGTGGTCCATGTTTCCTAAGGTTGGTAGTACAATAGCTTTGTAAACAAGCATTTTGGTTGCCATGCGAATATCCTGGTCCTCAAACACTCTGCACTTCATTCGTGAGAAAGCTGCACTCCCAGAGCTCAGGCGATGCTGGATTTTGGCATCAATGTTGCCCTTGTGGAAAAGTAACTGCCCAAGTAGGAGAAGTACAGTGGTACCTCGGGTTAAGTACAGTACTTAATTCGTTCCGGAGGTCCGTTCTTAACCTGAAACTGTTCTTAACCTGAAGCACCACTTTAGCTAATGGGGCCTCCTGCTGCTGCCCCACCACCGGAGCCTGATTTCTGTTCTTATCCTGAAGCAAAGTTCTTAACCTGAAGCACTATTTCTGGGTTAGTGGAGTGTGTAACCTGAAGCATATGTAACCTGAAGCGTATGTAACCCGAGGTACCACTGTAATCGACACTGTCCAGCGTTACACCATTGAGTTAGATTAGTCGTGCTGCAGAGGAGTTGTTTTGTGCTTGGTGCAGCACTTTGGTTTTTTGGATGCTGAGTGATCGGCCAGGCTTTTGGTAAGCTTTTAGTAAGCATTTAGGATGGTTTGGAGGTCATCCTCTGAGTGTGCACACACTACGTTGTCATCAGCATACTGAAGCTCTATGACGGAAGTTATGGTAACCTTACTCTTGCTTTCAGTCTACTCAGGTTAAAGAGTTCTCCAACATGCTCAGGGGCAAACCAAGTAAGGACAGGTTCCAACCCAAAGCAAGCATGTTTAGAGCGCTAGTCTTAAACTCTCTTACTAGAGATTAAGTCCTGTGAAACTTGGAGGGACTTAAATACGCACACTTAGGATTCTGAGTGAACACGTTTAGGATAGCGCAGCAGTTTTTATGGGTGGCCCCAAGGGGAGATGAAGACTATAGCCCTGCCAGCGTGTCTGGGAGTAAGTCCCCAATGGACCACTTGGACTTTGAAGTGCTACTTGCAAAGGTGACTTGAAAGATGCTAAAGCATCTGCCATGGATGATTTAGCTGAGATTCCTGCACTACAGGGGGTTGGACTAGATGACCCCTGGGGTCCCCTTCCAACTCTACAACTCTATGATTCTATGATTCTACTCCACAGCAAAGGGTTAGGGTTGCAACTTATTCTTTCCTTCCACTTTTTTTTAGTAAGCAGAAATGACTTCCTTCTTCCATCCTATTCACCTTCCGCTCCTCCTTCCTATTCACAATCTTATTTCCTTCCTATTCAATACCTTCCTTCCTTCCTTCCTTCCTTCCTTCCTTCCTTCCTTCCTTCCTTCCTTCCTTCCTTCCTTCCTTCCTTCCTTCCTTCTCTTCTTGCCCCCAAACGGATGACTCCTTTCCCCACCTTCCTTCCTTCCCCGCGCGACCCCTCTCGCGCCTTGGCCCTTTCCTCTCGTTCCATTAAGCCGACGGCTTGTTCCAGCTCATTTCCGTGCCTCCCTTCTCGTTTTAAGAGCTCTCCAAGAGTCTGCAGGGGAAATCCTCCAAGAACTCGATTTCTGTCAAGATTATTTTTCATTAGCTTGATTTGAACAGTTACACAAATAATTTTTAATCCGGTTCAGCGAGGGGGCAAAAGCCTCTAAGACTTTTCCCTCCCTCCCCTTCGAGTCACTCATGTTGCCTCGTATAGGACGAAGGGAGCCGTCGTCGTTGAGTGAGGCCTGAGACTTTCCTTTAAGTTTTTCTTTGGGGTGGGGGTGGGGGCGTGGGAGATGAAACCACAACACAGCGATCTCTCGCAGGCTGCACGTGAAAGTCAGGGTTCTCGCTCTGTGGAGAGGCTGGGGTCATCTAGCCATGCTCCACACCTCTCAGTTTAACGGAGGGGGACCCTGTTCCCTAAATGACCCCAAATGCAGGTGGGTCGAGGAGCTCTTACCAACACACACTGCAAATGCAAGAGAAAAGTTTTTCATGGAGAAGGTCCCGGCTTCAGCTTCCAGCATCTCTAGGTTAGGGCTGGGAGAAACACCTGTCTGAAACCATGGAGAGCCTTTGTCACTTAATGTAGACAATGCTGAGCTAGTAATAACCAACAATATGACTCAATACAGGAAGCCCACAACTTACACACATTTAATTTGTGTGCATTCAACTTTACATGTGTGGTGATTTTTTTTTTAAAAAAATAAGGGTGGAAAGGGAGCAGGGTTCCTGGAAAAATGGTTAGCAATCCCACCCACTATCAAACCCAATGTGCTTTGACTATACACAATTTTGATTTCAGGCATGATCCCCCCCCATAAGTTGCACACCTATTGCATTAGGCAGCTTCCTATGCTCCAGAAGTGATGTAGCCTTCTTGCCCACTGGTGGAACAGCCTGCCAGACTTAGGTTTTAAGATGAGGGATCTCCAAGAGGGATCTTCAACTGAAATCTCTCAGCCGGTCTCTGTCTCCAACTTTCATCGTTTTCATCGTTTATGCATTTTCAGTAGTAAATTTCAGATAAATTATCTAACTGAAAAGAACCCCCTATTCCCCCTTTCTCATTCATCTCATGTGTATGTATTAGGAACATAGAGGTATTTAAACAAATCACGTGGAGATGCCAGTTGAAGCTAATAGGTAATATTATGCACATTGTCTCAACAGATCACTCGAGATAATACCTCGTCATGGTGATTCTGATGTGCTGAATAAAAATATACCATGTTCCCTCAAAGTTATCATTGGAATTTTTTTTAGTGCTTTAAGTTTGGTGCTGTGGTCTAAACCACTGAGCCTAGGGCTTGCGGATTGGAATGTCGGCGGTTCGAATCCCTGCGACGGGGTGAGCTCCCATTACTCAGTCTCAGCTCCTGCCAAACTAGCAGTTCGAAAGCATGCCGGTGCAAGTAGATAAATAGGTACCACTCTGGCGGGAAGGTAAACAGCATTTCTGTGCGCTGCTCTGGTTTCACCAGAAGCGGCTTAGTCATGCTGCCACATGTCCTGGAAAAACTGTCTGCAGACATACGTCGGCTCCCTCGGTGAGTAAAGTGAGATGAGCACCTCAACCCCAGAGTCGTTTGCGACTGGAGTTAACTGTCGGGGTCCTTTACCTTTAAGTTGCTTAGATGGTTTTTCCACTAGCATAGTGTTCGAGATCTCGTACCATGCCTCCAGTGTCAAAATAAGCAGTTGCCTTCCAATTTTGAGCTGAAACTTGTCCTGCAATCATATGAACTGCCTTTGCCGTTGCATCGCCACTTTTGGCCCTTTTCATTTACAGTGGTACCTTGGTTTAAGAACAGCCCTGTTTATGAACAATTTGGTTTATGAACTCCACAAAACCGGAAGCAGTGTTCTGGTTTGCAAACTTTACCTTGGTCTAAGAATGGAAGCCAAACAGTAGAAGGGCACCAGCGGTGGGAGGTCTCATTAGGGAAAGCGCGCCTCAGTTTTAGAACAGTTTCAGTTTAAGAACGGACTTCTGGAAGGGATTAAGTTCGTTACATGGTTGGTGGGGATTTGGCAAGCATAGCACAACTCTGATGATCTAATCTACACCCACCCATGCCCTATACAACTCGCAAGCGTTTCTGAAGCACCCCAAAACATTAAATATTCAAACCACCTTGCACTAATTCAGCAGGCCCCTGCTGTGAAAACGATCCTCCTTTTGCCGGAATCCAACTTTTGATCTAATTTGTTGCCCCATCCAACTTGACTTAAAGAGTAAAATGGGGCATTCAGTTGACATCAATCAAGGCTCAGTCTGGGGAGGCATGAGGATAGAATATCAGAGAGGTGACCAAGCATGCCACATGATTCAAATCAACTCAGCATTGATTAATTGGGTTCAGTCAGAGTTTCTGGATCATAACAACTGTTGTTCTCCTTCACGTAACATCAACAGGGCCTTGAAAGGGAGAGTATCCATTTCCATCCTGCTCCATATAGGCGTGTGGTTGCATTAAGACAATCATTTTGTATTAAACCTTTAAAGGCTGGGTGAGTTTTAGACAAACTCAATTTGCTCAAGATGGCCCGAAGGGTGATTAGACAACGTTGGCTCCTTCCCTTCATCAAGGAGATTATATATATATATATATATATATATATGCAATGTTTTGACATATGGAAAGGATGCGTGTGTTTCGAGGAAGGGGGGGAATGCAACTGAAGATGGTTTTGAAAACTGAAGATGGTTTTGAAAAAAGATACAGAAAAGGGAAAGCATTTGGAAGCGTCAACTATGCATGAAACAATGTTGAGATATATATATATATATCTCCAAGATTTGATGAAACAATCACGACGTGCCAACATTAATGAAGCACAGAGGAGAGAGGGAGAGACTAAAAGCCCTGTTGGAAGGTAACTGTGGAGTGGGCTTCTGAGATGGTTGGATCCTGCTGGAGAAAATTCCCTATGGATCGCAGGGATCTACTACGTATATAAGGAATATAGTGGGCTCTCATATAGGTAAAGGTAAAGGTACCCCTGCCCGTACAGGCCAGTCTTGCCAGACTCTAGGGTTGTGCGCTCATCTCACTCTATAGGCCGGGAGCCAGCACTGTCCGCAGACACTTCCGGGTCACGTGGCCAGCGTGACAAGCTGCATCTGGCGAGCCAGCGCAGCACACGGAACGCCGTTTACCTTCCCGCTGGTAAGCGGTCCCTATTTACTACTTGCACCCGGGGGTGCTTTCGAACTGCTAGGTTGGCAGGCACTGGGACCGAACGACGGGAGCGCACCCCGCCGCGGGGATTCGAACCGCTGACCATGTGATCGGCAAGTCCTAGGCACTGAGGTTTTACCCACAGCACCATCCGCGCCCACAGCGCCACCCGCGCTCTCATATATCTATATCTTAATCATCATCATCATCATCATCATATATTCAATTTTGAAAACTTAAGCACATTAACTTCGAATTGAATTTATGTTTCTCTTGCAAAACGAACAAGGTGACTTCCCACACTTACCTCCGTCGGGTTTTTCTTCCCACCTGCATTATATGTCAAACTATATCTAATAAATATTTCCTCTTCTACATTTATTTTCATTCTCAGTTTGCTGCTCATAATTCAAATCCTGCCTGCAATTTCATTTGACTGTAATTCTTTCTCAAATCTTACAAAAAGGGCTTTCCATTCTTCAATTAAAAAACAAAAACAAAACTCAGTCACTTTGGTCTCTCACTCTTGCTGTCAATTTTTCTTTATAAACCTTAATAAAATGTATTAAAAAACAACAACAAACCAGCCCACCCCTGAATTCTTGCTTTCAGCTTCACCAGTTCCACATGGTCCATTAGTTTTGCAATCTATTCCTCTTTGGTTGGGACTCCCCCCCCCCCTTCCAATTCTGCACATATGGGATTCTGGCAGCTGTTGTTGCACACGTAAATAGCTTACTCATATTCTTTGGGACATTGGGATAAGGTGGGCTCTCAAATAACCAGGTCCTGAGCTGTACAGGACCTTCTATGTTATTACCAACACCTTGAATTTGGCCTGGTAGCAGATGGGTAGCCAGTGCAAATCCTGCCCCTACAGGGAACCTCACCACCACGTTCAGCACCAGCTGCAGTCTCACATAAGAGTGCATCGCAATAATCAGACTGAAGTTACCAATATGTGGACAATTGTGGTCAAGCTACCCTATCCAGGAATGGTTGTAGCTGTCTTACCAACCAAAACTGGTAAAAAGGTGGATGTTGCGCTTTCCCCTTGATGCATGGTCCATGATTGGGAGTACAGTGGTACCTTGGTTCTCAAACGCCTTGGTACTCAAACAGCTTGGAACCCAAACACTGAAAACCTGGAAGTAAGTGTTCTGGTTTGTGAACTTTCTTTCGGAAGCCGAACGTGCTCCGTTTTGAGTGCCACACTTCTGTTTTGAGTGTTACGCTGAGGTCTGTCTGTTTTTGCTATTCATTTTGCGTTTTTGTTTTTGCGGCTCTTTCTTTTGTTTTTGTGACTGTGCGGAACCCAGTTCAGCTACTGATTGATTGTGTGACTGCAGTACATTGTTTATTGCTTTCATTTCATGGATCAACGGTCTCGTTAGATAGTATGATTCATGTTAAATGGCTGTTTTAGGGGTTGTATATAAAAGTCTGGAACAGATTTATCCATTTTGCATTACTTTCTATGGGAAAGTGTGCCTTGGTTTTGGAACGCTTTGGTTTTGGAACGGACTTCCAGAACGGATTAAGTTTGAGAACCAAGGTACCACTGCACCGGCTTAAAATATGGGGGGGGGGGTTTTCAGGTAAGCTCTGCCTTGCATAATCAATCACATGATTTGAATGGCACCCCATTTGAATGGCAATGCCCATTCAAATGCCCATTGGAGGGGGGGGAGCTGCCCCCTCAAATATTTTACTGGGTGGGCTGAATACCCCTTGGCCCCTAGGAGTTGGCTCCTATGCTGGCTTATTTAAGGTAAACAGAATGGTGAGTGGTACAATGAGAGAGAGAGACAGGGGGAAGTGGTTTCGCTTCCTCCTGAAAATAAAGTCACAGAGTAGTGAGGACCATTGTTACCCCATTCTGAGTGACAGCATCTTTCCGTGAAATCTAAAGCTGTACTCCCCCCTGTCTCTCTCCCTGTTTCAACCCCCCACCCAAATCCCTCTACTTGATCTGAAAGGTTTTCTAATAAAATAGAGATGTAACTCTATCTGCAATAAGTGCAGCAAATGTTCAATGGATAACATGTAATTAATAACAGAAATGCTTCTCTCTTATTAAAACGGGGGGCCTCCTTTAGCCTTTCACCTCCATATAAGTGTCTCTCTCTGGTTTTATGATGGCAATGGACAACATTATTGTGCGAGCCTACGTGCGTGTGTGTCTGTGTCTGGCAAAAAAAAAAAAAAAAAGGTTCACATAATTTTGGCTGAGATTGACTTGGTTGTGGTTGGTTTCCGTCTCTCTCTCTCACCCCCCCCCCCCCGGGTATATTCTTATTTTATTTGCTCCTAGTAGTTTATAGGGAGGCTGTCCGCCGGATGAACTCAATCAGTGTATGAAAGCAAGCCTTGTCCTTTGAGTCAAGATCCTGTCTATGGACTTCAATGCAACTGTATCTATTTACACACAAACAGACCACGAGGGGAAGAGAAGGCACATGTGAGCAGTTGTGTTAGTGAAACAGGGGCAGTAGGACAGGGATGTGCTCAGTCTATTGCACTGCCAAGCACCTGAGAACGTATCAATATTTATGCGTGCAACAATGGTTTTACAAAAAGCTGTGGCCAATTGTTTTCCTATAGGGAACATGCACTTCCTTGCGACATAGCATTGACCATATTTTTTGCTCTATAAGACTCACTTTTTCCCTCCTAAAAAGTAAGGGGAAATGTGTGGGCGTCTTATGGGGCGAATGCAGGCTGCACAGAAGCCAGAACAGCAAGAGGGATTGCTGCTTTCACTGCGCAGCGATCCCTCTTGCTGTTCTGGCTTCTGAAATTCAGAATATTTTTTTTCTTGTTTTCCTCCTCCAAAAACTAGGTGCGTCATGATCTGGTGCGTCTTATAGAACGAAAAATACGGTAATCCCATTTTGGAAGCCATTCCAACTTCAGAATCTCTTGGGACAGCATCACTGCAGAACAATGAAGACCCCTGTAAATACATCTGTGAAAGAGGCTTTGCTTTCTATTGGTTTGATCTGTGCAGGGTGTTTGTGAGATGACGGCTGTGTGCATTTTTTAAAAAAAAGTTTATAGGGCATCTTCCAGTTTAGAAGGACTCCAAAGAGGATCCTACAGTAACACGCAGCACAATGCTCTGAGCAATCGGTAGCTGTGGAGGTTGGTCTGAAAGGGCATTTTAGAGTTGGATAAGGTTCAGAAAGAGGGACGTGGGTAGCGCTGTGGGTTAAACCACAGAGCCTAGGACTTACCGATCAGAAGGTTGGTGGTTCGAATCCCCGCGACGGGGTGAACTCCCGTTTCTCGGTCCCTGCTCCTGCCAACCTAGCAGTTTGAAAGCACATCAAAGTGCAAGTAGATAAATAGGTACCACTCCAGCGGGAAGGTAAACGGTGTTTCCGTGCGCTACTCTGGTTCGCCAGAAGCGGCTTAGTCATGCTGGCCACATGACCCGGAAGCTGTACGCCGGCTCCCTCAGCCAATAAAGCGAGATGAGTGCCGCAACCCCAGAGTCGGCCACGACTGGACCTAATGGTCAGGGGTCCCTTTACCTTTACCTTTAAGGTTCAGAAAAGGGAGACCCAAATGATCAAGGGGGCGGAATGACTCCCCTACAAGGGAAGGTTGAAGCTTTGGGGATTTTTTTTAACTTTAGAGAAAAGGTGATTAAGAAGGGACATCATTATAAAATGAGGCATGGCATGGAGAAAGTCAATAGAGAATAGCTTTTCTCCCCCTCTCTTAAAATTTGAACTTGGGGACATTCAATGAAGCTGGATGATGGGAGATTCAGGACAGATTTTTTAAAAAGTCCATATTCATATGGAACTTAAACTATGGAACTTGCTCCCACAGGACGCAGTGATGGTCACCAATCTAGATAGTTTTAAAAGAGGATTGGACAAATTAATGAAGGATTGGACTATCAATGGTTACTAGCAATGATGGCTATCATCTACTTCCATGGCTAAAGGTTGTTATGCTTCTAACTACAGTGGTACCTCAGGTTAAGTACTTAATTCGTTCCGGAGGTCCATTCTTAACCTGAAACTGTTCTTAACCTTAAGACCACTTTAGCTAATGGGGCCTTCTGCTGCTGCTGCTGCGCTGCCGGAGCACGATTTCTGTTCTCATCCTGAAGCAAAGTTCTTAACCTGAAGCACTATTTCTGGGTTAGCGGAGTCTGTAACCTGAAGCGTATGTAACCTGAAGCGTATGTAACCCGAGGTACCACTGTATTGGTTGCTGGAATTTTCAGCTTGGAAGTCACAAGAGGGAGAGTGCTTTTGTGCTTAGGTCCTGTTTGCGGGTTTCCTGCAGGCATCTGGTTGGCCATTGTGAGAGCAGGATGCTGGACTAGGTGGACCATTGGGCTGATCCAGCAGGCTCTTCTGATGTTCTTATGTTCACTGCTCCACCAGCCTCCAGCACCTACTCTAGTGCCTGCACAAGGGCTCAGCAACTATCTCCCACGATGTCCACAGTGTAGGAGAAACTGTTTGTTCCTCCTCCTCCATTTCCATTTCCATTGACTCTCACTGAACAGACCCCTTTAAACATGGCTGCATTTCACTGGGTGACAGGATTGGACACTCATCTTCCTTTCCATCTTGAACAGAGGTGTACAACTGTGTACTACCATGAATAAGCCGGCATGAAGTGTCCATAAAACTACATAAATTAGTGAAAAGAATACACAAAAATCCATAATTTTAGGCGCTGTGGGTTAAACCACAGAGCCTAGGGCTTGCCATTCAGAAGGCTGATGGTTCGAATCCCCATGACAGGGTGAGCTCCCGTTGCTTGGTCCCTGCTCCTGCCAACCTAGCAGTTCGAAAGCACGTCAAAGTGCAAGTAGATAAATAGGTACCACTCCGGTGGGAAGGTAAACGGTGTTTCCGTGTGCTGCTCTGGTTTGCCAGAAGTGGCTTAGTCATGCTGGCCACATGACCCGGAAGCTGTCTGCGGACAAACGCTGGCTCCCTTGGCCTATAGAGCGAGATGAGCGCGCAACCCCAGAGTCGGTCACGACTGGACCTAATGGTCAGGGGTCCCTTTACCTTTTATTTCGCAAAAACGTGCATATTGCCCAAAACTACATACAAAGATGTGTACCATACTTTTCTGTCTATAAGATGCCCCCATGGATAAGACGCCCCCTAATTTTGGGGGCTCAATATTAAGAAAATGGGGGGGGGGGAGAGATTGTCCAGAGTGGGAGGAATGCTGGAAAAAAGCTCACCCAAATTCCAAACGCTTGCGATTGAAAGCAACACAGAACCTCCTATCCTATTTCCGATCAACACCAGCAGCCACCAGTCACATGCCCAATTGCCGCAGTAGAGCCCAATCACCAGCAGCCATCGCCACAGCAGCGACCAATCGCAAGCGGACATTTTCGCAGCAACCCCCAATTGCAAGCAGACATTGTCGCCGCAGCCTTTCACCTGCAATAACACCAGTGACATTCTACTACTCAAGACAGAAATCATTTCCACCGTCCCCCCTCTGCACTACCAATGTATAAGATGACTCTAATTTTTAAGCATTGTTTTAAGGTAAAAAAAAAATCGCCTTATACACGGAAAAGTATGGTATATTAGGAGAAAGTCATATTAAAACGCAGATGAATTTTCATGCTGATTTTCAACAAACAAACAAACAAACAGACAGACAGACAGACAGACAATGTGGAAATTTGGAGAACAGGATTTAAGATTGGAGAAAGGAGAAAATGAGTAAAACCAGAACTGAACACAACTGAACAAAATCTGTGCCCCAGCTTTTTCTGGGTCAAAGTCAGCCTTGACTCTTGTACATAAGGTGGTTGATTCTGCTGTGATCTCTACCTACCTACCTACGTACCTACCTACCTGCTGAATCTTTCAGCCTCATGCTCAACTAGGACCTCTGAATATTTCTTTCTTCAAAGTTCTTCTCTAGGAAGAGCTCCCACGAGGCACCACTCTACCATGTCAATCTCATTTTCTCCCTCACTTAGTTGGATTCTCAGTCATGCCATCTCATTTCCATCCCATCATTTCTTCCACTCCTTCCTTTGCTACCTCCACTTGCACTCTGACTGATCTGCCTGCTCAGGACTGGGACTGGCTAGTGCTTTGGGGCTGAGACAGAAGATCAGGCTGTTCTGATCTCTGGGAGAGACATTGAGCTGGATGCTGGCTCTGTTCCCATCATAAAGAGAGAAGCAACTTGGTGGAGAAAAGCAGGTTTCTAATATGCCTGGGAGGCTCAAGGAAATTGGATGTCCTCTTGGAGTCCCAGTTCTTCATCATTAACACCAGCTTCACCTGTTTATTTGTATGCCACCTTACCACAAAATTGTGTCCAAGGTGGCTCACCACAGATAAAGTGAACAATTAAGCATAACAATTCAAAAACGATATATTAGAAACAATAACATCAATCAATAAATAATTTTTAAAAAATCAATCCATGCAGGTTTGTATAAAATAACACCAGTAAACCATCTTAAAACTACACAGGCGAGAGAATATTGTAAAACACATTAAAAAATGGTATACAAAACACCCACACTCTCCAGATGATGTATTTATTTCCAATAGTTGGTATCCAAGACTCAATCTTCAAAGTTACTCGGCAGGGGAAATACTAAGATCATGAAGAAAGTTTTCCCAGGGTGAGACTCATCCATTGTACTCTGGCTATGCTGCCTCTTCATGTTCTCCAAATATAGGAAACTCAACTGCATAATTTGTGGCTTTCCATATTTCATTGGGGATGCGGGTGGCGCTGTGGGTTAAACCACAGAGCCTAGGACTTGCTGATCAGAAGATCGGTGATTCGAATCCCCACGCCGGGGTGAGCTCCTGTTGCTTGGTCCCTGTTCCTGCCAACCTAGCAGTTCAAAAGCACGTCAAAGTGCAAGTAGATAAATAGGTACCACTCAGGTGGGAAGGTAAACAGTGTTTCCGTGCACTGCTCTGGTTCGCCAGAAGCAGCTTAGTCATGCTGGCCACATGACCCGGAAGCTGTACGCCGGCTCCATCGGCCAATAAAGCGAGATAAGCGCCACAACCTCAGAGTTGGTCACGACTGGACCTAATGGTCAGGGGTCCCTTTACCTTTACCTTTACATTTCATTGAATGTCCCAGAATTCCCTCCGATCTGGGGGCTGTGATAAGAGGGGTGGCAGTGGCAGCAATTAGCAGATAGCTGTGAGACACCAGAGAGTAATGGAATAGTTTTGCCTACCTTGTAAGGGAGTTGTGCAAGGAAGTGCGTGAGCGGGCTCTCATGCTTCCTGTTTTGAATTTGACTTCTTCTTGCCCCTGTGCAACCTTTTACATTTGTCCTTGATGAATCTCCACTTCTTGCCGTTTGCCCAGGTCACTAATTTATTGAGATCGTTCGGTGCAGTTAGCCTGCATGCGACCCTCTCCTGGGCCATTATTTATATGCTTAAAGGGAAGGATGTTTAAATGATTGCAGGATCGGGATTGATGTTTGCTAAGAGGGCCCCAGTCGGGTTTGTGTGTGTGTTATTACAGAGTTTGTTCAGCCTTCTGGAATTTATCACTTAGTTACCTTTTTCTGCCTCTCCCCCGACATCATGACTGACTGATGGAGAAATGAATAAGTTGTGAGGCAGGATTCCGGTTTCCACATGGAGAGCAGTGATCAGGACCGAAGCCACTTGCAACATTGGAACGTAAATACAGTGGTACCTCGGGTTAAGTACTTAATTTGTTCTGGAGGTCTGTTCTTAACCTGAAACTGTTCTTAACCTGAAGCACCACTTTAGCTAATGAGGCCTCCTGCTGCCGCCGCGCCTCCGGAGCCCGATTTCTGTTCTCATCCTGAAGCAAAGTTCTTAACCTGAGGTAATATTTCTAGGTTAGCGGAGTCTGTAACCTGAAGCGTATGCAACCCGAGGTACCACTGTAATAGGATGCAGATTAAGCAGAAGTCACTTGTGTGAGGAATGCAGGTGTTAAACATCAGAATTCCCCCCCAAAAAGCAAACACACACACACACACACAAACAAAGAGCAATGCTTCAAAATCTGCACACTTCCCCCCAAACTGTTACTGTGGTGTGGAACTTATCCAATGGTGGCCCACCAGATGCTATGGAGAAGCCCCCAGCAGGGCAGTGAAGCAACAAGACACCTGACTATTTCAGCAACTAGAATCCAGTGCAAAATAAACTATTATGTGATTTGTGATCTATTAGCTGGCGGGGGGGGCACACAAAGTTGTTGTCCTGAAAGCCCTCCTGATGTGAATGATCCTTTTTGTGCACCCAAAAAATGATACCGGCCTGATAAAACAATAATCTAGGGAAATGGCCCCCCCTTGCTCTTCCTTTCTGTTCCTTTCCATCAAACCCGTCCTCCCCCCTTTTAAAAAAGTTTCCATTGCAGTTCATCCCCAAATATTTTAATTGAAAAATGTCACCCCTGCCCCCCCCACCCCTGAGATAAATAACATCCTCAGTTTTCTGTGTGCTGACGGGTCTGATCTCCTCCAGAGACATCAGCTGGGAAAGACTCTGCACCCTGAATGAACTTTCGAACTTTACCCTTCGGCTCCAGCCGATTCGTTTTTCTCAACACCCCGTCAACAAGTGGTTGTTGCACATATGAAAAACAGATTAAGAGAGAGAGAGAGAGAGAGAGAGAGAGAGAGAGAGAGAGAGAGAGCAGCCTCAACTCTTGCTCCTTCTGATTGGAAATGCATCTTACTGGATTGTCTGGTAAGATCCAACTTTGGCAGCTGCTTACATTCCACCCCCCCCCCTTTAAATTTTCTAACTGTATGGCCACGGGCAGCCTTCCTATGGCGGAGAAGTGCCATAAGTAAAGAGAACAGCCTGCCATCTGCTTGGCTACTTGATCAAGTTACAGTAATAAATTCTTGTGAATTTCCAGAGTGTTTTGCTGCGCTACCACTAAGGCAGTTATGGAAGCCGCTGTGTGGATCTCTTTGTGCCGATTCAACAGCAACTCCTTCTAATGCAAACTTGCTGTGGCAAATAGAGATGGGAGAGGAGCGTATTTTTAAAATTTAGTGCATTATTTTATGTACTACCTTTCCATGCTCCCCCTAGCAGCTCAAGATTGTGCATGTGGTACTCCCCTTCCCATCCTATCATCACATACTCCTGCCAACCTAGCAGTTTGAAAGCATGCCACTGCAAGTAGATAAATAGGTACCACTGCAGCAGGAAGGTAAACGGCATTTCTGTGCACTCTGGTTTCCATCATGGTGTTCCATTGTGCCAGAAGAGGTTTAGTCATGCTGGCCACATGACCTGGAAAGATGACTGTGAACAAACACCAGCTCCCTCGGCCTGAAAGCGAGATGAGTGCTGCAAACCCATAGTCGCCCTTGACTGGACTTAACCATTCAGGGGTCCTTTACCTTTTACCTTTGCCTATCATCACAAGAACCCTTTGAGATAGGTTAGACTAAGAGACAGTGACCAGCCCAAGATAACCCAGTGATGTTCATGGCTGAGCAGGGATGCAAACCCTCATCTCTAAGGTCATAGTTTGACACTGTAATGTTGAGAACCTATGTGCCTCTAAATTCAGTTTGCTTCTAAAGGTGAACTTAAAAATCTGTACTTTCCAAAACAAGCCAGAGATGCTTGGCTTGACAGCAGTACATGTGAAAAGGATCTAAGGGGTCTTAGTAGACCATAATTTCAACATGAGTCAACAGTGTGATGCTTCCGCAAAAAAAAAAAAAAAAAAAAAAAGCTAATGCAATTCTAGGCTGCGTCAACAAAGTATAGTGTCTCAATCAAGGGAAGTAATGGTACTAATCTAGTCTGCCTTGCTCAGACCCTGCCCAGAGTCCTGTGTCCAGTACTAAGCACCACTGTTCTAAGAAGGATATTGATAAGTCAGAACGTGTGCAGAGCTGAGTGACCAAATGATGAAGGGTTTTGGAAACCAAGCCTTAAGAAGAACAGTTGAAGGAATTGGGCATGTTCAGTCTGGAGAAGAGAAGACTGAGTTGCGATATGATAGCCAAATATCCAAAGGACTATCACATGGAAGCTGGAGCAAGCTTGTTTTCTGCTTCTCTAGAGAGTAGGACCTGAACCTGCAAGAAAGGAGATTTTGACAAAACATTAGGAAGAACTTTCTGATAGCAAGAACTGTTGGAGAGTGGAACCGACTACTCTGGAAGGTGTTGGATTCTTCTTCACTGGAGGTTTTAAAACAGAGGTTGGATGGTCATCTGTCGGGAATTCTTTAGCTGTGATTCCTGCATTGCAAGAGGTTAAACTAGATCACCCTTGGGAGCCCTTCCAACTGTACAATTCTGTGATTCTATGAAACACAATCATCCTTTGAAATTCATACATCTCTGAATTTGCAATACAGTTCTCCACTAAAATGTGTATAAAAATGCATAAACTGGAGATGGGATTCAGCTAAGCCAGCCGAGGCTGATGGGAGTTGTAGTACAAAACACATGGAAGGCCTCACATTGGTAAAGGCTGCAGTAGGCCTTTCAAAGCAAAATCCTACACACAACTTCTTGGCAGTTAGTTCTCCTTAGGTCAATGAGGCTGGTTATTCCAAGGTAGGTGGTGCATAGGGTTTTAGCCTTTGAGATCTAATTTCCAGTGGATTCATCAAGGCTTACTATAAGGTGACAGAAGAAAACACATTGGAGCAGGTTCTGATTTTTCACTGCTTCCAAATTCACAGCTTCCTACATTACAGAACTGAATTATTAGCACAAGTGTGAAGAAAAAGAGGCTCCCTTTGAAGAGCTAATCCAAACCAGTCATGCAGACATGAAAGATTTGATCTTAACTGTGTACCACATTTCCCCGCACATGATAATCGTCAATAGAAAGACAAGCTATCAGATGTATACAAACGTAAGGGTAGCCCTGCTGGATAGTGAAATGCAGCTTCCTATATTCCTTGTGACATTGAGAGATGCCTTCTACAGGGCCAGTTGTACCATTAGTTCTACCATTAGATACCCATTCTCCCTTTTCTCCTAAGCCCCCCTGCTCTGCACCTCCTAAGCTAGCCTGCTGTCCTCCAACATGGGTGGAAAATGTCCTATCATCACTGTTGAAATAAGATCCAGCTGCTAGTTTGGGTGGAGTGTCATATTGTGCTTCACATCCTGGGGTAAACTGGTCTTCCAATCACTCTGCTGATGTTGTTGGACTCCACCTCCACCTCCCACCGGTCCCAGCAAGCATGGTCAACAGTCAGGAACGATGGGAGATGTCTGGGTGCAGTCTGGGAAGTTTGGGTGCAGGTCGGCTTGCAGAAAGGGGCTGCATGGATTAAAACAGATAGAGTAAGGGATGCCCAGATCTCCAGACTTTCTCTGTACCTTTAACCTCTATGCTAACTTCTCTCTATCCATCGAAGTTCAGACTGATTTGTCCTAGATTGCATCCTGTTCACAACTTCCTCTTCCTCCTTTCCCTGGACCTTGAGGTATGAGGTCATATTGGATGTACCTTCTGAGAAGAAAGGGGCAGGCAGAGCTTCATTGTTTCTCCAACTGGTTGGTCTTTCCTATTAAAAATGTACTTCACTTAAGGTCTTGGGGCTCATCCACACTTATCTTTTGTCCCACTCTTTCTAGACAGAGGTCTGCATTTTAAAACACCATGTCAGAACATATTGCCCTGAGCTTTCCCCATGAAAACCCCCTTCTTCTTCTGGCACCTCTTTTCCTAGAAAAATAGCGCTGACAAAACTTAATATATTTTCCCTTTTTAAAAAAACCATACCAAGAGTTTTATTTAGATACTATGAAAACACAAATAGGGTGTGTGTGTGTGTGTGTGTGTGTGTGTGTGTGTGTGGTGGGAAGATAAATAGAGAAAGAAAAAGAAATAAATAAAAAGAGTAGAAAAGAGTTTAAAGGAGAAGGATAGAACAGTAAGATTTAGAAAATAAAGAACTTCTGATTCTTCATTTGTCTGCTATTAAAAAACCCAATATTCACTTCGTCCAATCCAATATAACACCCAACAAAGCCAATTTCTATAAACAAACGTTAATCCTGAAATCCAGATATCATTATTACATTTTCTTTTTCACTCAAAAAGTCTACAAGGGGTTTCCAATCTTTAGCAGATGTTAGCAATGACTCTTTAAAGCTGAATTGGAGCAAACATCAATTTGGGCTTTCTTCGGATTGACGATTGTTCCAATTGAGCTTTAAAGAATGGGTTTTTGTGGGGAAAGCTCTGGAGCAAAATAGAAAAATTCGCTTGGACACAGAAAATCTGTGCCTGGAAAGAGTGGAGGAATGCTAAGTGTGGATAAGCCCTCAGTGTTAAAGGTGTGTTGCAAGGAAGGATTCATTTCACGAAAGTTAATGACTGCTGTTGAATACGAACTCCATATGCTAATGCCACATTGACTTCCCCTGCTTTAAGTAGAAAATATGGGAGGATTCCTAATTATTTAGAAAGAAATCATAATAGAGTAATCCAGTGCATGCCTACTCAGAAGTAAACCACATTGAGTACACACAGCTAAGTGTCTGTAGGAATGCAACCTTAGGGCAGGTTCCTGCAATGATTTTATCACTGAAAAACATCTGCTTCTCAAAAGCACTCAATAAATAATTTTAATCACTAGGGCTGTAACATGTAGTCAGTGAATAGGTTAGTTAGAGCAATCAATTCAGAACATTTTAATTGACTAGAAAGGTGCTCTCCCGATGAACCAATCAGCAGATTTATTCACAAAATATATATTCTAAGTTCCCATAAAATAGAAGAGGAGAGAAGAAGGAAAGAGGAACGAACTCTTTCTAAGATGACATTCTCTAGCACACAGTACAGTAAAGACTTAAGATGATGCCTAGGCTCAGAAATAACTCAGTTTGTAAACTGGATCTTCTAAGATCATAATTCCTGAATGTGTGATGAGTCCTGGCTTTGTTCCAAGAGAATGTTGTTGTTGGCATCCGTCTATCTTGAGAGGCAATGGAGTGCACATCTGGGGGTGAAGTCAAACTGCTGCGTTAGCAGCACCGAAGTGACTTCCCCAGGGCACAAGCCTGGGTAGTGTGTCTGGAGGTCCTGGCAGTGACATAGCATAGGTTGCCAGCTCCCAGGGCTGCATGGAGGGGGTGGGTGGGAGGGAAATGGACAGTGTATGCATGCACATTCAACTACCTAACGACGACGTTCATGTCACCCAAGAGATCACAGCTGCAGAGATAAGAAAGGAAGAGTCATTCTATTGTCTGGAGAGGTTACTTCCTGGTTCATATGGAGAAGCTATTTTCAACGGAGCCCAGTGATGGAAGTGCTCAGCTGTATTGAGGCAGCACCGGGTGTTGACGTTTTGTACCCCCTAACAATTTTGCACCTGGGGAAACTGCTATGCTACCGGGTCCTGGGCTGTCTAGATGACAAGACACTCCATACTCTGTGACGTAGTCCAAAAGGAAAGCAGAGCAACATGTTTGGCACTAACTTGGCTGTAGGAGTTGCTGGAAGGAGGCGTACAAGGCACCATCCAACCGCCCTAAGGACTCCACTCCAGATCTGTGTAGTGCTTACTCCTTAGCCTTCCCTCCCTCCAAACATATCCCATAAGGTTTTCTTTCTCCTAGATGGGTTCCCTTCTCAGGTTGGCGAGCCCCATTTGCCCCTCACTTTCCTCTACAGCCCATGCAGAAACATCCTCCTTGACTATTGGTCTTACCCGCTCAATCCGCCAGAGCCTGTCTTTGCATGTAGGGGAAGTCCTTAACTCACCGAGGGTTTGAGACCCATCGGCTACCCTCACCTGGTGTAGCTGGCCAGTTGAAGCTGTTTCCCAGGGTATGGCGGCTGCCTCATGCTGACAGCTTCCAGGAGCCACAGGTGAGAGCTGAGTGCAGGGTTGGGACCGAAGGTGGACAAACAGAAGGAGCCCAATGTGTCTTCCACCAGAGGTGTTACCCCCTCCTCTAACACCCCATGCACCCCCAATAATGTAATATCCTCATTATTCAAACTAAGATTGTTCACAGTTCTGGGGGTTGCCAGCATGTGCCCATGGGTGCCAGCATGCCCTCCAGGACCTACAACTGCATCTGTGAAACATCTATTCACTCTTCCCAGTCAGTTTCTGTTTGCACTGGCAGAGTATTGTCTACACTGACTGGCAGCAGCTCCCCAGGGTTGTAGACTGGAGTTATTTCCCTGTCGGGGATCGAACCTTGGACTTTCTGCATGCAAAGCAGATGCTCTGCCCACTGAGCACTCTTCCACCAAGACCAGAGAGCTCTGCTTGAAAGCAGGATGGAAGCTGGAGACATAAGAAACCCTCTTGCTCTGTGCTGGATCCAAAGCTGTGACTAAGGAAGATCTGTTGGGGTGTTAATGCTGTGGGCCCCTCTATCCTATCCTCAGGTTGTATATACAGTGGTACCTTGGGTTACATACACTTCAGGTGACGTACGCTTCAGGTTACAGACTCCGCTAACCCAGAAATAGTACCTCGGGTTAAGAACTTTGCTTCAGGATGAGAACAGAAATCGTGCTCCGGCAGCAGGAGGCCCCATTAGCTAAAGTGGTGCTTCAGGTTAAGAACAGTTTCAGGTTAAGAACGGACCTCCGGAACGAATTAAGTACTTAACCCGAGGTACCACTGTATGGGTCAATAAATTCATATATCCTGAAGGCACTACAGTCTCTGCTGACCTTCATTCCAAGGAAACCAAACCTGGGTCAATGCCTGGATTCACTCACCACTCAAAGATGTGGTAGTGTGTAATAATATCTTTACACTCTCCTTTTTTTTTCATTTAAGGAAGGAGAGAATATTTGGAGCAAGCCTCTGCCTTTGCCTTTCACACTTTCTCCTTTCCACTGATACCTGGCCAAGCAGGTCTTGGAAGGCCTCCCACACTTGGCAGTGCAGGCGAAACAAAAGGGCAGATTGTGGATTCTTCATTTCAAAGCAATCTCCTTCTCTTGCTGCTGTAGGAGCCATTAAAGGAGAAAATGCTTGTCAACCATCCAAGCAGCATCTCTGGACAACATTTCAAAAAGTGGGAGACATCTGTTCTTAACTCCTTCAGAGGTCTTTCTCTTCTCTCTCTCTCTCTCTCTTTGTTTTTGGAGGGGGTGTTGGGTTGTAGAAAGGGGAATGCAACAAATTCTCCCACCTACACTATGCAGAGTCACAGAGGCAAGAGGTGTTCCATCTAATGTTATGGTATCAGTCTAGATGTTATTGTTACTTTTATTAGATGTTTTTGCGATTGTATTTACTTTTTGCAATTGCAAGTTTTTGTTTAGTGTTGCATTTTAAATTGAAACCCACACAGTGACCTAAGAGTGAAGGGCAGAAAATAAATTGAAATAATAATAGGAACACAGGAAGCTGTCTTATACTGAGTCAGATTGTTGGTCCACCTAACTCAGTACTGCCTACACTGACCGGCAGCAGCTGTCCAGGTTTTCAGGCAGGAGTCTCTCCGAAATCTGCCTGGAGATGCTGGGAATCGAACCTGGAAACTTCTGCTTGCAAGGCGTAAACTCTGCCAATGAGCTATGGCTCCTCCTCATTATTACTATTAATCTTAATAAAAAATAATGGCAGGCTGCGCATTGATCAATGCTTCACCTTGGTGCGCCTTCCTGCCCTCCTCTTTCCAACCTCCGCTTCTTCTTCTTTTTTTTAAAAAAACCCTCCCCCCTCAGGTTGTAGCCAACCACGTAGATTTACAATGTGTTTTGCGTTTTGAACACCCTTGGATCACACTGGGGCGATGAAAGCCTGATAGGTCTGTAGATAGAGAATTGGAATTTTTGTTTTTGCATTCTCTCTCTCTCTCCCCCCCGCCCCCCCGCACTCCTCCTGTTCAGAGAGCATAATGAATAAAGTATTATACACACACGGCCCTCCCCCTCCCCCTGCACGGTGTTTGGCTTTAGTTTGCAATCGTAAAAAGCGCTCAGAAATGCAGCACCGGAGACCACAGGTTTGCCTCGGCCCATGTGCTTAACAAGACCGCAAGGAATACGAAAAACTAATCACAGTCACATAAGCAGCACTCCGTAACAGAATCTGCTGGACTTGCAAGGGCACAGAAAGCATATGGGCCAGGCCTGTTTGGAAGCCTCGGCTTTCTGCCTTAACAGCTGCTGTAATAAACTTCCCAGAAAGCATGTGTGTGTGTGTGTGTGTGTGTGTTTGTGTGTAACCCCAGCAAGAACCTAATGGGAACGATGTATCAACTAAGCCAACCTGATACAAGCTCTTTCTCTAATAAAAAAAAGGCTTGCAATTGGCTCTCCTGACTTGGACTGAGTGCTAAGTAAGACTTTAAAATGGGTTCTTGCACGCATGCATTCATTTCCTTCCTTCCTTCCTTCCTTCCTTCCTTCCTTCCTGTCCAAACGACTCCTAATGAATATGCTAGACATCTTCAAATAACTAAAGGGCTGTCACATGGAAGATGAAGCACACTTGCTTTCTGCTGCTCCCATAACCATAGGACCCAAACCAGTGGATCCAAGTGGAATCAATCTTAAAAGGTGGCAAACTCTCCTTCATTGGAGGCTTTTAAACAGGTTGGATGATGAACTGTCAGGGATGCTTGAGCTGAGATTCCTGCATTGCAGGGGGTTGGACTAGATGGCCCTTGGGTCCCTCCAACTCTACAGTTCTATGATTTGCAGCATGTGGAATTCTTTGAAAGAAGCCATGTCAGTTTGAAGTCGCACCACAGTGCTTTCAATGTAGGGTACATGTATGGCTTACCTGCCTGCCTGCCTGCCTTTTTCTCTAAGCCAAAGACCTCTCTGCCACCTTGGGTGCCCTCTTTCCTTTGCCTCCCCCACTGAAGTGCTGAAGACCCTGTTCCTTCCCTAACTAACAACAACACCTCCCACTTCTGAGCAGCTCCTCCAACTCCTACGCCTGCAAGTCTTGGAATTTCCTGCTTGTGCAGTGGTGTGGTTTCGACTGCTTTGGGGCTGCAGATGGGTTCTTTAATCTCTCGCCAGCTGGGCCCGTGCAAAAGAGTAGAAGGCAATAAGGCAGCTCGTTTGCCAGAAATCGCACCAGCAGGCGGAACAGTGTCCCCCCCCTTTCTTTCTCTTTGTAAAAACCAGGGATCGACATGAAATAAAACATTAAGCGACCGCCCTTCCTCTCTTACAAGCTGGTAAATAGTACCGCAATCCAGTTCAGACTTACAGCTCTTATTTTACATAGCAGGTAAGGCTATGTCCTCTTGGCACCCAGTACTGGGTAAGCATAGTATGGCTTGGGATAAATCTCCATGGTTAGAGGCAGTAGTGCTTTTGAATGGTAGTTGCTGGAAACCAGTTTCCCAATTTCTGTTTTGTTTCTTACATCATAGATCATAGAGTTGGGAGGGAATATGCAGCTGTCTCATACAAGGAATCAAACCTGCAACCTTGGCGTTTTCAGCACCACACTCTAACCAGCTGAGCTATCCAGGCTGACTTCGGTTTCTCATTTTCTCAAATTATTTACTTATTGTCAGCCTGGATAGCTCAGTTGGTTAAAGCATAGTGCTGATAATGCCAGGGTTGCAGGTTCGATCTCTGTATGGGACAGCTGCATATTCCTGCATTGCAGGGGGTTGGACTAGATGATCCTCAGGGTCCCTTCCAATTCTACAATTCTATGTTTCTATTATTCATTATGTCTTGGAGTGGTTTAACAATTAAGCCCTCTTCCCAAAGAACTATAGTTTTGTGAGAGGAACGAGGGAGGGGTCTGGTAACAACTATCAGCACCCTTAACAAACTGCGGTTTCCAAGATTCTTGTTTGACTGTTTGAAGCCATGATTGCTGCCATGGTCTAGTCTTCTCCATAAGGTTTTCTATGTGCAAACCTTTTGTATGGCGATGGTGGTAAGGTGTGCAGATATATACCTGGGATTTAGCATTCTGACACTTTCATTCACCACCACTTTCGGCCTGAGGTGTAGATCTGATCTCGCTGAGCAGAGAGGCAACATCCTCCCTGGTGTAAGAACATAAGAAAAGTCTGCTGGATCAGGCCAATGACCCACCCAGTCCAGGATCATGTTCTCACAGGATGCCTGTGGGGAATCCAGAAGCAGGGATGGAACAGCACTCCTGTAGCTTCCCACAACTGGTATTCAGAAGCATTGCTGCCTCTGACCGTGGAGGCAAGGGCATATCCACCATGTCTAGTAGCCATCAATAGCCCTTCCCTCCGTGAATTTATCTAATCCTCTTTTAAAGTATCCACACTGGTGGCCAACACTGCCTCCTGCGGGAGTGAGTTCCACAGTTTAACAATGTGCTGCATTTGTCCCTTAGGTAAAGGTAAATGGACCCCTGACCATTAGGTCCAGTCGTGACCGACTCTGGGGTTGCGGCGCTCATCTCGCTTTATTGGCCAAGGGAGCTGGCGTTTGTCCGCAGACTGTTTTTCCGGGTCATGTGGCCAGCAGGACTAAGCCACTTCTGGTGAACCAGGGCAGCACACGGAAACGACGTTTACCTTCCCGCCGGAGTGGTACCTATTTATCTACTTGCGCTTTGACATGCTTTCGAACTGCTAGGTTGGCAGGAGCAGGGACCGAGCAATGGGAGCTCACCCCATCGCAGGGATTCGAACTGCTGACCTTCTGATCAGCAAGTCCTAGGCTCTGTGGTTTAACCCACAGCGCCACCCGCGTCCCTTGTTTGTCCCTTACATCAAAGCAAAACGCAACTGAAAGAGGCGAAGGAATCAGGCGGCGTGCAAAAGGCTGGAAAGAGATAAAGACTGTCACTGTTATTGTTTTGCTTAGAGAAGCAACTAGGTTTCAAATATGTTTGTTGAGCAGCTGTCATTAAGGCTGAAAAAGATGTCTCGGTAATGGGGCAATTGCTGTTTGTACATCCATGTTCCTCCCAGCAATTTATGTGTTTTCCACTACGTTAGCTCATCAGGCCTAAGTCCCGGAGCCTCTGAAAATAAATGAGTTCTGCATCTCCCTTTCTCCTTCCAGCCCCCGCATGTGGTTCTGACTACTTCCAGGGGGAAGTATTTTTAGCCCCCACTTTTTCGGTTAAGGGCACACACACACACAAAATGTTTTCAATCAGCAAAATAATTAGGATGATCGGAAATCCTTATGTAAAATGAAAAGTCAGTTGGGCAAGACGAGAGCATTATCGGCGGGAAGTGCGGGAGAAGCCTTTATCAAGCAAAGAACTGACAGAGCATTAAACGAACATGAGATGGAAAACATATTTGGGAAGTGAGCAATGGCAGCGGTAGACAATTGATGGCATATGAATAAGCTCGCAGGGAACAGGACCACTGCAGTGCTTTACAAGTTAGGCTATCACAAGAGGAGTATTTCACATTTGAAGAGGGCTTCTGAATGTTTAGAGAACTTTACATGCATCGTGTTACAATGAACAAGGGAAGCATCTGAGACTGAGTCAGGCCATGTGGGAATGTTGTGGATAGTAGGAGAGGATATATTGATTAAATATTACCCTTCCTCACTCACACTAGTGAGTCAGTAGCAGAGTACATTCCCCAGTATATTGCAGGAAGCTAGTCGGTAGACTCATTTGAATCTCTCAGTTAAGCAACTCAGTCTGGCTTGTCCAGATTGTATTAGTTCCTGGTAAATCCCCTTTGTTCCCTCTTAAAAAGAATAAAGACACAACAGTCTTATCTTTGGAGTAATAAGACGTTTACTTACACCCAGTTCACAGTAGGTTCCCTGAAGGCAGGCTTTAGCTTGTAGTTACCGTAGAGAGACTGGGTTCAGCCCATATGGGGACTGAGCCCATGTGCTGCTGGCTAAGACCCAGCACACAGCAAAAGAACATCAAAGTGAAATAAAGCAAAGAATAAGGAATGGCGTCAAGAGAAAGATGGCTGTGTGACCAGCCCTTTTAAGGGGTCTGCAGGGTCACACCCATCTACCTGGTCACAAGCAGGGGGAGGATGATCCAGACAGGTGTGACAGGAAGTCCTCCTGGAGGGAGTAACACCCCCCTGTGTGTCCACTCTGGGCAAACAGGAAATGTTGTACTTGACTGCTACAGTGATATCACATCCCACAGGCCACTGGTCCACCTAGCTGAGTATTGTCTTCACTGATAGGCAGCAGTTCTTCAGGATTTCAGACCAAGGTCTCTTCCAGCCCTACCCAGAGGTGTCAGGATTTGACTCTTGGGACCTTCTGCATGCAAAGCAGATGCTTGGCCACTGAACCATAACTAAGAATGGGTAAATTTCTTAATTTCAGTTTTCTCATTCTTCCAATGTTAGGTTCAGTTCTTCACATTTACACACCTGTTTGTAAAATTTTCAAAGTCCTAAAGAAAATTTGCCAGCCTTTCAGTGTGAATTCAGTGTTAATCAAATTTTGCTTAACAAGCATACTTTTGCAAAGCAATTTTCTCTAGTATAACGCCCCCTTTTTTTACTTTGCAGGCTTCTCCAACATAAAAACACAATTCATAAAAAAAGACAGTTGCAACTCTGTCGTGAGCAACATGGGCACTTTCCCAATGGGATGCGCAAGGCTTGCGGAAGATCAAGATTGAGACATTCCCGGTGAACTGAGCTACAGCTTCTGTCATCATTGTGAATGAAGTGAAGTGGAGCTGGGGGAGGGAGGAAGCTTTGAACTGTGACCTGTTCATGTCTTAAAGGCTCAAAGGGCACTAGGCAAGGGAAAACAGCACCAGCGAGTGTTTTATTACAGGCAAGCTCATGGCTGGAGCAGGTGAGAGCTGGCTGTGCAATGGCTGAGGTTAGACTTTTGGAAAGGTGTCAACGACTTCCCCAGGTGCTTCCCCAGCCTCTCAGATGACCTATTGGGAGACTCCTGTCTCCAATGGGGAATTCCCCTGCAACCAGATCCATCCTGCTTTACTAGCTCCTTTGCTTGGCCACTAGATCCTCCCTCACCTTTCACCCCTTGTTTTCTTGATAGCTCATGCCTTCATTCATGTTTGTGAGCCCATAAGCAGAAATATTGCGTCTGTTGCTCTATGTACGAGTCAGCAGGCGACTGAGGTTCAAAACTGGTGAGATGGTCTCCAAACAGCTGGCAGGTTTGCAAATATGCAACACGGCTCAGTTTTTGTTTTTGTTTTGCCACATTCAGAGCTTGGAATGATCAAATATGCAAGCAAGGGAGAAGGCTGGGGGAAGCGGATTGGTCTGCTTGCTGCTGATGTCACAGTGGCTCCAAAATGGGCTTACTGATTTTAATGGGATGGGGTTTGAGGGTATGTACATGTGAGGATGGCGGGCAGAAAGATGTGGGTGTGGGGGTACCTAGACACCTCTGAATTTTGCATGGCTGCAATGTAGCCTACTGTACAAAGGCAAGACTTAGCACTATTCCTCTACCCATCTCTCCTGTTAGGCCATGCTCATTGCAGGAATGTGACCTTCCTCCTAAGTTGTTGCTTACTTGATGTTTGGGTACTACTCAGCTTGCAGAATGGGGTTTTCATGGAGTTAAAACATAGGGCAAGGGAGCTGCAGATTGCCAGATTATCCATGTAGCTTTGCCTTCTCTGCTGACCTACCTATCCATTACAATTTAGACTGATACAGCTTAGGCTGCATCCTCTTCACTTCCTCCTCCTCCATGAGACCTCAAGATGAGAAGTCACCTTGGAGCTATCCTCTGGGAACAAAGGAGACAGCATGGCTGCCTTTGTTTTATCTAGATAAATTAGATTAGAATGGGAATCTTTCCTATCAAAGTAATGCACTTCTGATAATAAATAACTTTGTGTGATTGCGACAGGTAAAGTGTGCTCTCTAACCAGATTGACACTTCACTCTCCGCATTCTCTGCATACTAATATTCCCACTGTTCAGCATGGGGTGGTTCTGCCTGTTATTGGCTCTGGCTCCACCTACTGTTGGTCTCCCTGTCTTCTTCCCTACCAGTCCCAAAGGGCACTGACCACTACTACTAGTCCTAGTACAATCAAGGATGTTGCTAACCCCCCTTGGCTGGGCAGCTGGCTGGCCCCTAGAGCTGGCCCCAGCTGCTGATAGTCTACAGCCAAATTCAAGGAACCATCCATGCTTTACATCTTCCAAGGTCATGATGCTTTTCCCGCTAATGTGCAACTTTCCCAAAATGTTGCAATCTTACTGCTATCAGAATCTCATCTAGGACCCGCTCAGAGAGAGAGAGAGCGCGTTCCAGAATGACAACAAAAACTGTCTAGCTCAGAAATAGTTTCCTGGAACTTTGGCCCCTGTTCTTCACTCCAAGATGAGATAAAGTCGTCCATTGTTTGGTTTGGCTGCCTATAAACTCATGTTGCCGACAGCAGGCTTTGATCACAGGGCTATCAGGGCACTGACCCTTGTCAACCAGCCCACTCCCTCCTCACTCACCGAACCGCCAGACCAGTCTCCATTATAAAAACTGGATTGTATTCTCTCTCTCTCTCTTTGCCATTCAGGGATGGGGGAACCAAGCCTAAATTCCACCACCCCTAATAGTCATTTGAAACCCTCCTTCTAATTAGTCTGCAAATTAGATTTGAGAGCTCCTTTGTGGCAAAGGAGCAGAAAGAGGTATTTGCTAAAGCTGGAGTTGCAGATCGGTCATCACAGCCCGTCTCTTATTTTAGACTTTATTTTAGCGTCAACTCCATGCAAGGTGCCAGATGCAGAACAGTAAAATGAATCGGGCCCAGCCTAGAATCAGGGCTTATACAAAGCAACAGAAGCATGCTGGTCTCAGTTCTACAGCAAGAATGTATATGCATGTAGCATTTTATTAATAAACATTTCAGTCCCATTTTCAGATCACAGGACATTTTGGGTCAAGCTGGATGTGACATCTGTCATGTAGCTTGCCCTTGACTTGTTGCTCACCATCCTGTGTGAGTGAGCTGGATTGTGGGGAAGGGCTGTAGCTTAGTGGCAGAAAAGCTGCCTTACATGCAGAAGGTCCCAGGTTCAATCCCTGGCATCTCCAGGTAGGGCTGGAGAAGACGCCGGTCTGAAATCCTGGAAAGCCGCATCCAGTCAGGGTAGATAGTACAGTGGTGCCTCGCAAGACGAAATTAATTCGTTCCGCGAGTTTTGTCGTCTTGCGATTTTTTTCGTCTTGCGAAGCACGGTGTCGGAAAAGTTTTGGAAAAGCTTCAAAAATCACCAAAGTCTTCAAAAAAAGCTACCACACCGCGTGCTATGAGTTGCTCCTCGAAGTCAAGTCGCAACTGTATTAACGGTGTTAAGAAAAAGGAAACAAACTTGCAAGACATTTCCGTCTTGCGAAGCAAGCCCATAGGGAAAATCGTCTTGCGAAGCAGCTCAAAAAACAAAAAACCCCTTTCGTCTTGCAAGTTTTCCGTCTTGCAAGGCATTCGTCTTGCGAGGTACCACTGTACTGAGCCTGATGGACCAATGGTCAACATCAATAGAGTGCAGAGCTGTAGGTCAGTGCTAGAGCATCTGCTTTGCACACAGAAGGTCCCAGGATCAGTCCCCAATGGCATCTCCAAATAGGGATGGGTGTGACCCTTGTCTGGACCCCAGGGGAGCCACTACCATTCAGTGTAGACAATACTGAGACAGAAGGACCGATGGTCTGACTTTGTATGGCAACTTCCTATGTTCCCATATATATTCCTGACTGGTCTGGCACTAGAATTTGAAAAAGGTAAAGGGAAAGGACCCCTGACAGTTAAGTCCAGTGGCAGACAACTCTGGGGTTGCGGCGCTCATCTCGCTTTACAGGCGGAGGGAGCCAGCGTTTGTCCGCAGACAGTTTTTCCAGGTGATGTGGCCAGTATGACTAAGCCACTTCTGGTACAATGGAACACCAAAACCAGAGCAGCGCATGGAAATGCCGTTTATCTTCCCTCCAGAGTGGTACCTATTTATCTACTTGCACTTTTTGGCGTGCTTTTGAACTGCTAGGTTGGCAGGAGCTGGGACTGAACAACGGGAGCTCACCCTGTCACAGGGATTTGAACCGCCGACCTTCTGATCGGCAAGCCCAAGAGGCTCAGTGGTATAGACCACAGTGCCACCCGCGCCCCACTAGAATCTTAACTGAAATCAGTTGTGGCTAGTGGCCATTGGGATGGGTAGGATGGAAGACAGGGAGCACCACAGCCAATGACAGGCAGAGCCAAAGAATTCTAGTTTTGTCCCCATCCTTCTCTCCAAGCTGACCCTGGAACCTTCTGTATGAAAAGCAGATGCTCCACAAATGAGATTTCCTACCACCCCGATCACTAAAGTTTGTCACATGCAACATCAGACGATCTGACCTATTCTGGATCTTCAGCTGTTGGGTAGGGACACCCATATGTGCCACAACCTGGCTGAAGGGTCTCAGCAGCACTAGTAACACTAAACTGTACAAATATACTGTATAAAATTAAAAAGTGGGTGATCAAATGCATGTTTTGATCTAAAGGTGGGACTAATCCTCAATGGCTTTCCAGGTTTCCAGGCAGCGAACATTCCCAGCCCTACCTGAAGATGCCATTACAGATTCAACCTTCTGCATGCAGTGCTGATGTTCTACCACTAAGCTATGGTGCTTCCTTTAAAAATAATAGTAAGATGACGTGTACTCATGGTTTTGAAGAAAGGGCTGATTTTGTGGGAACGTTCAGGGTGGCAGGAGAGGATATATTGTTTATTAATATCCTTCCTAACTTGCGCTAGCAAGTTTCTTTATGTAGCAGAGTTTACATTCCCCTTTACATACATGCACAGCAGATAGCTTGCTGCTGGCTTGTGTAAGCCTCTCACTATATATTCCTGGTAAATTCCCTTTAATCCCTCTTAAAAGAATAAAGACACGACAATCTTATTCAAAGTCAATAAAAGAAGTTGACTCACACCAGTTCACAGTTGGATTCCTGAAGGCAGACTTAGTTACAAATACAGTGGTACCTCAGGTTAAGTACTTAATTCGTTCCAGAGGTCCGTTCTTAACCTGAAACTGTTCTTAACCTGAAGCACCACTTTAGCTAATGGGGCCTCCTGCTGCCGCTGCACCGCTGCTGCACGATTTCTGTTCTCATCCTGAAGCAAAGTTCTTAACCTGAAGCACTATTTCTGGGTTAGCGGAGTCTGTAACCTGAAGCGTATGTAACCTGAAGCGTATGTAACCCGAGGTACCACTGTATGTATATGTAGATCTACCCCATATGGGAGAATAATCCCAGTGCTTCTGCTAGCTGGTAGCTAGCAGGAGCAGTCCTAGCTAAGAAGCTGGTCCAATGCAAAGGAAGTGAAAAAGAGAGTGTGTGCTGTGTGCCTTGTCCTTTTGTTACCTGGACAGGTAAGGCCATGCCCACCTCTAGTCACATGCAAGAGGAAGCATGCTGCAGCCCAGCAGGAACAGGAAGTTTCGACTGGCTGGACCAAACATTCCCTTGCATGTCCACTCTAGGAAAACAAGGAATGTTGTATTTGATTGCTCCCAATGGATTACATCCCACAGATTTAAACAGGGGCAGACTATTGGTCCATCTAGCTCAATATTCTTATCAGGGTTTCAGACAGGGGACATTCTCAATCCCACGAGGAGATGTTGGGGATTGAACCAGGGACCTTCCTGCCGCAGAGGCTCCCGGACTAGTTTTTCCTGGTTTAAAAGTTTCAACTTGCAAGGAAAAAGAGTTAGCGAACAACATTACAGGAAAGCCCACATCTATGCATGCAGCTCCAATCCCCCAAAGCTTAGGTTTTTTTCCACTTTGGTTTTGTTAGGGATGAATGGAGAAGTAATGTTCCTCTAAGGAAGAAAACATCCTGGAATAATCTGACAGAACAAGTTTGCAGAGCGACTTAGGACGTGGGCATGCATTATCAGTGATTATGGAAAGCACATGTTTTTCTCATTAAAAGCCTCCTCTGTATATGAAACAGCCCAGGGAAACCGTAAATAAGTCGGCACAATGCTACTTGAGGTTGATGTTGACGTGACAGATCGCTCCCCCCGCCCCGCCCCTACGTACCATGTTGTCAATAGAGCTTTTATTTGCAAGCATCTAGCTATGCTGTCCTTGTAACCACAGCTGTCTGTGCAGAAGTGAGTCCCCCCCCCTCCATGTTCGTGATGCAGCCGAGTGTCTCAAGAGACAATATTATGGCACGGTATTCATGTTTCAAATGCTGCACTCTTTCGGTCGGTCGGTCGTCTTGGAGATTGTGTTGGAATCCACTTTGTGAGCAAGGGTGAGAAGCAGCCCTAGGAAGACAGGGGCCTTAAATGAGTCAGACCATTGGGCAGTGGTGGTGCAGGGGTTAGAGTGTTGGACTAGGACCGGGGTGATCAGGGTTTGAATCTCCACCCAGCCATGCAGCTCACTGGGTGACCTGGGGCCAGCCATTCACTTTCAGCCTAATCTACCTCACAGCGTTGTTGCGAGAAGGAAATGGGGAGGGGGAGAATGATGTACACCACCTTGAGCTCTTTGGAAGTCAAGAGGGATACCAATGAAGTAAATAATTAAATCTAGTTCAGTATTGTCTCCAGCAGGTGGAGTAAATGTGTTGACCTCCCAATGTCATTGGGCTTCAACTCCCACCATTCACGATAATTGGCCATGGTGGCTGGGGTTGATGGGTGTCAGGATTCACTATCTGGAGGGCAACACCTATCTGAAAGGCTATTTTCTTCCCTACCAGCTCTCTTGGGTGTTAGGATAATCATAGGGGGGCTTCTTGGTAATTTCAGTGCCCTTAGAACAGCCTTTCTCAACCTGTGGGTTCCCAGATGTTGCTGAACTACAACTCCCATCACCCCTAGCTAGCAAGGCCAGAGCTCAGGGATGATGGGAGTTGTAGTCCAACAACATCTGGGGACCCACAGGTTGAGAACCACTGCCTTAGAAGCTTAGAGGGTGGTGGTGCAGCGGAGAGCCTTCTCTGTGGCAGCCCCTAAGTGGTGGAAGGATCGAAGTGGCAGAGAGACCCTGCTTGCATATGAACATCTCCAGTGCTATTTTTCTAGATAAATTGGTGCTGGAACCTACTATAAACACTTCCCTTGTCCTCTTATGATGGCAATAGTGCCCACCTGAGAGGGGCCAGAACGGAGTTCCTGTGAGTTCCAGCTGGAAAAAAATGCCCTGAATACATCCTTCCTGAAACCCAAGCTTTGCCCCCTCATCCACCCCTATTTGATACATGCCATCTTTTTCTTTAGAAAATTCAGGTAGGAAAATTCTTGGGCAATGACCTCCATTGCCCAACCATTCTCAGTGTTTCATTACATTGGTCTTCAAGCCTTACGTGATGCATCATCAGCCAGGCGTCTTCTCTCATTTCTCATCCTTGACTTTAGTAATTATGAAATTACTAATTGTGAATTCCCCCACCCACGTTCCATGAAAGCAGACCAACATATAAAGAGGAACAGTTGTTGTTCTGCTCTCCCACCAACCACAGCGCACCTTTGCTCTTGTGGGCAAAATTTCAGTTTTGGTTTCCACCCATTCCTCGTTTTTCCTATTTTAAATTGTGTTTTGCACATTTCCGTATCAGTTTGAGGATTGCTGTTGTTTTTTTTAAGTCCTAGAGAAAGCCCATCTCTGGAAGTTCTCCACACAGCTTTCATCGCAGGGAATGGTGACCCAAAGTCTGTTCTCATATCCTTCCTGAAAAACTTACACAAAGACCGAAGCTAATGAGAGGCAAAAGTAGAAGGGACAATTTTGCAGGTATGGGGGACCCCTTCTTGTGTTGTATGGCTGATCTTAGAGGTGCTACTTATCTAGAATTTAATGCAGTCCTTGATGCTAAGTGTATTTATTTTGTGTGTTTGTGAATCTCCCCTTCTAACAGGCAGCAATTTGCAAAACACTGTATTATTACTGTTATTGCTGTGTTAAAGTTATTTTGTTAAACTGTGTATTGTATGCTGTTGTGATGCCATGGATTTTTTTTTAATAAAATAAGAATCCTTATGAAAATTCACCAGCGTTTTAGTGCAATTTTTCTCCTAATACAGACACATTTCTGTGCCCTTTTCTCTAATATGCGTATTTTTGCAAAGCGTTTCCCCCTAGTATAACACATGGTTCTAAGCTATTTTCCACTAATATGGGCATTTTTATACATACTCCACCTTAGGATATACATCTTTGTACACAGGACTTGACTGGAGAACTGCACTGCAAAGTTCGAAGTGCAAATTTTTACAGGATGGCTCTGCGCTGGTTCCTTATTGTTCCCAAGAGTTTGAATTAGGTAGGCTCACCTTTAAATGCAAGCTCAATCCAATTTCTCCTCCGCACTTGGAAATGACTTATGTATAGCATAAGTATTTCACCTCGTTAGAATGATTCTTGCTGGCTGGCTGCTCACAGTGCCTCTCTCCCATCTCCATCAATAATTCTGCATTTTTTAAATATATATATTTTTAAAAACGCACTGGTGCCTCCAGATGTTTTGTACATGTTGGTCATGTTCCCATAAACCCCCAGCTTCTTAAAGCTTTTAAGTCTTTTTAAAAGTATGTATCACAGAATATTTTTTCATGAGGAATTTCTGGAATAACTTGCTGTTTGCCTCATAACCGGCGGCTCCTATGAGCGACCCTGCACAATCCACATGCTATTGGCTTCTGGTTTCAACAGAAGAGAAATTCCTGACTTTTCTAGTCCTCCTGCAGGTAGGGGAAATATCCTTTTTGCATGGCTCCTACTTTGACATTTTGGCAGCGAGTTCCGTAAGTGAACTGTGCACTGCCTCACTCCTTCAATCTGCTCTGCCAAACTGATTTCTAACCTTGTGAAAGGGAGGGACAAATATATATCTCTATCCACCTTTTCCACATTCTGCATTTATTTTTTTTATTTTTTTAAATAAATTTTATAAGCTTCTACCATGTCATCTTTCTCCCCCACCCCCTGCCAAACTAAAACAAAACAAAAAAAAAACAAAAAAAAACGCTCTTTTCCTTGTAAGGAAGGAAAGATATTCAGCGCTGCAGGACTGAGTGGCCTTCATAGAACATATCTGAAGATTCCAGAAGCCCATAATCTGCCTGATGATTATGAGTCCTGCTTGTTTCAAAGCAAATGGGACCAGATTCGTGCACTGAAGTCACACCACTTACAGTGGAGAGGGCAGCTTAGGCAGCAGCTTCCTTCTGAAGAGCAACAATGTCAGAAGGACCTCTTCACGGTCCCAGTTCCACCGAGTTCTATTTACACAGCTCTTGGACAGGAACTCTTCACAAATGGCCTTTGATCTCTAAAAATCCTTGCTCTGTTTCCATGGCAATGGCAGTCGGCAGCACAATTATGAATGAACTCTATTGTGTGCAGCTCTCTCTCATACACATACACACACACACACACACACACTCCACCAAATTACTGCTATGTATTCATGGGAGCAGGTCTCGTGCAGTTGACTACCTTGATACAGAAACTAAACAGAGGGACATTTCTTTATTGCCCAATATTTTTTAACAGTGCAATTCTTTGGCATGTTTGCCATCATGTCCGATGGGCCTTACTCCTTAATGATTTGTGCATAGGATTGCAACCTAAATAGGGAAATGGCTGTAACTCATTGGTAGAGTGCTGGTATAAACCAATGAGGTTTCTCTCCTCCCCCCCCCCCTCTCTGCTGTACTGCACACCGTTCTGCACGCCTCACATCAAACTGGATATTGTAGAGTTGGAAAAAGTTCAGCAAAGGGTAACCCGAGTGATCAATGGGATGGGGTGATGAAGAAAGGCGCAGTGTTTGGGATGTTTATTTCACTTCTTTAACTATATACTCTTATGTAGCTGCAGGTTATTACAATAATCCTGCCAGTGTTTTTGTCTATTTACAATATGTCTGTAAATATTCAATAAAACAATTTCCATTCTGCCATTTCTGCATATTCCGTAAGTTTTTGTATCCATTCTTCCTTTGCTGGGACTTCTTCTTTCCACTTTTGGGCAAGTAACATTCTTGCCGCTGTAGTCGCAGACACGAATAAATTTCTATACAATTTAGGTGGTTCTGTCCCTATAATTCCCAAGAGAAAGGCTTCTGGTTTTGTAAATGCTTTCCTCTTAGAAGTGTCAGAGAATTGCACCAAAAGCAGAAATGGCAGTGATAATTTGCTGATGTTCACCTATTCTTCCCATGTCCAGAATAAAAACCAGCTGAGTGAATACAACCAGTATTCACTGTCTCCACTGCTTTCAGTTTGCAAAGATACATAATTGATTATGTCCCCCCCTCCATTTGCCTTGTGCTTCCTTTGCATTGAAATAACTGCACTGAAGTGGCATAAAGACAACAGTGTGGTGTAGTGGTTAAGAGCGGTGGACTCGTAATCTGGGGAACCGGGTTCGCTTCCCTGCTCCTCCACATGCAGCTGCTGGGTGACCTTGGGCTGGTCACACTTCTCTGAAGTCTCTCATCCTCACTCACCTCACAGAGAGTTTGCTTTGGGGGAGGAAGGGAAAGGAGATAGTGAGCTGCTTTGAGACTTCTTAGAGTAGTGATAAAGCAGGATATTAAATCCATAATCCAATCCAATCCAATCCAACATCATATACGCAGTTAATCTTGTAAATTACATATGCAATTTATCTCTGAAGATTACATATTTAGTTATGTAGGTCCACCACAGCAAGAGAGATAACCTAGTTTTTGGCAGAAGATGAACTGCGGCAGATCGGAAACAGAGCTGTTTGTGGTGAATGCAGGGCAGAAAGGAAAATGATGACTTCTTACACCCCTAGTTCCTGTTCATGGTATTATGGAACCCTTTGCTGTTCTTATGAGAGGTGAGGATGCGGTAAGCGTGAGAACTGATGGACAAAAATGGAAGCAGGCAAAACCCCATTGACTTCCACCTTATGGTTGCTCAGGACTGAATGGAGATAAAGGGTGACTCAAAAAAGGAGCCGCAATTTCTGCCGAGGATGGAATGAAGGCTTTTTCTGTGCAATGTGTGACTCCATGACCCACCAGTCAGGGCTCCTGAACAAGAACAGAAGCATCATTCAGGACAAAACTGAATTGTATCTTGGGGCACTGAGGACACTACTAAGAGGAAAGTTTTGACAGGTGAAATTACCTTAATATAATTAGCCCTCTTCCTCTAAATAATGGTATATTCTTTCCTTAGGTCTTTCCTCCCTCTCCTTCTGTAATGCAATCCAGCAGACCGGTCCCTCGTTTTGCTAATGCTTCCTTTTCAGATGGAATGTGCTTGTCTAATCTCTCCTCCCAGCCCCCACCCCACCCCCTGTCCACCACCACACACACACACATTTTGCACCGATAGATAGACATATATAGATATTGCCATCGATCCCTTGGCTACCGTCTGTGTGTTCTGCTAGTGAAGAAGCTGAAAAGGAGCCCATCTCCCTCTCTCTCCTCCCCTCCCATAATAGAACGATTTGGCCTGGAAGCCAAATCTCCCTTGATGAACAATCGGACACAAACGTCAATAACAATTAGATTGTCTTTGGGAGCCAGTCACTTAGGAGTCCAGTTGGCTGGCTGCAATGCTCGAAAGGAGGTCCGCCGAGCTCGGGTCTGCAAATCAGGTTTGGCATCAGCAATGAAAAGACATCAAATGTAATAGCATTAAGAGGTTGACGGGGGAACAGGGGGAAAGGCACCAGCCTCCACCCCACCAAACACTGTGTCTGGTGGGGGTTGATCCTGCTGTGAATGTTCATGAGACAGGGTAGGTGGTGGTGGTGGGGAGAGATCAAGAATGGATGACAGCATGAGATGGGTGCAAGCAAGCTGTCGGGGCTGAGGTGCTAAAATTAAAGCCATTAGGGCTCAAATATGTCATGGGGTTGACCCAGGCCTGATCAGTTTCCTCGCCTGCGTTCCAGCACCACAAAATGCCCAACATACAAAATGACCTGTTAGGAAGTTGCATTGCCACAAATGTGACTTCCTTTGTCTCGAAGGCCCTATTTGCACCGAACGTTCAAAGCACGATGATACCATTTTGAACAGTCGTGGCTTTTCCTCCCCCCCAAAAAATCTCTGCCATTAGGAGGCCCCTTTCTCCCTCACAGAGTTGCAGTTTTCAGAGTAATTCAGCAATCAGGTCCTCTTCAAGGGGAACTCTGGGAACTGTAGCTCTGGGAGGGGAATAGGGAGCCTGCTAATAGCTCTCAGCACCCTTTGCAAACTATAGTTCCCATAATTCTTTGGGGAAGCCATGACTGTTTGGAGTGGCAGCATAGTGCATTAAATGTGTGGTGTAAATTTGGCATTATTCAGTTCTGTATGTGTGTGTGCTTGGTGCAACATATTTGGAGGGGGGATTTGATTTGACTCGGGCACCTCCAGAAACTGATTGCGCTTATTGTACCCTTTCTCATGGAAGCCTTTACCTTGCATTCCAAATGTGTCAGGAACTGATTGCAATGAGTGCTGTGGGAATCAAACTTTTTTACATGCTCTGTTTAACTTTCTCTCCCCCCCCCCCATTATTTTGCTAATTCCCAAATACTGTAATAATCAGCTAAAGTATTAATGAACTTTTATAACAAATCTCATAATTTTTATTTTTATTTTTTGCATTTCCAGTGTATGGAATGTCATTCAAAAAGCAAAGCTTTCATCAGCTTAAATGCACATTTGTTTATCAAAAAAGAGAAACATACAACTATTTTCCATTTTTGTAGCATAAATATTTACCCACATATTCATAATGCACATTTATTTTTTAATGCACATTTAAATGGACATAAACATCGTTAAATGCACATTTGATTTTATTTTTTAAAAAACCCAAATACATACAAAGCATAGGCATGCATACAAGAAATAATTTATGTTTCTTATCATGTATGTCTACCTCTATATTCATCATGTCCTAAACATATAGAACACTCAAATAAATTGTCGCAGACTCTAACTATTTCTACCTTTTAAGACAGCAGCACACGTTGTTTATCTCCATGCTGAAAAGATGGCTCATATATGAAGTAAATGGGGTCCTTGAATTTTCACAATAATTGCAATTTCTCATAATTGGACATTTTCTGCCAATTTTGCTATCAGGGCCAAATGCCAAATTCTGCAAAACAACATAGTCCTAGTTGGCACATAAACACCATTTAAAAGCAATTAGAACTGTTTGCCGAAAGGAAATGTAAGTTTGATTTTAAAATGGCTAACTTCTGCTTCCTGTCTTGCATTAAAAACAGTTGCTTGTGTGCACACATAGGCCTGATTCAGACCATAGTTTATGGGAACATGCCTGTTTGAGCCTTGGGATCAAGTGTGCCACAACTCCTCTCTCCCTCTTCTTCCTGATTTAAATGTTCCACAGTTTGTATTTAAACACAATCACAGTTAAACTGTGGTTTGTTTAAACTCTGGTTTCTTAAAACAAGCCATGGTTGGGTTTCTGATTTTGGCTTGTTTCAGAAAGCCATAGTTTAAACTAAACAGAGTTCCCTGCTTTAGATGTAGAAACAAACTGAGGTTAGTTTAAACCAGGAAGCATGTGATTCCAGTCCTCTCATCCCTCAGAGCTCAGGAAATTGCCTTCTATTGAGTCGGATCACTGGTCCATTTTTCCCTGATGTCCACATGCATTGGGAGTAGCTCTCCAGTGTTTTAGACAGGAGTTTCCCATCCGCATTTAGAGATGCCATGGATTGGACCTGAAACTTTCTGCATACAAAAAAAAAGAAGGGAAGAAAGAGGTGTGTGTGTATGTTGTTCTTCTGCCCCTGGTGGGACTGAAACTCCCATCATCTGCTTTCCACCTGTGCCACCATCAGCTTTCTCACTTCTGGTGAGATGCTGAAGGATGCTCTACAGCAGGGGAGCAGAGGAGGGATTCACTGGAACATGAGCAGGTTCATTCCCATAAAGCTCAACTATGATATTGTTGAACCCCAATTCCCATCAGCGCCAGCCAGCATGGCCAATGGTCAAGGATGATGGGCATTGTAGTCCAAAACTACTGCACAGGGTTTGGATCTGGTGTAACGTTACATTGACTTAATGTACATAAACTACTTGTGGATGGGATTGCTCCCTAAATTTGCTCCCTACGCTAGTAGGATTGATGGCTCTAGACTAGAGTGGAATTGCAACATAAATACTAGGGCCAGTTCTTGCATTCTCTGCCCATCACACACTGAGGAACAGAAGCAAGACTGAAGTTTTGTGCTTTTCCACACCTTGCATGTTAGCACATAAGTTTCAGGTTTCCAAATATTCCACGAAACAGTGGAAGCAGTGGATGGACCTTAAAGCGTAATCTCTCCAGAGGGGGGGTGGGTTCGTCCCCAACTCCCACTCTCAAATTGTAAATATGCAGTGGAAAGAAGAATGCCCAGTCTAATTAGGACCACTCGAGGAGTATGGAGACAGGACCCTCCCAATGGGAATGCTCTGGGTTAGAGAGGTTAAAAAGAGGAATGTCTTGCCTAATAAGAGAACCTCGCTGCTATGGGCACACTTCAGCCATCCGGCATTTGAGGCCAATTAGTTGACAGGGTTAAAGAGGTCTGGGGAGAAGGAGGGCTGCCATCATGGCAAGGGCAGAAGGAAGGTTGTGCTGTTGTGCATGTTGCCCACCCCTAAAAACAGGGATCAAGAGGAACAATTCACTTTGAAACCCACCGGGCTGTTTTCCTGTTTAGTTAGGGATGGTTTGGCCACACCTCCTTTGCTTTGATGGTGGCTAGGAATTAGGGTTCTTTGGTATTTGGGAGGGGGGAATGATAATAATGCAGCAGCCAGATTTCTGCCTGGGGTTCCATTTAGATCTCATTGGAGCCATGTTTTAAAACAGCAGCACTGATTGCCAGTTTGTTTCCAGCATTGGTTTCTTTTGGGGGGAAAAATGTTTAGGGGTACTCTCATTTTGACTCAAGAAAATCACCATTTTATATTTCAAATCGGGGAAAATAAATACAGTAAATGGACAAAAGTACAAAGATTCATAAAATGTTTAGGGGTATGTGTACCCCTGCACCCCCCCAGAAAAAAGCAGTGGTTTCCAGGCCCAATTCAAGGTGTTAGTGTTTAAAGCCCTAAATGAGGCAGACAACAAATATCTGAAAGACCACCTCCTTCCCTACCTACTTTCTCAGGTGCTGAGATTGGCAGAGGGGGCCCTCTTGATAGTTCCTCTGCCCTCAGAAGTTTGGGGGTGGCAGCCTGGGACAGAGCTTTTTCTGTGGTGACCCCTAAGCAGCAGAACCTCCACCCCACAGAGGTGCATCTAACACCTTCATTATGAAGCTTCTGGAGCATGCTGAAGATGTAGGACCCACCTTATTCTTGTGATTGCAAGTTGTTTTAAACTGTTTTTAAAATTGTGCTTTAATATTATAATCCACCCTGGGGCCTTAGGGTGCAGGACGGGTGAAGAAGAAGAAGAAGAAGAAGAAGAAGAAGAAGAAGAAGAAGAAGAAGAAGAGATAGATTCTGTTCACTGAAATTAGAACACCCAAAATATTGTGGCCAGCTGAACAACTCTGTGGAATGTGCAAAATACCCAGAGAATATTTAAAATACAGCCAGGATATGCACGTTCCCCAAAGTCTGTTGGAGATTTCATCAGGAAATGTGCCCTACAGTGGGCAGATTATGAGCACATTCTCCATGATTTGTGGTGGATGTGTAGAATGGCTTTTCTGGGGGTGGTAAGGCCTTAACTTTTTAAAGTATTTAAAAGCTTAAAGTTACTTTAAACTGCTGGGTATTTTTTAAAAGCAGCAGCAGCAGCAACAACAACAACAATGAATGAATGACTGCTCTGGGGGGAAATGGTAGTTCAGGCACTCATGGGCTACCACTCCCAGAATGCATCACTCTGAGGAAGGAAGGGGAGGAAAGGAAGAGATGCAGAGAGAGAGAGAGTTGTGGCAGCAGCTCACCTCAAGTGGTGCCATGTCTCACACCAACCCTGAGTGTGTTCATGTGTAAGAATATACACAAGGCAGTCCTCTCTTTGAAGGGCTTTTGCAGGAGAGTCTCCAACGAAAGGACTCATCTATTTGGAAGGCCATTTGGTCCAAGTCCAGTTTAAATATAAGATACCACAGGTTATCAGTGGAGGTTGCTCCATTTGGGCAAATGGCCCATCAGTCTCCGCCTGCAGACAGCCAACCCCAGTTTAGGTGGTGGCATTATCAACTTGCTCTTCCTCCTTAGCCTCAGTGTTGCCCCTTGTAGAACTCAGCAGGGAGGAGGATAGGGGGAAAACCAGAATGGGTTGGCTGCACCTGTTGTCGGCTCCGGCGCCACCTACTGTTTACCTCCCTGCCTTCTGCCCTACCAGTCCCAAGGGCAACCAGCCATCATTGACAAGAATGCATCTCTGGAATATACTGTTCAAAGCACTGTTTTTCCTGGGTTAGACTTCTTTTAGAGAAAATGTCACTGACTAAATATTAAAATTAGGTATTCATATCCATTATATACATGATGACACTGTTATTTAGGGTAGTTTATAAAAAAACCCACACTTGGTTCATTTGGAAATAGAGATGTAGAGTGGGGGTGAGGGACCTCAGGCTTCAGGGTCAGATGCAACCCTCAGACCTCTCTGTCTGGCCCTTATAATTCTCTCTGGGCCACAATCCCTCTCCTCAGGCCACACTCCTTGTTGGTCCCGCTTCACATCTCAGATGATTTTGCATGGCTGCTCTGTGCCCTTGAACTCTCATTTGCCTTAGGTTAAGGATAGAGAGGGCTGTCTTCTGCACAAAGCTAGAATCTATATTCATTGCTCTGCTGACCTTTGCCTCTGGCCCCAATTATCACTGGCATGTGGCCCCCAGAAGATAGGAGCCAACTCCTAGGGGCTGAGGAGTCTTCATCCCCCTCAATAAAATATTTGAGGGAGCTGCTTCCCCCCAAGTTGATGAGCATTGCCATTCAAATGGTGTCCATGCACCACATCATGTGGCCAATTATGCAGGGTAGGGCTTACCTGGCCCCCCCAATATTTTATTCAAGTTGACACCTCTGCCCCAGAAGATTGTCTGGATGGAGCTGAAGAAAGTTTCCCTAGTCCTGATCTAAAGACTATCCTCTATTGAGAACACTAGCAGTGTAAGAGGCGAGGAGGAGGAAGGATAAGACTAGGTAAACGTAAAGGGACCCCTGGCCATTAGGTCCAGTCGTTACCGACTCTGGGGTTGTGGCACTCATCTCGCTTTATTGGCTGAGGGAGCTGGCGTACAGCTTCTGGGTCATGTGGCCAGCATGACTGAACCGCTTCTGGCAAACCAGAACAGTGCACGGAACCGCTGTTTACCTTCCTGCCGGAGCGGTACCTATTTATCTACTTGCACTTTGACGTGCTTTCGAACTGCTAGGTGGGCAGAAGCAGGGACTGAGCAATGGGAGCTCACCCTGTTGCAGGGATTCGAACTGCTGACCTTCTGACCGGCAAGTCCTAGGCTCTGTGGTTTAACCCAGGACTACCCTCTATTGAGAAAACTAGCAGTGTAAGAGGCGAGGAGGAGGAAGGATAAGACTAGCCAACCCCATTTGCTTCGGATAGCTGGCTGCTTTTGTGCAGACAGTCGACCCCCTTTCTCAAAATTAGGTCCATCTGGATGCGCACAGAGAAGACACGGACGGCCCCCATTCCATGCCAGATTCATGCCAGTGACGTGTCTTTTGGAAGCGGTCATGACAATCAGCCACGCTGATCAAAAGTTTCCGTTCATCTGGACACCGCTTCTGCCCAGGGAAGAAAATTAGCTGGAAGTACCTCTTCCTCCATTGTGATGAAATTACGTCCTCATTATTGTGTGTGTGTGTGTGGGGAGTTCCCCCTCATCTTTGAGAGGCTTGGTTATCGGATGGTGGTGGGGGGGGGGGGAAGAATGCATACCACATGATGTCCAAAGAAGAGCTGGTCCGCTTTACAAATCCAGCCTGTTAATAGCTTTGTAAACATTTATTCAGGGTGACAGCTGACGGCAACATGTGGCATTAATTAGCAGGCCCGGCAATGTCACATATTAAGAGCTAACTTAAATCTGAATTAGCCGGGCTTGCCGAGACTAAACACCCACGAGGGCCGCAGCTCGGATCTAATGCATTATGATTCATTTGATGATGAGGGCCCACGGGCCTCTTGCTCAATGCCCCAGGGTGGGTGGGGGAATTGAATCATTCCATCAGCACGCAAGCTAGGAAGCTGCTGCAACTCCTACGGGGTTCGGTGGTGCAGAATATGGAAGCTGACAGCAGGACGGGGCATGGATAAATCATCAGTGCCTTGGGGACTGGGGGCACCTTAGGCCAAAAAGGGGAGAGACCCTCCTCCGAATTTCCCTGTGGCATTTAGAAATGTCCCCGTGATCCTCCCAGGCTGTCATTGATCCACCCTTTGTCCTCACCGCATCTGCACTATGCATTTAAAGCAGTATTATATCACATTATTATTATTATTATTATTATTATTATTATTATTATTATTATTATTATCCTGCTTTCTCGCCAGACTGGGACTCAAGGTGGCATACACAAATTAAAACAACATGGATAGCGTACAAATAGCTAGAATGTGTAAAATATAATACCTGAAAAATTATTAAACTCAAATAGAAGTAAAGCAATACGGAGATAAATCTATGACAATACAGGTGCCCAAAACAGCACAACCCTTTTTTAAGGAAAGCTCTTTCCTTAAAAAGCAGCCAGTTCCCAAAGCCCTTCAGTTTTCACCTGCCAACAGCAAGGAGGGAGCTTGTTTGGCTTCCCTAGGGCAGGAGTTCTAAAGTCTGGGAGCAGCCACTGAGAAGGCCTTCTCCCACATTAAGGGTGGCAGGACTGAGAGAAGGGTGTCCCTTGAAGATCTCAGAGCCCAGGCAGGCTTGTATGGGAGAATATGGTCCTTTATATGGCATTAGGCTTGAGCCCTATAGAGCTTTACAAGTTATAGCCTGCACAGTGTAGTTTATTACAAATGCAAAGAGCTGTGAGGAGAGCCCTATTACCCTCACACAGTTACAGTTTTCAGAGTTACCTGGGAAGAGGGACTAATGATTAAAGCACTCTGGGAATTGTAGTTCTGGGAGGTGAATAGGGTTGTTGTAAACAGAAAATGGATGGTGGTGGTAGTTGGGAAATGAGCTGCCAGTGACAGGTTTGGGCATCACAGGGCATCTTTCAGGGTCCAAACATCAGCAGAAGGTTCACTGCCTTTGTTTCTCAGTTTTCTAATCTTAAATTCAGTTCTCCACATTTCCAAAGCAGTTTGCATCTTAATAATAAAAATAAAAATTGTAATGAAAATTCGCAATGAAAATTTGTCAGTATTTTACTGCAATTTTCTCCTGACAGCCACACTTTTTGTACAGGGTTTGGGCTAATATACACCTTCTTGCAAGCAGTTCCCTCTAAAGTAATGCATTTCTGTACGCTATTTTTTAAACAAAGTTATATGTTTTTATGCATACCTCCCCTCTAATATGCACATTTTTGTACAAGGTTGTTGGCATTGCAAAATTGAGAGAAATGCAGATTTCAAAAGATAGCTGTGCTTTGGTTTGTGCAATGATTCAAGTCACGTGATTTAGCTAGCTGCTCCTTAAATGCAAATGCAATTGAATTTCTCCTCTATCCCTATACGTAGGTTAGACTCATAGAATTAATGGACCAAAGTTACACCCAGTGCTTTTTTCCTAAAAAAAAATGTTTAGGGGTGGTCTCATTTTCCTACTCATATTGAAATACTGCCCCTCAATGAGGCCAAACTTAGATTCAGAAAATGTTTAGGGGCATGCGTCCCACTGCGTCCCCCTCAGAAAAAAAAGTGCTGGTTACACCACTGAACTTCATGGTGGAGTGAGGATTCGAACCTGGTTCTCACCAGTCCTAGCCTGACGCTGACCTTGAGACCATGGCCATTGCCAACCAGTTAAATCTTTAGAGTAGATGTGTCTTCGCTTGAAATTTGATCGCTCCGCTGATTGGGTATGTGACTGTGTGGTCCCATTAACCATCTCGTTCGAAGGCCATTTTTATCCTTGTGTTTAGCAGGGAAGGCAAATAAGTTAACAAGGGTCCCTTTGAAGAAAAGGAACGAGGAAGCAAAGAGGTAACTGTACCATGAAGGTCCTCTCATTCTTAAACAAACCGCCTGCCTCTTAAGAACTTCAGAATCCCATTAGGTGCTTTCATTTCTTGATGTGCTGGAAGGATTTGATGAGTGTGTCATAGGGAAAGTGCTATGCGTGTGTTTGGGAAGAAGGCAGTAATGGGTTCTGGAGGGCCTTAATTTTTCTATCTCTTACAAGCTGTTATGCCACTAATGGTGTTGAATGTAAACAGGGTTCTAGAGAATGCCAGGGAGAGAGAGACAGTGAATATGTGAAAGAGGAAGAAAAAAAAGGGGAAGCATAGAAACCACAAAATGAGGAGTTTTCTGTACTGCTATTTCTCCCAACCCAAATCCCAGAATTAGACATGGGTCCAACTGCTGAATGACATTGGTGTTAGGAGGCAGTTGGCAGGTAATTTATTTGTATTACCTTTGTTGTTGTTGTTTAGTCGTTTAGTCGTGTCTGACTCTTTGTGAGCCCATGGACCAGAGCATGCCAGGCACTCCTGTCTTCCACTGCCTCCCGCAGTTTGGTCAAACTCATGCTGGTAGCTTCGAGAACACTATCCAACCATCTCATCCTCTGTCATCCCCTTCTCCTTGTGGGGATGTTTCCCAACATCAGGGTCTTTTCCAGGGAGTCTTCTCTTCTCATGAGGTGGCCAAAGTATTGGGGCCTCAGCTTCAGGATCTGTCCTTCCAGTGAGCACTCAGGGCTGATTTCCTCCAATCAGACACTGTCCCCCCACCCCCCGTTTTATCCTCACAACAGCCCTGTGAACTATGTTAGACTGACAGATTGACCTAACGTCACCTAGTGAGCACCTAGTGGCTGAGTGGGGATTCGAGTCCAGAGGGAGCGGACTGCCCCAGGCAACACTATTCCGGTAGGGTGCCATCGCGGCGGGGCCCCCTAGACACACCCCGTGCACCCCCATGCGCCGGGTGCCACGCCCCCACAGGCAGCGCGTCACCCCCCCAGAACACATGCCATGCCCCCGCGGGCAGTGCGCTACGCCCCTGGGAGGTGCGTCATAACCCTTGGGGGCGCGCCAACCACACCCCCGCCTGTTCTCTGCCCCTGGTAGTGGAGCATGCAGCTTCGCCACTGGCTTACAGGCTTGAAGCAGGAATGTAAGGTTTGAATTCAACTTCTTCTTCTTCTTCTTCTTCTTCTTCTTCTTCTTCTTCTTCTTCTTCTTCTTCTTCTTCTTATTATTATTATTGGTAAAACTGGACTTTCTCTTTTTTGCGGGGGACAAATGATGCATATTTGTGAATTTTCATATCTCCACCAGAAATAAATTACCTTTTCATTTTACAAACAAACAAATCTGTACGTTGTGGTAGATGAAGAAGCGTCCTAGCTGGTTCGGAGGTTGAGCCTTCAGCCCAAATACTGGCCTAGTAAGGCAGCCAAAGTACCGTAAAAAAAGGCATGGATTTATTACATCAAAAGGATCCCATTAAAATTCTGTTTACAGACCAATGTGCCAATTCGAAGAAAATAACGATTAGCAGCAAAGCTATTTGATCTGCTTTACGATGCAGTGACTCATACCTTGTAATGCACTGCTGGAGAGTAAATAACACAAACCTCTGACTTTGCTGATGGAGCGTGATATGTTATGTTGTGTCCAAAATCCCAGGTTCTTTAACCTCAAATAGCCTCTTAAGTGTGATTCATCGTAAAGCAAGAAGCGTATCATGTAACTTTTCTGACCCCACTTTCTCTCCACTTGCTTCTTATTCAAATGGGAGATGAGCATATCAACTGAGCATGGCCGTGCTTACTTTCCCTCTTTCGGATTCTGTTTTGTGGCAAAGTGGAAGATTGGAAGAGGTCTGCTGAAGGTCTGAATAAAAAGTAATTGATGAAATAAAAACAAGTCAAGAACCTTTGACTCTTAAGAATATTAGAAGAGCCCTTTGCATCAGGCCCAGTGCCGGATTTACGTACAGTGGTACCTCGGGTTAAGTACTTAATTCGTTCCGGAGGTCCGTTCTTAACCTGAAACTGTTCTTAACCTGAAGCACCACTTTAGCTAATGGGGCCTCCTGCTGCCGCCGCACCGCCAGAGCACGATTTCTGTTCTCATCCTGAAGCAAAGTTCTTAACCCGAGGTACTATTTCTGGGTTAGCGGAGTCTGTAACCAGAAGCATATGTAACCTGAAGCGTATGTAACGTGAGGTACCACTGTATAAGCTAAACAAGCTATAGCTTAGGGCCCCACTCTCTTGGGGGCCCTCACAAAATTTAAAAGGAAAAAAACACACCTGGATGTACATTTCCAAAATATAAGATAAAAAACAAATAAAATAAAACCTACATACAACAACAACAACAATGTTTTGTGTTGTGTAGGTTCCTATGATGTAAGTAATGGGCCCCGCCTGCTAGCCTGCTCCCTGAAATATCACATATAAAGGGCCCCATTACCTCCAGTAGCTTAGGGCCTCATCAAACCTAAATCCAGCCCTGATCTGGCCAGTGGCCCATCTAGTCCAGCATTCTGTTCTGACAGTGGACAACCAGATGCCTGTGGGAAACCCACAAGCAAGACCTAAGCACAAGAGCTTTCTCCACACTGGTGGTTTCTAGCAACTATTATTCAGAAGCACTACTGCTTCCAAATGTGGAGGCAGGGCAGAGCAGAGCCATCATGGCTAGTGGCCATTGATAGCCCTCAATCCTAATGACTCCCTGTACCCTTAACAGGCTACAGCTCCCAGAATTCTTTTGGGGGAAGCCATGGCTGTTTCAGGTGGCATCACAGTGCTTTAAAAAGTGTTATGTACTGAAGTTCTCACCCTGGGCCAACAGGGGATACTGTAGACAGTTCAGGTCCACATATGCAAATAAGGGATCAAAAGTGATGTTCAGTGATTGGATAGTTACAAAAAGTTGTTACAGTTACATTGTACTGGAGCTCTATATAAGCAGGCTGGCTGAACCCTTCAGTTCAGTTCTGTTCTGACCTGTGAATAAACAATAGCTGTTTGGAGAATCGCTGTGTCATCTGATATGTTCACCCACAACTTAACAAAAAGTATGGGGTGAATGTGGCTGCACACTAGAGGAGGCAGAGCAAAGCCATCATGGCTGGTAGCCACCAACAGCATTGTCCTCCATGAATTCATCCAAATGCCATTGGGCTACAACTCTCATCATATCTGAGTCCCAGTGCCAAATTTTTGCACAAGCTAAACAAACTATAGCTTAGGGCCCCACTTTCTTGGGGGCCCCCAAAAAATGTAAAGAGAAAAAAACCTGGATGTATATTTCCAAAATATAAGATAAAAAACAAATAAAATAAAACCTACATGCAACAACAGTGTTTGGTGTATAGCAGGCATAGGCAAACTCAGCCCTCCAGATGTCTTGGGACTACAACTCCCATGATCCCTAGCTAACAGGACCAGTGGTCAGGGTTGATGGGAATTGTAGTCCCAAAATATCTTGAGGGCCGAGTTTGCCTATGCCTATTGTATAGGCTCCTATGGTGTAAGTAATGGGCCCCGCCTGCTAGCCTGCTCCCTAAAATATCACTGGTTCACTCATTTCTAGATATAGGGTGCCGACATTCTGCACGACTAGTTGCATGGCAACATTTCCCAATGGCTTTCAATACCTATTAGGTCCATAAATTACCATATAGCATATATTCAACACAAAAAAGCAGCAACAATTTGTTGTTGACAAAGGACAGCTGGACATATAAAGGGCCTCATTACCTTCAGTAGCTTAGGGTCTCATCAAACCTAAAGCCGGCCCTGTATCTGACCACTGATTTTGCTGGCTGGGGCAGATGGAAGTTGAAATCTCATAACAGGTCGAAAGCCACAGCTTACCCACCCCTGTCCTAGACAATGACAGATTGACTTTCCCAGATCTTCTCCCACTCCACTCAGACTAGCAGGGATGACTTTATAAGCGATGTGGTTGATAACCAACCATCCAACCTATAAAATGAAACATAGAGGAGCTCAGAGTAGAATTTCATCTTGATCTGCTCTCCTCTCAGGTCATCTACAGTGCTATGTACGCTAAGAAATATAAGATTTTGGCCTCCAAAATTATCTTCCAAGGAAACAGCCAATAAAGCTTCTTGCCTACATTTGTTCCTCCTGCCAAGAGGCGTCCTCTTGTTTTATGTCTTGAACGTGGAAAAAAGAAGGAATGGGAAACAGAGAGAGAGGGAGAGAATTCTCTAAGTTTTGAATCTAGAATTAGACACCTCAGCAAATCACGCCACATGGAACGCGAGTTAAAATACAAGACGGCGGGAGGGAGGAGTAATTTTTCCTCTAGTCTTTCATTTCTTTCATGGAAAGCATGTCCTCTTCTATTAGAGAATCTGGAAAGAAAAGTGTCCCTAGGATGGGGAGTCCAAATCCATGTAGGATTTATGGTTTCATTTCAGCAGGATTTTGATTTGCAAGATTCTTAAACTGCTTACTATTAAATTTTTTCAAAGTGGCATACAGTAAAAGGAAAACACATAGAAATAATATGGTATCATGAGTGATGTGAAACATGTTCATATTTATAGAGTCTCTCTCACCAGCTGGTGTTTGGAGCACTTTCCATAAAGATGATGATGAGGATTATTATTATTATTATTCCTGCCTGCAATGCTATAATCCTATACCCATGAAGCTTGGAGTAGGCCCTATGGAACTTGATGGGACTTCTAAGTATGGGGGCGGGGGGGGGGGAATCAAATGTGTTTGCATTTTAATGTGAAACAACCTAATCCCCTCTTCTCCAAGTAATAATGCAATTGAAACACAATCATCCTTTGAAATTCACACTTTTCTGAATTTTGCAATGTAGTTCTCTGACCCATCATTATGTATGAAAATGCATCTGTTCAGGAAAATAAGATACAAAAATGCCTTATATTGGAGGAAGATGCTTTTAAAAAGCCCTTGTATATTAGTCAAAACTGCATACAAGAAAGCGTTTATTGGGAGAAATCTATACTAAAATGCTAACAAATTTGCACAATGATTTTTTTAAAAAAACAAAATAACCCCAGCAAATTACTGCAGAAATGTGGAGATCAGAATTTAAATTGGGAGAAATGATAAGGACGGAGAACCAAAATTGTTAGAATCATCCACCCCTAAAGAGGGGTGCAGATGGTGCTCCCCAAGTGTGCTCCTGGCTCCTGCTCATAGTTCTCCACCTCTACCATGAGGATGGAGAGGTGGATGCATGGAGCAATGGAAGCCTTACCCCTGTGGGGATCTCCATGGCTTCTGATGCTCCAGTCAAGGTGGCTGGGATCCTGCAAAATGTACTTTGCTTACGGGATGCCCTGACTCAGATGCCGGGATAATTTGGCTGGCCTTAGATACTATTCTCCTTGACTGTGGCGGTGAGAATGCATCTTGGCCCAGCCCTGTATATTAAGTGTGGCCAGGTCATAAGTGATTGATGTGTTGCAAATTGAGCGCTACTTCTCCAAGGAGCTGATCTCCAGCTTGGAATGTACAGTGGTACCTCGGGTTACAGACGCTTCAGGTTACAGATGCTTCAGGTTACAGACTCTGCTAACCCAGAAATAGTACCCCGGGTCAAGAACTTTGCTTCAGGATGAGAACAGAAATTGGGCGGCGGCAGCGGGAGGCCCCATTAGCTAAAGTGGTACCTCAGGTTAAGAACAGTTTCAGGTTAAGAACGGACCTCCAGAATGAATTAAGTTCTTAACCCGAGGTACCACTGTATTATGGTAACTCTTAGCATGTGGAGTTGGTCAGTTCTGACGCGGACTGAGGGGAATTTGCTAGTTTCGTGTGTTGCCTCCAAGGTGACCCGGACTCAGCTGAGGAACACTTGACCCAGATTTGGGGCCCAAACAATTCAGAGGAGGGAGTAGTGTTTGTTTGTTTGTTTGTTTGTTTGTTTGTTTGTTAAAAAAAATCCCTATGGGCAGAAGTGGGGAGCGGGAGGAAACATAATTCATATCCGATGGGGTCAAACCATATTCTTTTGCAGAGTGTGCCTGTGTCTCCACACAGAGAGAAAGAAAGAGAGATTTAGCTAGAAAAGAAAAAGAAAAGGAGTAAGTTTGTGGGGGAAGAATCAAAGCAGGTATTTGAAATTTATTTTTTAAATTACTTTTCGGTATTCATTTAGAGTCACATGCTCACATCTGAGATCAAATAAACTGAACAGGAAGACAAAGTTTCCAAAAAGTCCTACTAAATTGGGCTATAAAAAAATCAGAGACGTATCTATTGTGCACATAATAATGCGTAATGAGAGGAGAATAATGAAGAAAAGGTCCATTATTCTTTCAGTGCCTTTTAAAAAAAGTGTAGCATTTCATTGACACATAATTTGCTTGTGGGCCAACTCTGCGTCTAAGCAAGAAAACACAAAAAAGCAAACCTATAACACAAGTCACAGGGGTTAAGCGCTCTGAATATCTCATAGCTTTCCTTACTGGGTTCAAGAAACAAATCAGGCTAGCTGCAGACTGACTGGCTTCCTCCAGTCTTCTTTGATACCCAGTAACGAGTTCCTTGCAGGATCAATCCCTTAAAACAGGGAAGGGGGAACCTCAGGCTATGGGGAGGAATGCGGCCCTCCAGGCCTCTTCCCCTGGCCCTCAGAACTTTCCCCAAACCACACCCTCACCAGCCATAGCCCTCATCAACCCTGCTTCTCAACCTCCTTCGATGTTTTGACCTGTCTTGAATGTGTCCTTGATCTCTGATGATGACTTCTGCTTGTATATGTGTGTAGAAGCTTCCCTATGGTAAAGAGGTAAAATGTCTTTCCCCCTAGCCCTGATGTGTAGCCCCCAGAAGTTTAGCCTCTTTGTCCTTTTCCCATGCAAGCGCCCAGAGGTGTTGTCCATGGAGATATGTTTACCAAAGGCATCCTCCATCCATGGCTCCTCCCAGTTCCCTTCTGTCTCCTCCGTTTTCATTGTTCCTTTAGCAGGATGCTGGCTTGGCTGCGAGCTACGTCAAAGTCATCCGTCAAAAATATGGAAATGGTTAACACAACACACAACGCAAATGCAGAGAGAGGGAGAGAGAGAGAGAGAGGTCTGGAACAATGTGCTATTTTGAAACTGCATGCCAAAGCCGGGCGGGGGGCGAGGGAGATTAACTGTGCCCCAAAGCTGTGTCTATTTCAGCAACAAAAATAATAATCCCTTGTTACAAAGAAAGAAAACAGTCGTTTAATTCTGAAGAATCTACAGGGCAGGAGCAAGTTCAGCTCCTTAGGCACAAGCTGTGAACTACGAGAAAAGAGCTGGAAAAGACGGAATAGAGGGAACATTTGTAGATATTGGGTTGTGTCCAGTGTGAGTCTTACTCAGAGTAGACACATTGGTGTCAATGACTGGCGTAGCTTCATTTATTTCACTCGGTCTCTCCTGAGCAGAACTTAGGCTGAGTTCACATAGCAGTCTATTCCATTTCCCCAGTGTTTCCCTAACTTTTAATTTCTACATCGCATGATGTAAAAACCAGAAAACTTATGGAATAAAGCACATGTTTAGTGCTCATTTCTGTGTTGTCTGATTCCAGGAAAAACCTGTTTGGAGCTCCCTTGACTTCGTAAATCAAGTGACAAAATTTGGGGAGGTATCCCAGCATACAGGACTTTCGCACTGTTTTCAGGGGTGAATAATGGGGGGGGGGGACAGGCATGTGTGGAAAGTGTGGGAGAGCGATGCTGTTCAATGCTGTGTTACACAATGCCTACTGGTGTGGAAGAAATTTATGAATGAATGCTGGTTGCTGGAAACCACAGAGGAGGAGAGTGTTCTTGTGCTTGGGTTCTGCTAGTGGGCTTCCCATTGGGACATCTCCTTGGCCACCGTGGGAACAGGATGCCGGACTAGATGAGCCATTGACCTGATGTAACAGGGATGATGGGAGTTGTAGTCCACCAACATCTGGAGGGAACCACATTGGTCACCACTGTGATTAGCTGTTAGCTCAAGCAAGACATCCCACCCGCCCCCCTCATTTTCTGCAGCTCATATTTTGTATTGATCTATCAGTTTATAAGAGATGATTTATTAATATGAGATGCCATATATTCACAGCAGCAATAACAACCGCAAAAGGGATATTTTTATTTGTGTTACCTATTACATAGAATGAAGGGAAGCAAAAGAAAACATTTAAAGGCTTCCACAGGCTATTTATTAAAATATATATTACAGCAATGATTCTATACATCATCTACTAATTCATTAATCCATTATCTTTATGTATTTCATACTTTTAGGATTTCTGATCTAGTCAAACACCATATCATACATCGTATTGGCTAACAGGATTTTTTTTTCCAATCATTTGTCTACATGTCCCTTGTGAATGGATGAATTGTATATTGCTCTTATTATTTCAGAACAAATAGCCTACACCTTGCCACATATATGTTCTCCATTTGCCTTCCACCACTAATTCTAATGATATTTGCTACCTTAACTACATAAGCTACATTTTCACACTGAGATGTGAAGACAACTTGGGGCCTTGTGCCATACACTTAGAAATGGGGGAAAATTGCTCCAGCTTGCCTTTTGGATGAGAAACTGCCTAATTTAGGCTTCTTCTTCTTCTTCTTCTTCTTCTTCTTCTTCTTCTTCTTCTTCTTCTTCTTCTGGAGGTCAGCTATAGAATGCATATTTAACACAGCAAAATCAACACAAAAATTGTCTTAAACATTTGAAAAGAAAACATTACTTAAGGGTGTCAACTATGAAATGCACCTTTAAAACAGCATAATAAATAAAAATATTATCATAAGCACGCAATGTATCTGCTGCCATTGCTGCCAGTCCTGCCAATGGTGGTTTGTGACGGCTGTGGAAGCTCGGACTCGATGACCTGTGTCTGCACTAAGAGACATCCAATATGGTCTCTGGTCTCTTCAGTAGCCTCAGCTCTTGTAGCTGGAGTCAGTCAGGGGCCCCACCCTCCCAGGCCAGGTGGAAAAAAGGCCTACAAGCAAAGAAAAGGTCTTCCAGGACTCACAGCCAAGATGGTCTCTCCAAATGTGGAATGCGTGTTTTGCATCACCTGTAAAAGTCCCAGTTCCAGACACCAAGTGGGCATATATGGAATATGTGATCTTAAAGACAAACTGATCCCAAACTGTTCAGAGAAACTACTAGTGACACCTTGAACTTGGCTTGGTAGCAAACAGGCAACCAGCACAGATCTCTGAGCTCAGGAATTATATGCTGACAGAATGCCTAGGGCACCACTGCAATTTGCTCAATAAAGGCATTCAAAACAGTTTTGTCCATCCTTGCACATGAACCACATTTCCAATTGGCTTTTTTCTGAGTTTTGCCCGGCTTCTAAGAAATACAAAACAGCATTCACTGTGCCAGATGCAACACAGCTCTTTATCAGGCACAAATACGTTCAGCACACACCAGCAATCTGTAGGCTTGGTGAGAAAATAGGTGTTGCACCCATTACGATGGTACACTAGGTTTCTTTCCACAGGTCTTACCCGAATGCATGCCAGATCCCCATTTTGGCTTCACAATGTGTCTTGAGAAAACAGTCACATTTGCCACTTATTGTTGTTGTTCCTGTTTCAGCTTTGGCACCTTCGTATGTTATTGCTACATCTACGGAGGAAGCGATGAAGCTGATTCGGGAATCAGACACTGGGGAAACCAACTGAAGGTAAGGCAAGTTGTGGCAATGAATAGCCAATAACCTGCTTGCTGCTAGGACCCCACGCGGTTCAGCTGACTGATGTCATCATATGCTGTGGAAGGGCCGTAACTCAGTGGAAGGGCCATTGGCGGTATAGTGGTTAGAGTCTCAGACTAGGACCCAGGGGACCATGGTTCAAATCCCCACTCAGCCATATGAAGCATACTGGGTGAGCCTTGGGAGCCAACCATTCACCCGCAGCCTATCCTACCTCACAGGGCTGTTGTGGATTAAATGAGGAGGTGGGGAGAACCAGGAACACCACTTTGAGCTTCATGGAGGGAAAAGGTGGTGTGTGTGTGTGTGTGTGTGTGTGTGTATACACACACACATATACTTGACTTGACTTGACATCTTTCCGCAGGGCCTGCAAGACAGAGCTGTTCCACTAGGCCTTTGTCCAAGGCACAGTCTCCTTCTGTAATCTTCATAGAACTCTAACCCAATGGTTGCCATTAATTTGATTCTCAACTGATTTTAGAATGTATTTCAATTAATTGACTGTGATTTTATGTAAATTGTGCTATTTTTACTGTTGTTAGCCACTCTGAAACCTGGCTTTGGCTGGGGAGGGTGGGATATAAATAAAATTATTATTATTATTATTATTATTATTATTATTATTATTATTATTATTATTATTATTTTATTAATTATTATTATTAGGATGGGGGACCTCTAAGGTTCTATCCGCTCTTGCAGCCCCTACACCTGTAAATCTGCTCCAGTGGAGAAGAGATGTTGCCAGAAAAAGAAAACAAGATTGCTCCCCTCCCTGTTTTGCTATCAGAAGGCTTACCATCAGCTGAGCAGCATCACTGCATCCACCCCCATGTTTCCATGGACTTTGGATTCTTTTCTCCCCCCAAATAATATTTATTATTTTCAGTAGAAAAACATAATAAAAAAGAAGAGATTAACAATAATAAAGACAAACAAAAAATAGGAGAAAAAGAGAAAAAAGAAAAAAGATACATACAACATATTACCACTTAATTAATTAAAATTAAGTATCATCCATCTTCATAAACATAGTATTTGACTTCCTCGAATCTCTTCCATCCGAATTTCTTAGTAATTATATGTAGCAGTTTCCAATATCAGTGTTTCAAAAGACCATATCACAGTCCTAATCATATTGCAGTCCTAATCATATTCTTGTTGACTTTGAACACTTCAAAACCTGCAGCTTTATGGACGCCTACAAATGATTCAATTAAACAGGGCATAATTAGCTGTGCATTTCACACAACCGTTTATTTATGACCATATGGCATCTGGGTTTCATGAGGTCGGGTGCATCTGGGACCTTCTTAGAGCAAACTGGATGCCCTAACATTGAGCTGCAGTGATGAGAAGAACAGGAAGAATGGTCCTGATCCTTCAGAGGGAGACTTTCTGAATGCGCCTTGCGTGACACAATCGGAGAAACCCTTGACCTAGAATTATCTTCAGAATCGGCTGATCTCGATCTTCGTCTCCAACTCCTACTGGTCTAGATTTATGTTTGTCTCCTACTTATCTAGCTTGGCTGCCAAGGGAAAGTACAAGCCATGGCAGAGCAGACTATCATTTACTCCCACCCATGATGCAGCTATGCAAAGCAGGCATCCTCTGTGTTCAGGCATGAATCTGCGCCCACTTCTTAAGTCATAAGTTAAGAGTCTGCAGGATCAGGCCAGTGGCCCATTTAATCCAGCCTCCTGTTATCCCAGCGGCCAACCTGTTGCCCCAATGAAAAGCATACAAACAGAACCTGAGCTTCTGTACTCTCCACTTCTGTAGTGTTCAGCGACTGGCATTCAGGGGTAACCGACCTCTAACAGTGGTGGCAGAACACAACAGTTGTGGCTGATCGCCCTATCTTTATCTTGCAGGGAAGAGCCATAGCTCAGTGGTAGAGCTTCTGCCTTGCAAGCAGAAGGTCTCAGGTTCAATGGGACTGTGGTCTAAACCACTGAGCCTCTTGGGCTTGCTGATCAGAAGGTCGGTGGTTCAAATCCCTGCAACAGGGTGAGTTCCAGTTGCTCTGTCCCAGCTTCTGCTAACCTAGCAGTTTGAAAGCATACCAGCGCAAGTAGATAAATAGTGGGGTGGGGTGGTAAACGGTGTTCCTGTGAGCTCTGGTTTCCATCACGGTGTTCCATTGTGCCAGAAGCGGTTTAGTCATGCTGGCTACATGACCTGGAAAGCTGCCTGTGGACAAACGCCGGCTCCCTTGGCCTGAAAGCAAGATGAGCACCGCAACCCCATAGTCGCCTATGACTGGACTTAACCTTAGACCTTTGACATGAGCTTAAGTCCCCAAGCCATAACTAAGGCTACAATCCTGTGCCCATTGGTCCATCTAGCTCAGTAGATCTGTTAGATTGGTGGGCAGTAAGTAACAGGGCCTTCTCAGTGGCAGCCCCTAGTTTAATGAAATGCTTTCCCTTGGGATGAGTAGCTGGGCTCCTCAGCAGTACCCTTCAGAAGAAGCCTTGGAGATCCATTTGCTGAGATATTGGTCTGATTCAGCAGGGCTCTTCTTATGTTCCTCTGTTCAGTAGATCTGAACAGAGTTGGCACCTACGGATGGGCCAATGATCTGACTTGGTATAAGACAGTGTCCTATGCTATTAACAGGATGGCAAAATCTACAGAATCATTATTCATAATTTTTATGGTTGTTTTTCCCCTCCCACGTAAGGCTGGGTGAGAAATCCTATGTTATGAATGTAAGAAAAACGACTTGTACATGCATTTTGGACTTCTTTTTTTTGCCACTGCAACTGGTCATTGTAGACAACACTGAACTAGATGGACCAATGGGTATAGGACTGCAGCCTTAGTGATGGGGCACAGACTAAACTACATGTACAAGGTCCCAGGTTTGATCCCTGGCATCTCCAGGTATGGCTGAAAAAATCTCCTGCCTGAAATCATCATTAGATAATACTGAGATAAATATTATACTTTATATTATTTAGTCTACTAAAAGCCAAGTGGAGCAAATGGATATTCCAGGCTTCGTTTAGAGGCTGCTACTGAGGAGTCCAGCTATATACTACAAGGGGGGTGTCATTCCATTAAACTAAAGGCCATCACTAAGAAGGCCCTGTATCTCCTGCCCACTAACCTAACAGATCTACTGAACAGAGGAACATAAGAAGAGCCCTGCTGAATCAGACCAATATCTCAGCAAATGGATCTCCAAGGCTTCTTCTGAAGGGTACTGCTAAGGAGCCCAGCTACTCATCCCAAGAGAAAGCATTTCATTAAACTAGGGGCCACCACTGAGAAGGCCCTGTTACTTACTGCCCACCAATCTAACAGATCTACTGAGCTAGATGGACCAATGGGCACAGGATTGTAGCCTTAGTTATGGCTTGGGGACTTAAGCTCATGTCAAAGGTCTAAGGTTTGAGCCTCACCATATCCAGAGAGAGCTGGGAAAGACTTTGCTCTAGAACCCTGGAGAGCGGTTGCCATTCAGTGTGAACAAAAATGAACCAACTAGACCAATGGGGCGACTCAGCATAAGGCAGTTCCTTATGTTCTTGCCTTGTGAATCAGATGGGAAAACCCACGAAATTGCAATTCATCAATTTTGACGGTTGTTTTTTTCCCTCCGACAGTTGCCTTATCCCTATCTAATCAGGGGGAAGTTTCCTGTGTTTGTTCTCAAACATTCGCCCCGCAGAAATGATAATGATCATTGCACAGCGTCAACCCAAGAATGCTAGGAAGCAGCACCCAGCAAGCATGAGCCTGGGAGACAAGGGAGTGAACAGCGGAGGAACCCCAGGGGAAGCTCAGGATGGGAGGAGTTGGCATCATTCTGGCCGATGTCCTGTCTTTAAAAATAAACCTGAGCATCTAAACACAGATGGGCTCAAGCTAAAATTAAAACCCTTGTTTCCCAGTCCACTTCCTTCCATCTTCCTTCCACTGCTTTGAGCTATAGATAGGAATCACAGAGTCCTTCCCACTTCTCATATTTATTTGGATACACTTGCTTCAGCAGACCTCAAAGAAGGTTAACTATGGAATGACATGGTCCAAGGATGCCAAACGAAAGATTGGGGCTTGATTGGATTCAGATCGAAGGCTACTAGGCCCCATGGACATGTTCTACCACCACTAGGTGGGTCAATATCACATTTTTGGGGAACCACAAGTGAGGAAACCACTGTTGAGCGCTGGTTTTGCTTATGGGCTTCTGATGGGCATTTGTTGGCCACTGTGAGAACAGGATGCTGGACTTGATGGGCCATTGGTCTGGTCCAGCAGGTTCTCCTTGCACTTATACTTCTGCACAGTTCAGGTCACATTCATATTCTGGACTACTATGTCCAGTGCTTGCTGCCATTCTCCAAGAAGTCCAATGACACACTGGAGCATGTCCAGAGTGGGGTGGCCAGGACACTGCGGGACCTGGAAATCAAGTCCTATGAGAAATGGCTCTGAGAGTTAGATTAGAGGAAGATATGAGAGTGGACTTCAAATATCTGGATGCTTGTCATGTAGAATATGTGTCAGACTTTCCTTCTGTTGCCTCATCAGGAAGGACCAGAATCATTCCTTGGAAATTATAGGGCAGCAGACTTTGGCTAAACATTAAGAAAAACTTCCTGATGGTTCAATAATAGAGCAAACTGCTTCAGGCAGTGATGTGCTTTCATTCAAGAAGAGTCTGGACAGGCATCTCTCAGAGATGTTGTGGCTGCATCCTGCTGCACTGATCCTGTGCTGCTAGTTGGGGATCAAGTTATATTATGAGGGCAATGAGTTATTGTTGCTGTTCTTCTTTATCTTTCCAGTGCTCTTTTAGTTGGGGGTAGGATGGGCCCTTTCCTAAATATTCTGAGATGAGAATGTTTAGGTATTATGTTTTATGATGGTTTCCTATGGAGTTTTCATGTATCGTTTTGGGTCACTCTCCTCTATGTGAAGGGCGATGAATGAATGCAATAAAAAATAATAATAGATAAAATTGTGCAGCGTGGGGTGCATAGTTTTAACTATGCAGCACATAGCTAAATTACAGAATTCGCTCCCACAGAAGGCGGTGATGACCACCAACTTGGATGGCTTTGAAAGAGGATTGGATGCATTATTGGTGTACAAGGCTATCAATGGCTATTGATAGCCTCAGTCAGAGGCAGTAATGCATCTGAATACTAGTTGCTGGAAACCACAGGAAGGGAAAGTGTTCTTGTGCTTGGGTCCTGCTTGAGGATCCCCCCCCCCCCAGGCATCTGGTTGGCCCTTGTGAGAAGAGGATGCTGGACTAGATGGGCCATTGGCCTGATCCTGCAGGGCTTCCCATTGGGGCATCTGGTGGCCACCTTGAGGTCAGGATGGTGAACACAATGGGCTTTTGACCTGGTCTATCAGGCTCTTATAAAAGGGACGCAGGTGGCACTGTGGGTTAAACCACAGAGCCTAGGACTTGCAGATCAGAAGGTTGGTGGTTCGAATCCCCACCACAGAATGAGTTTCCGTTGCTCGGTCCCTGCTCCTGCCAACCTAGCAGTTCGAAAGCACATCAAAGTGCAAGTAGATAAATAGGTACCGCTCCGGCAGGAAGGTAAGCGGCGGTTCCGTGTGCTGCTCTGGTTTGCCAGAAGTGGCTTAGTCATGCTGGCCACATGACCCGGAAGCTGTACGCCGGCTCCCTCAGCCAATAAAGCGAGATGAGCGCCACAACCCCAGAGTCGGCCACAACTGGACCTAATGGTCAGGGGTCCCTTTACCTTTATCAGGCTCTTATTATGGTCTTATTTATGATTTGAGTATTTCTTCAGCTGGGCACAATTCCTGACAATTGTGGCACTGAAACAACTTCAAGAAAACCATCCAAAGGGGTGATGAATTTCTATACTGTGCACCCATTCAGGGCTTTCGGTTAAATGTGGCTCGAGACAGCAGGCTGGCACATGCATGTCAGTTCGGCAGCTGGCAAATAGTTCATCCCATCTGCCTATCAAGCGAGGGCATCCATCCAGGTCACTGCCATGCCAAGTGCTCGCCTGAGAAACTGAACATCCAGCGAACAATGGAGCAGCCAACCCGTCCTACTGTACCTGGATCCAGTTCCAGGTAAGAATTCTCCTCCCCTCCAGCTACCAACTGCCTTTGCTGGGGCCATTGGAAGGCCAGGAGGTGTGAGGTACCCATCCCTCATGTCGTGACTTGATGCTCAGTAGCATTTCATATTTTAATTTCTGCAGGTGACTTAGGAAGACAGGTTTTTTTTGGCTATATACATTCAGTTCATAAATCCCTCTGTAGTTGAGTGCAAGGAAACACTTGAGATCCAGGCCAAATTAATAATTGTAGCAACTCTGCAGGCCTTTTTTCGCACATGGCAAGCACACCTCTTCACGATTTCCCCACCAGGTGACATATTTCTGCTGTAAATGGGCCATTGCAAATCCGCCAGTGCAAGAAGAACTGCTACGTTACCTTCAACACAACGGAGTCAGTTCACTCTACTCACCTTCTACTACGGATTTAAAAAAAAATAATGCACAAAAATATGCGCACTTGGTAGCAGCCAAGGGTGAGAAGCAAGGCAAAGCATTGAAGCTGGAATCAATGTATATGGGTGACAGCTCAATGGCAGGCCATGTAGGAAGATAGGAAGCTGCTGAGTCAAACCCACTGGTACCTCTAGCAGCTCATTACTGTCTACGTTGACCAGCAGCAGTGATCAAGCTTTTCAGATTAAGACATTCCCAGTCCTACCTGGAGATGCCGGGGACCTTCTGCATGCAAAATGGATGCTCTACTACTGAGCCATGGCTCAGTTGGTTAGAGCATGGTGCTGATAACACCAAGGTTGCAGGTTTGATCCCCGTATGGGACAGCTGCACATTCCTGCATTGCAGGAGGTTGGACCAGATGATCCTCAGGATCCCTTCCAACTTATCTGATTCTATATATAATGCAGGAGGACTTATATTCAAGCAAACATAGCTAGGCTTTCTGCAGCTTAGGAACAGAGGATGTTGTCAGATCATTGGGTCCATCCAGCTCAGCATTGTCTATACTGAATTGCAGGATTCTACCGGGGACTTCAATATCCAATTCATTATTTTTACACGAGTGGTAAGGAGGGAATTGGAGACTTTGTAGGCACCAGAGGAAGACAGAGGAAGACCTTGTGCTTGCAGGTGCTGCACTGGAACACCACAATTAAACAAATCAGTGTAATAGGACAAGAGGCACTTTTACTCTGACATGTGTAATCAAATTGCTATTTTGGTCATATAGCTTACTACTTTTAGCTGTCCTTAAGTAAATGAAAAGAAGAGTGAACTGGTACCTTTCCTGATCTGATGCATATTTACCCAAGAGCAAATCCCATTCTCCATATATCATATAATATATTACAGTGGTACCTCAGGTTACATACGCTTCAGGTTACATACGCTTCAGGTTACAGACTCCGCTAACCCAGAAATATTACCTCGGGTTAAGAACTTTGCTTCAGGATGAGAACAGAAATCGCGCAGTGGCGGCGCAGCGGCAGCAGGAGGCCCCATTAGCTAAAGTGGTGCTTCAGGTTAAGAACAGTTTCAGGTTAAGAATGGACCTCCAGAACGAATTAAGTACTTAACCCGAGGTACCACTGTATATTTATATGCATAGGCAACTTGTACATGCACAATAGGTTTTAATGACGTAATTCTAACCCCACCGTTCAATACAATTTACACTCAAGTAATTCTGTAGCAACAAGGTATAGAAAAATCTGTCCATTTCAGTTTCTCTCAGTTCCTCATTTCCCCAGCTGCAAATTCAGTTCTCCTCATCTCTGCAACCGTTTGCTATTTTCCTTACAAAAAAACAAACCCTCATGAAAATTCGCCAGCCTTTTTGTGACAATTTTTAACAAACACATGTTTATATGTAGTTTTGACTAAGACACACATTTTGTGCAAGCAATTCCCCATAGTATATGCATTCCTACACAAATAGGTTGGGGAACTGAATTGCAAAATTTGGAGAAGTGCAACTTTTGAAGAATAGCTCTGTTTCGGTTTGCACGCTGCTTCAAGAAATGCAAATCAGCTTGTTCCTCTTTAAAAGGCAAGCAAAAACAAATCCTGCCCCCCATCCTCAATCACCCCATAAGTCCATGGTGTGTGAGTACTGTGGGGAGGTTAAAACAAGTTAGCTATTCACCTGTAAAGTATTTAAACACCCACTATTGAAGGTCTTCAAACCGAACTTCCAGTTCCTATCAATTGTGCAGGACTGTTGCATATCCATTTCTGATTTTTCAGTCCTGCTGAGCTTGAAAAACAAAGGTGTCTTCATAGCAGACAATGGGGAACTGTTTTCCTTAATGAAGAACAGTTGAGAGCTATGGAGACAGCACCCACTCTGCAGAGGAACGAAGGCTGTGAGCCTAAGCAATGCACTCTGGCTAATGAACACCAGTTGAGAGGTGCCGGCAGCTCCTAACAGGAGCCTTTTCTATTGGGAGGGAGGGAAGAGGGGGCTGTCTTATTCCTTTCTTCCTTTCTTCCATTGAGCCCTAAGTTTTTCCTCCTTTTTTTGAGAAGGGACACTAACAGAGGCGGGAGAGTGCTTAGGGTCATCTGTCACTGTGATGGCTCCTGACCTGACAACCTCTCGAGTCACGCTCTTTGACCTCTGGGGTCGACTTCTCCAACCAAACACGGATGCTTAGCCAGAAGCTCTCTATTGACTACCTGTCAGAGGGCACCTGCTTCAAGAACCTCCTTCCCACACCACCCCGAGGAATTAGCCACCAAACGGGTCGCTGGGGAATCATTCGTGAGGGGAAGCCATCATTTAGACTCCACCTGGGATACCAATCCCCCTAATTACCTGGCTGAAGAAGCTCATGTTTTAGGCTTGTCCCCTCTATCTTTCACTCCTTTGTTATCTCTTATTCTTTGGTTCACACATTCTTTGAGTGTGTGTGTGTGTGTGTGTGTGTGTGCGTGTGCGTGAGAGAGAGAAATACAGTGGTACCTCGGGTTAAGTACTTAATTTGTTCTGGAGGTCTGATCTTAACCTGAAACTGTTCTTAACCTGAAAGCACCACTTTAGCTAATGGGGCCTCCTGCTGCTGCCGCTGCACCGCCGGAGCACGATTTCTGTTCTCATCCTGAAGCAAAGTTCTTAACCTGAAGCACTGTTTCTGGGTTAGCGGAGTCTGTAACCTGAAGCGTATGTAACCTGAAGCATATGTAACCCGAGGTACTACTGTATAGTGACAGAGATAGAGAGCTTTCCTCTCTCTCACTCTCTCTCACACATACATTTTCTCTAACACACACTTTTGCTCTCCAAAACACACACAGACTTGCTCTCCCTCCCCCTCCTCTCTCTCTCTCTCTCTCTCTCTCTCTCTCTCTCTCACACACACACACACACACACATTCTTTCTCTCACACCCCTCTGTTATGCACCCACACCCACACATGTTATCTCTTCCTCCTCACACAAATTTTCTTTCTCTCCCACACACCTTTCTCAGTTACACACACACACACACACACACACACACACTTCATTTCATTTCATTTCTATGCCACCTTTATCTTCCAAGGATCTCAAGGTGGTGTACATGGTTTTCCTGACCATTTCATCCTCACAACAACCCTGTGAGGTAGGTTAGGCAAAGAGGCAGTGCCAGGCCCAAAGTCACCCAGTGAGCTTCATGGCTGAATGAGGATCCAGACCTTGGTCTCCCAGGTCCCAGTCTGACACGCTAACCACTACACCACACCCTCTCTCTCTCTCTCTCTGTCTCTCTCTCTGTCTCTCTCTCTCTCATTCTCTCCCACACCCAAACCCTCACATCCATTCTGCCTCACACCCTCCCTCCCTCTCACTGTCTCTCTCACACATTCACACACCTACATAAGACTTTCGAAGTGGGCAACAATTTGAAACGGCAACCGAGACGCTATGTAAAGGTGCAACTCAAACCAAAACAGAACACCAGCATTGGTCCAAGGCACTGTTCCGCCTGAGGCAAAGGACGAGATGTCCTCACCCCCGCAGCCACATAGACAAAAGCCAACTATCCGAGAAGCTATATTTCACTTGAACCCTGGCACAGAAGTGCCAACTTGGGAGGGAGATTGCGGGGGCCGGCATTGCCTGTGTGACATCATGCATAATGTCATGGGCATGACATCCTGAAAGAGCCAGGGGCCGGAGACTAATGTGGCAGCAGCACGACTTAAATGGCCAATGGCTCTTCCTCATCCTGCCACCACCGCCATTGGCTGGGGGCTGCTTCCCCCCTCCTTCCCCTCCATGGCAGGAAGAGGAGGAAGAGGAGCTGATTTTTTGACAGCTGTTCCCCCCCCCCAAAAAAAGGGACAGGGGCAAAAGGACTGGGCTCCCAGGAGTTGGTGCCCCTGTCCTGGTGACAATATGGCCTTGCATCCTGCTTGAGGGCAACACTCCTGCTTAGAGGGTGCAGGGCAGGCTGCTAATGGATGAGCAATTGGGAAGAGGCTTAGGAGCAATGGACCAGGGGAATTGTCACTGCAAAAAAAAACCCCACTCCACTGTAGCCAGGAGGTCAGAGAAGACTGACTGACTCTCCCTAAAGATGGGGCTGAGCTGACAAAACCACTGAGTGTTTTCGCCCGGTTGGAATGTGTCCTTGTGGCCTGCACTGGCTGCCCATCTACTACTGAGCTGGGTTCGAGATCCTTTTCATTAAGCAACAAAGCCCTGAAGAACTTAGATCCAGCTGAGTAGCACAGTGGTTAGAACATACTACTGATAACACCAAGGTTTCAGGTTCAATCCCATATGGGACAGCTGCATATTCCTGCATTGAGGCAGGTTGGACAAGATGATCCTCTGTGTCCCTCCCAACTCTACAGTTCTATGATTCTATGAAACCTGGGGACCGCCTGATCCCGCTCAGTCACTGGGATCATCTGCAAGAGTATTGTTGGCTACCCTCCAAGTTGGCGATGTTCATTTGACCACATTGAGAAACTGAGTCTTTAATGTCTTCGGCCCATGCCTGTGGAACTCCCCACCACTAGATAATCAGCAAGTGCTTTCTGTTTCAGTCTTTTAATGCCTTCTGAAAGCTTTTCCAGGCCACCAGGTTTCTGCTGGCAGTTAAGGATACATTACACCAGAATAGTTAGTAATGCTATCCAATTTTAAATATGTGTGTGTGTATTTGTAAACAGCTGTGGATTTTTTTTTTTTAAAAAAAGATATAGCCAGCTTGGTGTAGTGGTTAGAGTGATGGACCTGCGTTCTTGTTACAGGTGCTGATAGTTGTTAGGAGGCCCCATTCCCTGCCCAGAGCTACAATTTCCACAGTTCCCTGGAAAGAGGGATTGATTGTTAAGCCAAATTGTATTGCTCTATTCACATTGATTTTATGTAACCTGTTTAAAGATCTTATTATATTGAGTGGAGAACCTCGGGGAGTCGAACATGGCCCTCCATGCCTCTCTACAGGCTCTCAGAACTCTCCGTAGGCCACACCCACCACTGGCTTTACTTCACATCCCAAATGTTTTTTGTCTGGCTGGAGTTCCCCTGGAAGAGGGGGTGATTTTTAAGTGGTATCACAGTACAGCCGTATCTTGGATCCCAAATACTTTGTGAGTCAAACATTTTGGCCCCTGAGCGCTGCAAACCCGGAAGTGAGTGTTCCAGTTTGCGAATGTTCTTTGGAACCCGAACAGCTGACGCAACTTCTGTGGCTTCTGATTGGCTGCAGGAGCTTCCTGCAGCCAATCAGAAGCTGCACCTTGGTTTCCGAACATTTTGGAAGTTGAACGGACCTCCGGAACAGATTCCTTTCGACTTCTGAGGTACGACTTCTGAGGTACCACTGTACATGGTGTGAATGTAGCCTCAGAGAAACTTAAATGAGCATATACAGACCCTTCAAGGGTCCCTGGTTTTCAGGGACTTTCCTGGGTTTACAGAACCATCCCGGCTTCTGAGCTGATCACAGAATGTCCCACTTTTCCTTAGGATGTCCCTGTTTTCATGGGAGACATGTTGGAGGGTATGCATCTACTTCCATTCCTTCTTTTACAGTTTAGACCAGTGGCCCACTGCTTCTCTCTCTCTCTCTCTCTCTCTCTCTCTCTCTCTCTCTCTCTCTCTCTCACACACACACACACACACACACACACACACACACACAATGGATTATCAGAGCACATTTCTGTGCCCACTTCTTGTTCTCTCCCAAAACTCCCCACCGCACCCTGGGAGTCCAACTTACAGATGTCGGAAGAACACTTTTTCTGCTGAGGTCTTTGGCATAAGGTCATCCGACTTGCTCTACCTGCCAGAGACTGCTGAGCAAGGGGAAACCTGATCCCCCAAGCAGGTCTGGGCACTCCCAAACAGAGGACGGTGTTGTGTGTCACAGAAGGACACGGGGCGTCGTGTTCTTTCAAAGGCTTCTCTGTTTGGAATAACTTTTTGTGGACATTTTCGGAGTGCCCTTTGCCCCAGTCAATGGCTGGGTTTTTCCAGGCAGCCTTCCAAGAGGTTCATTCCATCGCTGTTCCCCGGCACATCTCTGTCAACCCCCTTCTATTAGGACAGATCAGAAAAAAATTACAGTGAAATTCTAATTCCTGCCCCTGCTCCTCCTCCTCCTCCTCCTCCTCCTCAAGGAAAGGCTCTCTATTGACAAAAGCAGGTCGTCCCCCCCATTGTGGGAGAGGGGGGAAATGTGCTGTAGGCTGCAATCAAGAAGGGCCATAGCTCAGTGGTTAAGCATATACAGTGGTACCTTGGTTCTCAAACACCTTGGTTCTCAAATGCCAAAAACCCAGAAGTAAGTGTTCCACTTTTCGAATGTTTTTCAGAAGCCGAACGTCCAATGTGGCTGTGGGCACCTGCACCAATCAGAAGCTGCGCCTTGGTTTTTGAACATTTCAGAAGTCAAATGGACTTCAGGAATGGATTAAGTTTGGCGCTTTTGTTTGTGCTATTTATTTTTCATTTTTGTTTTTGAGGCTTTTCCGGTTAATTTGTTTTTGTGACTGTGTGGGACCCAGTTCAGCTACTGATTGAGTGACTGCAAAAATGGATAAAAGTCCCCCATCCAAACAATGACTATCATCAGTGTGGGTAAGATTTTTTTATTATTATTATTTTTATCATCTTCCATACTGTTATAGTACAGTACATTGATTATTGCTTTCATTTTATGGATCAGTGGTCTTGTTAGATAGTAAAGATTTATGTTAAATTGCTGTTTTAGGGTTGCCTGGAACGGATTAATCCATTTTGCATTACTTTCTATGGGAAAACACACTTTGGTTTTGGAACGCTTTGGTTTTGGAATGGACTTCCGGAATGGATTAAGTTTGAGAACCAAGGGACCACTGTAGAAGGTCTCAGGTTCACGCCTCAGCATCTTCAGGTAGGACTGGGAAGGTTTCCTGCCTGACATCATGGAGAGCCACTGCCAGTCAGTGTAGACAATATCAAGCTAGATGGACCAATGGTCTGACTTCCTATGTTCCTATCCCATGATCACATACCTGGGAGTAAGTCCTATTATTATTATTATTTGCTGCCCACATACCATATTGGCTTCTAAGTGGTTGAGTTCAATGGGGCTAAGTAGACACATATAGGAGATTGCCTTGGTGGTTCATTTATTCATTTAATGGCCAGGATTTGGAGAGTCTCACATATTATAAATGAGCTCCCTGCATATCTATGGCGTAGTTTATAGGACCAGGCCAAGACATTTTGTTGACTGAAGCAAAGGACGAGATGGCACCCCCCCCACACACACATTTCATTATTTTATTTTTGTTTATCAAAGTTTACATACTGCTTGATGGTGAATAGATGGTCAACAGAACCTCTAAGCTATTAACAAAAATTATATAAAATGAACATTAAAACTGTTAGCAAAAGACAGTTGTTGATGGGTTTTTAAAATATATATATATAAATAAATCCACATTTAATTAAAATCAGTAAGCTAGGAACAAATTTAAGCAGATGTCAACTTCTATGCATCTGGGTTGAAAGGTTTTCAACTTTTCAATGTGTATCAGTGTCATGTATCGCTTCAGGAAGTGTGAATTACATAGTTTGCATACAACCCAAATGGAACCAAATTTGTCCCCCAACCCTATGAGCTAGACACACCTTTTGCATTCCCAACAAAGGAGAATGACCAGGGAGCTCCAGAAAAATGGCTGGGAGGGCAGCCATGGTTGCCTGCCAGTCTCTGCCGCCTGAAGCGATTGCCTCCCTCTGCCTAATGCTAGGGCTGGCCCTGATACTTTACATTTCCCTTCCTACATGGAGCATCATGGGTGAGAGATTAGAAGGACTGTGAAGAAGGCTTCTTTCCTAGCACAGATTCCAGCCATCCAGCTTTTCTGGGGAAGCCAACTTTGTTTTACAGCCCACTCAGTCTAGAGGAAGCTATTCCCAAGAGCTTAATGCATGACTTCTGTTGTTGTTGTTGTTGTTGTTGTTGTTGTTGTTGTTGTTGTTGTTGTTTAGTCATTTAGTCCTGTTCAACTCTTTGTGACCCCATAGACCAGAGCACGCCAGGCACTCCTGTCTTCCACTGCCTCCCGCAGTTTGGTCAAACTCATGCTGGTAGCTTTGAGAACACTGTCCAACCATCTTGTCCTCTGTCGTCCCCTACTCCTTGTGCCCTCCATCTTTCCCAACATCAGGGTCTTTTCCAGGGAGTCTTCTCTTCTTATGAGGTGGCCAAAGTATTGGAGCCTCAGCTTCAGGATCTGTCCTTCCAGTGAGCACTCAGGGCTGATTTCCTTCAGAATAGATAGGTTTGATCTTCTTGCAGTCCATGGGACTCTCAAGAGTCTCCTCCAGCACCAGAATTCAAAAGCATCAGTTCTGCAGCGATCAGCCTTCTTTATGGTCCAGCTCTCACTTCCATACATCACTACTGGGAAAACCATAACTTTAACTATACGGACCTTTGTTGGCAAGGTGATGTCTCTGCTTTTTAAGATGCTGTCTAGGTTTGGCATGACTTCTAGGTTCTCTCAAACCCTTAAACAACCCAACCTTCTCCCAAATAGATACTGAGATAGCACATGTAGCAGCAATGAACATCATCATCACACAATCGTTGCCAATAGAACACTTCCTACCCATTTCAAGGAGATGATTGCAAGCAATAGGTTGTCATCAGCAAAGAATGCTCATCACACCCTGTAGTGAGGATAGCATGCCGTGTTCAGATCAAGGCTCTTTGTGTGCTTTTCCGCGTGTGCCTTGACTTATTAACTGCTGCCAACCGGCTACCACAAGCACTCAGAGGTCCTCAGCCTGCGAACTGGACAGGGGATCTCAGCCACAACAGATGCATCCTCTCGACCAAGGTTTTTGGGAAGCCTATGGTTCCTAGAGCGCAAAGGGTGGGGAACAACCAATGTGGCCCCAGGGAGTCTTTCCAAACCAAGTTCCTCAGGCCTAGGCTATGACCCTCACCAGCCCTCACTGTTGCTTACCTTCCTTCAGTGCTTTTGAAGGGCTGAAAGGTGTCCTTGAACTGTCATAATGCCTCTCGCTTGCTTTTATAGAGGGGTGTGTGTGTCTGTATGTGCTTGTGGTGGGGTAGATAATAGAATCGTAGAGCTGGAAGGGACTCCAAGGGTCATCTAGTCCCACCTCCTTCAATGCAGGAATCTCAGTATGGCATCCATGACAGATGGCCATCCAACCTCTGCTTAGAAACATCCAAGGAAGGAGAGTTCACCATCTTCTGAAGCAGTCTGCTCCACTGTCAAACAGCTCTCTCTGTCAGAAAGCTCTTCCTGATGTTTCATTGGAATCTCCTTTCTTGTAACTTGAAGCCATTGGTTTGAGTCCTACCCTCCAGAGCAGGAGAAAACAAGCTTGCTCCCTCTTCCATGTGGCAGCCCTTGAAGATATTTGAAGACGGGAGATCTATGGGACGCAAGTGTGTGTAGAAGCAGTGCTTCCCACCCACTGCCCACTGGAGTATGCCAGAGTGCAGTTCCGGTACCTCTCTGGTGGGCACATTTGTGGGCCGGCGCTCGCTCCCCCCACCTGCTCCTTGCCTTTGTGTACTTCTAGGAAGCTTAAAACAGACATTTCAAGTCAAAAGAAAGCTAGCCAGTGTGTGCACATCTACACTTTTTTAGATCTATAACTCCACCTAGCTCCTAGTTGCTCCTAGCCATGATTGGTCAAGCTAAGGGGTAGGGCCAATTTGTATTTCCTTTTCTTCAATCCATCTCCTGTGTGGGTTTTCCAGTCAGGTCTCTACCATTGCATGTGTGTGTGTTTGTGCAAGGGTTCTTCCAAGCTTCCCTAGCCATCTGCTTGAATCTAAGAGAATGAGGGAGGCGGTGGGGGACATTTAATTGAGTCGATCCCAAAACCATCTAGGGAGACAGCTTGCCATAGTTTTTAGCCCCTCTGTGGGTGGTGGATGTGGCTGTTGTCAAACCAGCATCTGTTCAGGGCTGCCCCATGTTGCCCAGTGACTTACTGTAACAACAACAACAACAACTTATTATTTATACCTCACCCATCTGGCTGGGTTTCCCCAGTCACTCTGGGTGGCCCCCAACAGAATATTAAAAACACAAGAAAACATCAAACATTAAAATTTCCCTAAACAGGCCTGCCTTCAGATGTCTTCTAAAAGTCAGATAGTTGTTTATCTCCTTGATGGGAGGGCGTTCCACAGGGCAGGTGCCACCACCAAGAAGGCCCTCTGCCTGGTTCCCTGTAACCTCACTTTTTGCAATGAGGGAACTGCCAGAAGGTCCTCAGAGCTGGACCTCAGTGTCCGGGCAGAACGATGGGGGTGGAGACGCTCCTTCAGGTAAACTGGGCCAAGGTATGCAGGAAGTAACAACTTCTGGCACCTATTTTTCTTGAAAAAAAAGCCCCTGATTTTTATCAAGTACAGTGGTACCTCTGGTTACATACTTAATTCATTCTGGAGGTCTGTTCTTAACCTGAAACTGTTCTTAAGCTGAAGCACCACTTTAGCTAATGGGGCCTCCTGCTGCCGCTGCGCCGCCACTGCGCGATTTCTGTTCTCATCCTGAAGCAAAGTTCTTAACCCGAGGTACTATTTCTGGGTTAGAGGAGTCTGTAACCTGAAGCGTCTGTAACCTGAAGCATCTATAACCTGAGGTACCACTGTAATGGCTACTAGCCATGATTGCTATGTTCTGTCTCTGCTGCTGGATGCATTATGCATCTGAATACCATAAGAACATAAGGAGAGCCCGCTGGATCAGGCCAGCATCCTGTTCTCCCAGTGGCCAGCCAGATCCTTGTGGGAAACCAGTTCCTGACAAGCATTTGCAGCCCAGTCTTCCTTGCCATTCCTCTTCCCTTGTTGATTGCCCTTCTGAACTCTTGCTTCCATTTGTAAACTTCTTTTCCTCTCTGAAGCGTTGTACTGTTTGCTTAGGTAGGAAGGAGCCACTGCTGCAGCAGCTGTATATGGAGAGCAAAAGTACATGACGTCCATTCTCAAACCCTGAGCCCTGGGAGTCATCTGCATTGGCCGGGGATCAAAGACCGTTTTCCCCATTTGTATCCATGGCCTTGCCCCACCTTACGGCCGCAGGGCACCCAAGCATGTTTTCCCATCATTTCATTGTGTGCCAAAAGATAAACAAAAGCCACCCACGCTGTCCAAGGGAAGAATGCCTTTCTTGAAAACGGCAGACCGTCCTCCGCAGATAAGTGACATTCCCGCTGTACGCTACTATAAACCTCGATGGAGCCAGCTTTCCTGAGCTTGCATGACATCACTGGTGCCAAGTGGAGATGGATGGCTTTATTTTTGTTCAGGACAAACATGCAGATGTTGCCGTTAATGGGGAAAAAGTCTGTAGGTGGGTGTATAAGAGAACAGAGGAGGGAGGGTGAGGGCACCTATGGAGGGTGGGGGTGGGGGGTGGACGTGAACGACAGGTTTGTAACAAACAGGAATGGGAGGCACGCACTCACTTTTCGATTTTAATGTGAACCGATAAGCAAAACTGATAGATTAGCTGTCCTTTCGAAATTAGGACTTCTGCGGATTTTGGGATACTGTTCTCCAGTCGAAAGGTTTGTACAAAATGCAGATTTTAGTGAATGCAACAAAGAAAACTACAGTGGTTCCTCGGGTTACATACACTTCAGGTTACATACGCTTCAGGTTACAGACTCCGCTAACCCAGAAATATTACCTCGGGTTAAGAACTTTGCTTCAGGATGAGAACAGAAATCGTGCATAAGAAGAGCCCTGCCAGATCAGGTTCAAGCAGCATTGTTGTCCAACCTTCTGTTCTCACAGTGCCCAACCTGATGCCTCTGTTAACCTGAACATAGTAGCATCTCTCTCCCTGCTAGCAATTCCCAGCAACAGGAACCCAGTGACATGCTGCCTCCTCCATCAGTGGAGGTAGAGCTTTGCCATTGCGGCTAACAGCATCCATAAGTGGGGTAGTCCTCTTACAGGAAAATGAGCCTCCATCCTAAGTACACAGAGACCTCATGTAGCACCTGCCGGAAAGCCTTCTAATGGCAAATTCCCTTTGCCATGCCAGCAACTTTCACTCTTGGTTCTCTTTGCTCTAGTTGGCCCACAGCCAGCTCTTATGGTGTGTGCTTGCACCAGTGATAGAGCTGGTGTTGGGGGGGGGGGAGGACTAGATGCCTGACAACCAGGAAATGGAGCAAGCCCCCCAGCTCATTACAAGTAAGCCCTTCAATCCCATCAGACGGTAACCGCTTTCCGTCATTCGTAGGGCTGTGGATGGGAGTTGAAATGGCGACGTCGAGATGAAAGGCTCCAGATCTGGTTACTAATCCCTTGAGCGGCTCAGTCCCCCAAATTTTGGGGAAGTCTTAGGTTACACCATGAAATGTTTAGAAAATGAAATCCACATTTGTTGCTGAGCACTCAGGGGCAACGGGAGCTGTTCCCTGGTTCTATTCCTGCTCAAGAGTGTTCGCAGAAGACGGACCCCCTGGCTGATCTTCCAGCCATCAGGGGTCCATCATCCCTTCTCCAGCTGCATCCCTTACACCGCGGCCCCATGACATATGTTACCGCCACTACCTTAGATACATCCACCTCCACACATAGAGGACATTCCATCCCAGGATCACAAGACTGAACCACATGGGTTCCAAATGAAGTTATTGACAATCATGTTGTGGGTTTGTTTATTAAATTAAATTAAATTAAATACTTAGTTTGAGGGGGAAGCAGGATTGTCCTCAGGAATGCAGTGCATGTGGAGGGGACAGTGAACTCCTACCTCCCCAGCCAATTTAGTAGTACAGTGGTACCTCAGGTTACATACGCTTCAGGTTACATATGCTTCAGGTTACAGACTCCGCTAACCCAGAAATAGTACCCCAGGTTAAGAACTTTGCTTCAGGATGAGAACAGAAATCGTGCTCTGGCAGCACAGCGGCAGCAGGAGGCCCCATTAGCTAAAGTGGTACTTCAGGTTAAGAACAGTTTCAGGTTAAGAACGGACCTCTGGAACAAATTAAGTAGTAACCAGAGGTACCACTGTAATAGTATTATTCAATGTTATAAAATAATAATAAAAAACACTTGAAGATAATAATTAACTGCTTTGATCTGTGGAACCGTCACCGCCACAGGTGCAACACAATGGTCATGCCACATTTGTAAGACATCAATCTTTTAAGTGTGGCAGCACCTGCACTTCGGAACTCCCTGCCTGTTGATATCAAGGCACTGCACCCCTTGCTTGACTATTTTCGGTGCCTGCTTAAACCATTTCTGTTTAGGCAAAACCTATCCAGACGTGTAGAACCTTGACATGTGTTCTAATTTGGTTTTTAGCTCATTGCAGATTTCAGTTATTTTTTGAATGGTTTAAATAGCTGCTTTTAACTGGGTTTTTTATTTTTATTTTTTGATAATTTCATTGTTTCATCCTTTTTGTAAACTGCCTTGTGTTGTTGCTGCTGCTGTCTAACTATCAAGCAGTATGTTTATATTACATAAATAAATTTATCGCCCATCCTTCATCAGCATATCCCAGAGCAGGTTTGAATAATTTGAAATTCAGTTCAAACAAAATCACGGTCGCAAGAATAGGGTGGGGTCCAGAATACACACAAACAAACACACACATCTCAGATATCAAGAGCTAGGGTAAAGAAAGGTTACATTTGCCTCTTCCACAAGTCTCTCAGGTAATTTGGGATGAGTTTGACCAAACTGCGGGAGGCAGTGGAAGACAGGAGTGCCTGGCGTGCTCTGGTCCATGGGGTCACGAAGAGTCGGACACGACTAAACAACAACAACAACAACAACAACATCTAACTGGCTGAATTTTTTCCATGATGTAATATACAGCCTTTTTACTCTTGGTATCCCTTGTGCCTCTGATGGTTTCAATCATAGGGTTATGCTTCTGTACATCTTGCAATTCAGGTGTGCCACACTTTTTACTCTTTCATTTCTTACAGCAGAAATGGGGGGGGGGGAGGCATTCGGGTGGCACTGTGGCCTAAACCACTGAGCCTCTTGGGCTTGCCGATCAGAAGGTTGGTAGTTTGAATCCCTGCGATGGGGTGAGCTCCTGTTGCTCTGCCCCAGCTCCTGCCAACCTTGCAGTTCGAAAGCACACCAGTGCAAGTAGATTAATAGGTACCACTGCGGCGGGAAGGTAAACGGCGCTTCTGTGTGCTCTGGCTTCTGTCACGGTGCTCCGTTGTGCCAGAAGTGGTTTAGTCATGCTGGCCACATGACCCAGAAAAGCTGTCTGTGGAAAAATAATGGCTCCCTTGGCCTGAAAGCGAGATGAGCGCCACAACCCCATAGTCACCTTTGACTGGACTTAATCCCTCAGGGGCCCTTTACCTTTTCTCCCCCCTTTTAATTTATTTTTGCTCTTCAGTTCCCTGTCCCAGTTCTCGTCACAAATACCGTATATACTCGTGTATAAGCCGACTTTTCCAGCACATTCTTTATGCTGGAAATCCCCCTTCAACTCATACTCGAGTGAGGGTCCCACCCAAGCGCCTTTCCAGCAGCCTCTCGCTGTCGTGGCGGCAGCGGAGGAACAAGCAGCCCGAAAGCAGCCCTTTCAGGCTGCTTGTTCTTCCTCTGCCACTGCCACCACCAGCAGCTGCCTCTAGGCAGCACCCTAGGGAGGCAGGGGGATGGGAGGGGCCGGGGGGGAGAGAGGCCCCCTCTGCCGTGTGCACACACACACACTCCGGCCCACCAGGAGGTTTGTGGTGTGGTGAACCGGCTTATACTCGAGTCAATAAGTTTTCCCAGTTTTTTGTGGTAAAATTAGGTGCCTCGGCTTATATTCGGGTTGGCTTATACTCGAGTATATACGGTATCCAGATAAACAACTTTACCGTTTCTTCTTGTGAATGTTACATTCTACGCCAGCCTGGTCTGGTTTGGTTCACTCTTTCTGAGTTTGTCTCACAAAACTCTATTTTGTTATTTGGGTTATAAGGATAAAATTAAATAAAAATACTTTTTAAAAAAAACAATGGAAACTGTAGCAGGGTGAGAGCTACCTAGTGGCAGAAGGAATTTCATTGCACATACAGACACATGGGATCATATTCCAGCAGGATATGTGCAAATTTCAGGAAGACAGCAAGACCAGGAGTTAGCCTGGTGTGGGATTCTACAAAACCTTTCGAAATTTGGCCGCAATAATGCAACCACACACATCTCTTTCCCCTCCCCACTCCCCAAGCAGGATCAAACCACATCATTTTAAAGCTGCTGTGTATATTGTGATGAGAAAAACAACAGGGGATAAAAGCCCCTCCAATCGTTTTCAGTTGCCTTAGCCTGAAAACTAGCTATAGGTGTCTGTGTGCTTTTAAAATTATGTCTAATATATGATTTCAGTGTTCCTATAGCTAATGGCAACAAACCACCCTCTTCAGGGATGATCAGGAACAAGTGGATTCAGCTTATAGGAATGGGAGGAGATTGTACCATTCTCCTTAAGTCTCATCAGCACTAGTAGCGAATAACCTCATGACACAGGTTTAGCATGCCAAGCTGGTATATCAGTCAAAAAGCCACAGTTCCATAATGCAACAGGCACTGCAGTGTGAAAGGCGCATTAGAAAACAGGACAGAAGCTCTAGCATTATAATACAGAAAATCGGCACAGTATTCCCAACATCTGTATGCACCCATCAAAAGACAGAAGAACTGGAAGGGATCCAATGCAAGTATCTTCTCCATGGGGGATCTCAGAACAGGGTACAACTTCAGCATCTCTGAGTAAGTCTAACATTGGGTACAATCCCAATTCCAAATACTGTTAAATTTGTCCATTGCAAGCCTACTTTTGTACATAACTTGTTCCTGTGTAGCGAGTTTGTACATATCACTTTCACTTTTATCAATATTAGGTAAAGGTTTTAAAAAGGTAAAGGTAAAGTACTCCTGACAGTTAAGTCCAGTCGCAGATGACTCTGGGGTTGCAGTGCTCATCTCGCTTTACAGGCTGAGGAAGCCAGCGTTTGTCCGCAGTTTTTCCAGGTCATGTGGCCAGCATGACTAAGCTGCTTCTGGTGCAACAGAACACCAAAACCAGAGCAGTGCATGGAAACGCCATTTACCTTCCCGCTGGAGCAGTACCCATTTATCTACTTGCACTTTTTTGGTGTGTTTTCAAACTGCTAGGTTGGCAGGAGCTGGGACCGAGCAATGGGAGTGCACCCCGTCGTGGGGATTCGAACCGGCGACATTCTGATCGGCAAGCCCAAGAGGCTCAGTGGTTTAGACCACAGCGCCACCAGAGTCCTGAGGTTAAGGTTTGGTTAACTACAATAACAATTCCCACCCCCTTTTTTTGATAATGTACACAATATCTTTTCTTGTGTTTTGTTTTCTGCATGGGTACTATTTCTTCTTTTTTGTGTTTTATCTTACTCTGTGCACTTGTAATTTTGTACTTTTTATTTTTCAAGAAAGTTTTTTTTTATGGTTACAATCTTGTGTGTGTGCATTTTAAAAAGTGCATTTGCTGTGCTAGAGCAACAGAGTGCTTTGATCCACTTCAGTTGTGCATACCAAAACTTCTAGGATCACTGCCGCAGAATGGTGGCAGTCTGGAGGAACATCAGAGTCCTCCACCAGCACTCTACAGTGGTACAGTCCATGAATAGCTGTACCACCATGTTCTGCTGAAGTTCACAGAGGTCAAGGCTATCAACAGGTACCTCCATAGCAGAGGCGCCAGGTTGTCCCCAAAATTGAGGGGGCCCGGCACACATTGTACCTGCATTGTCACATCGTCTTCAGGAGGCCGAACACTCAGGAGGAGCCTGAAGCTGTGACACGCAGCACATGACATCATGTGTGCAGGGCACATGTCATGCTTGTGATATCACACCTGTATGCTGTATGCATGGCCCCAACACTGAGGGGGCCCGGTCCACTTCCAACAAATATTGAAATGCCTCATCCCCCCTGGAGTTGGTGTGCCTACTCAATAGTCAGAGGTAGTATGCCTTTGAGTACCAGTTTGCTGGGAATCAAAGTTAAGTGGAGTGCCATTGCGGTTAGGCCTTGTCGGCAGGCTTCCCAGAGGCATCAGTCTGACCAATGTGAGAACAGGATGCTAGGCTAGATGGGCCAATGGCCTGGTCCAACAGGGTTCTTCTTATGTTCTTAATGGGGTCACACAAATTCTTGGAGTATAGGGATCCTAGCTACAACGACTAGGTTCTATGTCTGCTGTCAGACACAGCATAGCCCTGAAAACCAGTTGCAGGGAATCACAAGAGGGGAGAGTCGCTTCTGCACTTGGGTACTGCTTGCAGGTTTCTGGTAATTCCAGTTCTGGGCACCACAATTTAAGAAGGATGTTGACTAGCTGGAACGTGTGCAGAGGAGGGCAACCAAGATGATCAAGGGTCCGGAAGCCAAGCCTTATGAGGAACGGTTGAAGGAGCTGGGTATGTTCAGCCTGGAAAAGAGAAGACTGAGAGGAGATAATGATAGCCATATTCAAATATCTCAAGGGCTGTCATATGTCATATTGTTCCCATAAGAGGGAACAAGCTTGATTTCTCCTGCTCTGGAGGGTAGGACTTGAATCGATGGCTTCAAGCTGCAAGAAAGGAGATTCCAACTAACAGGAAGAGCTGTTCGGCAGTGGAATGGAGGTTTGTGAGCTTAGAAGGTTGTGGACTCTCTTTCCTTGGAAGTTTCTAAGCAGAGGTTGGATGGCCATCTGTCATGGATGCTTTAGTTGAGATTCCTGCATTGTGGGAGTTGGACCAGATGACCTCCCTTCTAGTTCTGCATTTCTATTATTCTATCTAGTAAGCCACTATGAGAACAGGACACTGGAGTAGATGAGCCATTGGTGTGATCCAGCAGACTTATCTTATGCTCGGAAGATGATGAACTCTTCTTCACTGAGAGCCAGTGTGGTGTACTGGTTCAGAGCGGTGGACTCGTAATCTGGTGAACCGGGTTTGCTTCCCCGCTCCTCCACATGCAGCTGCTGGGTGACCTTGGGCTAGTCACACTTCTCTGAAGTCTCTCAGCCTCACTCACCTCACAGAGTGTTTGTTGTGGGGGAGGAAGGGAAAGGAGAATGTTAGCCGCTTTGAGACTCCTTCGGGTAGTGATAAAGCGGGATATCAAATCCAAACACTTCCTCATTGCAGGCTTCTCAACAGAGGTTGGACGGCCATCTGTCAGGGATGCCTTAGTTGTGATTCCGGCACTAGATGCCTCTTGGGGTCCCTTGCGACTCTGCAATTCTGTGCTCCTCTTCTTCTCCTGTGTAGATTTGGGAGGTTTGTGGAGTGGCTGTCTGGAGCTGAAACCAATGAAGAGGTAGAAGAATCTGGCAGAGAAATTTGGAATGGGAAGGCAAAGCAAACGACGAAGGGGGGGGGGGGACACACAAGCGTGCACACACTGCAATGGGACAGCCCCAAAGAGAAAGGGAAGCTTTAGAACTCACAAGAGGAATGCCAGTACAAATGAAAACCATTCCAGAGCACGGGGGGATTATGAACTGGCATTCCCGCTAATATAGCACACAAGAGTTATTAAGTGCGCATATGAGACTCCTGTTTTGCTTCACGTACATGATTATTTTAAACAGGGAAGTTTGGAAAGAATTATAGACTGAGTTTGGGGCCAGGCCAAGAGGCAAGCTGGCAGGAGGAGAAAAGGAGTGTGCTGCTGGGGGCGGGGAGGGTGGCAGCTGGCCCTAGTGGACTTGCCTGTAAGCTTCTGAAGGATGAGGACATGGACATAGCTCAGTGGTATCTGCTTCGTGTGCAGAAGGTCCCAGGTTCAAAATCCCCAGCATCTCCGGTCAGGCCGGGAGAGACTCCTCTCTGAAACCCTGGAGAGCTGCTGCCTGCCGGTGCTGACAGTACTGAGCTTCATGGGCTCTGACTTGGTACAGAGGCAGCTTCCTATGAACCCTAAGGACAGAGACACTGCCAATCGGAATAGACAATACTCAGCCAGATAGACCCAAGCTCGGGCTCATTTTAAGGCCGCCTTAAAAAAAGAGAGAGAGAAGTTGTTATAATTCAGTTATAATTTGTTGGATAATTTGCACACACAAATGCTCCTGGGGGAGTATTATCAGAGAGGGAGGAAAATGTATTTGTGTGCAAGTTCTCCATACGTGCCTAATTTTATATACAGTGGTACCTCGAGTTAAGTACGTTTAGAAACCACCCTACTGTACAAAGGTAAAACTTACACCACCACTCTGCCTGCTTTGGGTTTTGGCCCTGCCAGCCACTGCCATGTGGCTCCTGGGAGGTTGCCCCAAAGGGTTGAAAAGGGGCTGAAAAAGGGTTTCCTCACTCTGGTCTCCATCACAGGGAAATCTCCTAGATGCTCTTGCATGACAGGGCCAGATTCCTGCCAGCAGGCTTCCTGTGTCTTCACCTTTGGTGAGGCAACACAAGTGTTGAGTTAGCTTTGCGATAAGGGGGTTGCATGTCCTGTGTGTCCTTTCATTTATCAGAAGAGATAAGCTGTGATTGACGAGGCTCCAGAGATTGAGAAACCCACAAACGGCGATTCCTTTGGCCTGGCGATTGCTGGGGCTTTGATGATACCAAGGGTGATTTGGACAGGGAAGGGAAAATGTTAAGATAATCCGAAACACACACACACACACACACACACACACACACACACACACACACACCCCTAAGATCCATCACACATGAATGCTGTCTGGCTAGAGCTGAGTAGTTGCAGAGTCAAATTGACATGCACATCAACAGCTGAAGCTAAACAGTGAAGCTTTCCATCTAGATTGCAAAGTGGCTAAAGACCTTTTGAAGAACGTAACTGTGAAAAGCTCCAGAAAAGCTCCTGGGGTAGCCAGGAGATAGCAAATACCACTATTAGGGGAGCAACAGTGGTGCTGTAAAGTGATACTAGAGTTTGGATGTCATGGCGTATTGCCTTCCGCTTTAGATGGTATAATATTTATAACTGTGGCCTTCCAGGTGTGGTTGCACTCCAACTTCCATCAGCCCCAGCCAGCAAGGACAATGGTCAGGGAAGATGGGAGTTGTAGTCCAGAAACATCTAATGCAGAGTTTACCATACTTGGGTCTCCAGCTGTTTTTGGACTACAGTTCCCATCATCTCTGACCACCGGTCCTGCTAGCTAGGGATGATGAGAGTTGTAGTCCGGAATCAGCTGGAGACCCATGTTTGGGAAACCCTGATCTAGTGAACCACAGGTTTCATCCCATCCCTGTAGCTGAAGAGGTCTCATTTAGTTAGAGGCAGAACATACTGTATCAGACGTGTCCACCCTGGTTCCCCATCCAATTTATGGTAAGTCAAAACTGATGTAGAGGAGAAGGAGTGGGGCTTCTTTTCATTCTGCTAACTAGGACCTTGGACTTTCATTCTGCTAACTAGGACCTTGGACTTCTGCCCTCAAGTCCTGCCTTGGCAGCACCACTGTGAAGAAAGGGCTTGATTCCTGAGATCTACAGATCGATATGTAAGTATTTCTGGTCCATATCATATTTGGAATGGAGAAACCTGCAAGTTTCAGTTTTCTCCAATCTTTAGTTTAGTTCTCCACATTGTCACATGTGACCTTTTTAAAAAGCCCTAATTAAAACCAGCATTTTAGTTGGAATTTATCTTAATATACACGTATTTCTCTCCCTTCACCTGTAATATATGTTTCATTTAGCATATGCATTTTCGTTATGCATTGCTTGACTGGAGAACTTTAGAAAAGTGCTGGAGAATGGCATTGAAAATAGTAACAGAAATGCAAATTTCGAAAGATTTCTGTGCTCCGTATTGTTTTGGAAACCGTCGATGTGGTAGGTTCACCTTTAAATGTGGACTGAATTGGATTTCCCCTGCATCGCTAGTTCACTCATGAATCCATGATGGGGGGGGGGCATTCCAAAGGGTGCCACCACGTTAAAGGCCCCGTTCCAACATTGTGGGAAACTGCAGAACACAGTGACGATTGGTCGAGTCTCTAAGGGAAAGAGGCAATCTTTTCGGCATCTTTTCATTTGCCATCGTTGCTTTGCCATCATGGTGGCTGCTTACGAAAACACCAGTTATTCCAGTGTTTTGCAATGCACAGAGTCTGTTGACGGAGGAGGAGAGTCCCAGAGCCGTGAGGCTGAGATGGATCTCTCTGCTAAAGAATCAGGTGGGCTGGGCCGCACCATAAATCAAATGCAAAGGCTGGCTTTTGGAAGACTCAGACCGGTTCCCAAGCATCCAACGTGAGGACGCTGCCAACGGAGCTGGAAGAATGGCGCCACTGAGCTGGCAAGAGCCACCAGCAACCTGTCTGCCAAGGAGTTGGCTGTTCATCATTCTTACAGGTCAGGAGGTACTGACTTGGCTACAGGGGTGCAAAGAGGGCAGGTGAGAACTGTGGGAGAATACTCAGGCATATTTTAAGCCCTTCCTTGATTTCTAAAGTTTTTTGCTTAAAATACAGTGGTACCTCGGGTTAAGAACTTAATTCATCCTGGAGGTCCGTTCTTAACCTGAAACTGTTCTTAACCTGAGGTACCACTTTAGCTAATGGGGCCCCCACTGCCACTGTGCCACTGCTGCACGATTTCTGTTCTCATGCTGAAGCAAAGTTCTTAACCTGAGGTACTATTTCTGGGTTAGCGGAGTCTGTAACCAAAAGCGTCTGTAACCTGAAGCGTCTGTAACCTGAGGTACCACTGTAAAATAAAAGGACTCTAACCTGTGGTTTACAATGAGCTGAGGAAAAGCATTTATCCAGTTAAGGGAAGCACTATGATACCACTTGTGATACCACTAATATGGCTGTTGAATCCTGGGAGCTGTAGTTTGATAAGGGCAGTGAGAGATGTTGGGAGACCCTCCTCCCTCTCGCTCTCACAGAGCTACAATTTCCAGAGTAGTTTAACAGTCAGTCCCTCTTCACAGGGAATTCTGAAATGGTATCTCTGCGAAGGGAGTCTCCTCACAACTCTCAGCACCTTTAACAAAGTACATCTCCCAGAATCCTTTGGGGAAAGCCTTGACTGTTTAAATGTATGGTGTGACTGTGGCCCTAGTGCTGCTTAGAGTGGCTTGGGGAAAGTAAGGGATGGGCAAATAGGTCAACATAAGTTTCTCATTTTAAGAGTCTTGAGCTCAGGGTGGGTCTACACACGGGGGGGGGGGGCAACGCTAATTAAATCATTATAACGAAAGAAAGAAAAACACTTTGTAAAATCGCATAGAAAAATTTTCTGCTCTACAGCACCATCTGGTGTTGCATGTTTATAACACATTCAGAATGCTGGTTTTTTTTTAACTGATGTAGCTGAGTCCTTAGTTCTTCGTATTTCAGATTGTGATTTTTTTAAAAAAAATCCTCATGGAAATTCACTGTCATTTTAGTGCACCTGACTTCTAATACACACATTGCTTTACAAGGCAATATCTCCTTACATGCTTTTTTTTTTTTTTGCAGAGCAATTTCATTTTGTATGTTATTTTCATGCATGATTTGCCCTAGTCTATGGATTATTATTTTTTACACATTACTCCACTGCGGAATCACACCTCAAGATTCAGAGATGTCCAAATTTCAAAGCTCCTGCACTGTTTCAAAAACAGTGAATTAGGTGGGTTCCCCTTTAAATGCAAACCCTGTCAAAAAAATTTCTGGGAAAGGGTCATGGCTAGTGTAGGGGGGGTTGCATTAAATCGGGACTCACTGGTCAGTGTTTGCAGGGAGAATTAGTAAAAAGGAAACATACTCTTGTGTTAGTGTTCAGCGTTGTTCTGGTTTGGTGGTTTTTTTTCTTTTTAGCGGTTGAGAATTTTGCAATAGGAGGCTAAATCTCTTGCTTGATTGGAGGAAAAGTTGATCGTTTTGCAATAATTAATAAAAACACAGTAGGGAAAAAGATATGAAGGTGGAGGAAGAAATGTGATCTTCTGGTAGGCACTATTTTGTTTTAAATTTATTATTAAATTTCTGCAGTGCCCTTCACCTGAGGATCACAGGGGGTTCACAATATAAAAACATGAAAATACATAACATGGTAACAAACAAAAACAACAAGCGCCCCCCCCCCCCAGTTCTGTTCTGTTCTGGACATCATTATTCTCTCTAATTAACTCAGAGGTGATTTTGAATCTGCACCTACAAATCACTGATTACGGTTGACCACCCATGCTCTACCTTACCTCGGATGACCTCGGTGATCTCCTGCCATTTTCATAAACAGAAAAGAAAGACTACAGAAAGAATCCCGTAAGGAAATCAGAGGAGGGTTCCTTGAACCACAAGGCCAGGACAAATCATTATTTACAGGAAAATGACTGTGTATCTGGGAGGGCACAGAAAATGAGAGAGGTGTCCTTACATCTAAATATATGGGGAAAGGGAGGTTCTTGTATTTTATTTTTTGAACGAGCACATGGGAAAAGCTTATGAAATTCAGAAAATTGCAGCTTGCAGCACCAACAAATCACGACCTTGTTATTTCATCCCAATTTACACTTGAAAGCAATTCCAGGAAGCCTTAAAGAGCAGGCAAGTACCAGGAATATGTAATATCTAACACGGGAATAGACAACATGGTGCCCTCCAGATGTTGTGGGACTCCGGTTCCCATCAGCCCTGGCGAATCTGGATGATGGTCAAAGATTATGAGATCTGTAGTCCAGCAACATCATTGGGGGGGGGGGGGAGCAACAATGTTGGCTGTCCCTGATCTAATGCATATCAAATACTGTATTTTTATTTATTTGATTGCACCTTTTTATCCAAGCAGCTTGCGGTGGTGCACAGGCAGCTCCCCACTTACATGTGTCCAAGTGATGTGCGACTCCACACATGCGCATTGCACTGAGCTCCACAGACCTGGGGGTTGAATGTGCCCTCCCAAGTTCTCTACCCAGCCTTTGAAACTCTCCACAGACCACACCCCCTCACAACAGACCACACCCCCTCACAACAGGCCACACCCTTCACCAGTAGTGCCCTACGGGGGGGGGGGGGGGCTGGACAGGCCAGGTCGTCCTTTTATATACCTGCTGGGATTGACAAGGCATCTGACCCTCACCTGATTCTCATAGCTCTCCTGATGAGTACTTTGGTCTGCCCATCAGATATTAGGCACTCTACTAGGCCCCACTTACAATCCCCTTCTCAGTTAGGTAATCAATTCCTAAAACACAGTGTTCATTCAAAAGCAGTAACATAAATTTCCATTGTTACATATTGGGTGTATATTTCAGCGGTTGAACGTACAGGTTTATGGCCATGCTGTGGTGTAGTGCTTATGTGACTGTGAATAAAAGGTGGCTGGGCTCATTGTCTCAGGGTTTAGCGGGGGGGGGGGGGGAGGTGACAAAACTGATTTCCAATAAGTGCCCCCCTCTATTTCCATAACAAGTCCTTGAGTCTTTACTCTGAATGGTGACAGCAGGGACCTAGAAGGTGCAGGGCTTGTCAGTCCAACCCCTGCACAGTCTCATCGGGGCTGACCTTAAGGCAATTGGAGCATTCTGGCCAAATTGGGCCCTGCGTGCCACTCCTAAGGGGACCCCCACACCAGGGCAATCTAGATGGATTTTATTTATATCTGTAAGATTTTGCAGACTTTGGCTGTGAATTGGGGCCCTACAAAAATAAATAAATTCAAGTTGTGCCCCACTGCTTCAAATTGGGTCTTACTGGCTAGCCCTGAGTCTCATAGTTGCTGGGCCTGAGTTGCCCTGTCCTTGCATGGAATCTTGGGTTTGCAATTTTGGGAGAGGAGAGACTGTGGCACTGGGGAGAGGGCAGGCTGGTGAGGCCCCCTAGACTTAGAGGCCCTAGGCTTCAGCCTATTTAGCCTAAACATAAATCCGGCACTGGTCACATTTCTTGCTCTGCTCATCTTTGCCTCTTTCCCCATTCATTATTTGCATTTGATCCCCTGATGGCTACACAGAAAGAAATTGGGCTGGGAAAAAACCAAGTCTCTAACCCCTGGTTTAAACCAACGCAGGAGCCCATGCTTCTTCCTAAGATGGAAAAAGAACTCATTCCTTTGTTGTGTATGTGTCCAGTCTTCCTCCTACCCCCCCACTAAAAACTGACCTCTTTCCCCCTCCCCTGCCAGTTTAGGGTGGTTACATCATAACATAATTGTGGGACACATAAACAACATTTGCCATTAAAGGATACTTTTAATGAGAAACAGAACGGCCCACGAGAAGCATCAAAGTGGCTGATGGAAGGAAACCGCCTGGAACAAAATCCCACTTGATGCCCCAATTAATATGTCCCCTAATTCGATTTCCTGCATTTCTCGTCCTCCAGCCGCCGCTCTCTCATTTCTTGGGGAGGAAGGAACCTGGAAATGGAGTGTCTTCCGCGGCTGTCTCGATGCGCAGGCAGCCGGCAGATTAGAACAAATTAGAGAATTAGAAACAAGACAACTGATGACAGACTAAGGAAATGTCCTCCAGCGATTATGAAATTAAAGGAGACCTGGGTTTACAGTGCAGACCGGCTTTATTTGTAAAAATAAATAAATAAAAAATAAACAAGCAAGGAGAGGGGAAAGAGAAAGAACTCAAACAACAGACCCGGCATAAACAGGAAGGCTTTGCCTTTGCCCAGATTTCTCACTTCCCTTGGAATGAAAACTGTGAAGCATACATTGCTTCAACATAGGAACATAGGAAGCCACCTTAGACTGAGCCAAGCCATTGGTCAATCTAGCTCAGTATTGTCCACACTGATTGGCAGCGGCTCACCAGGGTTTCAGATGGAGGGACAATTCCAGACCTGTCTGGAAAGAGTGGCATAGAATGGGGGAGCATAGGCCCAGTTGCCCCAGGTGCAAATTATTAGGGGGCACAAAATTCCAACACCTGGTGCTGCCTCAATACAGCTTCATGTTTCTGTTGCTGGGCTCCATTGAAAATGGCTTCTCCACACAAACCAGGAAGTAACCTCTCCAGACAACAGAATGACTCTTCTTTTCTTATTTCTGCAGCTGCAATCTCCCGGGTGATGTGAACGCCATCAGATGTGCATGTGTACTCTGTCTGTTTCCCTCCCTGACCCTCTTCCATGCAACCCCGGGCACTGTCAATGCATGCTATGCCACTGCCTGGAGATTTCGTTGGGGATTGAACCTGGGACCTTCTGCGTGCAAAGCAGATTTCTTACCACTGAGCCATGGTTGTATAATATAGGAGAGCTAGCAAACATAGGGACGCGGGTGGCGCTGTGGGTAAAAGCCTCAGCGCCTAGGGCTTGCCGATCGAAAGGTCAGCAGTTCAAATCCCCGTGGCGGGGTGCGCTCCCGTTGTTCGGTCCCAGCGCCTGCCAACCTAGCAGTTCGAAAGCACCTCCGGGTGCAAGTAGATAAATAGGGACCGCTTACTAGCGGGAAGGTAAACGGCGTTTCCGTGTGCGGCTCTGGCCACGTGACCCGGAAGTGTCTGCGGACAGCGCTGGCCCCCAGCCTCTTGAGTGAGATGGGCGCACAACCCCAGAGTCTGTCAAGACTGGCCCGTACGGGCAGGGGTACCTTTACCTTTACCTTTTAGCAAACATAGCTAGGCTCCCTGCAACTTTGGATCGGGGGAACCTGCCTCAGGATGAGTTAGAGCATTGTCCACCTAGCTCAATATTGCCCACATTGACTGGCGACAATGTTGAAAAGGTTTTGCTTCCCCATCCATGTGTGGTTTGTTGCTCCCAAAGGGATTTGAAATTGGTGAGGCTAAGGTGGTTCATTTAGCATTCTTAATAGCAATCCATAGAAATCTATGGCGCAATTACATTTGGAATACTGTGTCCAGTTCTGGTCACCTCGCTTCAGAAATGATATTTTAGAGTTGGAAAAGAGGTGATCAAGGGCATGGAGTGATCCCCATGCAAGGAAAGCTTGCAGTGATGGGACTTTTTATTTTAGAGAAAAGATTATTAAGAGGTGATATGGGATAAGTCTGTAAAGTGGACTAAGCTTTGAAATCATAACTGACCCCATGTCAGCCAGTGAGCTTCCTGGCTATGAGATTTGAACCTGACATCTTAAAAAGCAGAGACATCACCTTGCCGACAAAGGTCCGTATAGTTAAAGCTATGGTTTTCCCAGTAGTGATGTATGGAAGTGAGAGCTGGACCACAAAGAAGGCTGATTGCCGAAGAATTGATGCTTTTGAATTATGGTGCTGGAGGAGACTCTTGAGAGTCCCATGGACTGCAAGAAGATCAAACCGATCCATTCTTAAGGAAATCAGCCCTGAGTGCTCACTGGAAGGACAGATCCTGAAGCTGAGGCTCTAATACTTTGGCCACCTCATGAGAAGACTCCCTGGAAAAGACCCTGATGTTGGGAAAGATGGAGGGCACAAGGAGAAGGGGACAACAGAGGACAAGATGGTTGGACAGTGTTCTCGAAGCTACAAACAGGAGTCTGACCAAACTGCGGGAGGCAGTGGAAGACAGGAGTGCCTGGCGTGCTCTGGTCCATGGGGTCACGAAGAGTCGGACATGACTAAACGACTAAACAACAACAACAATTCCCAGTTCTAGTCCACCAGAATTCATTGTACAGTGGTACCTCTAGTTACGAACTTAATTCGTTCCGGAGGTCCGTTCTTAACTCGCAACTGTTCTTAAGTAGAGGCGTACTTTCACTAATGGGGCCTCTTGCTGCCGCTGCACCGCCAGCACACGATTTCCATTCTCATCCTGGGGCAAAGTTCTCAACTCGAGGTAAATTTTCCAGGTTAGCGGAGTTTGTTACCTGAAGTGTTTGTAACTCGAGGCGTTTGTAACTTGAGGTACCACTGCATTTGTTTTGGACTGGCCAGTTTATTAAATCTCATTGGAGAGGCAATCGGGAGAATGCCTCTTCTAACTGGTGCCTATTTCTTTTGCAAATGAAAACCATTGTTAAAGAAGATTTCGTGATCTCATTAATACGGGAGTAATTGTTGATTCATAAGTCAATCAACAGTTCATTTAGTCAATTAATCTAACTGGTAATTCAGTTGGTGGTGTCCTGATTTTTATTAGTTTTATTATTTCTGAGATATCCCATAGAGATAGTCACATGAGTGGCGGGGGGCGGGGGGCGGGGAGCGGGGAGGGTGAGTGGAAGAACCTCAGATATTCATCTGTGTGCAACTGCGTCTGATCGCAGTAAATGATTACAGTCTATTCTTTGTTACGCTCCATGATCACTATTCTTAATGTGTCTCTGTGTGTGTGTGTGCGCACACACACACACACACACACACACACACACACACACACACTGTACATAGTCATTCCTCCTCCACCTCCTGCTTAAGTTCAATGCAAGTTGAAGGGTCAAAAAGGCAAGGGGTGTTTCAGAAGTTTAGCAGACAAGCAATTGGTAAGAGATGGTGAACGTGGCATTGGTGGTGGTGATGAGATCTGGTATACATTATTTTGATGGTTTGCAAGCATCCATCATTCATATATTCTTTCTTTCTTTCTTTCTTTCTTTCTTTCTTTCTTTCTTTCTTTCTTTCTTTCTTCCCTGTGCTATGTGTATACATTTACAACATGTGGGGTGGGTGGGTAGGGGGGTTCTGGCTCCACATATGGTGTTGAATACCTATCTATTTAATTCAAATATACATATTAAATCTGTATATCTGCCTGTGGATCTGCTATGTTGAGAAAGTGGGTCAAGAACCTCTTGCCTCCAGGGACTATCCATCCAGCTGAAGTGGTCCTTCATCCCTGGTGGCGTTAAACCTGATCTTCTCAAACTCCAGAGTCAATGCAGTCAGAGGCAGCAATGTTTCTGAATGTCAGTTGCTGGAAACCAGAAGAGGGGAGAGAGCTTTCGTGCTCAGGTCCTGCTTGCAGGTTTCCCACCGGATGATCATTGTGAGAACAGGATGCTGGGCTAGATGGGCCATTGGGTACATGGTACCTCGTGTTACAGACGCTTCAGGTTACAGACTCTACTAACCCAGAAATAGTACCTCGGGTTAAGAACTTTGCTTCAGGATGAAGAAATTGTGTGGTGGTGGCGTAGCAGCAGCAGGGAGGCCCCATTAGCTAAAGTGGTACCTCAGTTTCAAGTGAAGAACGGACCTCCGAAAGAATTGAGTTCGTAACCACCCAGAAAGCCACCCAGAGTGACTGGGGAAGCCCAGCCAGATGGCGGGGTATAAATAATAATAAATTATTATTATTATTATTATTATTATTATTATCCCGAGGTACCACTGTATTTCTATGTTCTCAGTAGTTCAAAATCCAGAGACAGGTTCCCTTAATTGGGAGCACCTTCATTCCTATGAAATGGATTCTTTGTTCTCTTGCTGTGATCATTAAAGTTTCTAACTGGTAAGAACACTCCTTTCCCTTTATTCTGCTTATCTACTGCCAAGAGAGGGGATTCCCTGAAGCCTGGCAAACAGGTGTCCCCATGCAGGTGCCCCCAGCGCGGCCCAGTTTGGCGCTCCACTCCCAGCATCGGAGAAACGCTCACAGAGAGGAGCACTGGGATGGGCCTGCTGTGGGTGCCGGAGTGGGGTGCACCCTTCACACCCACCAAGTGCTGCATCAGCTGGCTGGGCTCCCACTTGCATGCATGGGCAGGTGGCACAGCACGTCCCTGATTGGCTCTGGGGCAGGATGGGGCCGCTCTATCAGGGTCGGTGGCAAGGGCTGAGGTGCTGCGGCTGGCTCCTTCGCTCTCTGCACCCCTGTCCCCTGGCACGCATGCCTGACCGCCCTGTGTGCTGTTTGCTCATGCAACGCCACTGGGAGGGGGTTATTGATTTGTTTTTTTGTTTTTATTATGTATTCTTATGTTAGGAACTTTCAGGAACACCACTCCTGAAAGACCAACGTTGGCTTCCAGTAGGTTTCCAAATGACAATTCAAAGTGTTGGTGCTGACCTTTAAAGCTCCAAATGGCCTCGGCCCAGTATACCTGAAGGAGCATTTCCACTCCCGTCATTCAGCCCAGACACTGAGGTCCAGCTCCGAGGGCCTCCTGGTGGTTCCCTCACTGTGAGATGTGAAGTTACAGGGAACCAAGCAGATGTCAAGGAAATAAACAACTACCAGAACTTTTAGAAGACATCTGAAGGCAGCCCTGTTTAGGGAGGTCTTTAATGTTTGATGTTTTATCATGTTTTTATATTCTGTTGAGAGCTGCCCAGAGTGGCTGGGGAAACCCAGCCAGATGGGAGGGGTATAAATAATATATTTTTATTTTATTATTTTATTTTATTTTATTATTTTATTTTATTTTATTTTATTTTATTTTATTTTATTTTATTTTATTTTATTTTATTTTATTTTATTTTATTTTATTTTATTTTATTATTACCTCCCTGTGATTTCCAGATGGTGGGCAGTATACAAGTTTAACAAATAACAATAATAATGCATTAAGTGAAAATAATAGACAGAAATGAATTATACAATTATTTTGCGAACATGCACATTAGGCAAAATTGCTTCTAGGTCTCCCACAACTATCTGATTGGCCACTCTGGGAACAGTGCATTGGGCTCGATGGGCCTTTGTCTACCCTTATGCTCTTATTCCTCTTAGTTTTCTCCTGCTTAGCCAGCTCTTTTGGACTTACTGAGTTTGCTTCCACGTTTCCATATTTTGATGGTTATATAGTGTTTTACTGCTGCTGTTGTGCACCACTTTGATTGCCATCTGGCAGAGACCGTAGCCTATAAAAGCTTGAAATAATAAGGCATGCATTTTAGCAATGGAACCAACTCGCTGTCAGATTGCTGGCCCTTTGCTGAAATAGCTGTACTGTTGCTGTGCCAAGGCAAAAGCCTTGGACGTGCCATTTCCCCCCCTGAATGCATCTCTTTGATGTTGTCATCCAACTTGAGTTCGAAGAGTTCACTGGGTGAAAATGACCACCTAACATGCATGCACACACAGAAGCTGGCACCTGCAAGGTTAGACCAGTTACAAAATGTGAAGCCAACCCCAGATGCCCCGCTAGGAATCATTCAGAAAGGGGGTTGAAAATAAAACTGCAAATCATGGTGTGGCTGCATTTGGAGTACTGTGTACAATTCTGGTCACCTCACCTCAAAAAGAATATTGTAGAGTTGGAAAAGGTTCAGAAAAAGGCAATTGAAACAAACAAGGGGATGGAATGACTCTCCTGTTAGGAAAGCTTTTTAGTTTAGAGAAAAAGGCAAGTAAGAGGTATTTAAAATGATGCGTGGTGTGGAGACGCAGGAGGCCCTGTGGGTTAAACCACAGAGCCTAGGACTTGCCGATCAGAAGGTCGGCGGTTCGAATCCCCGTGATGGGGTGAGCTCCCGTTGCTCGGTCCCTGCTCCTGCCAACCTAGCAGTTTGAAAGCACGCCAAAGTGCAAGTAGATAAATAGGTTCCAGCGGGAAGGTAAACGGCGTTTCCGTGCGCTGCTCTGGTTCACCAGAAGCGGCTTAGTCATGCTGGCCACATGACCCGGAAGCTGTACGCCACTCGGTCAGTAAAGTGAGATGAGCGCTGCAACCCCAGAGTTGGTCACGACTGGACCTAATGGTCAGGGGTCCCTTTACCCTTTACCTTTTTTATGGTGTGGAGAAAGTGGATAGAGAGAACTTTTTATTGCTTTCTCATAATACTAGAACTAGGGAACTGTCAGGTTTCAGTGAATTCGGACCCCCCCCCCTTCACAGCAGACAGCCAAGGAAGTAGACAAGGAAGCTCTTACCGAGTCTTTATTGAATATTCACAGTGAGAGGCCTCTGTACGCTGCCTCCTAGTTTAATGGCATTGCTCCAGCTGAGCTCCCCCCCTTCCTAGCAACAGCCCTTCCCCTTGCGGTGGCCGTCAGAGGCTAATTCCCTCTGAGTCCTTTGCTCTCCCACTTTCAATGCACACCGGGTTCTGGGGGAAGGGAGGTGAGAAGTGCTCTCCAGTGATAACGTGTCAGCTGGTTGCTCTGTCTCCCCCTTCTCTTCTCCCAACACCTCCCAACTCTTCTGTTCACCTGTATCTAAGCCATGACCTTCCTCAAACCACTGCTGTAATTCAATACTGCCTTTCTCTTCCTTGGAAAGTTCAGGAGGGGGGGGGAGCAGTCTCCACCATTCCTCAGTCTCATCCCCCTCAGTCCAGTCCCTGAAGCTGAATGTTGGAAGATTCAGGACAGAGTAAATAAAGTCCTTCTTTATGCAGCACTTAGGGCTCACCCACCTTTTCTTCTTTGTTGTAAAGTGGTACCTCGGGTTAAGAACTTAATTCATTCCAGAGGTCCATTCTTAACTTGAAACTGTTCTTAACCTGAGGTACCACTTTAGCTAATGGGGCCTCCCACTGCCGCTGTGCCACCGCCATGCGATTTCTGTTCTCATGCTGAAGCAAAGTTCTTAACCCGAGGTACAGTGGTACCAAGTTTCCCACTTCTGAAGTTCAATAAAGTTGTGGCCAATTTGAACCCATACTCTGGTCTCTTGTCTTATCATTTGGGAAAAGGGGTAGGCACCACAGACAGGGTTTAGTGCGTGTGCCGGCAATATCTGCCCTCCCTTCCCCACAGGTGGGTGGGGTTTGCGGCACCGAGCCAGGCTCACCTGGACGGGTGCCACCCATCTGCTTGAGCTGGCCTTTGACCCGCCCTCGGCCAGGGAGGACAATGGACGGCTGGCCGGGGGCAGGCCTAAGGCCAAAAGGAAAAGAGGCTGACTCCTGGGCTCAAGCCTCACATACGCTTCAGGTTACTGACTCTGCTAACCCAGAAATAATGCTTCATGTTTAGAACTTTGCTTCAGGATAAGAACAGAAATCTTGCTCCGGCGGCGTGGCAGCAGCAGGAGGCCCCATTAGCTAAAGTGGTGCTTCAGGTTAAGAACAGTTTCAGGTTAAGAATGGACCTCCGGAATGAATTAAGTATGTAACCTGAGGTACCACTGTACTATTTCTGGGTTAGCGGAGTCTGTAACCTGAAGTGTCTGTAACCCAAGGTACCACTGTACTTTCTAGGCAGGGATCCAGGATTTTTAGGTCACCCTAGGAGCTTCATGACCAAGTATAGAATTGAACGATGGCCTCCCAGGTCCGCGTCTGACACTCTAATCACTAAACCACACTGGGAATCATGCATAGGATGGCATCCTAAGGCAAAGAGAAAATGGCTTACCTGAAGCTGGATGTTTTTAAGCAGAGGTTGGATAGTCATCTGTCATGGATGCTTTAGCTGAGATTCCTGCATTGCAGGGGGTTGGACCAGATAACCCTTGGGGTCCCTTCCAACTCTACGATTCTATGAGTCTCCCTAGTAAGGTCACTGCAAAGAGGCAAACATAGGACCAGAATCATCTTTATTTTGTCACTCGTTCATTTAAACAACCACACTCCCATCATCTCCATCCTGAACTTGGTCGGAGAAGATCATTAGAAAGTTTGATTTTTGTGCGTTCCAGTCTGGATGGGTCCAGCTGAACTTGCCACGTCATCTCCTGGGATGGAATTTGGGGATGGGAATGTGAACCTTCTCAAAGTGCTTGTTTGTGGTAAATTCAGCTGGTGAGGTAAAGAGGGGTGAGTCATTAGAGAAAATACCCCAGCAGCCCTGATCTCACTGGGTGGCTCTGGGGAGACTTCAGTCTTTCAGGCTCAGCACTGTAACTGTCCCCATTAGTAACAGACACATAGCATCACCACACAGACTGCATTGTAGGACTGTGGTCAGTGGAGAGTTTTAAAGGAGAAAATGTGCCAAGGAAGCAGTTTGCAGACACGTAGGGAAAGACCTGGAATGGCAAATTGTGATTCCAGATGACCCATGGGGTCCCTTTCAAAGCTACAATTCTATGGTTCATTGCAATGGATCAGAATGTGTTCACTTGCCTTCCTTGCTACTCTCTTTCAAGAGTCCCTCCCTGGCACCATGTCGCTATCTGTTTGCCCCAAAGACTTGTCGTCTTGGAAACCAGCCTCCATGAGCTTTGGGGCCTCCGTTTGTTATGATGCTTTTTGGCACTGCAGGGTGGTTGCTCAGAAGCAACTGCTTCTCCCCACCCCCTAGCCAGGTCTTTGCATCTGAGGCTAGAGGGGACCTTATTTCCTGTAGGGCCCTCGTCTCACTCCCTTGTGTCCATCCAGAGGACTGGCTTGTCACAGCTCGTGAGCTCTTTTCCATCCTGGTGTTGATCTGGGGAGCAGCTGAGGGCTAACTCCCTCAAACCAGGCCCAGCTCTTCCCTGGAGTCCAAGCACCAGGCCTCCTGCCTGCAAACCTGAGGTCCAATTATCCTGAAACAAACTGCACCCGTGACTCCAGGAAGGCCTGTGTCGAACCAAGAGCACTTTCCAGAAGGAGCTGCCCTTTCCCTCCTTCCTGAAGGCACTTGACAACTACTGTATATTCCGTTGCCTAACCAGAGAAAGCCATTTGTCATTGTGTGTGCTTTTCCCTGCCTGCAGTGCCAAGGGAAGGGGTTTCTCTCCCTCCCTCTTTTCTTCCTGCTATTTATCAAAGAGGCTTATTTCTGATGGGTGGAAAGAGACAAGAGTAAAATCTCTGTAGCCACAGGCTTGCAGGCGAAGGTAAAAGGCTGAAGCCCACGAGGCCCATATGCTGTCTGTCCTGAGAGGCTGAGATGATTGCTCCCAGCTGCTGAGGAGACAACTGGTCAAGACATGCTGAATGCCACCAAATGGCACTGCTGGGAACAACAGAGGGGTGGGTGAATGGGGAGTAGGTCTCCTTCAAAATGCATCTTATGGATCAGTTCCCCACGCTCCGGTTTGGGTACTCATGAGCGATACAAGGGATGGAGACTGTAAGAACATCAGAATAGCCTGTTGGGGCAGACTAGTGGCCCCTCCAGTCCAGCATCCTGTTCTCACAGTGGCCAAGCAGATGTCCTAATGGGAAGCCCCCAAGCAAGGCATGAGCACAACAGGGCACCATCCTTCCTCCTGCGGTTTCCAGCCACTGGTACCCAAAAACATTCCTGCCTCTGACAATGGAGGCAGAACATTGCTGTCATGGTTTGCAGCCATCATGCCTGGAGTGACTTAACAAATAATCTGTCTTCCCAGGGAACTCTGGGAGGGAAATAGGGGTCTCCTAACAATTCTCAGCACCCTTAACAAACCACAGGTCCCAGAATTATCTGGGAGAAACCATGGCTGTTTAAAGGGGTATCATAACAATTTAAATGCATAGTTTGAATGTAGCCTTGCTTTGTCCTGCATTCCAGAGCTCCCAAGCCCAGCTCAAGATATTCTGCAGCCTGAGGAGAAAGACAAGGTGGTGCCCACGTTTCCATTTCATGCATAAATGCAGATCGTTGACTCTTATTTCAGTTCTGGCTATGGGCCAATGTCTTCTACTATGCTTGAAGTTAGCATAAGGGACCTAAGGCAGGTGTGTTGACATACACAGCTCTGCCCTCTAACTCTTTGCTATTGGCCAGCCACCCACTGCCTGAGGCAGCTGATTCACTCTGTCTAGTGTTAGAGTCAGCCCTGACTTCTTCTGAATTTTGCCTTTGCTAGGAATTCAGATGACTCGCTTTGGCAGGTGATCATTTTACTCAAGGTCCACCTAAAAATATCTGGAGTTCATCTTGAGCTGATGAAGCCTGGAAGACAGGATAGAGGACACTTTTCTCTCCCCCCAGAAAGGAAAATCACGGTTTTCTAGAGATGGGTGGCATCCCTACTAGGAAGGGTGTTCCAAAGTTTGGGAGCAGCCACTGAGAAGGTCTTCTCCACATCCTCACAGTGGTGGGACTGAGAGAAGGGCCTCCTTTGAATCTTATTTTTCTATCTTTCTCTTTTATCCTGATTTCGGAGCCTAGGCAGGTTTTTATGGGAGAATACAGCCCTCCAGATAGCCTGGGCCTAAGCCACATACAGTGGAACCTTGGAAGTGGAACAGAATCCATTCCAGAAGTCCATTCGACTTCCAAAATGTTCGGAAACCAGCACAGCTTCTGATTGGCTGCAGGAAGCTCCTGCAGCTAATCAGAAGCTGCGTAAGCCACATTGGATGTTCAGGTTCCAAAGAACGTTCACAAACCAGAACACTCACTTCTGGGTTTGCGGCATTCGGGAGCCAAAATGGTTGACTCGCAAGGCGTTCACAAACCAAGGTATGACTCTACTGTATGTTCTACCTCCAATGTAGCAGGCAGCCTGCTTCTCAAAAACAGTTGCTGGGTATCTCTTCCCACTTGTAACAGAGTTGCTAGGCTCAGTTTCTGCTTACAGGCTTCCAATGTGCATCTTTCAGGACAGGGTGCTGGGCTACGCTAGGGTTACCAGATGTCGCTGGTTCCCGGGGACAGTCCCCGGATTTGCAAATCTGTCCCCGGACAAAATCCGTCACCAGAATGTTCCCAGATTTGCAAATCTGTCCTTGGGAAACATGACAGTGGCAGCCTCAGCAGCCTGGAGTCAGCCTGTTAGTGCAGTTGGCTCTGGCTGGCTTCAGGAGCTGCTCACTGGTCCCTGCCATGGCGCCCGCCATTTTTCCTGCACCACAGCAGCAAGCAGCTCCTGAAGCCAGCCAGAGCCAACTGAGGCTGGCCCCTCCTGGGCAATGGCTGTGTGCCTGTGACTCCCGAGTCTCCCCTGATCTATCAAAACAAAGGGAGAAGGGGGAAGGAGATTGGGGAAGGCTCAGGAGTCATGGATGCAGGGCGCGCCATTGCCCAGTCTCTGTGCATTTATGTTTCACAGGATGCGAAATAAGGGTGTTGCACCTTTATACAATATGCATGTGTGCTTGGGCCCAGGGTCTTTTGCCTCACCATCCCCACTACTGACTCCCTGTTGCTACTCAGCTTCAAAAACTAAAATAAAAAAAAAGTATCCCCGGATTCATTGAAAAAAATCTGGTAACCATAGGCTACGCTGGGTTTTTGACCTGATCCAGCAGCCAGGTTCTCCTTATGTTCCTATTGATCTCTCCTTGCTATTGCGTCTCTCTGCCTTTCTCTCTAATAGATTGTAAGCCTGTGGGCAGAAGCCGTCTTTCATTTGAATTATTCTAAAGCACTTTGGTCATTATTAGCATTAAATTGCACCTATCCTTGTCTGCGCACCATCTCCTTCGGCCCATTAAATCGCCACAATTGCTATCTGCGATTCCCTTCCCATCACCACCCCTATTCAGAATTATTCCACATAAAACTTTGAAAGTTTGCTTTGAAAGTCCCTTTTCTTTTTCTCTGGAAGAATGTACCTCCCTATGAACACAAGGCCCCTTTAGAAGGCAGCAGGCGAAGGTCTCTCAGCCTGACCAGTGGATCTGATTAGGTCTCTATAGGCTTGACATTTGAGCCACACAATCAGGGAAGCACTTTCGTCAGTTCCGGCTCGGTCATTTCCCCTCATTATTTTCTACCTGCGTCCACCCCCTCCAAAAGTCATAGCAGATGAGATCTGGCGTGCAGGTGTTAAGTCTGATGGGCCCGGAGTGTATCAGTTACTTATGAGTGACAATCAAGGTTGGGAACTTCAGTGAAAATATGCTTCAAAGAGATATTCAGATGCTGTCAGTTCTGCTCACTCCTTTTGGAGTAAAGCTTTTACATGCTTGAGACTTGTGGGTACAATCTGGTTAGAGGCTGCCAACCAATGCACACTTAGTCGAGCGTAAGTAGGTACAGGGATTTGATTCAGTTTGCCTTGAAAGTTGATTCTATCAAAGAAAACGAAATAATGATATCTGGATTTGAGGACTGAAGATAATGTTTGCTCATAGAAAGTGGCTTTGCTGGGTGTTACATTGGATTGGAGAAAGTGAATATTGTTTTTATATGGCAGACAGATGAAGAATCGAAAGTTATTTATTTTCTGAATTTTATTTTTCTATCTTTCTCTTTTAACCTCTTTCCTACTCCTTCCTTCCTTCCTTCCTTCCTTCCTTCCTTCCTTCCTTCCTTCCTTCCTTTCCCCCTCCCTTTTGTGTTTTTATTGTATCTAGATAAAAATGTCTTGGTTTAAAAAAGAGGGGAAATATATTGTTCTGTATTTTTCTCTAAGAACCTTAATAACATTAATTTTTTTTAAAAAAATGATTCTATCAAATGTGCACTTTCCAAAACAATATGAAACCAAGACACAGCCATCCTGCAAAATTTGCACTTATCAAACTTTTGGGAGGCAGTTCTCTAACCAAACTATGTTTGCGAAAAGGAAAATATGCATTTTGTGATACAGCTACTGAAGAATGCTGAAGGCGTACCCCTTTCCCCTGGCTTTTGATGCTTGCAGTGTATGTTTTCAGGACCCAGCTTATTTTTATGCTTCTAAGTTGTTTTTAATATTGTGCTTTAATGCTGCAATGCACTCTGAGATCTTAGGGTGCAGGACAGGTAAATAATAATAATAGGGGCCTGCATAAAAATGAATATATTTGTGAACATAACACATGACAATGCATTATGAGAAATTGCTTGCAAAAATGTGTGTTAGTCAAAACTGCATATACAAAATGTGTTTATTAGGGAAAATTCACGCCAAAATGCTGAAGGGGGGGGGGAGTATATATGCCCTCCAGAATTTGCACTTATCTGAACTTTGCAATGCAGCTTCATAGTCACGTGGCATGCATAAGAATGCATCTGTTACTGAAAACAGCACACAAAAATTAGCTCGGAGAGAAGCAGGTACTCAATGCCAAAGGTTGTTGCTAAGAGAAAACCTCAATCAAATCAGAACCATCAAATTTCACGTGTAAATCCATTTAAAATGGATTCCTCCTCTGTTCCTAGCTGCAGCCCTATCTAACATTTCCTCTATTCAGATCCCTTCTGTCTCCTTGGCCTCCCTCCTCATAATTTCCAATCCCCTGTTCCCCTCAAACACACCCCACATCACTAATAACAACCCACCTTTCTATGACTGTTCCTTACCCCTTTGCACCCCAGTCTATCACCGTAGCAATTCAGCCAATGGCTAGAGTGCTAGGAGTTTGTAGACAGATAACAACTAAATTGTTTTTTGTTTTTTGTTTTTTTAAAAGTCTATCTAAGACTGGAAAGCTGACACATTTTATTGGCCTAGCTTGACCTGAAGAATGTGGCTAAATGGCTGAGATCCTGCGAAATGAACATCAGATGCTTGCAAGGCAGGAATCTGATTAGATGTGAAAACAGCCACCGCCCTGCTCCTCGTTGCTTCCATTGTCCGGTGGACTTTGCATCTGTTCATTAGGTCAGCAAGCCTCCCTTGCAAACCAGCGAAGGCCCCTACAATCATGTCTTGTGTTGACCTGGAGCCCTTGGCCTATGCATGCCCCAAAGGCAGCCATGTTTCCTGCAGGGGGATGGCGAGTCCTGTGTGGCTGATCCCCTAAAGTAACAGATGGTGGCTTTGAAACTCTAACCCCACTCAATTTCCCACCTCCTGCCTCCGCTCTTCCTCTGTCCTCAGGCGCCTGGAGCTTACATGCCATCCAATTTGTTACCTACAACGGGGGAGGTCAAGGTCTTGCCGGCTGCTGGTCTTCTCCTCTCAGTTTGGGGCATTTGGCTTGAATTGCTTCCTCCTTGGAAGACGTTGTCCACTGGGACTGGAAAGGGGGGAAGGGGGAGGAAATGGAAAGGAGGGGGAGAATGTATTAGGAATAACATCCCCCCCAAGTCCTCTGACTTTCTAAGCTATTCAGTGGCGTTGGAACACAGTTCCATGCCCCCTGACATTTCACAGACGAAGCCTTGTTTTTATATCTAGGACAATCTACCGTTCTATGACTGACCCTTCCCATCTGGCATTCAACCCTCCCCTCATACTCTGTAATTGCAGCAAATCAGCCAAATGCTAGGAAACTAAGAGGTTGTAGGTAGATCACCAATGAAAAAGGCTTTGAAAAAATGATGAAAGGGGAGCATTTCTTCTGAGGGCCACATGCTCCTCACAATCGCTGACCATGTACCTGTGGCAAGCCCTCAAGCAGGACCCAACCACAAGAGCCCTCTCCCCTCCTGTGGTTTCCAGTAACTGGTAAGAAGGAAGCTGCCTGGACTGAGTCAGACTATGCTTATCCTTAAGGTCCATGAATAACCATAGTTTAGAGGTCCCGGGCCCTAAGGAAGTCAGGCTATCCTCCACCAGGGCCAGAGGCTTCTCAGTGATGGCTCTGACCTGGTGGAATGCTCTGTCCCATGAGACTAGGGCCCTTCAGGATTTAATCTCCTTCTGTCGGGCCTGTAAGACAGAGCTATTCCACCTGGCCTTTAATTTAATTCAGCCTGATCTTTTATTTCCCTTCTCTTCCCTCCCCCTCTCCTTTTATGAAGATCACCCACTCTGAGACCCCACAGCTAATTCTCCCCTGGCCTCCTCACTGGCCCAAGTAGGACCAATTCAGCCAGCTAGCCCTGGGGATTGTCTAATTGATTTTTGAATTTTATTGTCATTCATGTTTTTATACTGTATTTTATGCTGTTTTTATAATTAAGTGTTTTAAAGTATTCTAAATTTGTTGTTAGCCGCCCTGAGCCCGGTTTTTGAACCGGGAAGGGCGGGGTATAAATAAAATATTATTATTATTATTATTATTATTATTATTATTATTATTATTATTATCCAGCTCAGTATTATCTACAATGACTGGCAGGAGCTCTTGAGGGTTTCAGACAGGAGTCTCTCCCAATCCTAACCTGGAGATGCATGTGCTCTAACCACTGAGATACAGCCCATTCCCCGTGAAGAGTCACAAGGTGCCTTTACATACCAAGGCTTGCCATCAGCTCCCCCTGACCCAGAAGGACTGTAAAGGCTTCTAGATCAGAGAATGGGACATTGGGTTGGCAACCTCAGCATTTCCAACTCAGCAGCTTCCTATGGCTAAGCTTGGGTACCTGGCAAGCCTAGTGACTGGTGAACGTCTTGGGTCACCTTGACCCATTAAGACATCCTTTGATCACCGGGTAGGAGGAAGAAAGATTCTAATGGCAGCAGACTTTCCTAATCTGCGTGTCTTTCTCTCTATCTCTTTCTTTCCCCCTCACTCCTGCTGCCTTGCTAGAGTCCCGCTTGAAAGTCCAAGATATGAAACACAATTATTGGCGACAGTCCACATTGCTTGGGTCATGGGTTTCATGTCAGCTGCTGCTTGTAAGATGGGTGAAAATTCTTGACTTGAAAGTGAAGGGCAAAAGACAGAAGGGGAGAGAAAACAAAGAGGGGAAGAATGGATGATGGACAGCCCGACTTGTTGAGGGTGAAATCAATTAAAGGGCATCAAATCTTGGATTCATGCTTTTTGAAAGTGACAAATCTGTGTTGGAAACGGAGAAAGATGGAAGGAGAATAATGCGTTTGACCTCCTGGAGACCGGCTGCTCCTTCCGTCAGAGGAGCCAAGAGTGAAGTAAGATGCGCTCATGATAAATTATAACAGCCAGCCAGCCACCTCAAAAAAAGTAACGAGGTGAAAAGGTTACCAAAGGGGACCCAAAATGAATGGAATTTAACCAGACATCGAGATAAATCAAGTCAGGCTCTCAATATTTGCGTGCCAGGGCCGCCTGGAACTGCTGTGGCTAATCTCAATTTGTTTGCCTTGTTCTTTAAAGGGTAATCGGCATGCATACATCTTGTTTACCAAGACAGCCCTTTCAAAAATATTGCCACTGTGGAATGGGTCACTCAAACTCCATGGAAGTAATCATCCAGATGACAAAGATCTTACTTAATCTTCTTGGTGGGAATGACTAGAAGAAGTCAATTTTGAAGTCTTCTTTATCCGACTTGTCATTTGATCACCTACTATGTACTCAACCAAGCAAGAGCTTGAACCAGGGATGAGGAACCTGTGGCCCTCTAGACGTTGCCGGACTCCAAAATAGTTTTGGAAGAACTATCCTGGAAGAACTGTTCTGTCTGCTGCTGTGCTCGGAGTACCCTATTGCTACGTTCGGAGCACCTGTCATCACATTTGTGGGATATTGACTGCGGAAAGGCATTTTGCCTCCATCTCAGTGATCTTTGACTCACTACTCCTACATTCCTGTTCTTGGAACATTTATTTAATTCTCATTACTTGTAACTCCATGCACATATCATATGTCTTTTGTTTATGAATTTTGAAACAATATATGTTACAGTGGTATCTTGGGTTAAGAACTTACCGGTAATTTGTCCTGGAGATCCGTTCTTAACCTGAAACTGTTCTTAACCTGAGGTACCACTTTATTCATTTTTCCTCTAATTTTTTATTATTTTTTTCAAGAAATAGAAATTAAACAGAGAAAAACAAAGAACAATATATAACACTGTAAACACACTTATATACATATTTTCCAAAATGAAAACTAATTAAAAAAAGAAAGAAAAGGAAAAATAAAAGATATAAAGACAAAAGACAAAAGAAAAGAAAAAAATACTTTTCATAACCTGGAATATTACCAAATTCTTGCTTCAAATACTGCAATATATAAATCTTGGTTAAAATATTATAAAAGACTTCCATTGCATTCACTACACATCTCTTAGTTGTCTTGCTCGCTTTTACATCTGTTCTTCAATCATTTCCCTTCCTTAAATTCTTTCATAATCAATCAAATCTTTATGTTCTCTTTCAAGGTTAGTTTGGACACAACCAAACTTTCGTATTTGAGCCCTGCTTGTATAAATAATCATTGAAACATTTCCATTGTTTCTGAATTAAATTTTTTGACTTATGCCATATTAAATCCGTCAATTTTGTTAACTCCAGGTACTCACAAAGTTTACTTAAGCATTCCCCCTTTGTTGGAATATAATTTCCTTTCCAATGACTGGCTACCAACATTCTCGCTGCTGTTGTTGCGTACAGAAATATGTTGATTTTGTCTTTGGGGTACCACTGAGGTACCACTTTAGCTAATGGGGCCTCCCGCTGCTACCGCCGCACAATTTCTGTTCTCATCCTGAAGCAAAGTTCTTAACCTGAGGTACCATTTCTGGGTTAGCGGAGTCTGTAACCTGAAGCGTCTGTAACCTGAAGCATCTATAACCCAAGGTACCACCGTATAAATATTTTGTCAGTATATTATTAGCTGACATGTTGCTGGTTGTTGTTCATGACTCCAACTCCCATTAGCCCCAGCCAGCATGGCCCAATGATCAGGGATGGTGGGTGTTGTACTTCTGCTTTATGTGGCTTGTCACTTGATCACCTACGATACAGTCAACAAAGTACAATTCTTAAACAAGGGCTGGAGAACCTGTGATCATCCAGATATTGTGTCCTTCAGTGTGACTGCCCTTTTGTTTTCCAGAACAACATCTGTTCTGATATGACAGGCACCCACTAGTATTATACTTTGCAGAAACAATTGAAGATGACCCCCCCCCCCCAAGTTTTTTTGGCTGGGTGAAAAGGTCTCTGTCTCAGGTGTTTATTTTGCATTGATTTTAAGACCTCCCCCCCCCCCCTTTTTTTTGCAGGGAGGTAACACAATCTGCATGAAAATTCACATTTTAAAGCAAGTGTTTAAAGAGATATATTCTACCAATACAAACATTTCTGCATGCTTTTGTGATATCTTTCTTGAGCCGAGAATGGCCTTGGAGCATTTGTGAAGTGTAAAAATCCAACGGCTATTACTTAGGAAGTTCAAAATTTGGAGCGCATCAGCTCAACTCCTTCTGGAATTTGCAAAGATCGGAAGAATTAACAATCCCTAATTTCCATCCATAGTTCTTTTTAAAAATCTCATTAACATTAAAGGCCTATAGTGACAAGAGAGGTCACCTTATTGGAGCAGCCTTGATGTTGATATTTGGGGGACCGCCTTCACCCCCCAAAAACCCCCCGATTCCTTCATGGAGACACCAGTCCACACATAGATCCTGCCTCACAGCTGACCTGCTATGATCAGAGAGACGGAGCAAACTAGTTAGGTCTCCATCCATGCTTATCGATCCCTCCCAGCCACTTCCCAGCACACATCCACCAAAATGCCTCCTTCAAATGGTGCAGCGATAGATTATGGGCTGTCTGTTTTAGAGGTGCCTGCCTTGCCAGTTGCATGCTATGCAACTTTGTTATTGCTTTGGGAGAATCCTGAGTGTGCACAAAGTCAGGGCAGGGTTGCAAAAGAGAAGGCTGATTTTAAAACCGTGCTTTTAAACAACAGCAGATGTCTGAATAAAGCAGGGATGGCGGAACACAGAGGAATGGTGAGGATATGGGAGGCACAAAGGATCTGTGAGGGGATATGGGAGTTGAGAGATGTCTTGACAGGATTGGTGAGCAATGCAAGTAGGGGTAGCAGCCCGTAGTTTCACAAAGGCATGTAACAGCAATCAAATACAGTGGTACCTTGGGTTACATACACTTCAGGTTACATATGCTTCAGGTTACAGACTCCGCAAACCCAGAAATAGTGCTTCAGGTTAAGAACTTTGCTTCAGGATGAGAACAGAAATTGTGCTCCAGCGGCGGCGCAGCAGGAGCAGGAGGTCCCATTAGCTAAAGTGGTGCTTCAGGTTAAGAACAGTTTAAGGTTAAGTACGGACCTCTGGAATGAATTAAGTACTTAACCTGAGGTGCCACTGTAAGCAAATAGTAAATAAATACATCTTGCTGAATAGACACAATTTTGCAAAGCGATTTCCCCTAAGGTAATGCATTTCCCCATTCTATTTTCACTCATATATGCATTTTTTATTCCTCTGTTGCCTAAACACGCGCTCTATTTTGTACTCATGACTTGGGTGGAGAACTTGCATTGCAAAATTTGGAGAACTGCAAATTTCAAAGGATGGTTCCTGTTTCAAAAGTGTGAATCAGGTAAGTTCATCTTTCAAAGAGAACTGAATCAAATTGATTTCCCCCATCACCTTCTTAGATGCAGTTTGATTCTTGCTGTTGGAAACCTTCACTTTGTCCAGTTGTGAAATCTGAATGGTTTCTCTTGTTTTGTAACAGTTTGTCCTGTCTGGCCTCTTGTGTGATTGTCGTATGGAAAGAAGGCAGGCCCACTTCATCTCCTCCCCCCGCCCCCGCCCTACACTCCCTGCCACTGTTGTATTTTATGGTCTTCGATGGCAGCTCAGCTGAAGAGTTGCAAAATTCATATCCTCTTGGACTGTGGGGGAATGGCAACAGAAAAGATTTAATGCCCCACTGGGGTAGGATAGGAAACTGGGCAGGGGAGGAGGTGGGAAGGAAAGGGAGGCAGTTGGGGACTCTGGGAGTTAGAGGAGACCTGTAAAAGTGGAGCTTTCTTTGGAATCTGGAAAGCTGAAGGAAGCAAGATGAATTCAAAATGTGAAATTTGGTTAAGCCATCTTTGAAATATCTCTTCCTAGAAAATCTGTTTCTTTCACCGAGTGCATACCTTCTACTTTTGGAAGCAATGGATTTCCAATACCTCCCTGTTTATGTTTGGCTGCCAGTTCATTTCTCTGCCTAATTCAAGGTGCTCTTATTAGTGTTTCAGATCCTGAAACTTAAGCTCCAAATTTCTGAAAGATCACCCCACAGACCCTCTTGAGTATTAAAAGCGGCAGAGGGGACCCTCTTGGTAGTTCCACTGTTCTCACATGTTAGGTGGGGTGGCCAGCCAGGGAGAGGGCATTTTTCTGTGGCAATTCTGAGGTTTTAGATTTCCCACTCTACAGAGGTGCTTTGGGCACCTTCAGCATACAGCTTTCTTCATATGTTGAAGATACATCTCTTTGTCCTGATCTTTGACAATTGAGCTATGAGTTTTAGAGATCCACCCTGTACCTATGATGGTGATTTGTCTTAAACTGTTTTTAGTTTTTAATTCTAGTTTGCTGTAACCCACTTTGAGACCTGCCGATGAAGGGCGAACAATAAACTGAGCAACAACAACAACATCCTAAATGACCAACAAGTTGAATAAAGAAATCAAAAACATAATAGATATAAGGATTCAGGTAGTCCCTGAGGTACCCTGGACTTAAGTGTTTCACGGCTTTGTAAATTAATACAAGATTATCCTGTGTGTGTGGCATAAATAGCTTCCATGACCCCAGAAACCATGAGGAGAGGCTAGAATCTTGCAAAACAGTGTTTAAATTCCCCTTCCAAGAGCCCTCTCTCCTCCTGGGGTTTCCAGCAATTGGTACAGTGGTACCTCAGGTTAAGTACTTAATTCGTTCCGGAGGTCCGTTCTTAACCTGAAACTCTTCTTAACCTGAAGCACCACTTTAGCTAATGGGGCCTCCTGCTGCCGCAGTGCCGCCGGAGCACGATTTCTGTTCTTATCCTGAAGCAAAGTTCTTAACCTGAAGCACTATTTCTGGGTTAGCGGAGTGTGTAACCTGAAGCGTATTTAACCTGAAGCCTATGCAACCCGAGGTACCACTGTATTTGGAAGCATGCTGCCTCTGACCGTGGAGCCAGAGAGAAGCCATCATGCCTTGTAGCCATTGATAGTCCTCTCCTCCATGAATTTGTCTAATCCTCTTTTAAAGCTATCCAAGTTAATGGCTGTCACTGCCTCCTGTGGGAGTGAGTTCCACAGGTTAACTATGCATGGCATAAAATGCACTGTCTTTTATCAGTCCTGGCTCTTCCAACATGTCTGCCAGTTCTAGTGTTACAAGAGAGGGAGCAAAACCTTTCTCTATCCCCTTTTCCTATGTTGTGCATCATTCCTTTCCCCCTTGCCCCACATCCAATCTGCTTGTTAGTTATTCTGTCCTTCTACACTTGGACATTCCGTCTCGCATTCCCGGTGGCTCACCAAATGTCTTTCCTGGCTCCCCCCGCCCCACCAGTCAACTCCTGCCTGGGTGTTGATCCACCCAAGGGGTGATAAATCCATCAAGGCTGTCAGGATTCCATCGCTTGGGCTGGCGAGAGGAGAGGGGCCCTGGCTGCCTCCCATCGCTCCCCGTCCTCAGCCAGGATGGATAGCTCTTCCTTTACTGACAGCTCTCCCACTGGCTGGAATCAGTGTCCCGCTGAAAGAAGATTTGTTAAATGGCACTTAGTGCCCCCTCCTCTTCTGGCACAGGTGGGGGGGTGAGTTAGGAGGGTGTTGTCTTTATTCAGAAGTTGCTTGTCTCATGTCGGCACAGCAAGCGTCTTGTCATCGCCCCCTCCCTGTCCCCCTCTTCCCTTGGACCCATTGGCATGGCTCTGGGATGGAAGACAGACACAGAACAGGCTTACCTTGTTCTCCCTCGTCCTGAGATTGGCAGGACACCTGAAAAAAGACAGTTGGGAAGACTCCAGGCTGCCAAGGGAGGTGATGGATGGGAAGAGGGGAATAGAATTTCACTGGACACTACATCTGTGCTGATACATCATCACCATACCTGTCAATGATTTGCATGTCTGCCGCCTTTCATTAGCGAATTATGCTCCAGGCGGCTCACAACATGAAATAAAAGATGGAATTCATTAAATTACAAAATCTACTATATATTTTGAGAAATGGTTTGTCCGTTTGCTCTCTATGTGTTTGGACATCGATTGCTATATCCTCACCAAACCTGGCCTGAGGATTCCCGAGGTGGGGGTTGTGTTGTTGTTGTTGTTGTTGTGTGTTTACATTGGGATGCTGACCGCTGTTTTGAATCAAGATGGTGGTCCAAAACATGAATCCAGTATGCCTTTGCCTGATTTTGGTCATAATTCTGAGGAAGTGCTGTGGGACTCATTCACAAGATGGCTGTTGGGGGAGGACGTGACAAAATGTCTATGGTTGCTGGGAACATACACAAAATCGCTGCTTTGTGTGTGGGAGGGTGGCATCACACAAAATGGCTGCCATGTCTGAAAGAGCAGAAAAAGAGACAGGGCTACAAAATGGCGCACACATTCCCCCGCAAGGCCCCTACCTCATCTCATTAAAAGAGAAAAACCACACCTATATCAGATGCCTCATTCAGAGAGAAGCTCTTTGCACCTTTCCTCTGTTCAGAATGGATGGAAAGGGGCATGTCTACTTCTGGCATCCAATGAAATGTGGGGCATTTAATTTTTTTATTTTTGTGGGGCATTTTAAGGGAGTGTTTTCAATGTAGGTGAAGCCAAACCAACGGAAACAGGAACAAGGCAAGAAGGAAGAGCAAACAGTCTCTCATGCCATTGTGAATTTTTGAAGATATTTCTCCTCAGACATTTTGTGGGCACTGTAGGAGGTGATGATGGTCTGGCCAGTGCCTGTGATGCCCCTTAAGCTCTGCCTGTCTTGGCTCCAACCCCTTGGCCCTGCCTAGACACTAGCATGGTAAGAAACAATTATACCTGTGTGTGATTCTGATTAAAGAAATGGCGCCTGTCAGCATCCCCATGTCAACATTTCTTGCTTCTCCTCTTCCCTCCAGCGCAGAAGGAGGGGAATTAAGCTGCCAAGGCGCTGGGAAGAGCAGAGGACATTGGTTCAGCTTCCTTGACTCTTGTCTGGCAATTATAACAGCTCTGGTTTAGAATGCAACCCGGTTTCATTTTTGTGACATTCTGTCCATACCACGCACAGCTTTCCCCAACTCCCCGTGTCAAGGGTGATAACCTAGTTCCTTATTATCCAAATATTCGCAGTCGTGAATCATCAGCTTGTTAGAAAGCCTCACGGCCGGCAGACGGAAAGACGCTCAGAAGCAGCAGTGTCGAGTCTGGAACAAGGAGGATGTGTGTTGGATGGAGGGGTGAGCCTGTCACAAAACTTTTTCTTATTTTCAGGGTTGGGAAGAATGAATACATTCAAAAACACACTCTTGATCTGTCTTTTTTGGTCATGAACAGCTACGTGTTCATATTTTCTATCCCCCACCCTGAGCACATTTTAATATCGGTTTTCAAGACAAGCAAACGAAATTCCCAAAATGCTGCTGGGCATAGCTGTCAACTTTTCCCTTTTCTTGTGAGGAATCCTATTCGGAATAAGGGCATTTCCCTTTAAAAAAGGGAACAGTTGACAGCTATGCTGCTGGGGGTGGGGGCTTCTCAGCTGGGCCGAAGCACGGTAGAGGCATGGCTGGTTTAGGAAACCTCAGAAACTGCGTTATACTGAGTGAGACCATTTGTTGTTTGCTTTCACTGGCAGCAGCTCTCCAGGGTTTTGGGAAGGACATAGGTGCCAACTCCTAGGGGTCCAGCTCATTTGGGCCCCCCCCCAATATTTTGGGGGGACGCAGGTGGCGCTGTGGGTTAAACCACAGAGCCTAGGGTTTGCTGATCAGAAGGTCGGCGGTTTGAATCCCTGCGACAGGGTGAGCTCCCGTTGCTTGGTCCCTGCTCCTGCCAACCTAGCAGTTCGAAAGCACGTCAAAGTGCAAGTAGATAAATAGGTACCACTCCGGCGGGAAGGTAAACGGTGTTTCCGTGCACTGCTCTGGTTTGCCAGAATTTTCTATACAGTGGAACCTCTGGTTACATACGCTTCAGGTTACATACGCTTCAGATTACAGACTCCGCTAACCCAGAAATAGTACCTCGGGTTAAGAACTTTGCTTCAGGATGAGAACAGAAATCATGCTCTGGCGGCGCGGCGGCAGCAGGAGGCCCCATTAGCTAAAGTGGTGCTTCAGGTTAAGAACAGTTTCAGGTTAAGAACAGACCTCCGGAATGAATTAAGTACGTAATCCGAGGTACCACTGTACTGGCAAAGGCTGCCCAAGGCTTCTGGCAAACGATATCCCCAACACCAACTGGAGGTGCTGGTAATGGAACCATTGTACGTAACAGAACTCGCACCCACTGGTGGAGGAAGAGGAGTGCGGGGGGAGCGCACCGTCCCCGGCAGCGCGATCCTGGTAGGGTGCCGTTGCGGCTGGCTGCCCCCCACCCACGCTGGGCACCATGCCTCTGTGGGTGGCGTGCCCCGCCTCCAGAATGTGTGGGCAGCATGCCACACCCCCGGGACGTGCGCCAGGCCCACCCCACCTGCTCTTCACCCCCCCAGTGCCAGAGCATTAAGCTCCGCCACTGCTCACACCCCCATTCTCTTGACGCTGAAGTCCATTGTGCTTTCAGTGTTCCTAAATGCTCAGCTTTGCAGAATACAGAACAACAACTCCTTCCCACACACTTTCTCCAGAGTGACCCGAGGAGCCAATCTTCTGCAGCTGACTCACCTCCTTTCACTTTGCTTGGCTCCAATTGACACACAAGGTGAGAATACTTCTCAGTGGCTAAAATCTCCCCTTTTATGATGATTGGGTGGCTACAGGGTCCTGGAGACTCTTGCTGCAGAAATAGCAATGGTTCTTTACACATCCCAATGACCCTGGACTTCTACACTTCTGGTAATGGGAGAACACGATGACCCAGAAACAAATAGAAAGTCCTTTAAAAATGCACAGATACAAGACCAGTCTTGGGGCCCATGCACACCCAGATTCTGTACCTTCACTCCAAGGCCCATGTAGACCTATCATTCATGAAGCTGTCCTCTGGACAACTTATTTGCTGTCTAATTAAACTGGGTTCTGTCCCTGAATTTTGAATTTGCAGCATAATGAATCGGTTGGGCATTGAGGGTTAGGAAGGGAAACACCAGGGATGATAATCATTCTTTTTAGGTGGGTTGGTTGAGTTTCTTTGACAGCGTTAAACCGAGCAGTCGCTTGGGCCACTGAACCAACCAGCGATTATTTCCAAGGTATACTTGCGGAAATTGCTGCTCTTTAACTTCTAATCAGCGCAGAGCTGCAGCAACACCTCCATTAAAAGCATAAAAGCTTTCGCTCGACGGACCATCTGCTCGCATCGTGCTTTTCCCTAATAGCTGGACAATTAAATAAATCTCCTGACACTTAACCACCCTGCTTCCCACCAGTCAGGCGATGGGTTCTTAGATGTTGCATTAGTGAGCGAGCAAAATCCAACGCAAATGGTGCAAGAGGGAGAGGAAAGGGGAGAGGTTTTAAAGGAAAGCAGAACCACAGTGCCCGTCGAGAGGCAGAGCCTTTCCCTTCAGCAGCGATGCCCTTTCACAACCCCTGGGCAGCAACCAATTTTACTGGAACGCAACTTTGAGGAGGAAGCAGAGAACATGGAGCCACTCCCTCAGCAGGGCAGCTGGCAAGTCCTATGGCCTATGAAGCTGCCATCACTGACTGCTACTAACCCTGCTGGCTGTGTTTTGCCTCCTGTAGGACATCCCTATTTTCAGCAGAGAAATGTTGCCAGGCATGTTCTGAATACCAGCTGCTGGGAATCGCAAGAGGGGAGAATGCTGCCATCCTCACATCCTGCTTTTGGGATACCCAGACGAGGCATCTGGTCGAGCATGGTGAGAATAGGATGCTGGGATAGATGGACCACTGGCCTGATGCATCAGTTTAAAAAAGCTTTGGAAAAGACATAACTGGGCTAGATGAGCTTGCAGATACTTGCAGAATACTGGAGGCAAATCAGGCCTACAATAACCTGTTCGGCTAACCCGCCCCCCAAAAAACAGGTGTTTCTTGACTACTACTACCATCATCCCTGAGCACTGGTGATTCTGGTTGGGGCTGGTGGGATTTGGAGGCCCAAAATAATCTGGAAAGTCATAGGTTCCCCATCCCTGCCTTAAAGGATCATAAGCTTCCTCCCACTATACAAGTTAGCAAAATTTGTTAGGGTTGTTAAAAGTAGAACTCGACAAGTGTGTCCTACTATGAGCCACATAACCATAATGGTAAGGGACATTGTCATGATTTTACCAATGGGAATTATTTATCTTCTTCGTCTTCTTCTTCATGTTAATGCCTGTTTTTTCTTTTCTTTTCTTTTGCTTTAAATGTACAGGGAACACTTACTAAGGTAATAGGAAATACACTTTTGTCTACACTGACTGGCAGCAGCTCTCACAGATCTCTGACAGGGGTCTTCCCCAGACTGACCCAGAGATGCCACGGAACTTTGACAGGCAAAGGAATCTGCATTACCACTGAGCTGCAGCGTTTCCAAGCAAGAGGCCCCAATAAATCCAGAGCTATTTTTGGTGCGGTGGTTAAGAGTGTCAGGCTAGGGCCTGCGAGACCAAGGTTCAAATCCCTACTCATCCACGTGAAGCTCACTGGGCAAACTCGGGCTGGCTGCAGTCTCTCGCCCTAACCTACCTCACAGGGTTGTTGTGAGGATAACGTACAGAGAGGGAGAGAAGCATGTTTGGAGGACAGGTGGGATAGTACTGTAATAGTAAATCAATTATGAAATCTCAAGTGAAGTATTTGGACTTCAAGGCACAATATTCATCTTTCAAATGCCAAATCAAACTTTGGATCTGGGGATTTCTGAATGTCTGAATGGTGAAATGGGGTTTCTGGAAAGGATGTTCCTGGGCCTGTGTACAGATGCTTGGAATTAAACTGGCATGCAAAGTGAGCTCTGTGTTCTGGGTCAACCCTGAGGCATAGGATTTGATGCGGCCTGTATACGCTACCTATAGCATCTTCCTGGAAGTGATTTGGCAAAACCAACCAGGCAGTTCTTTAACCACAGTGCTTTCTCTTCATGTTGCAATCTCTGAGTCCCAGAGGCCCTTGGTAGGAGCCAACAGTCCGTTGCATCATCCCTGGTGTGCGAACTTCACACCCTCCGCCTCTCCAACGTGGTCTTCACCTGCACCTCTTTGTGCCACCGCTCACGTCCAGGGAGTCAGAGGTTGGTGTCGTGCAAATATTTGAATGATCTCAGAGGTGCACTGTCCTCCAGGTGCAGGGATCAGGGTGAAAGTTTATCCCGCGAGAGCAAATAACATCAAAGGCAAAGTAGCGGGGAGGGTCGATAAGACGCATGGGCAGGCAGGGTCAGATAGCACCATAACATGGTGTGGGGAAACAGACTTACCGGGTTGCATGAAGTAGAAGTCAACACGGAGCTGGAAAAAAACAAACCATTGGCTGTTGCATGAGGATGAGGCGAGCCAGCTAAAGCATGTCATCATCATCATCATCATCATCTTCTCCACCATCATCAATATTATGGCTTTCTTTCTGAGCTGTGCTGCTAGGTGGAGAACATGCACAAGGCCACACCCAGTGAAAGTTGTGGCTGAGTGGGGGGTTTGAACCCTGGTCGCCTAGGTCTTAGTCTGACACTCTAACTACACCATACACTGACAGACCCTCCAAGTGTCCTTATTTTCCAGGGACAGCCCAGGCTTTACGGAAGAAGTCCCGGTTTATGATTTGATCCCAGAATGTCCTGCTTTTCCTTAGGATGTCCTTATTTTCATTGGAGAAATGTTGGAGGGTATGGAGTTATGCGATCCCCGAGCCAAGGAGGTAAGTAACCAGACAACCTTCAGAGGACATCTGAAGACAGCCCTGTATAGGGAAGGTTTTGTTAATGCTTAATGTTTTTTTTATGTTTTTATGGCAGCTGCACAGAGTGGCTGGGGTATAAATAACAATGCAGTTACTATCATTATCATTATCATTATTATTATTATTATTGAATAGGGTGTCCCTATTTTCATTGGAGAAGTGTCGGAGGTTATGCAGCTGGCGCTTTGAAGTTTTCAGTAAAGTGCCTTGATAACAGCAGCATCTTTTGGGAATCCTGACTAGCAGAGGTTAATCTGACCCACATATAATTGTGTGAAGAAGAAGAAGGAGAAGGAGAAAAATATGTCTCTCCCCACCTCTGTCAAAGGCGCTTCCCGCCACAGTCTTCTCGCGCAGGCCCTTCAGCAAAATGGTGGCATGATGGGGTGGGGGTAGGGGTAAATGTGTGTGTGTGTGTGTGTGTGTGTGTGTGTTTGTGTGCCTCACATTATACCCCCCCCCCCACGCGCACACACTCTCCAGCTGCTCAACATTTGCACATTCGGCAGCGGAGGTGCCTAACATCGCGTCGCGCTCAGGGGAAACTCTGACAGATTGTCTCGCAACATATTGCAGGATCACTGCGAGAGGAGCTAGGACCTTCTGACGTCTACGCTGAAAACCGACCCTGTGTGCTTCAGAGAGTTCTTCTCTGTTCAGATTCTGTATGAAATTCAAGAGGCCGGGACACACACGTTTGCAATCTCTCTCTCTCTCTCCCCTCCCTGAAATATTGATGCTGAGCTGCCAACTTTGTTTCTGTTTGATACCTGCCACTTATTTCTTTGCCACCTACGATAACGGCTGCTAAGTACATATGTCAGTGACGCAGATGAGTGAGCTGGGTGATAAAATGACAGAGGGCGGTGGCAGGGAGGGGGCACTTTGTGATGAGGAGAAGATGACTTTGTGGATGCAGAGGGCATCTTTGGAAGCTGGCATTCTCTCTCTCTCTCTTTCTTTCTTTCTCTTTCTCTCTCTTTCTCTCTCTCTCCTCATCAGCCTTCAGCTTTAACTTCCTTTCCAGCAGCCTCAGAATGGGGCTGTTACAAGCCCTCTCCTCTCTTCTCCCCTTTGCATTTGAACAGCAGCTATCCCAGACAGAAAGGAGATTATGTGACATGCAGGATAAGTCCAGGGACATGCTTGTTTAAGATGGCTATCAACGCTTGGGAGTGGGAGTCTCTTTCAAAGAAAGAGCAGGATGGAGCCAAGAACGGGAGACAAGGGTGGGCGGCTGGGATGATTTACCGCTAATGGGTCACTTGCAAGAGGTCCACGGCATCACATCGGCCAAGAACCCATGGAGGAGACAGAGGCCACTTCTCTCCAGCAAGGAGCTGGGTGGTCTCATTTCAAGGTTCTTCTTGGTGGTCCGGCCAACTTTGGTTGCCTTCCTCATTGGGTAATTGTTTTCCTTTTTGCAAGGGCACATCCTGCTCCCCTCCTTTTTTTCTGCAGAGCTTCCAATCGAATGAAAACAGTCAACAAACAGCCCCAGTTACGCCAAATGACTTGGGCTGAAGCCATCAGACAGGAGTGCACAGAGTTCAGAAGTGATGGAAATGCTCTAGTTTGAGTTCTTGCGACTGCTTGTGTGATGGACTGGGGAAGCTCTGCGTGAAGACACCAGCCCTGAGACATTGGGGGCTTTTAAGGCTACATTCACACCTTAAATTTCAAGCAGTGCTGTACCACTATAAACAGCCACGGCTTCCTTCAAAGAATTCTGGGAGCTGTAGTTTACAAAGGGTGCTGAGAGTTGTTAGTTGTTCCTGTTCTCTACGCAGAGCTACAATTCTCATAGTTACCTGGGAAGAGGGATTGAAAGTTAAACCTCTTTGAGAACTATAGCTCTGCAAGGGGAACAGGTACCTCCTCCTCACAACATTCAGATCTCTTAACAAACTACAGCTCCCAGAATTCTTTATTGCATTTCATAAAATTTATTGATTTTAGGGAGGGGGGACCCTCAAAAAGGTTTTTTATTTAGAAGTGTGTTTGCATGTGCAGACATTTGCCATCACTTTTGTGCCAGTGTCCCACATCTGATTTGTCACAGGGTGGCAAATCATTTAGGCCACATTCACACCTCACGTATCATAGATAACAATGAGTAACAAAAGTTATGAAAGATCAAACAGAACTTCACACAAGCTGGCCCTGGATCTCTTTTAGGATTTAGCTAAATCACTACAATCATATAAATGTATTATGCCAAAATGGCAAAAATGACCGGAAGAATCAGAAATCAGGAAGACCAAAATTTTAATAAGGAATGGGGAAAATTTATAATTTATCTTAAAAATCATTTTAAACAGTTTAAAATCGTTAGTAGGCTTGGAATGACACCTGTAGTTTAATGGTGGATTTTGGATATAATGGAGATATAAAAGATTTGGATTATTATAAAAGATGCAGGAGGAAATAATTAACAATAGGACCTACAAAAGGTAGGAGGGGAGTCCAGGAGATTCTTCGGAATCTTGTTTTTATGATGTATGTTGGATATGTGATTGTAAAACTTTGAATTGAAAAACCAAATAAATAAATCTAAAAACAACAACAACAACAGAAATGTTGCTGTGATTGACAAAATAAAGTATTTCATTAGTATTATTTATGTTGCAGGATGTCTCGGCTACTGCCTCCATCAGCTGCTCTGATCAACATGAAAGGATGCTGTTTCCAAGGTGACAGCTCTAGAGCTTTGAGGATGGAATGCTCAGAAGGGCTTCATTCCCTGAAGCACATCAATGCTGGGACTATGATACCTCCAGGTTCAGGCTGTGTGGTGTCTACAGGTCCAGTGTGTCCAGAACTTTTCCCTCTTTGCTAATCTTGCTGGATTAGTTGGTATCTGTATACCGATTACTGAGACGTATGATGGGCTGCAGTTATCAGCTCTGAAATGTCTAGCAACCAGGCACTCCACTTATTTTGGAACGAGAGAGAGAAAAGCTCTGGAGGGGAGGACCCGAACCACTGGTTTCAAATGACAAAAAAATGAGATGAAATTTTTATTTTTATTTTGTCCCTGGGCATCTAATGGAGTGGCAAGATCTGTTGGAGTGTTAATGCTGTGAGCCCCTCCATCCTATGTTCAGACTACTGCTGCCACACACAAACACACACACACACACACCAAACCCGTCATCTGTCCTAGAAAAACTTGAACATCTCATTTCTTCTCATGAGAGCATGGTGGCCATCTTGGGTGCCGTGATCGTGCATGATTTCGAGATCATGGTAAAAGCACATTTTTCAGGGCTGCGATGTTGTTTGGCACTCCCAAAATGCAAGTTTTGGGGCACAGTGCCCCCCAAAGTACTTTTATCATGGGGAAATCATGGCTCAGCATGGCGAGAATAAACGGGAAAATGGTGTCCCAGATGGTAGCGTCCCGGTTTTTCCCTTTGATGTGTTAGAGGGTATGTCACACACATACATAAACCCATATGTATCCTAAAGACACCTTCATTCCACAGAAACTTGATTCCACATTGGGTAAGCACTGGAGTCTCTCACACCTCAGAGATTGAGGTGTGTGCAGCAATATATATTCAGGAAAGCTTGGCTGTTTACTCTGTAATGACAAGATATGAAGGCTAGAGCTGAGAGTCATTTCACAAGATGTGTGAATCAAAGAACTGGCCGTGTTTTCAAACAACTCAGTGCGCCGTAGCCCTTGAATGCACAGTTTTTAATCTTACCTGCCAACTTCTCTGCCTTTATTCTTCTGCGGTCAGACCCAGAAACAAATGAGCAAAAGCCCCGGTGAAAAGGGATATTTTTCATCTGCTCTCGGGGCTGATAGGATGCCTCCCTTTAATGTACAGTTGAAATACACAAATGCAAACCTCCCTTTGGGGAGAGGAGGAGGAGAGAGAAAAATATATATCACTCAATGCATACTCCACTAAACAAAAACAAATGGCCCCGAAGTAAGATCTTTCTTCAGGGGGTCCCATTGTTTTATGAAACCCGCCCTGAAAATGTATTAATCTCATAGCTGAATGGGGGGGGGGGGGAGTGTGTGACAACAAAGGATCAACTTTCCATGGTATTCCCCCCCCCTCCCACCATGGTTCTCTGAAAGTTTGTTCTTCTAATTGATTTATTCTGTTAGTAGGTGGTGCGTTACGTTTGTTTGAAATGCCTCTAGTGGGTTCATTCGGAGCGTCTGGCCTGACATAAACCAGACGCATTGGCTGCCTGTGTTTTGTGGAAATGGACTTAAATTCTGCAGGCAAATTTGCTGCTTTTTTATATCCATTTCTTACAAGGCTCCTGGGAGCCGGGGGGAAATTCTGCGGACCTTCACCGTACAGCGTTGTCTGTTTCGTCACTGTGTACGTTATCAACATCCCCTGAGGCTGGGAATAATTCTTCATGCTTCCAGTGTTATGATCTTCTCTTCCTCTCTTCTTGGGGCAGTTTTGCTCAGGCCTCTCCCTCTGGTCCTTAGGTCACGATCGTCCCAGACCACAACTTCTCTCCAGCTGTGCTCTGCTGTCCTCTTTGAGAGCTGTTCCCTGGCCTTGCACAATAACCATGTCTCTTGCTGGCTTGGATGTTTGCGTTCGTGGGCTTGTGCGTGATATTGCTTTAAATGCATGGTGCAGATGGGGCCTTGGCTAGTTAGAGAAAGGCCCCATCTGTTTTTTTTATAAATTTTTTTTATTGCGTTTCTTTCCATAGTTTTATAGGTTACAAACAAATAACATAATTGCAAGAAACAAATTTTCCCTTTTTTTTAACAACAAAAACAAACAAAAACAACTTGGACTTCCCCACCCCTTCCGATTCTGCGTTATTTAAATTTAACAATGTCAGCATTTTGTTACCTTATTTCATGCCTTATTGTAACTTTCAAATGTTATGTACCCAAATTCGATATATTGTATCTCAGTTTCAGTGCCTTTAAAATAAACATAACATGTTCAATTCAAATTGTCTCCTTTTCTCTTTTATCACTTATTTTACAATTTACTTAATCATGATTACAAAAGCATAACTTTTCCTAATCATGCACTATCTTAAGATTCATACAGCTTATAGTATTTTTGCAAATAGTCTTTAAATTTTTTCCAGTCCTCCTCAATTGTTTCTTTATCCAAATCTCGGATTCTGCCGGTCAGTTCAGCTAACTCCATGTAGTCCATCAACTGCTTCTGCCATTCCTCCAGCGTGGGCAAATCTTGTGTCTTCCAACTCTTAGCAATGAGTATTCTTGCTGCTGTGCTAGCATACATAAACAAAGTTCTGTCTTTCTTTGGCAATTTCTGGTCTACCATGCCCAGCAGGAAGGCCTCTGGTTTCTTGGGAAAGGTATACCTAAATACCTTTTTCAATTCATTATAAATCATTTCCCAGAAGGTCTTCACTTTTGGGCAGGTCCACCAGAGATGGAAGAAAGTCCCCTCTGCTTCCTTACACTTCCAACATTTATTGTCAGACAGGTGATGTATCTTAGCTAACTTGACTGGGGTCATGTACCACCGGTATATCATTTTCATAATGTTTTCCTTCAAGGCACTACATGCCGTAAATTTCATTCCGGTGTTCCATAACCTTTCCCAGTCTTCAAACATAATATTATGTCCAACATCCTGTGCCCATTTTATCATAGCAGATTTAACTAATTCGTCCTGTGTGTTCCACATAAGCAGCAAGTTATACATTCTAGATAAAATCTTGGTCTTTGGTTCTAACAATTCTGTCTCTAGTTTCGATTTCTCCTCCTGGAAACCAACTTTTTTATCCATTTTAAAAACCTCTTGAATTTGAGCATAATGTAACCAATCTCGGACCTTGTTTTTTAGTTTATCCTGGCTCTGCAACTTCCAAGTGTCTCCAATTTTTTCAATTAATTCCCAATATTTCGGCCAATAGGCCTCCATATTGGGTCTTTTTTGAGCCTTGGCCTCCACCGGTGACAACCACCTCGGTGTTTTACACTCTAATAAGTCTTTGTATTTCGTCCAGACTGCAAAAATTGCTTTTCTGACAATATGGCTTTTAAACAATTTGTGAACTTTAACCTTGTCATACCATAGGTATGCGTGCCAGCCAAAAGCATTATCAAAACCTTCCAGATCTAGGACATCGGTGTTTTCTAACAAAAACCAATCTTTCAACCAGCAGAAGGCTGCAGCTTCATAATACAACCTCAAATCCGGCAGGGCAAACCCCCCTCTTTCTTTTGAGTCTGTTAATATTTTATACTTTATTCGGGGCTTTTTGCCCTGCCAGACAAACCTAGATATATCCTTCTGCCATTTTCCAAAGCATTCCACTCTGTCCACGATCTGTAGGGTTTGAAACAAAAATAACATTTTCGGCAACACATTCATTTTTATTGCAGCAATCCTTCCCAACAAGGAAAGTTTCAATCTTGACCAAATTTCTAAATCCTTCTTAACTTCCGACCAACATTTTTCATAGTTGTCCTTAAATAAATTCAAATTTTTGGAAGACAAATAGATCCCTAGGTACTTCACTTTTTTTACCACATTCAGTTCTGTTTCTCTCTGAAACCCCTCTGTTTCTGTAAGTGTCAAATTCTTGGTCAAAACCTTGGTTTTTTGCTTGTTCAACTTAAATCCCGCCACCCGACCAAACTCAGATATAAGTTCAAGAGCTCTTTTTGTACTGGATTCTGGCTCCTGCAGTGTCAAAACTAGATCATCTGCAAAAGCTTTCAATTTGTATTGTTTCACTCCGACCTCTATCCCTTGTACCAACCGGTCCTTCCTTATCATATTCAATAGCACCTCCAGGACTGAAATGAATAAAAGAGGGGATAGAGGGCACCCTTGTCGTGTCCCTTTTTCAATTTTAAACTCCTCCGTCACCACATTGTTCACTATTAATTTAGCCTTTTGCTCTGAATAAATTGCTCGTAACCCATTTTCAAACCCCCGCCCCACTCCCATCCCTTCCAAGTTTTTCTTCATGAACCTCCAAGATATATTGTCAAATGCTTTCTCCGCATCAATAAAAATTAACACCGCCCTTGTGTTCATGTTGGTTTGTAAAAGTTCCAAAATATCAATGATGTTTCTGGTATTCTCATATAAATGTCTACCAGGGAGAAAGCCTGCTTGGTCTTTGTGAATTACTTCATTTAAGACTTTTTTAAGTCTACTTGCCAAAATGTCTGCAAATATTTTGTAACCCACATTCAGGAGTGAGATGGGGCGGTAGTTCTTGAGCTGAGTCTTTTCAGATTCTGTCTTAGGTATCAATGTGATGAAGGCTTCTTTCCACGTTTCTGGTGCCCTCTTCCCATCCAAAATCTGGTTGCATACCTCCAACAAAGGTTGTATCAAATAATCCTTCAAAGTCTTGTAGTATTTGGAGGTAAGCCCGTCCGGGCCTGGAGATTTGCCTAGTTGCATATTCTGAATGGCACCTTCAATTTCCTGAGTAGTTATTATAGAGTTCAAGATTGATCTTTTATCTTGAGTTATTTTTGATAGTCCATTTATCTTTAAAAATTGATCTATCTCAGATTCTTTCTGAGGCCCCTGTGTATAGAGTTCTTTGAAATATCTGTGGAAGCACTTCCTAATTTCTTCTGGTTTCTGTACCATCCTTCCTTCAATCTCTAGATTTGTTATCGTATTTAGCTTTTGTCTTTTTTTCAGCTGCCAGGCTAGCAGCTTTCCACATTTGTTTGCTGATTCAAAAGATCTTTGCTTCATCTGTTTTATTTTCCATTCAATCTCCTGGTAAATCAATTTTGAATATTCTACTTGATGGAATTTAATTTCTCTCAGCAGCTCCTTTGACTTTGGTTTGGTTCTCAATTTTTCCTCTCCCTGGCGTATTTTCTCCAATATTTTATCTTTCTTTCCATTCCAGAGCTTCTTCTTAATTGTATTCTGTTGTATCAGAAACCCTCTCATAACAGCTTTGCTTGCGTCCCAGATTGTTCTTTTTTCTACTGTAGTGTTCAGATTTATCTCAAAGTAGTCCTTTAGTGTTTTTTGGGCCTTTTTCACAATCTCTTGATCTCTTAGTAGTGTGTCATTCATTCTCCATCTGAAGGAACCGGGTTGAGTTAATCTGAGTTCTATTTTCAGAGCGTTGTGGTCGGAGCATGTTTTTGGGCAGATTTCCACCTTTTTGGTCTTGGGTGCCAGCCCCCTGGAGGTCCAAATTTGGTCGATCCTTGACCAGGACAGGTGGGCCTCAGAGAAGAAAGTGCCTTCTTTACCTAGGGGGTTCTTTGTCCTCCATATATCAATCAAATCCAGATTGTCAGTCATTTCAAAAAAAGTTTTAGGCAGTCTGCCGTCTGATGTTAAATTTTGGTTGTAAGACTTATCCATATGTGTAGACACCACTCCATTCATGTCTCCCATCATTATGATGTTAGCATAGTCCAGATAGTCCAACAAAGTCTCATGCAGCTTCTTGAAAAATTCCGATTTCCCGTCATTTGGAGCATAAATTCCTAATAACAATATTTTTTCTCCTTGAGTCTGAATTTCAATTGCCAAAATTCTTCCATGTTCATCTTTAAATAGAAATTTAGGTGTCAGGCTCTCCTTAGCGTAAATCACCACTCCTCTTTTCTTCACCTTATCTGAAGAGATAAACTCTTGGCCTAGTCTTTTGTTAACCAAAACTTTCCTGTGGAGCCTGGTTACATGGGTTTCTTGTAAACAAATAATGTCCAATTGCTCTTTCTTCAATATCTGAAATAGCCTCCTTCTTTTCTCCGGGGAATTTCCGCCATTTATATTCCAACTTAGTAGCTGCAGAGACATCCTGAACTATTCTGTTACACCTAGAGCGGTGTGTCTTCTTTTTCCTCTGGTTCCGAGGGTATAGACGTCCCTCCACCTGCTGGCAGAATGGGTCCTGGTTTAGGTAGAGGCCAATGGGCTGCTGCTTCTTTTTGGAGATCTTCTCCGTGGTCGTGCTGGAACTTTTGTAGGTCCTCTGGCGTTCTTATTTTAACCTTCTTCTGTTTGTAAGTAAATGATAGTCCTTGTGGAAACTCCCACCTATAAGGAATTGAGTTGAGTCTCAACAGCTTGGCCAATTCTGAATAGGTGGCTCTCAAATCCAGTAACTGTTTAGGAATGTCTCGGTAAATTTCCACCCTTTTCTCTTGTATCTCAATTGAGTTATTAAAATGTAGGCCTAATATTTTGTCTCTCTCTTCTCTTGATCTCAAAGCTATTAGGCAGTCTCTTGATCTGTCTTTTCTTACCAATCTTCCCAATCGAAAAGCCGATACTATTTTAAAATCACTATCTTCTTTTAGGCCCCAAAACTTTGAAAACTCTGTTGTCAAAAATCCAATCAAATCTCCTTGTTCAATTTCTGGCACCGCCCTCAGCCTGAGGTTAGTCTGGCGATTTTTCAATTCCACCAAGGAAAGGTAGGTTTGTTGGTCCCCTACCTGTTTGTGCAGAGGCTTGACTTCTGCTTTAACTTCCTCAACCTCTTTTTTAGCTGCTGTTGCAATTTGAACGGCTTCCCCTGCCAATTTACGATTCTCTTCTGTTGCTCCTTGCAATTTTTCAATTGCTTGGGTATGTTGGGAAACCTGATCTGTCAATTTTTGGATCGAGGATGTAGCTTGGTCAATTTTTATTGATTGATTATCAATTTTTTGGTTTAATGCTGATAGTTGTTCCAAAACTTGTTTCAGTACTGCCTCTGATCCTCCTGATGCCATATCTTCCTCCTCAGATTTTTCAGGCTTTTCACTTTCTACTTTTTGTATTGCAAGCACAGCTGGAACTGATAGTCTGCGTCCCTGAGTTAAAGTTGTTTGCAAAAGCTGTGCCTGCTTTTTCGCTTTTTCTTTTTCCTTAGCTTCCTTAGCTTTGGCTGCTCTTGTCTTTCCTGTGCCACTCATCAGTCAATGTTCAAGGTCAAATGTTGTAATCCCATGGGAAAGACAAGCCCAAATTTAAAAACAGTCTGGAGAGAGAAGGTAAACAGAAAAAACTTTTCCCAGGCCTTTGTTATCCCAATATCCTCTAGGGGGAGTGCCACCAAAATTTAGTAAGAAGAAGGTAACTTTTCCGCCATTAAAGTCCCTTTTGTTCCATTTTTGAAGACAGTTTTAAAAGCAAGTTAGTTCCAAAACACTAAGAAGAAAGTCCTGCAGAGCACTTTAAAACACTTAACAAAGCTCCAACAAGGTGCCTGCAATTGTATCCATTCAAACTAAGTAAGCTCAAAAGTTGCACTTCAGTTGCAAAAGTATCTGGAAGTTTGTTACAGTTCCGCAGTTAAGCAACTTCACCCGGCCACCCAAAGATTTGGGGTTAGAGTCTTCCCTCACCCCTTGGGAGACCGCTCCAGTCAGTTTTTAAGCTATATTTTTAGCTGTATTTTTAGCTGTATTTTAGCTGTATTTTAGCTGTATTTTTTCTTTAAAGATAGAGTTCAAATGTGCACGAAAGTCCCACTTTAAAGCCTTAAGGCTTCCCTGCTCACAGCGCTTTCCGCTCTTTGAACGGTCTGCTTTGATCTTGAAAGCAGTGCCGGAAGACTGACTTCCTCTTTCTCGTCTCCCGGTTTCAGCCGAATTTCTTCAAATTATTTTAACAAATCTTAAGTCCTTACTCACGGGTTTGCAGTTTCAGGTTGGTATTTTTGGAAGAAAGGTCAGCGCTCATCCGTGACAGCCGCGCGGCTTCGCCTCCGCAGAAAGAGCGATGAACTCACAGCACCGCTCCCCCTCCTTCACTCCGGAGCCCCTTACGGGGTCCCTTCTGCGAATTTGGGGTCGCTCCAGGTGCCCGCCGAGTCCCACGGCCACGAACTCACTCTGTCCGTGGTTTATCTTGATGGGTTGCCGCTGCGCCGTAGCGAAACAACCCTTTTCTGCGGTGCCCCTCTTCAGAGCTCGAAGAGGTCCGCCATCACGGTTTCGCGCCGCCTCCGGAAGTCGAGAAAGGCCCCATCTGCACGATGCATTTTGTAATAATAAAATTGAAGGTCTTATATATATAATAAATGTTCATAAATGTACCAACCAAGCACGTACATAGATCAGCACAGGAAGACCGACCTGAAACCATTTTGACTCCCAAGCTGACCAAATATTTCTCTGCAAGGAGGGAGGAGGTGAAAAAACCTTCCTTGTTACAGAAACTGGGTAATCACCATTTCAAAGGAATGGGCAGACTACCAGGAAAGGCAATCAGATAAGGCATTATCAGATAACCTAACAGACAGGAAAAACAACAACATTCAAATTTCTGTTGTAGACCACCTTTTCTGTGATGTAGGTATGATGTTTGTGGGGGGTGGTCTTGGGTTACACCCCTTCTGTGATGTATGTATGATGTATGGAGGGGTGGTCTTGAGCTCCAGGGACGGCAGTTTAAAATGTCTATATAAGGGCAGGCACACCTTTGTTCTGGGTCCTCCTCCATCCTCCAGCATGTGAGGGCAGTACCCTGTTGCAACAGCTTTAATAAAGATCAGGCTTACTAGCTGCTTTGCTTCTCAATATTCTCTGGTTGGCCTCTGTTATTTTCTCCTACCAATAGGGAACCCACGTAAGGACTCTATGCGGGCTCTTGGATACCCCATAAGGGAAAAGGGACAGATTTTGTTTACAACAATTTAAAGCAGGATTGTACCATGTTGTCCCACAAAGAATCATGCGAACTGTAGTTCATTAAGGGTTGAGAGTTGTTAGGTGACTCCTTTTACCCTGACACAGATACAATTTTCAGAGTGGTTTAATAAACAAACTCTCTTCCAACCCTAATCCCCTCTTCTTTAGTGGAAGGGCAGTGGCTCAATGGTAGAGAATTTGCTCTACATGCAGAAGATTCCAGGTTCAGTTCCTGGCAAGGTCCCCTGTCTAAAAAGTGCTGCCAGTCTGTGTAGACAATACTAGGCTAGGTGAGCTAATGGTCAGTTTCAATATAAGGAAGTTTCTTTATTTTATTTTAGAACCATGAAGACTGGGAACACATTTTATTTCTAAGGAACGGCTGAAGAATGGTAGTTGAGCATCTGGTTCAATTCCTGGCATCTCCAGGTAGGGATAGAAAGAACTTCTGCCCCAAACTCCAGAAAACAGCTGTAGACAATCATAAGCTAGATGGATGCAGTGGCATGACATGGGAGAGGGGGCAAAGGAACAGTTGTCCTGGGTGCAAAATTGTTAGAGGGTGCAAATTTTCAACACCCAGCAGTGCCTCAATACAGCTGCATGCTTCCATCACTAGGCTCTGTTGAAAACGGCTTCTCCATGCAAACCAGGAAGTGACCTCTCCAGACAACGGAACAACTCATATTATCTCTGCGGCTGAAACCACCTGGGTGACACGGATGCCGTTAAGCAGTTGAATGTGCATGTGTACTCTGTCCGTTTCCCTTTCTCCCAACCGCATGGCCCCGGGCACTGGCAACCTGCACTACGCCACTGGATGGACCAATGGTCTGGCTTGGTGTAGGGTGGCTTCTTACATTCCCATGTTAGTCCTATGGCTTGACGATGGAACCCAGAGGCAGCTTTTGCCTGACAGTGACTTTGGAGAGGAAGCAATGATGCCTAGATCATGTGGTACCCTTGACTCCCTGTATCATTAAAAACTAAAGATTTTCCTATCCCACCACATGGATGAGATTCATTCTCTCTCTCTCTCTCTCTCTCTCTTTCTCTCTCTCTCTCTCTCTCTCTCCAATAGATCAGTCTTCATCAAAGCCTTAGGATGTAATTAAGAGCCCAGGGACTTCAATCAAGGTCAAGCTGATGGAATCTCATAGATGATCTCTTCAGTGGCCTAGCTGGTTTGATGGACTCATGCCCAAGAATTATTTCATGCACCAGAGCAGATGGATGCCTTAGGATTTATTGTCCACCTCAAAAAAAGACAAGAAAAAGCTCATGTTGCTTTCAAGTTCTTTGACAAACCACAGGCTACATCTAAGGGGGTGGGGGTGGGGTTTGCACAGCTCAGCTGAAGAGTGAGGAGTTCACTTGGTTGTGTGTCCTGCAGCTAGGACAGTGGTGAATATTTATTGTTTTTGTTTTCAGGAGAGAACCTGTATGTGTGAGGCTGTTCCTAAGTAGTCCTTTACCTCCTTAGCAATTATACTAATTATAATATAACATGGGGAAATGTTGCTCAGTCACAGAGTACATGCATTGTTGGGTTTGGAGAAACCTCTATTTGAAACCCTCAAGAGCTGCTGCCAGACAGTGTAGACAGTACTGAGATAGATGGACCAAGGATCTGATTCAATGAAAAGCACGTTCCTATACAGGTATTTCAAAAATACTATATGGGGAAGGGCTGCAGCTCAATGGTAGAGCATCTGCCTTGCATGTAGAAGGTCCCAGCTTCCATTCCCAGCATTTCCAAGCAAAGACTCCCTGCCAGAAACCCTGGAGAGCCACTGCCAGTCAGTGTAGACAATACTGAGATAGATGGACCAAGGTACTTTCCTGTGTCCCTGTGTCTGAACAGAAGAACTGCAATGCAGTGATTTGAGCATATGCTTTGCATACAGAAGATTCCAGGTTTGACCCCTAGCATTTCCAGGTTGGGAATGTCCACTGCCCCAAATCCTGGAGAGCTTCTGCCAGTCAGTGTAGACAATTCTGAGCTGGATGGGCCAATGTTCTGACTCAATACATTCCTGTGTCATAAAGGAAGGGCTGTAGCACAGTGGTTAGAGCATCTTTATGAAACTCTGGAGAGTCACTGCCAGTCAGTGCAGACAATACTGAGGTACATAAACCAATAGTCTGACTCAGTATGAGGCAGCTTTCCATATTCTTCCTGCGGATCCCAAAGCATGAACAGCAGGCACTGACACTGAAAGAATTTACAGCCATTTAAGGCGCCATGTAGTACAATATACATCTTATTAATTACTTACTTCATAAAATTTATACACTGCTTGATTGAGTGTGTTTTTTGTCTTTAAAAAAACCAACAACCTCGAAGCAGTTTACAAAAAAGATTTTAAAAACTCCAAAAAATTAACAGCAATAACTTTCGAGTAAAAGGTAAAGGTAAAGGGACCCCTGACCATTAGGTCCAGTCGTGACCAACTCTGGGGTTGCGGCGCTCATCTCGCTTTATTGGGCGAGGGAGCCAGCATACAGCTTCCGGGTCATGTGCCCAGAATGACTAAGCCACTTCTGGCAAAGCAGAGCAGCGCATGGAAACGCTGTTTACCTTCCCGCCGGAGCGGTACCTATTTATCTACTTGCACTTTGACGTGCTTTCAAACTGCTAGGTTGGCAGGAGCAGGGACCTAGCAATGGGAGCTCACCCCGTTGCGGAGATTCGAACAGCCAACCTTTGGCAAGTCCTAGGCTCTGTGGTTTAATCCACAGCACCACCCAACTTTCAAGTAGCTAAGCTTAAAAAACCGGTTGAAACTCGCATCAACTTCCTAAATATCTAAACATTTTTTCCGGGGAAATGCCCAAATGGCAATAAACAGGGAGTTCCAAAGTGTAGGTGCCACCACAATAAAAGGTTGAGTTCTTACAAATGCAGAACAGGTATTGTGTGACCCCTGTAACGGTTGCCAGTTCCACTGACGTATCTACGGTAGGGTGATCTCATAGGTAAACTTGTCCCAAGTCGTTAAGGGCAGCAATGACAATGCAACAATGCAGTCTCTGACTCCACCCAATGCACCACCTACCAGTGCTAAGAGTTATCCTATCAGCTCTCCACATACCCTAAGTGCACAAAGGGGCCCTTGTTGTGCTGTGCTGTCCAAGACACCCAGTACCCACAGCCCTGATGCCATTCCAAAGACCCCCTTTGCCAGCTTCCAACTGTTATAAAAATTTTAGGGTACACCCACATAGCAGACAGACACTCCACAGAAAACAGATCCTTCACCCTTCAAAACATTCCTTGAGAATACTACACATTATTTTAGCACACAGAACAATTCTAAAAAGCCATCTTGGCTCTCCTAATTACTCTAAATATTTCCTCTAGAGAAGGGGATATGTTGGAGACACCTTTCCCAATTGCCCCCCCCCCTTACAAATCCTACAAATATTGTCTTAAGGGCATATTTTGTGTATGAATAGGACCTGGATTCAAGAACTAAGGTATTTACCATCTCAAAATAATGGCCAGACTGCCCAGGTAATGCAATCAGTAAAATGTTATCAGGTATCTTGGCAGACAGGAGAGAAGCCACACTCAAATTTCTGTGGTAGACCTCCTATTTCTGTGATGCATGTATGATGCTTTTAGAATGGTCTTTGGCTAAGGGGTTGGGCATTATCTAAAGTCTTTAAAGGTTCCTGCACACTTTGCTCTTGGTCTTTCTCTCTCACCACCTTGCAAAGAGAGGGATCTGGGACTCTGTTGCAACGGAAAAATAAAGATCTGCCTTGCTTTCAGCGGATCCTGCCTCCATCCATTCTTCTCTGACTGATCATGGACTTAGGGGACACATAGTCCCTTGGGGAGTTGGCAATCAAAGCCAAATCCATTCCCCCCCCCCTACAACACAACGTAAAGCTTTCCAACTTTCTTGCTGTTGACTTAAGCCCGGCGACAGGTAATGAGCGTGGAAGTCGGGAATTATTAGCACCCTCCTGATGCTAATAGCACCTGATCTGATCATACAGCCTAGGCAGTTGTTTTCCAGCCCAAGCTAGCATCTCCCCACAGATTTCAGAGAGCAGAAACCAGCCTTTGCAAATGCACTGGGGAAGAGAAGTGTGTGTTTGAAAAGGGACCTTGATGCGAGCATTTAGGAGCCAGGCTAGCAAGCTGGCAAATGCCTCTTTGCTTCCTGGTTTCCATCAGGGCCCTTGCGCTCCCTCTGTCCCCCCACCGGAGCACTGGGGGGGGGCCCTTGGAGGTGCTACAGGCGCTGCACAGCGGCACAGAGGGACAGGAGCAAACCAACTCTGATTTGTGCCCAAAGGCATCAGTGTCATACTGGTCGTGATGTCAGCTCCGGAGAACGTCAAGGCAGCAGTCAGGGTGTGCTGTCACAAAGAGAAATAGATATCATTTCAAACACAAAAGCTCTTGAGAGAAGGGAGGGGGAGGAAGGGCTGGAGTCCCACAATGCATCGCTTTCTTTTCTTGATCACCTGACCCCCTTCCCAAGCCTTATTTGTTTGCTTCCTTGATTAATTATTTTAATTAGAACGATAGAAGCTGGGAAGAAATCCTGTGAAGCTATCACACACAGAGAGATCCACAATCACAAACCACGTATTGCAAACAGTGCTTTTGTGCCAATGTCCTGCAATTGTTTTGGTACTGTGGGATCAGAACCACAGATCTCTGGGGTTAGAGATTGATTGTTAAACCACTTTGGGAATTGTAGCTCTGGGAGGGGAGTAGGTGTCTCCTAGGTGTCTCAGTGCCGTAATAAATGACAGCTCCCAGAATCCTTTGTGGGAAGCCATGACTGTTTAAAGTGGTATGATAGTTCTCTTCTTTTAATTAATAGATAGATAGATAGATTTGTCAACAGCCCTTCATCTGAAGATCTCAGGGAGATCACAACATAAAAATACAAAATGAAAACACAAAATACGTAATAATAATTAGAAAACCCATAACCCCACAATCCCAATTTCACCATATTCATAATGGTGGAATGGAATCCCTTTGAAGGTGGTGGACTCTCCTTTGTTGGAGGTTTTCAAAGAGAGGTTGGATGGATATCTGTCAGGTATTCTTTAGCTGTGTTTTCTGCATTGCAGGGTTTGGACTTGGGGTCCCTTCCAATCCTGCAATTCCATGATTCTATGAGTTGTGTGGTTCTCGACCACCTTCTGTGATGTCCACCAATAATAGGGTGGGAACCTTTGTCAATTTGCATTTCTTAATGCAGAAAGTATTGATCTGATGTGTAGAGATCTTTCCTATTCTAATTAATTCAAGAGGGTTCAGAAAGCTTCTCTGCGTGAAAGAAACAAGCAGAAGGTTCGTGATGTTTGGGTTATTCCTTTAGAGAAGCTAAGTTTAGCTGCCTTAAACTGGTTCTGTTACCGCTTTCTGTCAAAGTCATGCTGACTATAAAAGTAGGGCCAGAAGGAGCCTGAATTTCACTTTCTATCTCTTTTCCTTCTGGTGTGGTGTTCTGTATATAATATGCTATAATGCTAAGGTTTAGTCTTATTATAAGTTATTGTGAGTTTAAGTTAAGTCTGCTACAACTGGATTTCTCATGGACTATGCCAATCCTGAATGTATTGGATTTACCATTATGCTCATTTGCCTTCGGTAGCAGTAAAGCTCTGCTGGATGAAATACAACTGCCTCTGGTCTATTTTTTGGGAATCCCACAATGTGTTTAAGTTTTTACTTTGCTAACTATACATTGGAATCTGCTCTGGTTCAATATTGAGTAGAATTCCATGACAACCTCACCCATCTCTCTGCTTCTGCTGTTCCCAAATCCAGCCTCCAGTCCAGAAAACAACCAGCTGCCTTATATTCCTGCTGAGTCACTGAGGTATTCAGGGGAATCACTGTTAGTGTATCCCCATGCCTCAGATGCACAGCTTGGCTCCACCAGGAACTGTGCATTCAGTATTGTGGACCCAATGTTATGGAACTCCCATCCAGTTAAAGCCAGATAGTCCCTCTACCCACTGAACTTCCAGCACCTTCTGAAGACTTAAATTCCAGCAGGCTTTTAAACTGAATTCTGATTCTATAGTTTTAACTCATTTTAGTCTTCTTGCATTGGGTCTCCTTGTAGGCTGCTTAGCAACAACTGTGAATAAAGTGATATGCAAATCTTTGATACAAATAAATATTTGCAATCCATCTTGCTTTAACATGTGTTCCACCCATGTCCATTCCAACCTGTTTCCACATTTATTTAGAAAATACAAAATGCAACCAAAGGGTGTAAATTTGCAGAATTATTTATTTAATTAAATAATGGGGGGCACACACACATCAAAGTGGTTTGGAGCAATAAAACATATAGTCATGCAATAAAAACCATATTAAAAAGTTATAAACATACTTCAGTTAACCATTGTGGAAGGATGTATTCTTAATTGCCTGCATAGTTTTCCAGCAGGCTCTTAACAGTTGGGCAGAAGGCACCTGCTAGATCTCTAGTGGCAGAGTGTTCCACAGGATTGGGCCGAAGACACTGAAAGCTCAGTTTCTTGTTGTGAAATGAGCCTTGCCAACTCAGGGAATGACACGTGATGTTCCTGCAGATGATCTTGGTGATCAAGGTGGGATATAAAGGTTCAGGTGACCCTCCAAATTTGCATTTTTAAAAAAAGTTCAAGCAAAGAACTGCATGGGAACATTCAGGAAGTTTGAAAGTTTCATTTGCATGTTAGCTCCAGGTGGTATAGATCGGGTCAGTTTGCATTGGCCTTAGCCAGGTGTGGATATTTCCTTTTTTATTTTTTTTAAATATATTTTTATTAAAGATTTCTTGGTTTACAAAAGTATGTGCAATGTCTCTTTTTTCAAGTTACATTTTCTATCGATCAATTTCATTTATTGAGACATTAGTGTTACATTGGGAAGAAAAGGGGGAAGAGGTAGAGGGGGGAATGGTGAGTGGGGTGGGGTCAGGCGGCAATGCTTCTGTACTACTTAGTGTATGTGTGGGGTTTTGTGTCAGAGTCACTGGTTTGGGTTCTCTTTACTATTCGCTTGTGTTTCTTTGGTGTTGAGAGAGGTTGGGGGTGGCCTAGGGTGTGGTTGGTTGTCTTTGATTGGCTGTAGTGAAATTTGTTTTCGTGGTAGCACAAGGATGGAAGACTGAAGAAACCCCAACTAAAGAATCATGGCAAGAAAAATTGATGGACTATGCAGAACTGGCAAAACTGATATATAAGTTATGGGACAAGGATAACTGTGACTTTAAGGATGAATGGGAACCCTTTACAAAGTATCTGAAGACTCAACAAAGCGAACTGGACTCCTTGGCAGGTTTTGAATAAACATTCACAAACTTTTTATTGATAATAATCAGCTAAATAGTTTGAGGATCTATACAACTTTGTAACATGCAGAAAACAGCATTCTTAGAGAAACCAAAGACTGGAACTGAGGGAAGTCGGGGGGTGGGGTGGGGGTGGGGGGGTTTTGTGGGGGGGAGGGAGGAAAATGGGGGGAAAGACAAGGATGATATGTTTTTGGATAATATGTCTTGTTATAATTTTGAATAAAAAGAAAAAAAATTGTTTTTGTGTGTGAGTGGTGTGTGTATGTGTGGTTGGATCAGGTTAGCCAGATTGATTCGAATGCTGTTGGCGGGTTCTTCTTGTCGTCTTGTTGGGCTGTGTATGTGACAAAGGGTAACCATACCAGGGTGAAGGCGTCTTCTTCTATTTGTCCCCGTGTCAGTTTCAGTTTGTTGGTTTGTTTTTCTAATAAGGCTGTTACCTATTTGAGTCCACGTCCAATGCCCTCTTGACTTCTGGCTGGGCAGCCCACCCTCTCCCCAGCACCTCCAATAGTCTAGTTTGGGCAAACTGCTACATAACTTAGATCTGGCTCTTTGTGATGACAGAGAAGGAGCATAAAAGGGGGAAGTGTACTTGAGCTGGGATTGCACCCAAGGCCTACATTCCCAGCAAAGCTGGTTCCTGTTCCTCCTGCTGCTGTCTACTTACTGGGTGGTCTCCCAAGTTAAGTGGTTCATCTAAAGCCACACAGAGATTACTACGTATCCTCAGTCAGGGCAAATTATAGATAAGCTGTGCCAAAGCATTGTGATTAGAGGGTGCAAACTGCAAAGGAACTGGGAACTCCAAAGTCGCCCTCCTCCAAATTCTCATTGTCGTCTCTCACAAGCCTTTTTGCATTCAGAGACCCATCATTTAAATGAAGCAAATTCCTTCCCTCTCCCCTCCCCAACCAACCACCATGTACCTTTCTACACATTGTAGACTCTGCCTCTCTTTCCTTTCTCGCTACCTCTGGAACAAGAGCAGGTGTGGAGAGGTTCCAGAGTGGCACATCTCACCTGCCAGAGGTCACCTGCATAATTCATCTCACCTACCAGAGGTCGCCTGTCTAATGCATCAAGCACAACAGGTTGGCTTCTCTTATTAAAAGGAGGCTCTGGAGAGGACAGAGGTTGATGTCAAGGGCAGATCCGAATGAGGCAAGGCCTTAGGGGAATCCTGGTGATTCAAGAGGGGTGATAGATCTCCACGCGCCAAGAAAATGGGGTAGGCAGGAAAGGAGACACATTTTACGAGGTCGTGAACATCTGATACGAATAAAGCATTGAGATGGTACAGGGCTATTTGAGCTGGTGTCACAGACAAGAAGGAGAGAGGCCTGACTCAAGCTAGGGCTGTGTCAGTGCCCGAGGGATTTTGGAAGAGTAGCTCCTGGAAGAAAACTATTCATGAGTGCAATAAGCTATCAAAGGAAACGATGGCACAGGATGTTTCAGAGGCTGCTCTTGCTGCGTATGAAAGCAGAGCATGGAAATCTCCATAGAAGGACAAGTCCCTGACTTTAAGCATTAGAAACCCCATCATCTCCACGGATTATACTGAAGGAAGCGGGTGTCCACTAGTTCAGGGTGCATTTATGCTGGTGTTTTACTGCCCAATGTAGGATTCGAACTATTGCCGTAATTCAATTTGCTGTTAAATTATGAGAGCTAAGCCCAAACAGCTCTGCATTTTTGCAAAATATTTTTGGTAGGGCTGCAAAATGCCTTCACTTTTCAGCACCCCAACGAACATGCGTTGAGGTTGCTCATACTCACCCCCCCCTACTTTACTGATGTCCTTTTGTAGCTAGTTCCAGTTCCAGAGCCTTGAGACGGCATCTTGCTCATTGCGTGATCCCTGATTGGGTGGGATCACCTGTGCGGCTGTTGCAGGAACAAGCAAAGGGAGAGTGGTACAAGCAACCAGTTGTGGGAAAGCCACAACCAACATATTTTGCGTGACCAGGCGCAACAGCCCCAGCCCCCGGAGATCATAAGAAAGGAATAAAGACTCTGACAATGCTGTGGAATGAAAAATTAGGACACAACTTTATTAAACTTCCAAATGTAGGAAGATCTTGGCTTAGACCTTGGGTGTTGTCAGGGAACCGACATCGGAGCCAGAGGCGGAGGCAAGGCTCCCAAGCGATGCTGGAGAAGGGCCCAGCAGGGAGAGAGGCAGCTCATCAGCTGGGGAAGGAAATCAGTGTAACACCAGGGATAAAGGGGGGCAGATGGGGGAATCGGTGAGGGGGCTCCAGGACTCCTCGCCGGAGACCAGCAGGGAGAGCACGGGTCCTCCACTACCCACGCCCTCCCTGCGCAGAAGACTTCCGCGCAGAGAAAGTAGGAGGAGACTTGGCGTCAAACAGCTTTTATGCTGGAAAAGGTTTAAGAAACGCCCACTGATGGATTCTGCTAGTGACTGAAACAGCCACGAAGTGAAGGGCTGTCCAGACAGAAAAGGCTTAACCAGGCACACTAGCCAGGAGTGGCGGCAACTTACGCACGAGCAACCCCTATAATCATTACAGGTGTGTATCCCTCCCAGCCCCTCAGCTGGGGGAACTGGGGCATATCAGGGTAAATGGGATATGGGGGTGCTCTGTGAGCCGTAAGTGTAGCAGGCAGCCCAGCCCATATCCCCACACGCAGGGTAGTTCACTGACAACCTTTCAGTGTATGACCAGTGACACCGATTATATAACCCCTTTAAGAGGGGACCCTGGAATCGCTGCCGCGGGGGGGTGGGGGCATGAATCAGCACTTCATGCCCATGCCCCCCCCCCAATTATAGGGAAGAAAAGACTAAAGGATTCCACCCAAGGCCATAACAGCCAAAGTTGTGACGAACTGCTATGGGGAAAACAAAACCTGCCAATGCAGGGACATTTCTTCCCGGTCCTTCAACAGCAGCCAGTCTAGGACCATAGCAGTGCCTCCTAAACAGGAAGAAAAAGTTAACCTGCAAACAGGAAAACATTAAACAAAGGGAGAGCAGGGAAGGTGAATCTCCAGAGCCAACTGCCTGGCTATCGTCGGCTCCAACCCCTATTTATAAATGGGGCTGGCCCCGCCTCCCAGCAAGAAACATGATTACTGAGGTTGGGCGTGAACCTCCAAATAATTACACTGAGAGGCAAGCCAACCCCCTCTCTACTAGTAAGTTCCCTGGGAACTGTAGCACCACGCACGATCCCACATTATTATAAAGTGCGAATGCTCATTTCGGGAAAATGCTACTAAAATGGCTAATTTCTACATCGTCGTAGGTCCTCCCCAGTCCTCTAGGACATGAAGATGCCAGCGCAGGCATGAACAGGTAGCTTGAGACCATGGAAGGAGCATCTACCTTTCTAGTCTAGTTGAAGGATGCTTCCTGCTTGCCATACCAAAGCTGTGTCTGCCCCACTCCTTTAAAATAGGCCTGCATTCATTGGATCAACATTTTAGCTTGCTTGGCCATGCATATCATCTGTTGTGTATTTAACCCTTGCTTTGCTATGTACTACAGTGGTACCTCACTTTTTTAACGTCTTGGAAGCCGAACGTTTCGGTTTTCAAACACTGAAAACCTGGAAGTAAATGCTTCTGTTTTTGAACGCGCTTTGGAAGTTGAACAGCTTCCACTGAGGCCCCATTTTCTCCATTGAATTTGCAGTCAGCCCTTTGCGCCTCAGTTTTTTAACGTTTTGGAGGTCAAACAGTCTTCCGAAACGGATTACGTTCTGAAACCGAGGTACCACTGTAGACTGATTTGAGCAACAGGGTTCTGGGCAGAAACTGTAATCTGGGTTTGAATTATTGTTCCTTGTGTATTTATTACCATTCCTTCACCCTAAGGTTCCAGGGGTGGGTTACAGCATTAAGAACAATATTAAAAACAGTTTAGAATGACTTACAACCATAAAATAAGGTGGAGTTATTCGTCCAGTGACAGCCATGACACTTACCGAATTTTGATGTAAGTGAAGTAATACATGATAGCACCTAAACAGCATCTGCCGCCCCATAAACCCATTAAACCCAGAATATAAGATTACCTAGCGGCACTACTGGACCAGCCTTCAATCTCCAGTCTATGGCGGGTTGTGGGCTTCTGACATTAGCACTACATGCATCCAGTTTGTCTCTCCATGTTCCCCTGGAGGACTTGGCTGTCCCAGCTTAGCTGTCACTCAAAATGACGCTATTCTCTATGATGATGGGCTTGCAAAGACCAGATCTGGATTTATTTATTTTTTTGAAAAAGATAAATAGAATTATTAACAAAAGCATTATAGTTTTTGTGGTTAGTACTTAACCACCAGATTCAATGAAAAGTACACTCCCTAAGTGCTTTTTATCCCCTGCCTCCCGCCCAGGAGCTTTTCCCATCAAGTTCCAGGAATATTTAATATGGGGCACGCTTTGAAGGAGCCCAAGTAAGACCAGATGCTTCGGCAAATGTTGAGTTTATAAAAATATAACCACTTTTAAAAAAAAATAAAAATGAAGAGGGTGTCTGCATAAACACAATTTATGGGGTGTGAACACTGAGACTCGGAGTTGTGAGGGCTGCCCTCTTTTTTTTTGACATAGTCTTTATTAAAGGGCGTGAAAGACCTTTGTTGTTCTTGTTGCTGACCATTGTTCTTACAGAAGGATTTTTCTTTTTCTTTTGTTTCCCCTGAACAGCAATGTCACAGGGAAGTGGAGCTCACCCCATCTGTCAGACAAAACTGGCTGCCGTTCAATTTCCAAGGCCCAGAGCACCAGTTTCAACCAATCACTCCCTGCCACAAACACAGAAACACACACAGACACCGTATCTTCTTGGGGGTCATGTGGACAAGCGAGCTGTGTGGCTTTCACTGCTAGGTGCCAGGTCACGATCAAAACGTTGGGGTGGGGGGGGGGGTGGGCAGAGGCATTGCAAGGGCAGGGGAAAAGCAGATGCCCTATAAATTGCAGAAATCGCCTGGTGTTTATTGGGTGTCTCCAACCCATTCCCTGCCCCTCGGCTGAATCAGCTCCAGGTTTTCAGGATTGGGGCTGGCCTGAATCCAGACTGAACGATGGTGGAGATTGTCTCTGGTTGGAAACAATTAGGTTAAAGAAATACTGGCAAAGCGGTGGTGCTGATCTCACAGTTTATCGGGACTCTTGAGTTGTGCAGGCTGAATTGAAATCCACAGTCTGCCTCGGTACCCAGGAAGCTTGGCTGGCTTCCCAGGGCCAACAGATGCCGGAAAAACTCACCTAGTGAAAGCAAACACATGTTTGCGGATGCAAGTATCATTTAGGGCACAACAGCCAGAGAGCTGGGATTGGCTGAAGTTTCTGATGCATGATGTACAGATGGCTACAAAGGCTAGAGGAAACATTCAATTCAGGCCATAGTCACAACATAAACTGAAAGTGCTTTGGTACCACTTTAGAGTAGATTTAAGCATATTTCGTACATTAAAAAGTTTCATTACTACGTCACTATTTTTAAGATCATCATCATCATCATTTTATTTGTATGCATTCTTTCCACAGTTTAAACAGCGCTCAAGGCGGCTTACAATATGAAAAGGTTTGCATAATTATGAACATAGCAAAGTAGACATAAAAATAAATAAAACACATCGAAAGCTACATAACGAAACTGAAGAATATCCACATAAAAATAAAGATACAAAAAAATTTATTTCAATAACAACAAAAACTCCCGACAAAAAAAATTACTTGAAAGAAACAAATAGGCCTAGGATTAAATTAAGTTATAATTAAATAAATGGGATTTAGAATATTAAGAAATGTGAATAAGATGGACTATAATTGGAAATTGTTTTAGTTCAATAATGATATTGGAAAGCTGTTACTTTCAACTACAAAGAAAGTCAGAAGGGAGGGACTAGAGGAAGTCAACCAAAATGTTTAAAAGGTTAGATTTGTAAAGAATTAAGTTTGTTGTTATTGTTTATCTGTTTATTGTTCCTTTTTTTTCTTTCGTTTATTGATGTATTTTTCTTTTTCCTTTTTCTGTTTTTCTTTTCTTTTTTCTGTTTTTGTGTGTTATGCTCCTTTGTGGTTTTTGTTATTATTGTGGAAAATCTAATAAATTTTAAAGGAAGGGGGGAAAAGAACTCCCGACAAAACTTTTCCCCAAATACCCCAGTCCTTGCTAGGTGGCAGCAGCAGCAGTTCTTATGAAGCCTGTCAGGCCCAGCCGTAGGCCAGGTGGAGAGGAACGGGGCCCTCAGGCTCCTGGCAGGTTTCTATATCCTCATAACTTCAAAAACAGATTACATGGGATGGATTGATTAAGAAACAGCAGCGTGAGGATGATATTGATGACCATAATGAGCACCTTAAAGCCTAATTCCGGTTCATGAGATGCATCTGATAAAGTGGATTAACGCAAAACAGAAGTTGTGGGATAACCAGCCTCATCTAACCAACATGCATAAATCTAATTATTTCACGAAGGGGTTAACAACAGAGTAAGCTATCCTGCCAGGCTTAGCTCACACTGGGAGGGACTAGGTAATCAAGGCTTTGTTCCCTGAACCTACCTGAGAAGTCCAACATGTGAAGAGGTTCTGAGCTATTTACTCCAGCTCAGACTGCATGGCTCTCACCAGCCATTCTTGAGTTCCTATACCAATAATTTAGGAACTTTCACCACTGTAACTAAGCCAAGCTTTACTGCCTGTGCAACTTTACTGAATGCTGTCTGGAACAACACATGAACCTGACCTGGAGAGTTTGTAAGTAAATCATTTTTAACTGACCTGCATGGTCTTTTTCTAAGCTTGGGGAAGAAGGAAACTTCGGAACTCACTTTAAAGGGCACATATTTTAAAGGACCAACAACCTATATTTCCACATGTTACTTTGCTGCATATTTTGTGATTTAAAATCTCTGCTGGGGTTCTCTTGCCAAAGGGTACTTTCCCCAGGATTGGATCTTGGCATCCAGGGAATTTTCCTTTTTAGACTTATTTTTCCCCCTTGCACAAACAGAAATTGGTATAAATTAAATGGATAGGCAGAAATTTAGGCCACATCCACACCATACATTTGAAGCACTTGAACAATCATGGATTCCCTCCAAATAGTCATGGGGGAAAGTAGCTTGTTAAGGATGCTGGGAACTCTAGCTCTGTGCAGGGTCTCCTAACAACTCCCAGCACCCTTAACAAACTGCAGCTCCCAGGATTCTTTGGGGGAATCACTAATATACCTAGAAAGACATGCAATTATGGAAGTCCTGGGACTTTGCATTTGGGGAAAACTAAGATAGTGGAAAAAGGGACGCGGGTGGCGCTGTGGGTTAAACTACAAAGCCTAGGACTTGCGGATCAGAAGGTCGGCGGTTTGAATCCCCATGACAGGGTGAGCTCCCGTTGTTCGGTCCCTGCTCCTGCCTACCTAGCAGTTCGAAAGCAAGCCAGTGCAAGTAGATAAATAGGTACCGCTCCAGCGGGAAGGTAAATGGCGTTTCCGTACGCTGCTCTGGTTCGCCAGAAGCGGCTTAGTCATGCTGGCCACATGACCCAGAAGCTGTACGCTGGCTCCCTCAGCCAGTAAAGCGAGATGAGCGCCACAACCCCAGAGTCGGTCACGACTGGACCTAATGGTCAGGGGTCCCTTTACCTTAAGATAGTGGATGCCATTGGGCAGCACCACATGGATGGTCCCCTCAACCCTGAAGCCAAATCTGTTATTGGTTCCCCAACTGACTGGGTAATCCTAGTCAAAATAGTCCAATCAGATAGCATGGATGTTGACGAGAACAGCCATGTTTTGTGCTTTTCCGCCACCAAGGCGAAAACTGCTTATCTTCACAGTTCAAAAGAACCCATTTTCACCTTGACAAGGCTGCATCTGTCTCTGGGCCGTTTTGAATTCTCATTCCAAAAGGGCCTGATGCCCTTTGATCTCGGCAAGGAGAAAAACAGTCACAGACTGTCTTATACTGTACAGCACAAAGAATACCATCAACCCAGAACAGTTCCCATGTATGGCTATCAGTATCTCTACTCTTAAAAAATGTTTTATGGCTCACTATTTTCTTTGAGAGCGGCACTATCAGCCTGGAAATCTTAACACTGAAAATAATTATAAAAATAAAAACTCAAAATACCATTACCTGATACTGCATTTAGGTTGATTAAAATGGAAAGATTTTAGAAATGCCAACCATTTCCCCTATCACTCCAGCTTTTAAGTCTTTCGCTGCCCCTGATGCGCAAGGTGCCATTTAGTCAAATTTGCTTCTGCCTATGGTCAGTTTCCTTCAGATTCCTTTCTCGTTCTCAGGTGAAGGTTTCAAGAAGTTGCAGGTTTTAAGCCAGGTTGCCTTTTTGGTTCATCTCTAATTCTTGAACCTTATTTCCATTGGTGATTTCTTTTTCTTCTTTGCAAACCCTTTGGCTAGTGCAATAAAAATTGTTTAAATTATTAAGTTGGCACATACAGAGTTTTTATACATAGATTATATTGGCAAAGTTAACACAAACTCTCATTTTGCAGAACTTGTACCTAAAATTCAAGAAAGGAGAAGAAACAGAAAACCTCAAACAAAATGATGATGAAGATGATAAGAACAATAACAATAACGATTTATTATTTGTATTCCACCCATCTGGCTGGGTTGCCCCAGCCACTCTAGGCACTGTCAAACAAAATAGAAAAGAACACAACAGACGTTAAAAGCTTCCTGATACAGGGTTGCCTTCAGAAGTCTATGGAAGGTTATGAAGTTCTTTACCTCCTTGACATCTCATGGATGGGCACGCCACAGGGCAGGCACTACTACCAAGAATAAGGTTACCAGATTTTTTTCAAGGAATCCAGGGAAACTTTTCAACTTCAATGGATTTTGTATGGGGACTGGTTTGCAAATCCGGACACTGTCCCCTGGAAATGGGGTCATCTGGTAACCTTAACCAAGAAGCCCCTCTGCCTGGTTCCCTGTAACCTCACTTCTCACAATGAGGGAAGTGCCAGAAGGCCCTCAGAGCTGGACCTCAGTGTCTGGAGACGCTCCTTCAAGTATATAGGGCCAAAGCCATTTGGAGCATTAAATGTCAGCACCTACACTTTGAATTGTTTTGGAAACGTACTGGGAGCCAATGTAGGTCTTTTAGGGCTGGTGTTATATGGTTCTAGCAGCCACATTCTGGGTAAGTTGTAGTTTCTGAGTAACCTTCAAAGGTAGCATCACGTGGAATGCCAGCTGGAGATATCCAGAAAATACCACTCTGGCGGGACAGTCTGCAGGCAGCTAGGGCCTACTGGTGAAGGAAGAGGAGTGTGTGTGGGGGGGGGGGAATCACTGTCCCTGGCAGCTTGATCCCGGTAGAGTGCCATCGTGGCTGCTCCCCCACCCGTGCTGGGTGCCCCGCCCCTGGGACGTGTGCCAGCCCCGCCCCCACCTGCTCTCCGCTCCCTGGTGCTGGAGCATGAAGCTCCACCACTGGTAGGGCCTCAGCTGGTACAACAGGTGGAGCTGGTAGACAGCTGCCCTGTACACAGAATTGACCTGCACCTCCATGGACAACTTGAACCCAAAATGACCCCCAGGCTGTTCACCTGGTTCTTTAGAGGCCCAGTTATCCCATTCCGGACCAGGGAGTGCTCCCCACCTGCCTGTCCCTTGCCCCTCAAAACAGCACTTCTCTCTTGTCAGGATTCAGCCTCAATCTGTTAACCACCATCCATCCTCCAACTGCCTGCAGACACTCCCATGTCACGTTCACTGCCTACCCTGGTTCCGATTTAAATGAGAGGCAGAGCTGGGTATCATCCGCACACTGGTAAACACTCAGCCCAACCGTTCTCATGATCTCTCCCAGTGGCTTCATATTGATGTTAAGAAGCATGGGGGAGAGGATGGAGCCTTGAGATACCCCACAAGTGAGCGCCCAGGGGTTGATCCATTGCGCAACCATCTTTGATAATGTACTTGTGTTTTCCCTTGTTCCATCAGGGCAACAAGCACATCCCTAAGTAGCTTTCACATAATGCTGATACAATGCAAAATCATGCATGTGGTACAAAAAAGAAAGTAAAATGAGGTGTGAAAATTCAACACAAGGAAAGCTCCCTGGTCCAGCAGAATTTTGGAGGTCCCTTGGGTGGCCCACATTGATAACACCTCACATCCCTGTCATTAGCAGACAGTGGTGCGAGTTTGTGCCCTAATTTATGGCTTTTAGATTGGAAGCTGTGAAATAATTCACCAGGCGGCAAGGCCCGGGGTCAATATATGTTTAAGTAAAAAGGTTTTTCGAGAGCTTCAGGGTCAATCAGGAAGAGCTATAGTTATTGCACATGAGGGGAAATGAAGGGGAGGACAGGAGAGAAGAAGGAGGTTTGGACTGGGGCAGTCGATTCCTGTTAAGCAAATAAGACTGCTTTATTGCTAAACGGTAATTGAGGAAGCCCTTAACTTTTCCAAGGAAGTGGGTTTCCGAAATAGATGGTGTGAGGCCATCTCCAGCCCATGCCTATCTGACATTCTGAAAACACCAGCCAAACCTTATCCCAGTGAATTACAAACGTGGGTTCTTAACAGCTCAGAAAAAGGGGAACCAAGTCCATTGGGACAGTCTGATGACCCACAACATCTGGAAATGTAGCTTATTGCTGGCAAAGAGAGAAGCAGCCAAGGATGGGTACTGAGCCAAAATGAGGGATTGATCTCACAAATAAGAATTGCCAGGAATCAAAAGAACTGAATCCCTGCCAGCATTTTCTTCCCAGGGGTTCTTGAGAAAAGCCCTAAGGACAGTTGAGTGATTCCTGTTTGGTGGAAGCTGCCCACGTGACCATCACAGGAAGCACTGCCCTCACTCTATTGAGATTTATTTGCCCTTAGTAATGTCGTCACCTGCGGGACGCAGGTGGCGCTGTGGGTAAAAGCCTCAGAGCCTAGGGCTTGCCGACCGAAAGGTCAGCGGTTCGAATCCCTGCGGCGGGGTGCGCTCCCATCGTTCGGTCCCAGAGCCTGCCAACCTAGCAGTTCGAAAGCAGCCCCGGGTGCAAGTAGATAAATAGGGACCGCTTACAAGCGGGAAGGTAAACGGCGTTTCCGTGTGCAGCTCTGGCTCGCCAGAGCAGCGATGTCACGCTGGCCACGTGACCCGGAAGTGTCTGCGGACAGCGCTGGCCCCTGGCCTCTTGAGTGAGATGGGCGCACAACCCTAGAGTCTGGCAAGACTGGCCCGTAAGGGCAGGGGTACCTTTACCTTTTTTAATGTCGCCACCCAGGCAGAATTCTATGATTCTATGATTCTGATTGGTTGCACTGCACTGTGATGTCACCTCACCCACCACTTGATTACTAATTCAGGCTGAGAGACTGATGAAGTGGGGAGGGGGAACAGTGTGGAAAATAGTGGCTAGGGATAGATACAAAGAGTGACCAAAAATTAGGACAAAGGGCCTTTTTTGTGGTGCCTGGGAAACACTTCCAAAACTAGCACTTCAATCCCCAGGGCCATTCAGCTTGGTTCTAACTATAATGAGACCTCTTAGATTGAATTTGAGTAGAAAGGGAGGGCTCCCAAAATGAACAGCAGCGAGGTGGTACAAAAAGATTAACCATATGACACAAGAAGTGGCACACATACACTTTTTGAATGGCAGTACCCATCAACACAGGGTAGAGTGGGGTGGAGCTAAACAAAACCTCCTAAACAATACCCCAGTCCAAGATGATCATCACTGGCCATTGACTATACCAACTGGGGTGGATTAGACTTGAAGTATGGAAACATTTGAAGGGTCATAGGTACCTCATCCCTGACCCAAGTAGATGCTTTCAGACCATGGAGGCATATTGTTGCCCTCACGGCTAGTTGCCACTGATAGCCTTTTACCTGAGGATCTCCATTCAAACCTCATGCCTCCTTCATGAAAGCAAATGCTCTACCACTGAGATGTGGATCAATTGATCTGATTGATTAGCAGTCAGCTGTGAGGCAGGTCCATATAGTTAAAGCTATGGTTTTCCCAGTAGTGATGTATGGAAGTGAGAGCTGGACCATAAAGAAGGCTGATCGCCGAAGAATTGATGCTTTTGAATTATGGTGCTGGAGGAGACTCTTGAGAGTCCCATGGACTGCAAGAAGATCAAACCTATCCATTCTTAAGGAAATCAGCTCTGAGTGCTCACTGGAAGGACAGATCCTGAAGCTGAGACTCCAATACTTTGGCCACCTCATGAGAAGAGAAGACTCCCTGGGAAAGACCCTGATGTTGGGAAAGATGGAGGGCAGAAGGAGAAGGGGACGGCAGAGGACGAGATGGTTGGACAGTGTTCTGGAAGCTACCAGCATGAGTTTGACCAAACTGCGGGAGGCAGTGGAAGACAGGAGTGCCTGGCGTGCTCTGGTCCATGGGGTCACGAAGAGTCAGACACGACTAAACGACTAAACAACAACAACGTGAGGCAGTTGGAGGGGGGGAGACAGCCTCCTTGGACGTAATTTCTCAATGCCCATTTGCCTATCTGCAAAATAGGTGTAAGCCCCGTAAGAGACAAGCCCCTTGCAAGCATCCACTGAGGCACTCGAGATCCCTACCCCACCCCTCCGTCCTCTGCATTCCTCCAGAGCCCATAAATGGCTCATCCATTCTCTCAATTTCTAACTTGCGGGAAAACTTATTGCTGAGCATCTTTCGAAAGAGCAACCCCAAAGCATTAACTTTTAATATTTAATGCCTTCGTTGGGGCTCTCGGAGAGCAAAGTGAGAAAGATCCCATAAAAATCTATTAGTGTTAATCAAATGCTCCAACTGGGCTCAGCCATTACCAGCAATTAAAGAGGATTCCCCCCCCCCCTCTAAGGCCAACATGGCTCCCCAGAATGATTTGTGCCGCATTTGCTCTCCTCCATTCTCATCTTTCTTCATCCTTATCTAAGTATTCTAAATCCTTTCTTTATTTCTCCTCTCCTCCCGCAGCAGATTCTGTATCCTCCTGACCAGTGAATTACGGCGCTAATGAGGTGTTTATACTCTCTGCTCATCAATCACAGATGTGTTTGCACTGAAGAGCCCAACAATAGCTCAGGAGTGGGGTCAGTCTTGCAGTATACCTGGGCAATGGAAGAATCTGCCCTGATCGTCTCTCTTCCCCCTTCCATTTGCACCGTTATTACGCACCTGAGCAGGTAAGTAAATGGCACCAGTTAACCTTGGCGGGAGATCACCTGTTATTCAGTATCAGGTCCCCTGTCTCACCCTTTGTCCGGACATCTTGTACGTTTCATCACCTTCTAGAAGTGCCGCAGGACTGGAAACTGACTCTCCCTTGACAACTCCAGGGTCAGGTTACAGAGGGTACCATCTGAGGCATCTGATCCAGGCACAGGTACATCCACCTGCAGAAGGAAAATAGGAAAGCCCACCTAGAGGTTGGCTTGTACCCTGTGTTCTTTTCTGTCACCACCAGCTCTGCTCTTGTCCTTTTTATTTTTAAGAAAACCTGTCTGTTGGTCATGTTCCTGAATGCCAAGTAGGGATGGGGAAAATCTCTCAATTTAAGATCCTCCTCAGTGTTATTTTTCTAGAAAAAGAGGTTCCAGTGTGTTCCAGTTGGGGGGGGAAAAGCCCTGATCCTCTTGGTTTCTCATTTTCTAATCTTAAATTCCATGGTCCACAGTTCTACATCAGTTTGCATAAAAGTTCTCATTCACGATAAAAATTATTTTTGTGTGCAAAGCAATTTCCCCCAATGCAATGCATTTTAACGTCGTTTTTCACTGATATGTGCACATTTAAACACACTTTACCCTAGTATATGCATTATTGTTCACTTTAGTTGGCTGGAGAGCTGCCCTGGAAAATTCAGAGAGCTGAACATTTCGAAGGATGGCTGCATTTCAGTTGGTGTATTATTCCAGACCCTCCAAGTGTCCCTATTTTCCATGGATTCAGAGAAGCCATTCTGGTTTCTGATTTGATATTGGAATGTCCCACTTTTCCTTAGGATGTCCCTATTTTCATTGGAGAAATGTTGAAGGGTATCCAGTTATCCGACTCCTGAGCCGTCTGAAGGCAATCCTGTGTAGTTTTTTAAAAAGGTTTAATGTTTTATTATGTTTTTATATAAGTTGGAAGCTGCCCAGAGTGGCTGGGGCTACCCAGTAAGATGTTTGGGGTATAAATAGTAAAATTATCATTATAGAATGAGACATCCCTATTTTCATCAGAGAAATGTTGGAGGGTATGTTATTCTGCAAAGTGTGATATAAGTACCTTTGCCTTTAAGTGTTTCAAATTTCTTTCCTGCTCAACAAGCAAGATGGGGACTGCTGTAAGTTATTCCCACTGCGAAGGAGTCCATTGACTGTTCATTTCAATGTGATTTGTTTCACCATGGCTGGTGCTGGCAAGTTTATTTATTTGTATTGCTGAGTTTTAAAAAATCAGCCTTAGAATTTGATAGGCACAGTCCGAAAGAGGGAAAGGAACAGAGACAGTGAAGAGAAGCAAATTCTAAGATTGGAGGAATCAATGATTGTTGTTTAGTCATTTGGTCGTATCTGACTCTTTGTGACCCCATGGACCAGAGCACGCCAAGCATTCCTGTCTTCCACTGCCTCCCACAGTTTGGTCAAACGCATGCTGGTAGCTTCGAGAACACTATCCAACCACCTCATCCTCTGTCATCCCCTTCTCCTTGTGCCCTCCATCTTTCCCAACATCAGGGTCTTTTCCAGGGAGTCTTCTCTTCTCATGAGGTGGCCAAAGTTTTGGAGCCTCAGCTTCAGGATCTGTCCTTCCAGTAAGCACTCAGGGCTGATTTCCTTCAGAATAGATAGGTTTGATCTTCTTGCAGTCCATGGGACTCTCAAGAGTCTCCTCCAGCACCATAATTCAAAAGCATCAAATGATAGTTGGTTCCAAACAGGGGCACCATCTCTAGGAGGCTCTGGGGCCTGAGCACCCACACTGCAGGGCCCCCGACGCAACTTCCAGTGCCTCGCAAAGCACCAGAAGTCACGTCCGAGTCCTGGTGAGACCTCAAAGATGCTGTGTGAGACCTCAGAACCTGACTTCCAGTGCCACCGGAAGTCAGTGCGTGGCATCATGACGTCACATAGCAATGTCATGACATCACATGACACATGCTGGGCACTCATAACCTGGGGCCCAAGTCAGTGCCCCTGGTTCCAAACAAGCTACTGGTAGGGGGTCTCACTATCTGGCCTCTCCCTCTGAGGCACCCAATTTCAATCACTTCTGGGAGGCCATGACTAATGCAGAAATGGAGGGGAACCAATCACTGATGGGAAGGGTGGAACCAATTTGTTTGTAGAAATGCATATATTGGACACATTTGCATCACAAAAGGAGAAATGCATACACATTTCCATGTGGGCATTTTTTATTTCCCCCCAAAATAATTTTTATTTGATTTTATAAGCGTGGAGTTACAACAATACCAAGTAAATGTCCACATTTAGAGATTTATCTGAAGCTCTAGACTCCCCCCCCCCCTCCATGGGTCTTATTGTCAACATTTCCAACTGCATATTAATTTGTAATCCATATTTTGTATCTGTCCCTATTGTCTATAGTAATTGCTACATTACAAGTGTTATTAAAATCCTGCTAATGTTTTCATCTACTTACACTGGTCTCCTAAATAATTCCCCCCATTTATTTTCTGAAAGTTTTTGTCTTCTTGGTTCCTAAGCTTTCCAGTCAGTTTTGCCATTTCATCCATGTGGACATTTTTTAAAACTCTTTCTCTTTTTTAAGTTCACAAAGGGATGCAGAAATGAGGCAAGCTGAATTTAAGATTGGAAAACTGATAAACTGAGAGAACCCAAAATGGTCAGCAATAGTTAATAGAAAGCTTGATTCGGCACATGTGTGCACTCATGTACACACACACACACACACACACACACACACACACGATGCCTTTGCATCACATGGACTCAGTTTGGAGGATAGCACCTGATATCACTCAGCAGAGCAAATGCAACACTTCTGAGTATTCCATCCTCAGTGTTCCATGATTTCACCTTGATTTCAAAACCCTTTGATGCACATCAGAGCAACGGATGGAGGCATATGCTTGAAAACCTTGCTGTAAAAAAGCAGTATCTATCTGCTTAGTCACTGTAATTATCTATACAGTGGTAACTCGGGTTACAGACACTTCAGGTTACAGACGCTTCAGGTTACAGACTCCGCTAACCCAGAAATAGTACCTCGGGTTAAGAACTTTACTTCAGGATGAGAACAGAAATTGTGCGGTGGCAGCGCAGTGGCAGCAGGAGGCCCCATTAGCTAAAGTGGTACCACAGGTTAAGAACAGTTTCAGGTTAAGAATGGACCACCAGAACGAATTAAGTTCTTAACCCGAGGTACCACTATATCTATATATCTATACCTATATCTTGTCTATATTGATCTGTCAGCGCTTTATAATGTGCATTTCTGTTTCAACAGTCGGCAAAAAACAATCCGAGGAGACAACTTTTCCCAACTAAAACACAAGCAAAAAATCGTTAGCAGCCTCTCCAGATGTGTTGCAAAATACCTGGCACCCAGGGAAGTGTGGAAAGGCGTGCCTTCTCATTGGGTCGATGTCTTCAACAGGATCAAACATGCCAAGACTGCGGGGTGCTCTTGCAGAATCCATGTGGGTGTGATTTATCTTCTGAGGCCAAACATTAATTGGTAAAAAAGGAGAGGCGTTGCCATCTAGGGCTCAAGCTTTTAGATCAGGGACAGGGAACCTGCAGCCTTCCAGATGTTGCTGAACAACAACTCCTCTCCCTCAACTCTCACTTGGCAGCAGTGGCGTAGCGTGGGTTGTCAGCACCCGGGGCAAGGCAAGTAATTTGCGCCCCCTAACCCGTGGATTTGCGCCCCCTAACTTGTGGATTTGCCCTAACCCCAGATGTTGCGCCCGGTGTGGCCGCCCCCCCCCTGCACCCCCCACGCTACGCCACTGCTTGGCAGCAGCCATTTCATTAGGCTGCTGTGATGGGAGAGATGGCAGGCAAGGCTTAGGGCTCATTCATACTTGCTCCCCATTTCTAGGCACAGATTCCCGCTTCCAAGCTCCATGTCTGAGCACTCCCTGCCAAAAGCCTGAAATAACGAGGGGGGAAACCCCACTCCCGACTGCTGCAAACAACACAGAAAACCTGAATGGCCATTTGTTCCAATTCAGCATTAAAGAGTGGGTTTTCCTGGGGGAAACGACAGGGTGAAAAAAAAGAGAAGAAAGCACACACAAAACAAAACACTCAGGCATGGACCAGAAAAGCTCAGGCCTGTTTCTAGAAAATACGGGGTGAACGGTATATGTTGTACTGCTGTTGTAATGCTGTACAGTGGTACCTCAGGATACATACGCTTCAGGTTACATACGCTTCAGGTTACAGACTCTGCTAACCCAGAAATAGTACCTCAGGTTAAGAACTTTGCTTCAGGATGAGAACAGAAATCGTGCTCCGGCGGCACGGCGGTAGCGGGAGGCCCCATTAGCTAAAGTGGTGCTTCAGGTTAAGAACAGTTTCAGGTTAAGAATGAACCTCCAGAAGGAATTAAGTACTTAACCCGAGGTACCACTGTACTGTTTTTAACATTTGATTGGGAGCCTCCCAGAGTGGCTGGGGAAACTCAGCCAGATGGGCAGGGTATAAATAATATATTATTATTATTATTATTATTATTATTATTATTATTATTATTATTATTATTATTATTATTATTTGTGCATGAGTCCATATTCTGTGAGCTTTGCCCAAAGACCAGCTCCGTCAGCCACCTCCTAACTCTGAAGCCTTTCTGTGCTACCTGGTCATTAGAACAACAGCTGCTTAAGAACTGGTGTCTGGGTTTTCTTCCCTCCTTCTTAGAGACTGGCAGGAGGGGACTGAATGAATTTGGGGGGCATTTCTCACTAGCCCACATGCCAGCTTCCAGGGGTGTAGCGTGTGGAGGACCGGGGGGGCATAGCTCCAGGGGCATGATTTTGAGGGGGCACCTGGCACCCCCATGAAGGGATTCCCACCCTGCCTGCTGCCAGGGTTCTCTGGGCCCCAAAGCCTGGCCTTGCCTTGCCGCTGCACCCCTGGGCCCCTCACTGAATGACTGCACAGCCAGCACTGGGGAGATGGGCCTCCCAAGGACAGTATCACTCCCCCCCTCCCCCGTGTGGACAGGCAGGCAGGTGGTGCAGTGCAGCCCTGTAAACCCTTTGTGCCCCATGTCCGCCTGGCAGTGGTGGCAAGGTTTCAGCTGGCTTGATGGGTTTTGTTCAGCCTCTGTGCCCAGCTCCTGGTCCTGCCTGGTGCGCATGTCATGCACGCCCCGGGTGCCAATAAAGGACGCAATGCCACTGCCAGCCTCCATTAGGTATCACCACCATCAAATTTAACACCCACCCTTCACCCTAAGGACCCTGGGCAGGTTGCAAGAATGAAAAGATAGCATTAAAAACAATTTAAAACAACTTTACAATGGCAGAAATAAGGTGGGCCCCTGTTATGTACTGAGTTGAATAGGATCCAAAATGCAGCAGTCTGATTGGTCCTAGAACAATAGGATTCAGAATGCAGCAGTATGATTGATCTGCAGGAGCCACCCAATCCAGCTCCAGATGGAAGTGAATCCACATCCTGATTGGCCTACAGGAGAATTCCGGAATTAGCCACTCACGTGGGGCCCATTGTGTAAATAATGTATATAAAGCAGATACTATGGGGAAACTTTCATTCCTCCTCACCACTATGAGCTGAATAAAGAGCATGAAATCCACTCTCGACTCTGAGTATATTTCAGCCCCCAAAATATACTTCTTAAGTGCCAAAGGTAGAAAGGTGCATGTTTAACATTCTCCAAAGCTATACCTCGGTTTATGAACAGTCCGGTTTAAGAACGATTTGGTGTACAAACTCCACAAAACCGTAAATAGTGTCTTGGTTTGAGAACTTTACCTTGGTCTAAGAATGGAATCTGAACGGTGGAAGGGCGGGAGACCTCATTAGGGAAAGCGCACCTCAATTTAAGAACGGTTTTGGTTTAAGAACGGACTTCCGGAATGGGTTAAGTTCATAAACCGAGGTACTACTTCATAGTGAAGAATCCAGAGGCATCTGTGGGGAGTAACATCCACAACGTAGGGACTGTCACATAGATGGCCTTCTCTGGGGCCACCACCACCTTGAACTTCTGAGGGAGATGGAACCACCAATATGATCTTAGAAGCCCAGAGTGCCTGTAGAGAAGGAGGCTGTCTCTCAGATACTTGGGACCTAAGTCATTCAGGGCTGTGAACATTACCACGAGCACCTTGAATTGGGCCTGGGAAAGAACTGGCAGGTACCCTCCCCTCCCACAAAAATATCTCCACAGACTGACTTGTAAATATGGATGCTTATATCACCTATGAGCAGCGAAAGCTGCTCACAGAAGGGGCAGATTTGATGCTTGGATCTGAGCTTGCTTTCTGTTCATGGTGCAGATATAAGCAAAGCAGAAAAGTTGAGGGTGCTTTTTCTATTCCCTCTATCGCTCAAAGGCCTGTGCTTGACAACTTTCCAAGGCTTCGACACATTCTACTCTTAGGGGAAGGGAGAGTGTCAAGAGATCTCTTGCTCCCTCAGCCATGTGGGTGCGCTCTCTCTCTCGCTCTCTCTCCCCCCTCTCTCTTCCTCTCGCACACAAACACTCAAAAGAGAAGGCAGTTTCTAAAAGCACATCGCCACGGTTGAAATCCAGAGGCAACTGCGAGTTTTCAGGCCATAGCTGTCAGGACGCCTGGCTACATTCATCATCCCTCGCTCCGTGGTGATAAAAATTTACACAGCCAACGGAACGAAGATTAATTTCATGTGAAAAGCTGACAGAATGGCCCATGTCATGGCTTTATTTGTGCCAGCACTCAGTAACTCAACACAAGTTCCACCGAGGTGGCAGACACCCTGTCCCCCAGAGCCTCGTCTGCCTTCCTCTAATGATGCTACCGTTTTGACAACGACCAAGCAGAGGAGCCGGTACGTGCGAAGTTGGAATTAATTTTCTTCCCAAAAGGTCAGGAATGTTAATGAGCTTTTGGCTGCCTGGGATTTCTTTCCTCTGCTGCGGTTTCTTTGAAGTGCGAGGAGGGGTAGAGCTATCAGTCTGAATCACAACAGAGGCTGCTGCGTGAGAGAAAGTGGGGATCTGCCCCACCAACCTCAGTTGCCCCTGCCTACCTGCCTTTGTACATGCAACCCAGCCAGGAGGTGGTGCTGGCCGTATCTCCTCCCTTCCCAGTTAGTCCCAGTATTGCCTCTGTAGGAAGAGGATGGGGACAAAGCTTGACTTAGTTGGCTCCACTGACTTGCGCTTGTCTGCTGGGTGACCCCAGCAATCTTCCACCAGCACGACGCTACACAATGAGTCAACAGTGTGATGCAGCAGCAAAAAAAGCTAATGCAGTTGTAGACTGCACCAACCAAAGTATAGTGTCTAGATCAGTGTTATTTTTCTAGAAAAAGAGGTGCTGGAACTCACCGTGAATGCCTCCCTTGTTCTTTTAGAATGGCAATGGTGCTGGAACTGAGAGGTGCCAGAACTGAGTTCTGGTGAGTTCTGGCTGAAAAAGAAAGTCCTGGTCTGGATCAGGGGAAATAAAAGTACCACTCTATAGTGCCTTGGTCAAAACTGACCTGGAGTCCTGTGTCCAGTTCTGGGACCACCACCATTTGCTTGCTTGTTTATTTGTTTGCTTGTTTATTTGTTTGCTTGTTTGCTTGTTTGCTTGTTTGCAGCTGCAAAAAAGAAAGAAAAAAGCTAATGCTATTCTAGGCTGCATCAACAGAACTATAGTGTGCAGGTTGAGGGAAGTAACAGTACCACTCTGTTCTGCCTTGGTTATATCACACCTAGAATACTGTGTCCAGTTCTGGGCACCACAATTTAAGAATAAGATTGACAAGCTGAAATGTGTGCAGATGAGGGCAACCAAGATGATCAGGGGCCTGGAAACCAAGCCCTGTGAGGAGCGGTTGAGAGAGAAGGGTATGTTTAGCCTGGAGAAGAGAAGACTGAGAGGTACCATGAAAGACAATTTCAAATATCTGAAGGGCTTTCACTTGGAAGATGGAGAAAGCTCTCATTTCCAGCTGCTCCAGAGGACCTGAGCCAACAGATTCAAATGACAAGGAGATTCCGACTAAACATTCGGAAGAACGTTCTGAAGGCAAGAGCTCTTCAACAATGGAACAGACTTCCTGAGAAGGTTGTTGATTCTCCATCAGTGGCGGTTTTTAAACAGCAGTTGGATGGCCATCCATCAGGGATTCTTTAGCAATGATTCCTGCACTGCAAGGAGTTGAACTAGAAATTCTGCTTGGTTAGGATTTGAATTAAGAATCTAAGAAGTGCCTGCTGGATCAGACAAACGGCACATTTAACCCAACAACCTGTTCTCACAGCAGACAACTAGATCCTGTGGGAAACCCACAAGCAGGATCCAAGCCTAAGAGCGCTCTTCTCTCCTATGGTTTCCATCAACAGATATTCAGAAGCATCTAACAGTTGGAGAAAGGAAATGGTCGCTGTGGCTAGTAGGAAGACATTTCCCTTAAACTCCTATTGTGGAAACAGGCTGGGGGTTACCAAGTAGAAAACAAACAGGTTCTCAATTCTTGCTGAAAGACATTTTTTCCCCCATCTCTACGGTTAGGGCATTCATCGGTGTAATTTTTAAAAAATTAATCATATGAATTTACACGGATTAAGAGATTAAATCTGTGTGAATTAACATTCAAGGCCAGGCAATAGTTTCAAAGAAGAAGAAAAACATTGTTTTGAGAGGATGTACACATGTATCATAGCAAACAGTTTAGATGAGTGCAGTTATACCATATTACAGTATAGTCATTAGCTAGTTGGATGTCTTCAGACTGCTAATGTGTGGTTATTATAGTTACAGCTCTTGTCCATTATTACTCATTTGGGTGCGATAACTTCCCAGATTTCTGTTAGTATATAGAATGATAGTGCTTGATATGTATAGATATTTCCACACGGTGTATTTTAATAATGTGCCAGGTGGGAACCATTTATTATTATTTTTTACTATTTTGTGTACTAAACATCGTTTTGCATGCTGCCTCATACTTTTTTGCATTTATCATGTTCATTTCATTAAAATATTTCCATTTCCCTTTGCTTTTACAAAAAGAACTGCCAAAGCAGTTGGCACACTACTAAAACATAACAATATTCAATAAAAAAAGCACTGATAGAATCAGTCAAATAAACATAAAGGCCGTTGACTTCAGGAACTGGCATTAATAATGTTAAGCTTTAGGGAAAGCCTGGGTGAACTGGTAAGTCTTCAATTGGCAAAACCACCCCCACCCCCAAAATAAAGAAAACCCGCACAGCTGGTGCATGCCTGATAATAATTCAAGAAGAGCTTTGCTGGATCAGGCCAAAGGTCCATCTTTTCCAGGATCCTGTTCTCGCAATGGCTAACCAGGTGCCTATGGGAAGCCAGTATGCAGGACCTGAGTGCAACTATTGAGACTGAGCCAGATAACCTATTGGAGATCTTTGGTATTCAGAGAGTGCAGCATATGGCTTGTGAATTTGGCGAGAGAGTAGACTTTTATCTCAGACCCTCCAAATGTCCCTATTTTCCAGGGACAGTCCCGGATTTACAGAAGCTGTCCCGGTTTCTGATTTGACCCTGGAATGTCCCGCTTTTCCTTAGGACGTCCCTATTTTCATTGGATAAATGTTGGAGGGTATGGAGTTATATGACCCCTGAGCCAAGAAGATAAGTAACTAGACAACCTTTAGAAGACATCTGAAGGCAGCCCTGTATAGGTGAGTTTTTTTAAAAAAAATGTTTAATGTTTTATTATGGCTTTATATGTGTTGGAAGCCACCCAGGGTGTCTGGGGCAACCCAGTCAGATGGGCAGGGTAAAAATAATAATAATAAATTATTATTATCATTTTATGGAACAGGGCATCCTTATTTTCATCGGAGAAATCTTGGAGGGTTTGTTATCTGCCCTGTGAAGTGGATGGTTTTACAAGACCCCGGTTAATGAATATTTTCATTTGTGTGGAGCTAGAGCAATATAACCTGCTGATCCTGTTCTTATGCACTGTAACTTGTATAGTGAGCACAGAGAGAGGTTTCTACTCCCTCTGTTGAGAACTCTTCTGGGAAAATCTCCTGAAGATTTCTTGCTGTTCTGCTGAAGGGGAAATGTTTCCCCCAGTATTACTGAGAGGATTACAAAACAGTTTCTGCCTTCAATGGAGACCAGGAGAGCTTTAGGTTCTAGCTGTGTCCCAGTCTGCCTCTCCACAGAGTCCTACAAGAGGAACACCATCCCTAAGAAGGCGGAAGCTGGAATGCAGTGCCACCCCCTGGACTGGTTTTAAGTAAGGTGGCAGTCAAATGAGGACTGTATCAGTGGTTAAAAACATTTGTCCTCCCCTGGTTAAAAGCATCTCAAATAGGACTGGTGGCCAAGTCCTTAGAGATCTACTGCCATTTACTGGGCTAGATGGAACAATGGCACGGCTCAGTAGAAATGGCAACCATGACATCCTTATAAGGAAAACTCAAGGAAAACAAAATTCAACAAGGTTCAGAAAAAGGGCAACTGAAACTATCAAAGGAATGGAGCGTCTCCCCTGTGAAGAACAGTCGCAGCATTTGGAGAGCAAGAGGTGACATGATAAAGGTTTATAAAATGATATAAATGCAATAAAATGCGTGTTTCTATTCAGCTATAAGAAAAAACTGCCCCTTTTCCCTTATTGGGCATCCAAGAGCACGTATAGAGTCCTTATGTAGGTTTTCTATCAGTAGGAGAAAATAACAGAGGCCAAGCAAATAATATTGAAAAGCAAAGCATCTAGTAAGCATGATCTTTATTAAACTGTTGCAACAGGGTCCCCCGCTCACTCCATACAGTTAGGGAGGAGAGGAACCCAGAACGTTGGTGTCCAAGCTCTTATATAGACATTTGAAATTGCCTCCCCTGTAGCTCAAGACCCCCCCCCCAAAAAAAAAAACATCAGACATACATCACGGAAAGAGGTGATCCCCAGCAGAAATTTGAGTGTGTTGCTTCCCTCCTGTCTGCCAGGATACCTGATAATGTCTTATCTGCTTGCCTTTTCTGGGTAGCCAGGCCATTCCTTTGAGATGGTAAATACTTACCGTATTTTTTGCTCTATAAGACGCACCAGACCATAGGATGCACCTAGTTTTTGGAGGAGGAAAACAAGAAAAAAAATTCTGAATCCCAGAAGCCAGAACAGCAAGAGGGATCTGGTTTCTGGGACAGCTGCACAGCCTGCATTCACCCCATAAGACGCACACACATTTCCCCTTACTTTTTAGGAGGGAAAAGGTGCGTCTTATAGAGCGAAAAATACGGTAGTTCCTGAATCTCTTATGCATTTTGATAGTTTGCCCAGCTTAACAAATACTTGACAAACTGTATTTGAAATGAGGGGTGTAAAACCCCTACAGTCCAATGACAATTGGAAAGCCTTTCCCATTTCCTTTATCCTTGCAGAAAAATAAAAGGTAAAGGTACCCCTGACTGTTAGGTCCAGTCGTGGACGACTCATTGCGCTCTACCGGCTGAGGGAGCCGGCGTTTGTCCGCAGACAGCTTCTAGGTCATGTGGCCAGCATAACAAACCCCTTCTGGCGAACCAGAGCAGCACATGGAAATGCCGTTTACCTTCCTGCCGGAGCGATACCTATTTATCTACTTGCACTGATGTGCTTTTGAACCACTAGGTAGGCAGGAGCCAGGACCGAACAACAGGAGCTCACCCCGTCATGGGGATTTGAACTGCCGACCTTCCGATCGGCAAGCCCTAGGCTGTGATTTGAGGTCAATTTGGGAGAGTCAAAATGGCTTCAGGATTGCTCTCCTGTACTATTTCAGACACGTGGTTTATATACTCATGTATGTGTTTGCCTTATACATTTATGAACAGTTATTTTTTATAAGACCTTAGAATTCCAATAACAGCTAGATTTCTGGAAGTGGCTTTTGCATCTCTGGAAGCTCAAATATATTGTGAAAATTAATGGTTGGAGAAATGGCAGGGAAGTGGAATGCAGCGCCGTGTGAATGTAGCCTCTCAGTAGAGATTTCCATGAGGTTGCTTGAGGACAAAAAGCCTGTACATGTGTATGCAGATTCAGCCCTCATGTACACACACCCCACCTTAAAATCTTGCTCATTTCAGGTGTGCAGCTCCAGGCAACCTACATGGGCTCTCCCAGCTGTCACTGGGTAGCAGCAGCACCCAAGAGAATTCTGTGTGCCGGCTTCCCTTCCTTGCACCTTACCTCTCCAGGCCTGTTGCAGCCGTGCAGTCATTGAAGGGGGAAGTTTGATGTCCTGCGACAAAGCACATCCCTCCAGGGTGTGCAACCACCCTCGAAGAGAGGGGAAGGGAGACAAGAGAGCAGTCTGTGTCTGAGCGAGGTGTCGGCGTGTGCACAATGAAGACAGCGACTCTCGGCTGGGGAACAAGGAGGAGAGAAAAGAGAAAGCAGGAGAAAGCAGCATGGAGGGGGAATCTGTGCTTCTGAGCCATCCACCCTCCCAGGAATGTCCTGCTAAAGCATGGGTAGTAAGGGATTTTTTTTTCTGCTCAAGGGCCGCAATTCCCACATGCAATTTTGGGCACTGGCAGAGGCAAAATCACCAGGTACGGCTGGGAGAGAAGCCTGGTCCAAAACCCTGTAGAGCTCCTGCCACCCAGAGTTGACAATACTGAGCTTGATAAACTGGTCTGACTCTGTATAAGGCAGCTTCTGATGTCCCTAATGGCAGAGGACCTCTGGCACACAGGCCAGTCTTCCCCATTTGACCCAGGTCTGTTTCAGCCAAGCTACGCCCACCTGCCCTACACCTGATGTCATCTATGTAACATGGGACAGGTAGAGGGCAAAAGGGCAAATTCAGGCTCTTCTGCTCAGCTGCATGCAGCCACTTTTCAGGCAAATATGGGCCACCTGATGCCCATATCCTATCAGCTGACTGCAGTGGTGTAGCGTGGGTTGCTAGCGGCCAGGGTAAGGCAAGTACCTTCAGCCCTGCCCACTGATAGGCTGAAATGAATGGGCAATAGCTCGGTGACCTACCTGACTGGCAGCTGTGGCACCCTGGACTATCGGGTACGGTGGAGAGCAGAACGGGGAATTGATTGGGAGCAGGTATCTTTCTCAAGCCTGTACAAAGGGTGCCCTCACAACTGACCATCTCCCAAATCTGCTCCTTATTCTGCCCACACAAAACTGGGCGATTTTCTGTGTGAGGGGGAGCTAACAAATTGGCCTAAGGAAGAAACTGAGCTACTGGCCAGGTGTGTTGTACCTAATGGTAGGACCGGCTCTGGTCATCACATACATCAACAATGTAGTCAATAACAGTATTCATCTAGGAGCTGGAACCTAGATTCAAAATCTCAAGAATGTGTGTATGGAGGAGAATTTTGCCCTGTCCAGACCACCGGCTCTTCAAAGGCTTCTGAGCTGCAGCAGCAGTTAGTTTCTAATCAGTGAGGTGCAGGGTGGCAGCCTAAATGGGCGGGCGTAACTCTCTGGGAGCCGTGCATTGAGATCATTTGGCCCGATAGGAGGATAATATATGCATGCTATCAACATCAATGATTAACCGGAGCCATAAAAGATCAAGGCGGCTGTGGCTATTGCATCTCACTAGCATCTAAAGCACTGCCAGGCGCTGGAGTCATAGCTGTGCCTCCGGGCTACCTCTCCTCCTAAGCCTTTCTGGAGTAGAGAATGGTCCTGCAACCCATTAACTGGAAAGGTGTCAAACCTGTTTAGTCGGCTTTACTCCCTTGGCAATGGCAGAGGCGGAATATCCGTCAGGCTCCACCCAAAGCAAGTGCACTGTTCTTAAGGGTAGATTTAAGCAGGGTATTGAGTAAGCTGCCATAATCAGTTGGGAACCATTTTTCATCCCGAGGGCCACATTCCCTCCTTGGCAACCTTCCGAGGGCCACGTGTCAGCAGTGGTTGGGGCCAGTTGCAAGAGTGAGCAGGGCAATGAGTGGAATGTTTAGCTTTGCACAGTGAGCTGCTTTCAAGAACATATTCCAGGTGCAATATGTTTGGAGGGAGGGAAGCAGGGCCAGTGAAAGGTTTCATATGGGAAGAGTTTTGGAGGGCCAGGTGGAGAGTTCTGGAGGGCCACATTTAGTGCCTGGGCCTGGGGTTCGTGTGTGTGTGTGTGTGTGTGTGTGTGTGTGTGTAGTGGTCTGTGTTTTCTACTTTTCAGGATATTTTTTGTGCTTTTAAAAAAAATGATTTAAAAAATATATATCAAAACATTGATTTCTGAAGCCTATATTATTTATTTACCAAGAGGGATTTTGTAATCCTGCTCTTCAGCTTAAAAATGCTCCCAGATAGGCTTACACCTCAAATAATGACAACACTCATAACAACCCATGCCCTTAGGCTTGCAATCTGAAAATACACTGCACAAAAGGAAAATGGATTGGAAGGTAAAGGTAAAGGTACCCCTGCCCGTACGGGCCAGTCTTGACAGACTCTAGGGTTGTGCGCCCATCTCACTCAAGAGGCCGGGGGCCAGCGCTGTCCGAAGACACTTCTGGGTCACGTGGCCAGCGTGACATCGCTGCTCTGGCGAGCCAGAGCCGCACACGGAAACGCCGTTTACCTTCCCGCTAGTAAGCGGTCCCTATTTATCTACTTGCACCCGGGAGTGCTTTCGAACTGCTAGGTTGGCAGGCGCTGGGACCGAACAACGGGAGCGCACCCCGCCGCGGGGATTCGAACCGCCGACCTTTCGATCGGCAAGCCCTAGGCGCTGAGGCTTTAACCCACAGCGCCACCCGCGTCCCCATTGGATTGGAAGAGGAAACTAGAAAAGTCAGGTTCATGCTCTCTAGTGGCATTTGAGCAGGGATGGGAGTGGTTTCAGTAGCTGGAACCAATAAAAGAATCCTTGCCATTGATGATCACCAGAATGTCTCCAACACATGTTCCTTTGCCTTTCTGCGTGGTGCACAGTTTGGAACACTTCCCAAAGCACCGTGGAACTATTTATTGAACAGGCAACACAAGGACCATCTCGTTGTCTTAAGGCAATATTGGGTCTGAACAATGTTTGAAATGGTGACAGTCTTGCTTTGGGGGACAGGAGGAGATGCACTTTTGACCGGCCTGACTCACCCAGGGATGGAGGTGGGATCTACAAGCATTAGAATAAAGCTGCAGGATTGAGTTTGCAGACACCTAATGCAGTTTAACTGGCAGATCAGACACAGACCCCATTAAATATATGCAGTGCTTTTTTTCTTTAAAAAGTGTTTAGCGGTACTCTCATTTTCCTACTCATGTTGAAATACTGCCCCTCAATGAAGCCAAACTTAGATTGACAAAATGTTTAGGGGTATGCGTCCCCCTGCATGTCCCCCCCCCCCCATGAAGAAAAGCACTGAACATATGACAGGCTACATTACGGACCAAGTAATGGCCATTAAATCCCTCTTAATATTTGCCTTTTTGATTCTGCAGCGAAGGGGACTCGCCCCACCCTCCTGATCTTACAAAGAAATAAGCTTCCTAGCACTCAAGACCCTTTCTTTGCCATTTGCAAAAGGACAGTGAAATGGAAAAATGTGCCTCTAATTATTACCCCTTTGTGCTTAAAAACCCTCTGTCTAAACTTTTAAGTCTACTTAAGTTTCAGGTTCTCTGTCTCTCCTTAAAAAAAATAAAAATTCTCATCTAAAAAAAAGCTATAAAAAGCCTCCAACACTATAAATTCCCTTGTAAACCTGAGTTTTATAGGGTAAATTGCCTCTCTTTATTGCTTGGCAGGCTTTGTTCCTTCAGCATTTTTAGAGGGTGCTTCCATTACTTTTAGCATCAAGAAGAAGAGACAGGGCTGGAAGGGAAGGGGCAGTTTGTCAGAAAGCCCTCTCCTGCCACCAGGAACTTGGAGAAGCCTCACTCTGCAGTTCATCGAGTAATGACACTACCAGCCAAGTGAGGCTGAGCTAATAAAGACTCATGTTGGAATGAGATGTTGGAAGCTGCCATACCCCATGCCATGCTATTGGTCCATCTGGGTCAGCATTGTCTATGGTGACTGGCAGTTGGCTCTCTAGGATTCCAAACAAGGAGTCTCTCCCAACCTGGAGGCATACCTGTGTGAACCCAACCTGCGTGAAGTACCATCCATGGTGCTGAACCCAGAAAGTGAACAGATGCTGAGAAAGGGGACAGTCAGAGGGGCTCCTTAGAGCAAATGCTGGTGACTTCCTAGGTAAACCCTTCTTCAAAGTGCTCTGCAGAGCAGGGTTCATTCTGCCTTGCCTTTGTCAACTCACAGTTGCCTTGGTGGTGGTGGTAGTGGTGTGTGTGTGTGTGTGTGTGTCCCTAACATTGGTCGCCCATATTCATCTTGTCATTGGCCAAAGACCTCAGGCATCTTTCCTCCTCTGTCATTTCCAGCAAATCAACTCTCTGTAGCTAAACCAAAGTAGTTATTCTTAGTCCACTGGGGCACGACCTTAGACGCTGCACTATCAGATTTCATCACATTTACAATGCCGTGGTTCATGCCATCAACCAGCTTGTCCTGTTCTTGTTTGTTTCTTCCGTTTTCCTCCTCTCCTTCACACTCGTCACAGAGATATCTTAAATATAGGGCCTATTCATGTGACCCTATCAAGTCATGTTAAAGGCTGAAATGACTGACTGCTTGTTTCATAAGAACACAAGAAGAGTCTTCCTGCTGGATCAGGCCAAAGGCCCATCTATCCCAGCACCCTGTTTTCACAGTAGCCAACCAGATGCCTCTGGGAAGCCTGCAAGCAGGACATGAGCACAAGAGCATCTCTCCTCCTGTGCTTTCCAGCAACTGGTATTCAGAAACATTGCTGTCTCTGACTGTGAACAAGTTTCTCACTTGTTCCTGCCACAGCCTAAGGCTTGTAAAACTGATCAGGGGCTTAGCCCCTTTTGGAAATGGCCCAAGGCAGGTGGAGGAAGGTATAGGTACCCAGGACTGTCCCTAATCCAAGTCCATCTTAAATACTCACAAACCCCTGATCCAGCAAGTAGACTCACCTGATACCTTCATTAGATATCTTTAGATGCCAGGCAAAAACATTCCTCTTCTCCCAGGGCTTTGGCGAATTAATTTGGGGTATTGTTTTTCTTTGTTATTATGCTATATATTTTTTGTGGTTTTTTATATGGTAAACTGCCCTGTGATCTTTAGATGAGGGGCAGTATAGAAATTTAATAAATAAAAAACAAATAGGTCTGTGAAGGTTGGTTCCCACCAACCTCATTCTGCCCTTATCGCAGCCCTCACTTGCCTGCCTTCTTATTTACAACCAGTCCACGAGGTGGTGACCCTGGCTATCAACTTCCTCCTCCTCCATTTCAACGTTCCCCTTGTGGAACTCAACTTCCATCCCACAGGTCCCAACAGGCACCAGCCACCACTACTGCAAGTCTATTTCAGCTCTTTGCTGGTGTTCCCCAGAACTGATTCCCTCCTGCACCCAACTGCAGAATACTTTGGTTCCAGCTCCAATTATCACTGACAAAGCCTCATCCTTTTGACATTGTTTAGATCCTCTGTTGCCTTTCCTTGGTCTTCTTCACCATCTTTTATTTTGAGAAGATCAAGCTGCCTGTGTGTTATTTAAAAGCCCCTGTGAGATTCCCCTCTCTGACACTCTCCTGCCCTCTCTCCCCTTGCCCACCCCTGTAAATATTTTAGTACTTGTTGAAATCAATTGAGCCTCATCAATAGGAAATAGAGTGTAAATCATTGGCCCTTTGTATTCACCCCAGAAATCAATTTTCACACATTAGAGCTATTAGCTTATTGAGAGGGACTTGATGGACGACCGGGCGTGGAAGATGTTGATGGAGGATCCACACCTTATGGGCTCCACCTATCAGCTGAGCCCAGATGGCGAGAAAAATGGAGGGGAGAGAAATGAGAAAGCAGAGAGGGAAGAAGAGGGTGGGGAAGCTGGAGATATAGGGATGGAGAGAGAGAGAGAGAGAGAGAGAGAGAGAGAGAGAGAGAGAGAGGGAGAGAGAGAGAGAGAGCGCTCAGACAGAATCCTGCCAGTTGATCAATACTATCTACAAAGCATTAACTCATTCTGGATGGGATTGGAGATGGCAGGGGGCTCAAAGCCAAAGTTGTTGTTGAGCAAGTGATTTCCCTCCCTGCTCTGCAACTAACATAATTTAAGGGTGGTGGGCAACAGAACTTCTAATCTTTAATAAAACTAATGCAATCCTTTGAAGGAAAACACTGGAATGAGCAGAATCCTCTATGTGGTTCTTTGGGAAGAACCTTAGCTCAGTGGGAGATGCCCTTGGCTAAAGCACTGGAGAGCCACTGCTAGTCGGTATAGGCAATACTGAGTTAGATGGAACCATTGTCTGACTTAGTATAAGTCACCTCCCCATGTTCTACCTCCGTGGTTGGAGGCAGTGTGCCTCTGAATACCAATTGCTGGAAACTGCAGGAAGGGAGAGTGCTGTCATGCTAATGTCCAGTTTTAAAGTTCCCCAAAGGGGTCTGGTTGAACAAGTGAGAAAACTGTGAGAGCAAGATTCTGGAGTAGATGGAGCTGGAGTAGAAGAGCCAGCTAACAGAAGAGCTGATGTAAGAGAAAATGAAGAGAAATACCAGGAACCGCAACTGTCTCCATACAATTTGGATGGCTTTAAAAGAGGACTAGACAGGGTCATGGAGGGTAAGGCTATCAATAGCTAATAACCCTGATGGCTATGCTCTGCCTCAACCATCAGAGGCAGTATACCTCTGGATGCCAGTTGTTGGGAATCCCAAGTGGAGCGAGTTCTGTTGCACTTGGGTCCTATCCGTGGGCTTCCCACTGGGGTATCTGGTTGACCATTGTGAGGACCAGATTATGGATTAGATGGGCCTTCAGCCAGATCCATCAGGGTTCTTCTTATGTTCTTACAATGGAAGACTCCCAGGTCCTGGGACTCTGGGTCTATCAACCTTCTGCATTCAAAAACCATCATGGGTCTCACATTCACTGCTTCCAAAAAAGATAATAATCTCTGGTGCTATTAAAAGGTTGCATATGATTGAGCTGTAACAAGGAAACTGTTACAACCAAGGGTCTTCCAACCAAGTCCTGCTTTTGGGTTTCCAGCAGGCATCTGCTTGGCCATTTTGAGACTAGGATGCTGGACTAGATGGGCTTTCAGCCTGACCCAGCAGGACTCTCCTAATGATATTGTGGGGTTGTTGTTTTTTGCGCAGTTGAGGCAAGGGAGGCTGAAGTATGCACACCGATTTGCCGTAATGAGCCAAACCATTGGGCATCCAATCTCACCCAAAGCCTGTCAGTTTCCCTTGAAACGTAGCCAACAGCCTATCACCATCTAGTCCTGCAATCCCAAACACAGCATAGTATTTCTCTGCCAGCCAGAGATATCACCGTGACCTACGTCACGCGTCTTGTTGCACGGAGTCAACATTGCGACGTTGCCTCATACTTCTGGCAAAATGCAGGAGCGGCTCTGCCTGAATGGGGAGAAGAAGAGGAACAGGAACGGGAGCAGCGGTGGCCACAATCAACACTCTTGTATGATAAAGCAGAGCTAATGGAGAGGCCTGAGGTGGAGTGGGACGTGGCAACCGTCCCAATGATGTTTCAAGTGGATGGAAATCAGCCTCTCGCAGAGGTTCAAGACAAGGTCTGTGCACCACTTACATCCCACTTGAGGCCTATTTTAAGATCTTAAGTGGCACTGGAGTGGCAGAACATGGGGCCTCGTCCTGACCCCTGGCATGGAGCTGAGAGTCTCACCTTATCTGCATCTGGCAGCTGCTCAGAATCACAGAAGAAAGCTGATTGAGATAGTCTGGCTGAGATGGAAAGCAACTGGGCCCCAAGGTGGCCAAGGAGAGGCAGTCTGCTGTGGCCAGCGAGAGCTACGAAGAGCCACCAATCAGGGCAGGCCTAAGTAACAGTCAGCACCTTTGGGTGCCTTCTGGGGCCCACACTCTACGGTCTGGGCTCCTCGGCTCTCTCTGGTTTCCTGCTGCACAGGAACATAGGGAGCTGCCTTATAGGAACATAGGAAGAGCCAGTGTGATGTGGTGGTGTCAGGATGCTGTCAGCGGCTCCCAACTGGTTGCCCAGGAAAGTATAAAGACAAGGAAAAGTTTCTTACCGTCCTTTTTTATTTCAGTCTTTACAGAGAGAGGCTATAGAACCAAGCCTCATGGATAATGGCCTTGTCCCGAAGGATCTGGCAACTTCTGTTTCAGTGTATCTGAAGAAGTGTGCATGCACACGAAAGCTCATACCAAGAACTAACTTAGTTGGTCTTTAAGGTGCTACTGGAAGGATTTTTTTTGTTTTGACTATGGCAGACCAACACGGCTACCTATCTGTAACTGGCCTTGTCCCGAGTGAGTCTCCACCCCCGCCTCTCTCACTTACTCATTTGTCACTTCTACAGGTGTTGCAACATGCCCTCTGTCTTTGAGCTGTTTGCTCTCCTACTTTTAAGGCTTGCCGGGTTCTGGGAGATGGAGGGTCTGGAATGCTTTCTAATGACAATGTGTCAGCTGGTTGTTGTTCCGGCTGTTCCATGAATTCCCAGCTTTCCCCCTCATCTGCCTCTAAACTGCTACCTTCCTCAAACCCCTGTTGTAAATCTATACTGTCTTCCTTTTCCTCCTCCCTGGAAGAGTCAGGGTGGGGAGACGGTCTTCACCATTCCTCCTCTGCCTAGTCCTTGACAGGTGGTTAGGGTGCCAGACCCAGGAGAGTTCAAATCCCCACTTAGAACCCAGAGTTCAAATCCCCACTTAGCCATGAGGCATATACCAAGTCAGACCACTGGTTCATCCAGCTCCATATTGCCAGCTCCATATTGCCAACTCCAACAGACTGCTAGAGGTTTCAGGCAAGGGACATTCCCTGATCTACCTGGAGATGCATGGGATTGAACCTGGGTCCTTCTGTGTGCAATGCATGTGCTCTACCAATGAGCTTCATCCCTTGAACAACAGCAATCCTCACAGCAATCTGCACCCTGTTCCTTTGGGACCCAGTGATGTTATGAAGCTAGAGGCATAGATGATGCTCTGTATGGGGCTGGATTGCTCTTGGGTAAGAGCCAGGCACCCGGCTGATACGCCTAGACAGAGCTTGTGACTAGTGTTTGTTTGACACTAGTATGCAACTTGTGTCAGGGCCGGAAAGTTAAAATGGGCAGATTGGTTGGGAGCGAGTGTAAAAATGTAAATCAGGACAGATACACACTGCAGAGATTAGCCAACTCGATGAGGCCTGATTAATATCGTTTCATGCTCCCTCACTTCCGTGTGAGGTAAGGAAATCTACAAGCAGCCTTTTGCATGCTTGGCTCCCTTCTGGGCTGCAGACTCGCCGCGCTTTTGTCATATCTGTTTATCCTGCGTGAATATGAGTTGAGTATAAGGGGAGCAGGGGAGCGCCCATACAATTCCATGCTCCAGAGCATGGGTGCCATTCCATTTTGCAAACCACCAGAAGATTCTGGGACTCCTTCCCCACCCAATCTAGCTACCCATCTTTACAAAAACCCACACTCATCTCACCCACACCATCCACTATCTCCAGGGGTGGCACATACCATTTCACTGCTTGAGGTGAAACAGGAAGTGCTGCCCTGTCACTGCACTGCCCACTCCAACGGTGGCATTGGCAGTATTGGCACTGATTTCAGGTGAGATTTTGTGCACTCTGCAAGGTCTCTGATTTCAGTAAGCTCTTGTGTGATTTTGGTGAGATCTTGCCTGAAACCAGCGCCAATGCTGACACCAGTGGTGGTGGAGGTGACAGGGCAGGTGGGGCACCCAGGGGTTTCTGCCACCTGCAGTGGAGGCATCATTCCACCTAATGACTGTGCCGGCCTTGACCATCTCACACTCACCTTCTCATCAGATCCCTGGTAATTTCACCTTCAGATCTCATTGTTATGTACTCATCTCACTCACATGGCTCATCGTGATGGCTAGGTTCTGCCTCCACAGCTGGAGGCGGCAATGCTTCTGAATACCAGTTGCTGGAAACCACAGGAGGAGAGAGGGGTCTTGTGCTCAGGTCCTGCTTGCAGGTTTCCCCCAGGTATTTGGTTGGCCACAGTGAGAACAGGATGCTGGACTCAATGGGCCATTGGCCCAAATTAGCAGGCTCTTACTGTGTACCTGCATGCAGAGGGCTGCACTAGATTACCCTTTGGATTTCCTTCCGCTCTGTGATTCTTACTCACCCTTCATTGAATTTTGCAACACGGTTCTTCTACCAAGTACCTTGTTCAAAAATGCACACACTGGGGCACAGTGTACATAAAAATCCACATAGCAATGAAAATAACATGCAGAAAGGAATTATATTAGAGGAAAGTGCTTTGCAAAAGAATGTGCGCACTAGGCAAAAATTGGAGGGAAGGAATGCGGGGAAACATCCCTAGTAGGCACATCTTAAGTTTCTGGTACTTGGCCTAGAGGGTGCCCAGAGAATTATACAGAGGTTCCCTCCCAGGTACGCTGTTGTCAAAACACCTTTTGTATCATCAAGCTTGCCATCTCCCTGTGTCGCTTGCGGCTGTGGATTACCACACCTGTGATGGGCGGGCTGCGGTTGTACTGTCCAGGCAAGGAGCTGGATTACTCCTGTGACAGCCTCGGAGATATGACTCTTAGCTAATTACTTTGATCCTTTACACTTTGTAAAAAAAACACCAAAAAAAACACATCAACACACTTTACAATAGAAAGTGCTCACCCTTGGCTTTAACCTTGTGACCCAGCCAGAACTTGTAAAAAGGGAAAAGAGAGACACAAGAGTCAAGCCTGGCATGCATGCAGACCCAATCCTTGCAAACTGCTGAACACTCGCTCCTTCATTCACTTCCTTCCAAGACTCCCGCAAACAGGTTGATGGAATTACATTTATAAGACGCTGAGACGGCCTAGGGCTGAGGTAGCCGAGGTGGTTTCCTCCAGATGTTGGAAAACTACAGCTCCCAATCAGACCCCAAACAACATGACTAATGTTCAAGGACAATGTGAGTTCCCAGGGGCACCAACTTCTGGGAGCTGAACTCTTTTGGGGGCCCCAGATATTTGTTATTGGGGGGGTGACCCACCCCCAATGTTCAAAAAACCATTGTGCCAGGTCGAAGGAGCTAGGAACACAGAGATAGCTTCAGTGAACGGTCCAATATAAATCCACCACTAATGTATTATTAGTCAGTGACATGTTGCAAAAAGACACCAGTCCGGAGAGGCTCCCAAAAAATAATTAGTTGTTTGGATAATGAAGATCTATCTGTGTTGGTATAGGGAAAGGTAAAGGGTAAAGGACCCCTGGACAGTTAAGTCCAGTCAAAGGCAACTATGGGGTTGTGGCACTCATCTCGCTTTCAGGCCAAGGGAGCCGGCGTTTGTCCACAGACAGCTTTCCTGGTCATGTGGCCAGCAGGACTAAACCGCTTCTGGCACAACAGAACACCATGATGGAAACCAGAGTGCACGGAAACGCCGTTTACCTTCCCTCCGGAGCGGTACCTATTTATCTACTTGCACTGGTGTGCTTTTGAACTGCTAGGTTGGCAGGATCCATGACAGCGCAATGAGAGCTCACTCCATCGCGGGGATTCAAACCGCCGACCTTCTTATCAGCAAGCCCAAGAGGCTCAGTATAAAATACACTGGCACTGTCAGCAATGTGTTGAACATGATGGCATGTTTCAAAACGACTCTGCTCTCTGAGTGGTTTCTGGCCACATTTGCTAAGGGTGCATTCAGATGTGAGGAATATTGTGTTAGTTTTCCAGATTATAATGCTGGTACTCCTGTCCCATTTTCTAACACTCCTTTCACACTGCAGTACCTGTTGAGTTATGGAAGTGGGGAATTTCGACCACTGCGCTAGCACGTCCTGCTAAATTTCATTTACACGAGTGAGCATGGTGTGGCCCAACAAGGCACTGGACAATTTTGCTACTCTCCCACCTTTTCCACACATGCCTGCTTCTGTTCCACCATGACATAATTCCATCACTTTGCTCCCCAAAATTTCCAGTTTAAGGGGGCTGCAGATGGATATTTTTTTCTGGAATCAACACAGAAATGAGCACTAGACGTGCGCTATGTTCCATTAAAAGGTGACTTTTACATTGTGTGAAAGCCTGAATATAATGCGGATATTAGCAGCTAGGAAAACGTCAGTGAAATGGAATGAACTGCCGTGTAGAGGCAGCCTAAGTTGCAGCTCTGTGCGATGTTCTTGGAAATGCTTCCCGGCACCACTGCAGGTGTTAATGCAGTCATCTCAGCAAAACTGAGTAAATCGTCACTCATCTGCTATGGTAGAAGGTGTGCCTGTTTAGCATACCTAAACTTAAACTATCATTTACTGTAATGTTCCCCACTTATTGCCTTTCAAGTTGCTCTTTACAATTTTCTCCTTTGTACACCTGTCAGCTGTGATTTCACTTTGTGCATGTACTAAAGTCTACAGAAGTTCATGCTGCAGTAAGGGTGCTAGTCTTAAAGGTGCTGCAGGACTCTTTGTTGCAAGAGACTAATATGGTTGCACCTGAAAATTCATTAAAAAATGCATGAACACATGAGTGGGTTGAAGCCGATCTGGGTATAGGGTGTGAATGGGGGAGAAATCCAAATTTAGTTCACATTTCAAGTCAAAGTTTTCACATTCACTCATAGTTAAAACTATGGACCTTGCTCCCACAGGAGGCAGTGATGGCCACCAACCTAGGTGGCTTTAAAAGAAGATTAGAGAAATTCATGGAGAAGAAGTCTACCAAAGGCTACTAGCTATGATTGCTATGCTCTGCCTCCGCAGTTGAAGGCCAGTTTCTGGAAGCCACAGGAGGAGAGGGGAGAGTGCTCCTGTGCTCAGGTCCTGTGTGATGGCCTGGGATTCAGACTCGGAGGCTGAACCTGAGGAATCCCAGGCTGCACAGGAGTCCCCGCCTCCAGAACCAGCTGAGCCGGGGCTGGGGCTTGAGCCTGAAGGGTCCTCACCTGTGCTGGATCCTCAGGTGCAGGCACCAGCTGAGTCTGCTCTGGCTCCTGAGGTGATGGAGGACCCATTGCCTGCAGGTGCTCCACTCTCAGCCCCATCAGGGGAAGCTGAGGTTGCCCCTGGGTCCGGTAACCCTCCAGCCTCTCCTGAGCTGCAGAGGCTCAGGGCAGAGAGGCGGAGGGAACTAAGTTCCTGCAGGAGGAGTGCTCGCCTCCAGGCCAGGAGAGGTGAGTCACCTGTGGACCGGGGCCACCCTATGCCTCGGGGCAGATAAAAGCCAGCCAGCCCCAGTCCCAGGTTGCAGGAGCAACTTTGTTGGTAGCCTGTTCCTGCCTGCACCCTGTCCTGCTCTTCTGCCAGAGTTCCTGGTCTCACCCGACTCCCTGCCTTGGACCCAGCTTCAGCTTTGATGGACAGCCTCCATACCGCACCCTCGACCCTGGACTGGACTTGGTCCTCACCGCACGGTTAACCCTCAGGACCAGCACATCCTGCTTGAGGCTTACCAACAGGCATCTGGTTGGCAACTGAGAGAACAGGATGCAGGAATAGATGGACCACTGGCTTGATCCAGCAGGCTCTTCTTACATTCTTATGGATTGTTGGCCCATATCTGTAGTTCAGAAGGTCATCTCATGCTACTCCCCAGAGTCCTTAAACAATGGCAAGAATTGCCAGGTCCTTTCTGCCATAGTGACATTGCCATCCTAGCTCTTAGTGGCTGTTGATCTTTCTCTGGACAGCATCAGCCTGTCTCCCACTCACCTTCTCATCTCTCCAACACTCCCCCCCCTTCTGCTCCATTGCCCTTTCTCTGCCTCTGTAGGGTAAAGTTCCCATTTATCAGATAAAAGGTCAACCCTTGTCAGGCCAAAAGCTTTTCAATTACTGCTTGGAAACTCATTGTTTCCAAGTTAGTAGCTGCCACTGGTTTTGCTTCTGCTTCAAGAGGGCACAGGTTACAGCAGGGGATGAAGATCCTCAGATCCGGGTGGCAGATGTGGGCCTCCAGGCCTCTCAATCTAGTCCAGGCATAGGCAAACTCGGCCCTCCAGATGTTTTGAGACTACAATTCCCATCATCCTTTACCACTGGTCCTGTGAGCTAGGGATGATGGGGTTTGTAGTCCCAAAACATCTGGAGGGCCAAGTTTGCCTATGCCTGATCTAGTCCTTGGGACTCTCTCCCAAGTCACACCCTCTCTTCAACCCTCTCTCCCCTGGCCACGTCACTCACCAGCCCTGCCCCATACTCTCCTTCAGTGTTTTTGCATGGCTGCAGTGTGTCCTTGAACTCTGGTCATGCTTCTTGATTGGATAGAGAATGGTGCTCCCATGAAAAAGGCTTCATTTCTCATTTTGCAATTCTCTGAGCTGAGGGGGGGGGGGGGAATGAGCTGCCCTAAAGTGACTCTGCATAACTGAACCAAACATGAAATGTGGAAATGTGTTAAGTCTTTTGCTGGTATGCTAGAAGTACTTGCAAAATGCCTTTTGCAAAAATGTTTCCAAAGTGGCTATCAAGTCTTATTATGAATGAGCATTAACAGTTTTTTCTAGCCCATGTCAGTTACCATTGATTGTCACGCATCAATTTCATCCTCTGTCCACATTCATTTCCCTTTCGCAGGTGTGGATCCATATGGAAATTCAGTGGTGGGGGTGATGATGGCTACCTGTTTCATCTGATTTCCACATTAATTTGCATTTTTCAAAAATATATGAAAATTGTATGTATGTATATATGTATTGTTCTTGATAACAATAATCTTTTTGTCCCACCCTTCAGCATGCAAGAGCTTTGCATATAGACAAGTGTCTTCCTACCAGCAGATGTGCCTAGAATCCCAGCTAATTCCTGGGCTAAGCAGACCTTGTGACTTGGGCCTAGGATTTGGGGAAGAAATTCTGCCTCTTTTGTGCTTTCGGAAACAGCATGCAAACCAAAATCTGCACTTCTCCGAATTTTGCAGAGCAGTTCTCCAACCAAGCAATGTGAAAAAAATGGTATATCTATTAAGGTATGGTGCACATAAAAATGCATGTGCTGCTTAAAATAAGCATATGTGTATATCAGACAAAATTGCATACAAAAATGTGTACATTAGGAGAAATTCTCACTAAACTGCTGAGGAATTTTCATGAAGTCTTAAACATTGTACTGATGCATCCCTCTTCAGTGTGTGTATGTGTTGCTTTGACTACTAGGAATGGGGGTAAAATTCAATTCAATTCACACTCAACAGCGATCCTACCAAATTTGGCCTTTCAAAACACAGCTGTCCTTCAAAATCTGCACTTCTCAGAATTTTTCAATGCAGTTCTCCAGTCCTGTAATGTGTACAAAAAAATGCATATACTAAAATGTGCACAAAATGAACATATTAGGGATCAAAGCATATAAAAACACATTGCATTATGGAAAAGTACTTTGCAGAAATGTTATTCTTCGACAATACTGCATACAAAATTGTGTATGAATAGGAATTCCTGAAATGGTGGTGAATTTTCACACGGAAAGCTCTCTCTTTAACTGCAAACTGATGTGGAAACGTGGAGAACTGCACTGGAGAAACGAGAAACTGCGAGGAATTGAAACAGGTTTGCCCATTCCTTCTTGGCATGAGAGAATGTGACTAACAGATGAGGTTTCTATTAAAAGAAAGGAAAAGGAGAGAGTTTTTACTATCACCATGACTTTTAAAAACAGCAACAATCTGCAAACTGATGTGGAAACATTGGAGAGCTGAACTGAAGGCTGTGAAATAAGAGTGGCTGGGGAAACTCAGCCAGATGGGTGGGGTATAAATAAATTATTATTATTATTATTATTATTATTATTATTATTATTATTATTATTAATGCCCATTCTTGCTTGGATCTCAATCCATCCATAATCGCTGCAAATGGGAAAGGGTGTGAGGAAGAAGAGGAGGAAAGGTAGAAATGGCACACAGAAAGTGGATGGAGAGAGGTTTTCCTCTCCTTCTCATAACACGAAAGAAGAGTAGTTTAGATTAGATATCCCACTTTATCACTACCCGAAGGAGTCTCAAAGCGGCTAACATTCTCCTTTCCCTTCCTCCCCCACAACAAATACTCTGTGAGGTGAGTGGGGCTGAGAGACTTCAGAGAAGTGTGACTAGCCCAAGGTCACCCAGCAGCTGCATGTGGAGGAGCAGGGAATCGAACCCAGTTCACCAGATTATGAGTCCACCACTCTTAACCACTACACCACACTGCCTCCTGGACATCCAAATGAAGCTGAACATTGAAAGATTCAGGCAAGATCAAAGGAAGGGCTTAGTTAAACTATGGAACTCCTTCCCACAGGAGGAAGCGACAGCCACCAACTTGGATGGTTTTAAAATAATTCATGGAAGAGAGGCTATCTATGGCCACTATCCATGATGGCTATGATCTGCCAACAATGCTTCTGAATGCTAGTTGCTGGAAACCACAGGAGGAGAGAGCATTCGTGTGCTCCAGTGCTGTTTGTGGGTTCCCCGTAGGCAACTGGTTGGCCAATGTAAGAACAGGATGCTGGATTAAATGGGCCTTTGGCCTGATCCAGCAGGATTTGTCTTATGTTCCTAATGCACGGGCAAGGAGATGGGTGTATGCGACGACCGCACAGATCCCCAACTGGACTCTCACTTAGGCACTTAGCTCTGCAATTCACTCTTCCAGGCGCTGTTCCTCTGACGGTGTTTGGAAGGACTCGCACCGAAGGCTTTTTGGTGGTGCATAGTGGAATTAATTATTGTTGCTATGATTACTCCCCCTCCCTCCCTGTGGTTTCGGGAGGCTTAATTAATGAATGCCTGCAAAGTGCTTTGATCTCTGGAGTTGGAGGAGGCCATAAAAGCGCAAAGTATGATGAGATAATAATGGCCGCATGGTATAAATAAATAAAGAAGGGAAACTTTGGTTTTAGAGCAGGGACGGATCGGCCTGCCTGCCCACCCTGTCTTGCTCCCTCTCGTCCAGCAAATGTAGCAGAGAGAGGGAGAGAGAGAGAGATAAAAATGGACTTTCAATCTCCACGAGCCCTATTGACACTCACCTGATTAAAGGTTCCACTTACATCCAAACGGTTAGAGCCAGGGCTTGGAGCCATTCATAAAACTCACGGTGAAGGATTAGCTTTCACAAACTTTCCCTTAATGATTATGTGCTCGTATCGATCGGTGGGGGGAACTATAAAAATTGACACCAGAATAAACTTTGAAGGACTGCTCTCACTCAGCAGAACTAGGATCAATTGGAATCGACCCGGATGGTAAGGAACAGGCTGGGCTTTGGCAGCGAAGGGGGGGGGGGAGCACTTGTCTCCATTAGCTAGTCACAGTCCCAGCAAGCTATTTCTCTGTCCCTGCTATGAGCTCATAACATCTCAGATTATCAGCTGCGCTTTGCAGTTGAGATCCAAATGCATTTGCTATTTGCAGAAATGCATAGGACATTTTGTTGTTGTTGCAAGCATTACTGAAACTTTGTGTTCCCTGCCACTGCAACACCTGGGCATTGTGCCCTTGAAGGCTAAACTCAGAGGGCAAGGGATGAGTCTATGGCAGGCACCCCCAAACTTGCCCTCCAGGTGTTTTGGGACTACAACTCCCATCATCCCTAGCTAACAGGACCAGTGGTCAGGGATGATGGGAACTGTAGTCCCAAAACATCTGGAGGGCTGAGTTAGGGGGTGCCTGGTCTATGGACTCTTTCCTTTTCTCACTGAAATTTCACTTTGGGGCTTTCCTTAAAATATGTCAGATATTTCAGCTAAGCTGAAGAGCCTGATGGATCAGGCCAATGGCCCACCTTGCCCAGTATCTTGCTCTCATGGTAGCCAAACAGATGCCTGTAGGAACCCTGCACCACGCAGGACTGGAGCACAAGAGCCCTCTGTGTCTCCCAGCAAATGGTATTCAAAAGCATTTCCACCTCCAACCACGGAGGCAGAGACAGCCATCACAACAAGTAGCCAATGATAGCCTTCTCCTCCATGAATTTGTCTCTTTTTAAATCAGTTAGGTTGGTGGCCATCACTGCCTCCTGTGGGAGAGAGTTCCATAGTCTAACAATGTGCTGTGTGAATAAGTACTTTCTCAAAACCGTCCTGAATATTCCAGCATTCAGCTTCACATGACTTAAGAGAGAGGTAGAAAACTTTTCTCTATCCACAAAATCTCAAAACTCATCAGAAGAAGACACTTTAGAATGAGATGGGCAACATTCCCTGCCCCCTGCCCACTTGGAGGTAATTTGCCAGGGACCTGCAGTGGGTGGGGTTCGAGCCAAAGGTGACTGCAGCCACTCTCTTTTCCTTTCAGGGGCAGCCTGTCCTGTCTCGCCCCTCCCCCTTGCCTTAGCAGAAGGATGCAGATCCTTTGGCCCTCCCAGATGTTGTTGGACTCCAACTCTCATCATCCCCAGTCAGCATGGCCAATATGTGGCAATTGGCAATTGCCACACAATAACCAAGCAAGACAGGAGCTATGGTTTAACAACATCTGGAGGACCACAGGCTCCCTATATATGCTTCTAGGACTTACCTGGGCAAATGGAACAGGGGCAGCATGCTTGGGGAGATGTAAGGGGTTCTGTTTCAGAGGGGTGGGGGAATCTTTCTCAGACTGGCTCAGAAATAAATGAAGCTTTTTCCCTCTCCCACCCCACAATAATCATAGCCCGGTTTATAGGTGGGTGGCAGCAAGCTTGCCAACCTCTAAAAGTTAGCTATGTCAGGGAAAACTCTCTTTAATAGGTATCTCTCTTCCCCTCTCTCTTTCTCTCATCTATCTGTCTTAATGTTTTCTACGGTATATGAACAGTGCATTTGGCCCATGAGAAGCTAATAAAAATCTGTGTTTAAATAGAGCTGTGGCAGTAAAAGTAAATTAAGGCAAAATCATTCAGGGGGGGGGGGGCTTTAGCAATGTTTTTAAAAACGCAGGGGTCAAATTGCTTTGACGTAATGTTCAGTCAAGTGGATTAAAGTGGAAAGGAATGTGCAAGAAAACTTCCAAGCAAACTCTCCCAGTATACAGTTTCTTACAAAATCCGAATGTGTATAGTAAGGTGTGCACAGGTAAAGGTAAAGGGACCCCTGACCGTTAGGCCCAGTTGTGGACGACTCTGGGGTTGTGGCGCTCATCTCGCTTTACTGGCCGAGGGAGCTGGCATACAGCTTCTGGGTCATGTGGCCAGCATGACTAAGCCACTTCCGGCGAACCAGAGCAGCGCACAGAAAAACCGTTTACCTTCCCGTCGCAGCGGTATCTATTTATCTACTTGCACTTTGACGTGCTTTCAAACTGCTAGGTTGGCAGGAACTGGGACCAAGCAACGGGAGCTCACCCCGTCGTGGGGATTCGAACCGCCGACCTTCTGATCGGCAAGCCCTAGGCTCTGTGGTTTAACCCACAGCGCCACCCAGTTCAAAGCTGTCTGAGTGAATGCTCTCCTTTCTCAACTAGAGCTCTGTCATGCAGGGTTGTTGTGAAAATACGGTATTTACTCAAATCTACTGCTCACCTTTTTGGGCCATATTACATTGAGAAAATTAAGGTGTGCATTAGATTTGATGGCATATTTACATTCGCTAGCAAATACTTTTTTTGGTTTCGAGGTTTTGGAAATTGAGGTGTGCATTAGATTTGGCGCATTAGACACGAGTAAATACGGTAAAAGAGAAAGATGACCTTTTATACTACCATAAGATCCTTAGGGGAAGTACAGATTAAAATGGACTCTCCTTCTTTGGAGGTTTTTAAACAGGTTGGGTGGCCACCTGCCGGGGATTCTTTAGCTGTGATACCTGCATTGCGAGGGATTGAACCAGATGACCCTTTGTGACCCTTCCAAACCAATAATTATATGAAAAATCTAATCAATGAAATAATTGCTTTTCGAATCTATTTTTATTTATATGAGTCTTAGCCAAAGCTTGTCCTACACTGAGTACACCCATTGAAATGAATGGGCCTAAGTTTGTCCTATCTATTAATTTCAATGGGTCCACTTTGAGAAGGGTATGACCCTATGTGCTGTCTATTTATATGTTACATAGGTTCCCAAAGTAAACAGCAAGCAAAACCTCGATGTTAAACAAACCTGAAAACACTTTTAAATGAAGTTACTTAAAATGCAGATAAGCTGAGTAAAAGCGGCCCCCCTTTTGCTGATGCAGATCAACAAATAAAGCCAGCAGCTGAAATGCACTGTGTAAAATGGCAAGATGGAGATTTATAGGCACTGAAACGCAGATTTGGCAGAGGACGTTCCACTGGCAACACTGCTCTGCGTTGAGAAGTAGGCAGGTAGCATCTGTAACAAAGTGCTGCTCCAACACACCCCTTTGTGGGGGAAGCTAGTTTCTCCCTGGGGAGGAGGTCTGGGCAGAAGCATCCAAGGGGAAGGGGTGATTCAATGGTTACTGAAACCCACTCCTCCCCTCCCCTCACTTCTTCTGCTTATAGCGCCCACTTACAGACTGTCTCACCAGAGTGGTGCGTGCTCTGGTTATCTCCCGCTTGGACTACTGCAAGGTGCTCTACGTGGGGCAACCTTTGAAGGTGACTCGGAAACTGCAATTAATCCAGAATGTGGCAGCTAGACTGGTGACTAGGAGTGGCTGCCGAGACCACATAACACCGGTCCTGAGAAATCTGCATTGGCTCCCAGTACATTTCTGAGCACAATTCAAAGTGTTGGTGCTTTAAAGCCCTAAACAGCCTCGGTCCTGTATACCTGAAGGAGTGTGTCCACCCCCATCATTCAGCCCGGAGACTGAGGTCCAGCTCCAGGGGCCTTCTGGCAGTTCCCTCACTGTGAGAAGTGAAGTTACAGGGAGCCAGGCAGAGGGCCTTCTCGGTAGTGGCACCTGCCCTGTGGAATGCCCTCCCATGCAACAATCTTATTTTTAAAAGACATTTGAAGGCAGCATTGTTTAGGGAAGTTTTTAATGTTTAATGCTGTATTGTGTTTTTAATATTCAGTTGGGAGCCACCCAGAGTGGCTGGGGAAACCCAGCCAGACGGGCGAGGTATAAATAATAAGAATAAGAATAAGAATTTTACAGTGTGAGGTTTCTGCACAGAAGGACTGATTAGGAATGATAGCTCTGGGAGGGGAAGTGGGGTCCCCTAATAACTCTCAGCAACCTTAACAAGCTACATTTCCCAGTATTCTTTCAGGGAACCCATGGCTGTTTAAAAGTGGTATCATTGTGCTTTAAATGTATCATGGCCTAGATGGACCACTGGCCTGATTCAGCAGGCTCTTCATATGTTCTTACATACACAGGTGGAAACATCCATCTGTCTTTTCCTCTTTGTTGGAGGTTGGGTGAAACTCAGCTTGCAGAAGGTTTCTATTTTTGCACATGGTTAAGGCAGAATGAGGGACATCCACATTCCCAGTAACTTTAACCTATCAGTTGTCTTCTCCAACTCCTTGTTCGTTTACACTGATACATCTTAGGTTGCATCCTGTTTTACAACTTCCTCCCCCTCCTCTTCACACTTTTTTCTGGGTCCTCAAGAAGTGAAGTCATCTTTGACTATCCTCTGAGAAAACAAAGGACCAAGCATGGCTGCCTTGTTCTTCTTTAGGTTTGCTAGTTAGGCTAGATAAAGAATTTTTTCTAAGCAAATTATGCATTTCCTATAATAACCCTTATTATTTTCTTACCTACAAACATCTCTCTCTTTGTGTGATTGCAGCAAGTAAAGTCTACTATCTAACCAAGATTTGGTAACTTAAATTTTGTTCATCCTGCATACTAAATGTTTCAATAGGTAATTAAATTACCTGGGTAATTAAATTACCCAGTTATCCCAGTTCTTTCTCTCTCTCTCTCTCTCTGGGTGGGGAATCTGTGGCCCTCCAGATGTTGTTGAACTACAACTCCCAACGTTCCTGACTATGAGTTATTTCAGCTGGGGCAGATGGAAGTTGGAGTCTAGCAGCATCTGGTTCCCATAGCTGCTTTCATTGCCTTTGTCCTCCCTGGACCATTTTAGCAAGTAGTTTCAACCTATGCAGCAGTCACAACACTTTCTAGCTGCTCCAAACAGCTTGGTCAGCATAAAGGAAAATAATTTAAGGGCAGCAGGGGTATAGATTTCAAGCCAGCCCATGCATGACTTCGGGAACAGTCAATCATGTGAGCTCTCCCATAATTTTTGTACCACCCTCCACCCCTGGTTCATCCCAGAGGTTCTGCCTCCCTGCTGTGAACGACCAGAGTTAAGGTTTGTTTTTTAAGTGATCAAGGACCACAAAACAAAAGATCTCCCTCTCCACATTCAAACAGATGTACAGTGGTACCTCGGGTTAAGTACTTAATTCGTTCCGGAGGTCCATTCTTAACCTGAAACTGTTCTTAACCTGAAACACCACTTTAGCTAATGGGGCCTCCTGTTGCCGCCTCGCCGCCAGAGCCCGATTTCTGTTCTTAACCTGAAGCACTATTTCTGGGTTAGCAGAGTGTGTAACCTGAAGCGTATGTAACCTGAAGCATATGTAACCCGAGGTACCACTGTATTAAAAAAAGTTAGCATGTCAAAAGAGGGAGGAATAATTGAAAACACAAAAAAGAGGCAACAAAATATATACATTTATCATAATATCAACACTTTCCCCCCTGCAACACATTGGGTCATCTCCAGAAATGAGTGGCTCAGGCCCATCAAAACCCAATTATGTCTCGGTACTTAATGCTGTTTAAATAATTTAATTTGCCCCCCATGGGTACTTAATGCTGTTTAAATAATTTAATTTGCCCCCCACCCCCCAAAAAGCACCAACCACACACCAAAGAACAAGAAGGGAACGAGATGCAAAGTAATGCTGCAAAGGGGAAACCTCAAAATAAATAAGCTAAAACCTTCTATATCAGACCTGGCAATAGTAAAAAGAAAGAGGCACATCAGTGAAGAATATTGTGTGCATCTTACCGAGTGGATGTGTATCTTATGGGAAAGTGATTTGAAGAAAACATGGAGCCTCCCACCTGCTCCCAAACACACACACACACACACACACACACACTGCCCCCGATAATGGATGCTTTGTGAGCTAAACCTCTAGCAGTTAAAAGCAGAGTTTATTATCAATCTGTCTCTCATCAGCAAATTTATGACCCCCTTCAAGATCTGAAATATCAATGCACAGAGTGAAGGGTGCAGGACTGGATTGTTGCTGTTCTTCCGTACACTGCACAAACACATGCACATGTATTTGCGAGTGTGCTTTAGAGATAGCAGGGAAGCAATAGCAGGCATATGCACAAACACATAGAATACCCCCGGCCACATTCACTCCAGACGTGTAAAGCACTATGATACCATTTTAATCCTTCCACCAAAGGATTCTGGGGGCTATCTTTTGTTAAAGGTGCTGAGAGTTGTTAGGAGACCCCTTTTGCCCTCCCAGAGTTACAATTCCTAGAGTTCCCTGGGAAGAGGGATTGATCATTTAACCACTCTGGGAATTGTAGCTCCAGGAGGGGAATAGCCAGTGTCTGCCCAGCATTAACCTCCCTGACACCTTGCCCCTCTCCCTCCTCCCACCTACCAGGAAGACAAGTAAGCTATGGCGCTTGCAAACTACCCCCGACTACTGAGGAGCTACAATGAGAGCCTCGTGCTCCTTGGTGTAAGCAATGCAGCAGAAGAGTTGACTAACACTGTATTCACATGGAAGTTTATTCCATTTCACCAACATATCCCTAACTGTTAAATTCCTCATTATATTTCAGCTTCCACATGACAAAGGCTGGAATACGAATGGAATATGGTACACGCTTAGCACACATGTCTGTGTTCTTTGATTCGGGGGGTCCATTTGCAGCCCCCGTAATCTGGAAAATTGTGGGAGTAAAGTGATGCAATTTGGTGCAGTATACCAGTACCCAGTTCTTTCCTGCTGCTTTGGTGGGTGAATCATGGGGGAACAGAAACATACATGTGCCGAAAGGGTGGGGGTGCTGTGGCACATTAGTAGTTGTGCCACACTGTGCCCACTGGTGTGAATGAAACTTAGTTTGGCATGATGGTAAAAGGTAAAGGGACCCCTGACCATTAGGTCCAGTCGTGATCAACTCTGGGGTTGCGGCGTTCATCTCGCTTTATTGGCCGAGAGAGCTTCCGGGTCATGTGGCCAGCATGACTAAGCCACTTCTGGCGAACCAGAGCAGCACACGGAAAGGCCGATTACCTTCCCGCCAGAGTGGTACCTATTTATCTACTTGCACTTTGACGTGCTTTCGAACTGCTAGGTTGGCAGGAGCAGGGACCGAGTAACGGGAGCTCACCCCATTGCGGGGATTTGAACCGCCAACCTTCTGATCGGCAAGTCCTAGGCTCTGTGGTTTAACCCACAGCGCCACCCGTGTCCCCCAGCATGATGGTAGATTGGTGAAAAAGTCATGGTTCCATTATGCAACAGACACTGCAATGTGAAAGGAATGTTAGAAAATGGGGCAGAAGCACAAGGAAAAGTAGTGTCATATTCTCCATGTCCAAATGCACCCTGAGAGCTGGTGGGGTTTTAGACCAGGGGTCAGCAAACTTTTTCATCAAGGGGCCTGTCCACTGTCCCTGAGACCTTGTGGGGGGGAGACTATTGGGGGGGTGAACGAATTCCTATGCCCCACAAATAACCCAGAGATGTATTTTAAATAAAAGGACACATTCTACTCATGTAAAAACACGTTGATTCCCGGACCGTCCGCATTGAGAAGGTGATTGGGCCAGATCCAGCCCCTGGGCCTTGGTTTGCCTACCCATGTTTTAGACTCTGGGTTAGAGGACTATAGCTTTAAGACCCTCCACTCTCAAGGAAAGGGGCTGAGCCTCGTAGGGATGATATGGGCGAAGAGGGATAACAGGCTTCAGCTGAACTCCAGCCCTTGCTAGAACAAGTTGTCTACTTGGAACTGTCCAAGGTCCTGTAACTCCAGCTTAATTGCTTATGGTCAGAACAGGACATCTGCTACCCCTTAACATACATGTTCTCACTGAATAGCCTGGGTAGGAACATAGGAAACTGCCTTACACTGAGTCAACTGATTGGTCTATCAAACCAATGGCTCTCCAGGCAGGGGTTCCTCCCAGCCCAATCTGGAGATACTGAGGATTGAACCTGAGACATTGGTAGCCCAGTCATCATTAATACATTAGTCTTCTTTTAATGGCCCTTTGCATACAAAGAGAGAATTGTTCTCAAATATGTTTCCGAAAGTGAAAGTGGGAAGCACATTTACACACACTCACACCAGAAGTGAAAATATCTATTCTCAGCCCACTTGAGACTTAACTAGTAAATAAAACCTTTTACGGTAAGACCACCTAGTTTTAGAAGCTGGTGACTCTATATTGGTGAATCTAATCCCTGCATTTTTGCCCTGTGGGGGACAAATTTAAGGAGGATAAGCCTAGCAGTGGCTACCAGCTATGATGGCTATATTCTGCCTCCACTCATGGATTGTGTACTTTTTCATGTAGTACACAGTTAAACTATGGAACTCACTTCTCCAGGAGGTAGTGATGGCCCCCAGCTTAGGTAGCTTGAAAAGAGGATTGAACAAATTCAGGGAGGAGAAGGCTATCAATGGCTACTAGCCACAATGGCTCTGTTGGGGTTCCATGGTCAGAGGCAGCAATGCTTCTGAATGCCAGTTGTTGAAGAGCACAGGAGGGGAGAGTGATTTGGTGCCTGGGTGCTGCTTGTGGGCTTCCCATAGGGGCATCTGGTTGGTCAGTGTGAGAACAGGATGCTGGACCAGATGGGCCACTGGCCTGATCCAGCAGGATCTTCTTATGTGTGCAAAATGGGGCAGAGTTTGCTTCCACCAATCGCTGCTTTTTCAACAAAATGGAGATCTCAGAACTTACTTCCTTGTTCTCATTCTCCTGGCAAAGCACGTCCACCCTCCCTTCTCCATCCCTCCAGACCTACTTCATAAACATTAGCTTTCAAGCAGCTCTCCCCCAGAGGACATATCATAAACATCATGTTAAATATTTAGAGCAGGAAACCACCTCGCTTCTCTGGATACATAAAAGCTGTCTTGGGAGGGTACATTTTCTGTTCTTATTTTCGGCTTCCTTATCTCCTTCCATGACTGTCAGTCTCTTTTGCACAGCGGTTGTTAAACAGATAACCATTGTGGGTGTTGGTGAAGCCACTGAAGGGGACAGAGAGGCGGGATGCTGTCTCCAAGCATCTGTTCTCATGGGGATTTTGCAGGCCAAGTATTGGGAGGGGGGCGGAATAGTTCCGCTCTAGGGCTCGAGCACATGGATCGTTACGAACAATGCAGGAAGCTGCCTTTCACCAAGTCAAATGATCAGTCCTTCTGTCCCACTATTGTCTCCTCACTTGGACATTGGATTTCCAAGACAGAGGTGTATAAAGTCATGCATGCTGTAGATAGAGACATTCTCCCACACACACATACATTCTCATAATTTGAGGGGATGGGATATTTGGATGGTTTCTGGAAACCACAGGGGAGGTAGGGATTTCTTCTGTGTCTGGGTCCTGCATAAAGGTTTCCTATAGGGATCTGGTTGGGCATGGCAAAGACCAGATAGGCCATTGGTCTGATACACCAGATTCTTCTTATGCTGTTGTGTTCTTACATAAGAGAGGATAGGGCAAATTCATGGAGGAGAAGGCTGTCAATGACTGCAAGCCATGATGGCTTGTACCATGGTCCCACCATGGTTCCACGGTCAGAGGCAGTTATGTTTGTGAATATCAGTTGTTGGAAACTGCAGGAGGGGAGAGTGCTCTTGTGTCCAAGTCCTGCTTGGGGATTCCCACAGGAATCCGACTGGCCAGTGTAAGACTAGGATGCTGGACTGGATGGGCCATTGGCCTGATCCAGATGCCTCTTCTTACAATCTGAAGTAGGTAGATACATTTCCCTCCCTCTCTCTTAATACAAGGGCACATTCAATGAAGCTGAATGTTGGAAGACAAAACAAAAAGAAGCATTGCTTCACAGAAGTTTCAGCCTATCTCCAGTGTTGCTAATGTATTTTTCACAAGAGACATAGTTAAAACTATAGAAAATTTGTTCCCATGTGAGGTGGTAATGGCCAATTCAAAAGAGAATTGAGGATATTTGTGGAGGATGAGGCTGCCAGTGGCTGCTAGCCACAATGGCTATGTTCTACCTCCACTGTCAGAGGCAGTATGTCTCTGAATGCCAGTCACTGAGAACCACAGGTGAGGATAAGTTTCCCATTGGCATCAGGTTGGCGGCTGTGAGAACAGGAGCCCAGGCTAGACGGGCCATTGACATGATCCAGCAAGGTTCTTCTTATGTTCTCAAGCTGCTTCCACTTGCACAGGGGATCTCCTCTTCCTCCCCACCCCTATGGCTCCAGTGTCTTCTTCAAGTTCTGCTAGCCTTCTGGAGCAGATAAGGGTGTGTGGCTCAGGGGCATATGGGAAGATGAGAGGAAGGGGGAAATTCCATCATGTATGAAAGGGATAACTTTGTGGGATGAAGGACCCCCTCCTCTAGGTCTTCAGAAGCCAATGGTATAGAATGACAGCATGCTTGGTTTTGCAAAGGTGGAATCCCCTACATGGAGAGATCTCTCCCCCACTTTCAAAAAAGGAATGTACTCCCTTTAAATGGCACAGTCCAGTCAATTAAGACCATCCATCAAGTCTCCGCAGAAGCCAAAAATTAAAAGGGAGTCTCCTCAATGGATGGCCAGTCACTCTGGAGACCCTCCTTGAAATCTCTGCAGAGTTTACCAAATGGCTTTCAAAGAGCGTGGCCAGATAATCGTGGGAGCAGAGATCTGGCTCGGGCTCAAGGAAACGCTTCAATTATACATGAGCACAAATAAACAGCCAGCGATTTGCTGGGAATTATGAGATGTAAATAATTGAGCAGCTGGGGAGCTGGATCCAAAGGTGCCCCTACCATCCTGCCGATGGTGCCTTAATGCGTTCCCTTGATGTAACTCCCAGCTTGCCTCCACTACACCACTGGGAAAAGGGAGGTAAAAGCCCTGGAAGAAGATGCTGACCAGCGTGCACACAGAACTATAAATACACAGCTATCTATCTCCCATTCCCTTGGCAGTTATCAATGGGGCTGGATAAGGGAGATGCCCTTCTCTGGAACCTCTTCAAAGAAGAAGAAGAACCTGCTCAGAGCATGCTCTGCTGCAGAGAGTGCAACCAGATTGGGATGGTGTTGCACATGCTGTGGTCCTGTGGAACAGGCATGGTGGGTCAAAGTTGTTTCAGGAGGCTTCAAACATTGGTAGCCAGATAATTTATCCTGACCTGGGTTTGGCCCTTTTCCAGCAAACACAAGCAGTCTGTTGCACATAGACCTAATAATGGACTTAATAGCTGGTTAGAGGTAACCCATGACTGGAAGTCTTCCATGAGGTTCTTGTTGCAGCCATGGTGGCCCAAAGTCAGTTTTCATGTACTAGCTGAAAAAGTATGCAAAGACCTATGATGAGGGAAGAAAACAGGAGGAAGAAGTTTGCATGTATGGGAGTCCCCCTCTTTGTGTTATGTGACCAATCAGAGAGGTGTACCACATACCTTACAACATTTCTCCAATGAAAATAGGGATGTTCTGTTGTTGTTGTTGTTGTTGTTGTTGTTGTTGTTGTTGTTGTTGTTGTTGTTTAGCCCACCCATCTGCCTGGGTTGCACCAGCCACTCTGGGCAACATATATTAAAAATATAATGAATAACATTTGAAAAAAATTCCCTATACAGTTGTACCTTGGATCCTGAACACCTTGCGAGCCGAACATTTCAACTCCCGAACACCGCAAACCCAGAAGTGAGTGTTCCGGATTGCGAATGTTCTCTGGAACCCAAATGTCCAACGCAGCTGACGTGGCTTCTGATTGGCTGCAGGAGCTTCCTGCAGCCAATTGGAAGCTGCACCTTGGTTTCCGAATGTTTTGGAAGTCAAACGGACCTCTGGAACGGATTCTGGTCGACTTCTGAGGTACCACTGTACAGGGCTGCCTTCAGATATCTTCTAAAGGTTGTATAGTTACTTATCTCCTTGGCTCAGTGGTCCCATACCCTCCAAGAACTCTTTAATGAAAATAGGGATGTCTTAAGGAAAAGTGGGACATTCTGGGATCAAATCAGAAACTGGGACAGGTTCTGTAAATCCGATACTGCCCCTGGAAAATAGGGACACACTTCTGCCTTCTCTGACAGCACCAGAAGGATCCTGCACACAGGTTGCGATAACGTTTTGATGGGATGACTTTCAGCTTTTTAGCAGAATGCGACCGTTTGGCCACAGTTTCCTTTCAACCCCCCAAACAGCAAAGGACGAGGTCACCCCAACACAGTCAAATGGATGGACCAATTGATCGGTGAGTCACCCTTTCTGCCCAAGGGCCCTCACAGCGATGCACATCCCTTTCAAGAAAGTGCCAAACTGTCAAAGCAGCAACACTTAAAACCCTAAAAATAAAATAAAACCAACCCACAGACCAACCATTAAGACCAGCAGAGGAACTGAGAAAGGCAACACCTAGAAGGCTGGAAACATAACACCAGTGGCATTAGCCATTGCCCTCAAAAAACCTTTTCGAAGAGGAAAGCTAAATATAGAGAACAGGCCCTTCGGGGTGGTGAGTTTCAAATATTACCCAGAATGCGCAGCTCAGCTAAAACCTGGTTCCTTGATCTTCTAGTTTTCTACTTCAAATGCATCCTACTTCCTGAGTGATTTGGGGTGTGGGGAAATGAGTTCTCATTGGGGGTGCATTTTTTAAAAAAAAAACCACACCCCATACCCTCCAACATTTCTCCAATGAAAATAGGGATGTCCTATTTCATCATCATTATCATCTTTATACCCTGCCCATCTGACTGGGTGGCCCCAGACACTCTGGGCAGCTTCCAACATATATTTATAAATAATAATAAAAAACCAGTAAACACTAAAAAACTTCCCTATATAGGGCTGCCTTCAGCTGTCTTCTAAAGTTTGTATCGTTACTTATCTTCTTGGTTCGCATAACTCCATACCCTCCAACATTTCTCTGATGAAAATAGGGATGTCCTAAGGCAAAGTAGGACATTCCAGGATCAAATCAGAAACTGGGATGGCTTCTGTAAATCTGGGGCTGTCCCTGGAAGATAGGGACACTTGGAGGGTCTGTGGTAGGTGTAGTGATTAGGGTGTCAGAGTAAAGCCCTGGAAAATAGGACACATGGTGGTGGTGTAGTGATTAGAGTGTCAGAGTAAAGCCTAGCAGGCCATGGTTTAAATCTACACTCAATCATGAAGCTCCTTGGGTGACCTTCGACCAGTCACTGTCTCTCAGCCTAGCCTACCTGGCAGGGTTGTTGGGATGAAATGAGGAGCGGGAGAACCATGTACACCAAGCTCATTGGAGAAAAATACAGGGTTATAAATGCAATAAATATAGAACCCTAATTAAACATGCATTCAAAGTGGGAGTGAAGGAGACAGTACAGGTTAGAGACCTTGCTTGACAACCCCACTTTGGACAGACCTGGATTGCTCCAGGTGGATCTGATCTGGGGCAATCCAAGAACACCTCAACACACCCCTGACAAATCCTAAATCTTTTCAGTTCACTTCATGATGTGATGCAGCAGTGGAAAAAAAGGTAATGGTATTCTAGGCTGCATCAACACAAGTATAGTGTCCAGATCAAGGGAAGTCATAGTACCACTCTATTCTGCCTTGGTCAGACCACACCTGGAATACTGTGCCCAATTTTGGGATCCACAATTTAAGAAGGATGTTGACAAGCTGGAATGTGTGCAGAGTAAGGCAACCAAGTTGATCAAGGGCCTGGAAATCAAGCCTTATGAGGAATGGTTGAAGGAGCTGGGTATGTTTACCCTGGAAAAGAGAAGACTGAGAGGAGATGATGATAGCCGTGTTCAAATATCATAATGGGCTGTCACATGGAAGAATGAACAAGCTTGTTTTCACCTGCTCGAACCAAAGGTTTCAAGCTACGAGAAAGGAGATTCTAGGTAAACACCGGGAAGAACTTCTGCTCATGGATTCTTTCGCTGAGATTCCTGCATTGCAGTAGGTTGGACTATAGATGGCCCTTAGGGTCCCTTCCAACTCTTCAGTTCTTTGGTTCATGGTTCTGTGATCCAGCACAGCCCTAACAAATAGGTGCAGCATTCAATGTGACTTACCCACAAGAAAGTACTTGCATAAGATCACATTTATTTATTTATTTATTTATTTATTTATTTATTTATTTATTTATTTATTTTCTATTCCAGCTCGAGGTGATGGGCACTCTTCCACCTCCACGTTTCCCTCACAACAACCCTGTGCAGCTGGTTAGGCTGAGAGGCAGCGACTGGCCCAAGGTCACGCAAGGACCTTCTCATCGTGGCTGAGTGGGGGATTTGAACTGTAGCCTCCAAAGCTCTGGCCTGACACCCTTAACCACTAAGCCACACTGCCTTCTACCGATTGCTACCGAGCTTCTTATCAATGTTGCCTGCAGGAGCAAGGCACGGCATTGTTCGGCACGGAAATTTGCATCGTGTTTTCTTGCTGGAAACGGAGGGGGGCGCCCCTTTTTTTAAGATGGGATATATGAAAATCGGATAGGGCGGTCACAAGAAACGAAATATCCTCCTGGTCTAATGAGGTGGCTGGAGACGAAAAAAATGTGAGTAGCTGGCAGCGTCTGTGAGGCCAGCATCAAGGGCGGGGTGGGCTGATGCAGTCTGAGTAGATGCCACAGCTTGTAGCTTATAAGTTTTAAGTCAGCAGTGCAAAGGGACACGGAGCTTGGGCGGCGTATGCAGATTTTGCTATATTACATCGCCCAGCGGTTCTCTCCCTTCCCACTCGCAGCTATGGCAGACGCCAAAGCTGTTAAGTATCAAGTGTGTCCAATGGGAATCCCATAAGCTGTAGGATTGGCCTGGATTCAAGGAGGTGGCTGAGGAGGGAGGGAGAGGGAGAGAGAGGGAGAGAGAGAATGAGAGAGAGAGAGGGGGGGGGGGAAAGAGAGGTTTTTCTTGTCATCTATCCTCCTTTTATTCCTCCTTGTTTTCCTCCTTCTTTCTCCATCTCCTCCCACTCTTCTTCTGCCTCTTCTTCTCCCCTTCCTCCTCCTCTACTTGGTGGCCCACAGATGCCCTTCTTCTTTGCAGTTTCTTTTCAACGCTGCATGATGTCTCTTTTATGTAGGACAGGGACGAGGAAACCTGTGGCCTCGTGGAGAAGAGTCATAGCCCAATGGCAGAGAGTATCCCTTGCAAGCAGAAAGTCCCAGGTTCAAAATGACATCAGGTGACCCATTTCGTTTCACCTGGACAGCTTGACATCAAACTGCCCAGGCAAAAGCACAGGGCTTTGGCTGCCCCTCTCCCTGCCAATCAGATGCTTGCTGGCCTTTACAAATCCCAGTGACTTCCTGAGCAGCAGAGATTATGTCAGGGCTTGCAAAGGCATCGTGGCCAGGGTGGGGTGGGGGGTGTTGCCAGCACCACTCATTGGCACCCCACATTTGGCATTGAATGGCGTCTTTACCTTCCCTACACTTTTTTTAAACAATCCATTTTAATTGCAAATTTATAAAAGAAATAAAGGAAAAGGAAAACCCTACCGGGTCAGAGTAACAATAACTGTGAATACATTGAATATAATTTCAATGGGGGGGGGGGTTGACAAGAAATTTTCCGCACGGGTACCACCTGACCTTGCTACGCCACTGAGCTCAGCATGTGCCACCCAAATGTTCCAATAGGTATCCAAGCAAGAGAGACTTCTCTATATTTATTTATTACATTTATATCCCACCTTTTCACTCCAAGTAGCTCAAGGTGGTATATATAGTTCTCCTCCTACCCATTCTTTCATCACAACAACCCTGTGAGGTAAGTTAGACTGAGAGGCAGGAGCCTCTTGGGCTTGCCGATCAGAAGGTCAGTGGTTCGAATCCTCACGATGGGTTGAGCTCCCATTGCTCTGTCCCAGCTCCTGCCAACCTAGCAGTTCAAAAGCACACCAGTGCAAGTAGATAAATAAGTACCGCTGCGACGGGAAGGTAAACGGTGTTTCTGTGCACTCTGGTTTCCATCACTGTGTTCCATTGTGCCAGAAGCGGTTTAGTCATGCTGACCATATGACCCAGAAAGCTGTCTGTGGATAAATGCTTGCTCCCTCAGCCTGAAAGCTGATGAGCGTCCCAACCCCAAAGTCGCCTTTGACTGGACTTAACCATCCAGGGTTCCTTTACCTTTACCCAGTCCAACACTCTAACCACTACACAAGACTGGCATGCATATATATATGTGTGTGTGTGTGTGTGTGTGTGTGTGTGTGTCCTGCAATGTCATTTCAGGGAAGCCACACCCATCTGCCCTACACCTGATGTCATAGCTAATGCAACCTTTGAGTATATATACACAGAAATGTAGTGGGGAGACACAGAGGGCCCGATTATCCCTGCAGGCTGAAGGTTCTCCACCTCTAGCTCAGCAGCTTCCCCCTCTGACTGTCAGCCTCTTCCCAAGGAGTCACATGCCCCTGTCCCTGAGACATGAGATTTCCCCCTAGTGGCGGTGCAGGAAATGGAACCCGGGGCCTTTAGCCAGCAAAGCATGCACTCTTCCTCAACCTTTCCCCTTGAGACGTTCCCAGTGAATGCACCTTCCGTGTGTGCCTTTGTTCCCCCCAAATCCCAACGGTTGTGTGCGCTTGCATGTTTCATCTGCAGACACCCACAGTCGGACATCTGATGCCTGGCACAGAAAGGAGCAAGCAGGCACTGTGGAGATGAGCCAGTGTCATGGAACAGCCCCTATCAATCCGGTAGCTGGGAGCGACGGGGAGCTTCTCCCTTTCCCCCTCCCTCCAATTGGTGTTTGCATGTTTGTGCTTGTGGCCAGAAGGCATCCACCACCACCCCCTCCACCACCTCCTTCTCATCCCTGCCAGTGTTGTCGAGGACAACAATGAAGGCTGCTCCACCAGCTACCAAGCCAGCCATCCCATCACTGCCATCAGAGCATCTCTGGAGGTGGGAGGAAGGAGCCCCCCTGGGCTCATCAAGCTTTCTGCAGCCCCGGCCAGCTCTGTACACACCGAGATGCCCGCTCCACCCCTTGGCTCTTTGGCAGCTCTGCTGCCCTTCCCTCCTGCAAAAACAGCAACGGAAAAGAAACCCACATTTTTTTCTCTCCCCTTCCCCTTTGCCTTCTTCCTGAGATCAGTGCACACAGACACACACAGTGCCATAAGAATGCGATGCTAGCAGGGCCACATCGGAGCATCTATCTTTTGAGCCATTCTGATAGGAAATGCCCAGCAGGCCGAATCTTCCCCGGCAAAGCAAGGGGGAGGTCGGGAGGCATATGGTCGCTGTCCTCCGCGCTCCGAGTGACAGGGGCAGCAAACGAAAAGGCTGTTGGGTCACTCGGGGAGCTGGGTGATCGGAGGCTAGCCCCCCTGGCTGAGCATCTTCTCTGACCCGGCCGCGCATCGCTGGGGCAGTCGCCACAGCAGGCTGCCTGCCTGGCAGGGGCTCCCAATTTCCTTGTCTTAAAATGGAATGTGGGCTCTCTTCTTTCTTCGTTAACTAGATTAACACCACAATGCCCCATAGAATTCTAAAAAAGCAGCGGACTGCCTCCACTTCCCTCTCCGACGGTTCATGTCGCAAATTTGTTGGGTGATGGTGGATGGGAGGGTTTGACATATTTTTAACTATTTGTTTTATTTATTTTTTATTAGATTTTCAAAGATGAAGAAAGAAAAGAGAGAGAAAAGAAAAAAGGAGACAAACTTACACCAAAAGATCATACAAATTCCACATACAGTGGTACCTCAGGTTACAGACGCTTCAGGTTACAGATACTTCAGGTTACAGACTCCTCTAACCCAGAAATAGTACCTCGGGTTAAGAACTTTGCTTCAGGATGAGAACAGAAATCACACAGTGGCCGTGGGAGGCCCCATTAGCTAAAGTGGTACCTCAGGTTAAGAACAGTTTCAGGTTAAGAATGGACCTCCAGAACGAATTAAGTTCTTAACCCGAGGTACCACTATATTGAGATTACCCTGAAACTCCCGACTCCCCCACCCCACCCCATCCAATCAATGGGTCCACTTAATTCTATTTTCAATTGCATATCAATACTTCTCCATTTTTTCCATCTTCCTAAGTAATCTATATTTTCTGTTTCGTTGCAAGTGTATTTAGAATCCTGCTAATGTTTTGACCTGTTTACAATAATTTTGTATAAACTTTATAAAGTTTATACATTCTTTTTTAAATTTCTTATTTTCTTGGTCCCTGAGCTTCCCAGTTAATTTTGCATAGTCCATCAATTTGATTTGCCATTCTGCTTTGGTTGGGGTTGTCTCTTCCTTCCATCTCTGGGCCAGCAGCATCTGAGCGGCCATAGTAGCATACATGAAAAGTTTTTTCTGACCTTTTGGGATCTTGGTACCTATAATTCCTAATGAAAAAGCTTCTGGTTTTTTTTTTTAACAAAGATTAATTTAAACATTTTTTTCATTTCATTATATATCATTTCCCAGAATTTTTTGATTACATTACAATTCCACCACATATGATAAAGGGTACCGGGTTTGACATGTTTTTAGATGTTCAGGGTTCTTTTTTCCTTTTCCTTTTTTCCTTACTCTGTTTTTTGTTTTTAAATTAAAATGCAAAACCAAGGCAAAGCCATCACACACAAAATAGGTCTGGAGTATCTATGCACAGACATCAGGGACACGGGTGGCGCTGTGGTCTAAACCACTGAGCCTCTTGGGCTTGCCGATCAGAAGGTTGGTGGTTCGAAACCCTGTGATGGGGTGAGCTCCTGTTGCTCGGTCCCAGCTCCTGCCAACCTAGCAGTTCGAAAGCACGTCAAAAAGTGCAAGTAGATAAATAGGTCTGGCAGGAAGGTAAACGGCATTTCCGTGTGCTGCTCTGGTTTCGGTGTTCCGCTGCACCAGAAGAAGCTTAGTCATGCTGGACACATGACCCAGAAATACTGTCTGTGGACAAACGCCGGCTCCCTCGGCCTGTAAAGTGAGATGAGCGCCACCACCCCAGAGTCATCTGCGACTGGACTTAACTGTCAAGGGTCCTTTACCTTTATGCACAGACATCAGCAATGCATTCCAGACTTTGGGTAGAATAGAAATTATGTCTATTAAAAATTTAAAAAACACAATTGACACGGAGATCCTTTATTTTCCAGGGGGAAGAGCTACATTTCCAACAAACCTTAGTTGGTGAAGCTGTGTGTGAGTACTCCTGTTTGATTGTATTATCCACAGCCATTTATATGCTAGGGCGGGACGGGGCGGAGCAGGGGAATTTGGCTATGTTCTGCATTATTAACATAAACAATAAAATCATACCAAACAGAAGGAAAGTTGTCTTCACTTTTTCGACCTTTATTGAATTCAGTGAGGCTCCCCCCCAACTCAGCCTGGTTGGGGGTTTATTCAATGCTCTGTCAACAAGTGCCGCTTCTACAGCTGGAATGCTAGGAAACAGCCCTCAAATTAAGGTAGAGATGGAGGAAAGGCTTGATTCATTTCACATTTATAGGCAGATCTACCTAACTGACAATTTCCAAAACATTCCAAGAAGCGAAATGCAACCACCTTTTGAAATTTGCAGCTCTCTGAATCTTGCAATGCACTTCTCCAAATAACGAGGACGAAAAATGCATATTCTGGGGCATAGTACCCATAACAACGCAAATGTTAGTGGGAGTAACATACAAAATTGCATTGTTTTAAGGGGGGAAATGTATCCAAGAACAAGTTATGTACAAACATATGTGTATATTAGGAGACATTTGCATGAAAATGCCAATTAATTTTTATGCGGACTTTTTAAAAAATGATTTTTGTAAGGAAATTTGAGGGTTGGCTAAACAGTAGACTTTACCTGTTGCAATCACACAGAAGGCGACGGTTGTAGAAAATAACAGAGACATTTATGGTAGGAAAAATGCAGTGCTGTTTTCCTAGAAAAAGAGGTGCCAGAGCTCACCATGAACTTCTCCCTTGTTCTCTTAGAATGGCAATGGTGCCCAGATGTGAGGTGCTGGGGCTGAGTTCTGGTGAGCTCCGGCTGGAACAAAGCACTGGAAATCTGTAAGCTGGATAGAAAAGTTTCTAGTTTTAGTCTAACCAATGAAGCTAGAGAAGAACTGACCTTAACTCATGCAAAACCCCTCTTCTGCAAGCTGAGTTACACCCAAACTTCCAACAGCTCTCTTGTTTAGCTGATAATATGTGAGCCACTCTGGGAGACTTTTATTTTTTTGGCTGAAGGTCGGGCTCCAAATCCTTTGGATAAGTAAATAATAAAGTACTTTAAGTAAATAGAATTATCTTCCATGTGTGTCCCCTGATCAATCCCCGTCCCCTTAAAATAAAGGTATGACAACTTTAATGTTTGGTGATATAATGGCATCTTCTCCCTTTGTGTATGTCAATCTGTTACAGTCTTTGTGCCTGATACATTAATGATGCTAATGAAACAAGTCTGGGCGGGGTGTGTGTGTGTGTGTGTGTGTGTGTGTGTCCGCACGCAAAGCCGGCTAGAAGTGAAGAGGGGAGATGAGAGAGGTGGCAATAGGGGAGGGGAGGGAGGGCAAACAGACAGCCGCTAATTAGACTCCTTCATCACAAGCAGGGAGATGTGCCAGGCTGACAGTCAGTCAAGCAGATAAGGGGAGATGAGCTAAAATGTAGCCCTGGGTTCCTCAGGGCCAGGGGGCCTGGCAGACAAGAGCACAGCGAGCAAACAGGAAGCCAAGGAAAGGTCATTGGCAAGGAGCAATGTTCAGGATCCCGGCTTTTGTTGTCGCCCTGCTGGCATTTCTGTTAACCATTCCTCGGCTCTTGAAAAACAAAGCAAAAACAATAGGTCCGGGAAAGAGGAATCCTCTGCCCCTCCAAAGGGATACCATCTTCAAGCACAGGGTAGTTAAACTATGGAACTTGCTTAAGATGGCCACCAACTTGGATGGCTTTAAAGCGGACTAGACAAAGGCATGGAGGAGAGGGCTATTGATGGATGCTCGCCACAATGGCTGTGCTCTGCCTTCTCTCTTGGAGGCAGCGATGCTTCTGAATGTCAGTTGCTGGGAACAACAAGAAGGGAGAGGGCTCTTGCACTCGGATCCTGTTTGGGAGGTTTCCCATAGACATCTGATCAGCCACTGTGAGAACTGGATTCTGGGCCTGATCCAGCAGGTGCTTATTATAATCTTATGCCCTTAAGTCAGCAGTTCTCAACCTGTGGGTCCCCAGATGTTGTTGGACTACAACTCCCATCATCCCTAGCTAGCAAGGCCAGAGCTCAGGGATGATGGGAGTTGTAGCCCAACAACATCTGGGGACCCACAGGTTGAGAACCGCTGCCTTAAGTGCTTGTGAGAGGCACTTGTGGGATGGGCAGCTCTTGCAAGTGAACAAATATTCCATCCGCAACCCACATCCTCAAGTGTTAAGAAGATCCAATCTTGCAGTTTGCTGTGTGGGTATGATTCCCTTTGGAAGCAGAGAAGAACTGAGGTTCATGGGGCTTCGGGAGGATTTGGGTGTATTTATAATTATACACACTGAACATAGGGGGACACTGCTGGAGGTTTGGATGCAACTCAGCTTGCTGAGGAGAGATATTGTGTGGGTTAGAGTGAGGGATCTCCACATTCCCAGAGTATCTCTACCCCTTTAACCTCTCAGCTGACTTCTCTGTTTCTGAAGCTTAGATGGATATTGTCAGGTTGTGTTCTGTTTTACAACTTCCTGCTCCTCTCCCACCTCTCTTGGATTGCAAGGTGTGAGGTTATCATTAACTATCTTCTGAAAGAACAAAGGAGCAAGCATGACTGACTTGTTCTTCTCTAGAGGAGGAGGAGGAGGAGGAGGAGGAGGAGGAGTGGTCCCTCAGGCTTAGAATCTAAAAGACATAATACAAAAGGAAAACGTAGGGAGAAGGGAAAAGGCAAACTTAGGCACTGGGTCTTAAAAATTACGTTTTTTATAATGACTTGTTGGGATGAAAACAGTTCGGGTAGCCTGATGGCATGGCTGCTGCTAGGTAATGGTTGAGGAATGGCCAAAGACAGCAGGTCACCAGCCCTGTTTCCCTTCTTTTCCTCTACTCTGCAGCCTGATGGAATGTCTGCTGGTAAGTGACAGCTGAGGGAGAGCTGAGTGAGTGCTCTTGCGCCAAATGTCCTTTCTTGATAGAGACTGCCTAGGTAAATATCATCATTGCTATCATCACTAGTATCTTTGTGGCACCAGGAGCTGTTGCGGAACTGCCCCCTTCCTCTCAGACCTATTTGCACATCCAGCAAGCAACATAAGTAGCACTGTGGAAGAACTAGAAGCAAACCTTTAAGAATGACTGCAGGCATATAAAAAGGCTTTGGAACGGACAGAGGGATTGAGCTACTGTTGCCAGGTCAACCTGCCTTGGCATCCAAGCCTACATCCCAGTGAAGGTAAGCAGAAGAAAGACATCCACATTGGGATGTGTGTTCCGGCACAGTTCTTCCACATGGGAGTGCGCTAGTTAAGCTGTCAACAAAGCTGCTGCATATACATATAACCGGACATGATGGTGACATCGGGGACAACACCAAAGAGACAGCATCAGATAAAGTCAGGTGAAAGGGCTGAGGAAACAGGCGGAGCATACAGGAGCATCAGCATTCCTTATTTGTTTAAAGCATTGTTGACTTCAGCCAAAACAGGCTCCTGGAGCATCATGCAATGGTCAATATTTAGATGGCCTCTGCCCTCAGGCTTCCTAAAAATACAGGGCACTAAAGGAAAGGAGATTGGGAGGGGGGGATGATCTAATAAAAACAACCAGCTGGATCAAGTCAATGGCCCATCTAGTCCAGCACCCTGTTCTCACATTGGCCAACCAGATCCCCCAAAGGGAAGCCCTCAAGCTTGGCCCAAGCCCAAGAGCACTTTCCCCACTTGTGATTCCTTGCAACTGGTACTCAGAAGCATTACCACCTCTGATAGTAGTGATAGTTGTGTATGCAGAGCATAGCCATCATGTCTAGCAACCACTGATAGCCTTATACTCCACGAATTTGTTCAGTCCTCTTTTAAAGCCATCCAAGTTGGTGGCTGTTGTTGCCTCCTGTGGATATGAGTTCCATAATTTAACTGTGTGCTGTATGAAGAAGTCTTTCCTTTTATCCTGAATCTTCCAGGACTTAGTTTCATTGGACATCCATGAGTTCTAGTGTTATCTCAGAGTGGGGCAAAGCTAGGCCTTATTTCACCAGGGTTTGGTATGCCCCCTCTATTTATTTGCATGTACACACACACACACACACACAGGCTGGGTGCTTCAATGGCACCCCTCTGGAAGCTTATCTTGAGCTCATCTGTTTCAGGACAAATGAATAAAAGCTTACCCATCCAATGGATATAGTTTGAATATGGTATACACTGCAGTGGTGGTGTTTAATTGGTTTTGGTTGTCTTCCTTCTTCAAAATAATCACCTACTTTTCTTTCTTTCTTTCTTTCTTTCTTTCTTTCTTTCTTTCTTTCTTTCTTTCTTTCTTGAATACTTTATTGGCTACCAATCTTACGTTGTGTTAGTTTGTTTCTTTGAAGTGTATAATCTTGTTTTGACAGCTGCGGTATTTTCTTCTTTTTATGTTTCTTAAAATTTAATACAAATCTTCTTTTAATAATAATAATAATAATATGCAGACCAATATGATAATGTGGAGAAATAAATTTAATATTGGCACAATGAGAAATGGAGAAATAATTAAACTGGCAGGTTCCGTCTCTCACTACATGCTCGTCAATAAAATACTGTAAAAAGACAGCAACCAACTCCCAGGTAATTGTATACATGACTCCGTTGACATTCTTTTTCTCTCGTGTTCTATTGATGGGCACATGCATGAATTCCTAGACCCCATGGTTGGCCTGAGATTCCTTCTTCTATGGCTCACCATTAAGCTCCACCAGTGTGGAATTGAGAGAAACTGGAAACTGACAGATTTGCCCATTCCTAGGGCTAACCGTGGGGACCATTTCTGGCCACTGGTGCTGCTGTGGCCATTCACCCATGTTGGAGGACAGAGTGGTGTGAGTTTCACATGGCCTGCTCTGGGCCCCTTAAGTTAGCTGGCTTTCCTCATCTGGGATGGGGGACATTTGTCACTTCACCCCTGTTGATGTAACATTCAACTGCATGTTCAGTGAGCGTCCATGCATGCCATGGGGTGGTGACACCATCTTATCCTCTGCCTCATGAAGCAAAACATCTTGAACCAGCCCTGGAGGAAGTGTTGAGGTCTTAAGGCAGGTGTTTAGGCTTTAGATGGCTGGGGAACCTGTGGTCCTCTAGATGTAGTCCAGTTTCCTTCAGCCCCAGCCTGCTTGAACAACTGTCAGGAATGATGGGAGTTGCAGTCTAGCAGTGTCTAGAGAGTCACAGGATCCACATGGCTGCCTTAAGCTTAATACCTCTCTGCTGCTGCCTTTCCAGAAAGGTAAGTAAATTTGGGAAAGGGATGATGGAGGATGCTTTCAAAAGTCAGGAAGGACTCAAACAGGACATAAGGGGCCCCGTAAATGCATCCCAGCAAGTGTCCCTATTTTCCAGGGACAGTCCCAGATTTCTAGAAGCCATCCCAGTTTTTTATTTGATACCAGAATGTCCCACTTTTCCTTAGGATGTCCCTATTTTCACCGGAGAAATGTTGGAGGGTATGGCCTCCACATGTCCATGACAACCTTCACAATGACATCAGACATTAACTCAAAAATGTGACTGAGCTTAAGACTGATCTACAACCTAGAGGGCTAGAAAGCTTCACCATTTGTTACTGGAAAGGTGAGCTGTTGTTGTTTTGCCCAAAGATCTGCCATTTTCTCCACCATGCAAAACATTCAGAGGCTGAGGAAGCAAACGATTTGCCTTGCATGGAAAAAGCCTCCTCTGCTGCTCTTGTTTTGAGTGCACAGGCCACGCTCCAAGCCCATCATGTTCAGGTGTGAGCCAAAGGAGAACTCTGAGCTACATCAAACAACTCAGGAAATAGAAAAGTTCAGGTCAGTTTAATAGCAAAGGAGGAGAAGTCAAACCGGCTCTGCCATTAGCAGGTAAAAGCCATTAGCTCTAAATGGGAGCAGCCTTCCTCGCATCAGTGGGGGGAAAGGAGAGAAGTGAGAGTAGATTAATGGAGAAAGGAGAACAATGTAGAAAGGAGATGGGGGAGGAGAGCAGGAAGGGAAAAGACTCCCCTACGAGGACAGGTTGCAGCATTTGGGGCTTTTTAGTTTAAAGGAAAGCCAAGTTAAGAGACAATGGGAGAGAACCAAATTACACATGACATGCATACCGTCCAACATTTCTCCAATGAAAATAGGGACGTCCCATTCTGTAATGATAATTTTAACTATTTATACCCCACACATCTTACTGGGGTGCCCCAGTCACTCTGAGCAGCTGCCATCACACATAAAAACATAATAAAACATAAAACTTTTTTTTTATTAAAAAAAACACACCTTCCGTATACAGTGGTACCTCGGGTTAAGTACTTAATTTGTTCCGGAGGTCCGTTCTTAACCTGAAACTGTTCTTAACCTGAAGCACTACTTTAGCTAATGGGGGCCTCCTGCTGCCGCTGCGCCGCCGGAGCACGATCTTTGTTCTCATCCTGAAGCAACGTTCTTAACCTGATGCACTATTTCTGGGTTAGCGGAGTCTGTAACCTGAAGTGTATGTAACCTGAAGCATATGTAACCTGAGGTACCATTGTACAGGATTGCCTTCAGACGCATCAGGGGTCGGATCACTCCATAGCTGCCAACATTTCTCCAATGAAAATAGGGACATCCTAAGGGGAAAGTGGGACATTCTGGAATCAAATCAGAAACTGGGATGGCTTCTCTAAATCAGGAACTGTCCCTGGAAAATATGGACACTTGGAGAAGAAGCGTTTGGATTTGACATCCTGCTTTATCACTACCCGAAGGAGTCTCAAAGCGGCTAACATTCTCCTTTCCCTTCCTCCCCCACAACAAACACTCTGTGAGGTGAGTGGGGCTGAGAGACTTCACAGAAGTGTGACTAGCCCAAGGTCACCCAGCAGCTGCATGTGGAGGAGCGGGGAAGCGAACCCGGTTCACCAGATTACGAGTCCACCGCTCTTAACCACTACACCACACTGGCTCTCACCACACCGGACAGTCTGGACATGGTAAAAAGTTTATCTCCCTCCCTTGTAACACTAGAATTCATGGGCTCATCCAATGAAGCTGAATGTTGGTGGACTGAGGATGGATAAAAGAAAGGGCTGTTTTGTGCAGCACATAGTTAAACTGCGGAACTCCCTCCCGCAGAAGGCAGTGATGGCCAACAATTCAGATGGCTTTAAAAGAGGATCAAACAAATTGATGGAGGAGACAATGAGCCATGGTTGCTAGCCATGATGGCTGTGGTCTTCCCTCATGGTCAGAGGCAGCAATGTTTCTGATTACTAATTGCCAGAAGTCAGACTCATCCTAGTTGCGAAGAGTGAGCATATATGGTATGCAAATCTCCTTGAACCTTTTCATTGGCAAGGCCTAAGCAATCCCACCATCACCTACACTTAAGGCCTCCTGACCCATCCAGGTGAAAGCCGGCTCTTCTTAAATTCCTATAGTCTATAAATTTTAAATTGCAGAGTGCACAAAAAGTATACATTTCCTACGAAAGAGTAACAAAGCTTTTGATTCCTGAGTATGCTGAAGCTATCCAATGCTGGGGAAATTCTGGGGAAAGCAGCAGTATTTTCTTCTTCTTATTTTTGCAGTCACGGATTTTTATGGGCATTTCCTTTCTACGCATCGTGCCCCGGAAATGAGGCGGCAAGGATCGAGGCTGGCACACAAAAGGAGCTCGGCGCTCCGCCGAGACTCTACCAAGCACCTCTCCTTTCTGCATTTGTGGCATGCCACCGTTGCCCTTCACACTCTCCACACCCTCCTGCCCAAAGGCCTTTGCGACCATGAACTGGACTCTCTCTTTGCTCAGGATAGAACACTCTCAAAAAGCGCCCCTGCCTTCTTTCTGTCCGGGCGTCGAGGTCACGCCATGGCTGCTTCTGCTCCCTCGCTGCCTCATTTGAATACCCAGATGGCCCCCACCAGAGATGAGCATTTTCCTCCAGTGGATTATCTGAATATTTGCCCACAGACTCCTCGCTAATGAGCACAGACAAGTGCTGGTAGGTGGCAGGAGATGTTAAGCCCGGAGTCAATCAAAAGGATGGCGCAGGGAGCCCTGGGCACTCCCGCCAGGCCCATCCGACTTAATTTCTAAACTGGTGGCTTCCAAATGGCCCCTGCTCCAACACGGATCTCCCTCTCCCCCACCCCACCCACACATCTCCCCCCCCCCATGCCACCACCCAATTACTCTCCATCTCTCCGGTCTGACCCACTTGGGGGCATGAAAACTGGTACGGAGGAAGCTGCCAACTGCTTTAGACTTTGGAGTTGGTGGCGCTCACTCCTGTCAGCTCTGAGCTTCTGCTGGGTGCAACGGGGAGGGGAGGCGAGGGAGAGAGGCGGTGGCTGTGCTTTCCCCAGCTAACTACCGGGTTGCTCATTTTCCCGTCGCCGGCAAAGCACCGGCAAGGTCGCAGCCAACAAAAGGGCGGTCGTCAGGCGCTGCTGGCAACGCAGGGGTGGGCGGGAGGGTGTCGGTGCCTAGAAAAGCACATCTCAGGGAGGCTTTCAAACACCTCCCAGCGGGCAGGCGGGTGCGTGAAACCTCTGAAGTCTGAGGTGTGCTGACAGCGAGGTGCTGAAGTTGCACTTTTAAGAGCTGTCAGTCATCATTAGCACAGATCCCTGGAGTGGCAGGAGCTGGCCCCCCCTAGAGCGTCGTCTGGAAGGGGAGGGAGGGTGTCAGGGAGAGGCAGGTGCAGGGAAGAGAGGAGAGCCTGTCATCTCTTGGCAATTTCCTACTCTCTCCTTTTGTCGGGGGGTGGGGGGTTAAAGTGGCACTTCCAAAGAGGTAAACATCAGGAGGAGAGAAGGTTGAGTTGGAAAGGTCTGGTTGGATGGTGGGCTGAGGGCTGAGAATGGCGGTCAGCACGCAAGGTACCGGAAAGTAATTTGGGATGGACCATGTGTGGCAGTCACAAGGAGCACGTGCAGAGTGCCTCTCACATGTCATCAGCAAATACAGTTGCTAGCTTTGTTTCCGTGGCCCGGCTCCTGTGCTGCCGATGGCCTGAAATTTCACATGGGAGGCTTCCTCTGAAATCGTATCAAAGTGCATTTTTTAAAATGCACATTTTGAGATAAAGTAACTTAAACTCTAACCCAGCCCTTGGAGCAGACTGACAACATAGTCCAGCTGTCGCTTACACAGCAGCAAACAATGGAGCATAAAAGGATAGGAAAATGCTTTCTACAAAGGCAGACTGTTGGTCGATCTAGCTCAGTGTGGTCTACACTGAGGGGCAGCAGCTTCCCAGGGTTCTGCAACAAAGGCAACAGCCAGTGTGGTGTAGTGGTTAAGAGCTGTAGTCTCCTAATCTGGGGAACCGGGTTCGCGTCTCCGCTCTTCCACATGCAGCTGTTGGGTGACCTTGGGCTAGTCACACTTCTCTGAAGTCTCTCAGCCCCACTCACCTCACAGAGTGTTTGTTGTGGGGGAGGAAGGGAAAGGAGAATGTTAGCCGCTTTAAGACTCCTGAAGGGGAGTGAAAGGCGGGATATCAAATCCAAACTCCTCCTCCTCCTCCTCTTCTTCTTCTTCTTCTTCTTCTTCTTCTTCTTCTTCTTCTTCTTCTTTGTTCCCTACCTGGAATAAGGGAGGGAGGGGAAATCTATTCTAGTTGACATTTTAATGTGAACCCACCTAATTCACAATATGTCAACTGAAACACAGCTGTTCCTCAGAAATCGGCACCTTTCTGAATTTTGTGATGCAGTTCTCCAACTAAATAAAAGTGTGGAAGAATGCATCTACCAGGGGGAGGTTGCCTTAAAAATGTTTATGTCAGTGAAAACAACATGCAAAGTGGATAATATTTGGGGCAATTGCTTGCAGTGTGTGTATTAGGGAAGGTTGCCTACAGAAATGTTTCAATTGGTGAAAAGATGCACTTAAGTGCTGAATTTTTTTCAATTGGACCTTTATTTTAAAAGGAGGGGGGATAAAAAACAAATAAATGGGAACCTGAAGAACTGAACTTAGAAACACAGAACTACAGAGTTGGAAGGGACCTCAGGGGCCATCTAGTCCAACCCCCTGCAATGCAGGAATCTCGGCTTAAGCATCCTTGGCAAATAGCCATCCAACGTCCGTTTAGAAACTTCCAATGAAGGGGAGTTCGCCATCTTCCAAAGAAGTCCCTTTCTTTGTTGAGCAGCTCTTTCTGTCAGAAAGTTCTTCATAATGTTTGATTGGTAATCAGCTTTCTCACAATTTGAATCCATTGGTTTGGGTCCCACCCTCTGAAGCAGCAGAAAACAAACTTTTTCCATCTTCCATGGACCAGCCTTTCAGATACTGCTATTATATCACCTCTCTGTCTTCACTGGACTGCAAGTCCTATCAGCCACAGCTGGCAGGGTCAGTAACCAGGGCTGAAAAGAGTTGGAGTTCAGGGCCAATCTCTGGAGTAGATTCTTCAGAAATAGGTAATGTGGGCAGTGATACTCAATGTGTGTTTGGGCTTTTAAAAAAAAAGAATTATAGCCCCTTTCCCAGCAGAACTGTTGGTGGGGATGGGTGATCATGTCTATGTTCTCCAACATTTCTCAGCAGCGCATAGAAGCTCCTGACCTGATCTGTCTGCAGGAATGGAAAGTTTCTGCAACTTAGGAGGAAATGGCCCCCAACTCGCTACATTTCTATGCCTTAAGAGCCTTAAAAAAAGCCATATCAGGCTCTGAAATCTTAAATATTTATATGGAATTATGCACCCTACTTATTCTATATTCCAGACCCTGCTTAGCAGAGACACTGCAATTGTAATGGATTTAATAAAAGCTATCATATTTCATAATTCAGCAGGAAAGCTTATGCATTGGGTTGCATTGCCCCCAGATGCTGCTAAGAATAGCATGCGGGTGGATTGTTTCAGGAGTGGAAAAGAAAAGAAAAAAGTATGCTGGACTTCCTTCAAGCTGCCTTTTCTGAAATCCCTTCTCCTTCCCCCCACCCCCACCCCCATTTTGCCCCATTTTGCCCCAAGGCAGGCTGAAGGGCTCTCAGGACAAAATGATCATGGGGATGGAGTGGCTACTCCATGAGGAAAGGTTGTTGCATTTGGGACATTTTCGTTTAGAGAAAAGGTGAGGAAGAGGTGGCATGGTATCCCTATTTTCCAGGGAAAGTCCTGGGTTACAAGAAGCCATATCAGTTTCTAATTTGATCCCAGCATGTCCTGCTTTTCCTTAGGGCATCCCTATTTTCACAGGAGAAATATTGGAAGGTATGAAGTTATCCGACCCCTGCGTTATTTGAAAGCAGCCTTGTATAAGGATGTTTAGGCTGAGGGAGCCAACGTTTGTCCACAGACAGCTTTTCTGGGTCATGTGGCCAGCATGACTAAACCACTTCTGGCGCAATGGAACACCCTGTCGGAAACCAGAGCGCACGGAAATGCCGTTCACCTTCCCACCACAGTGGTACCTATTTATCTACTTGCACTTCTTTGGCATGCTTTCGAACTGCTAGGTTGACAGGAGCTGGGACAGAGCAATGGGAGCTCACTCCGTTGTGGGGATTCAAACTGCCAACCTTCTGATTTGCAAGCCCACCTGCGTTCCTATTACCCAGACAGCTGGGTGGGGTATAAACAATAAACAACAACTTCTTCTTCTTCTTCTTCTTCTTCTTCTTCTTCTTCTTCTTCTTCTTCTTCTTCTTCAATATGGAACAGGATGATCCTATTTTTAATGGAGAAATGTTGGAGGGTATGCACTTGTAGATTTTTACATCTCAATTATTGTGCACACAGACTGTGCAATTTTTGACAGTTATGAGTCAATAGCCACATGAATGTAAAGCTTAACCATGTGTGTGCACAGGTAACCAGACGGTACATTTGTTTAATGTAACATGCGAACACACGCCTACTGTCTCTGTATATGCTAGTTGTATATCCTCTTCTACCCTATAAACCAGAATGGTGGATATATGATGGATAAGGACAGAATATGCCCCCCTTTGCACTATACATTTAAAGTAGCATCATACCACTTCTAGAAATCATGTTTTCACCCCCCCCCCAAAAAAATCCCAGGGCACTTAGGGTTGGCAAGTCAGGAGCACCCCAGTCCCTGAGATTTCAGGGCTCAAAGCTGAAGCCCAGCGTTGGCCCCTAGTGATGACACTGCAGTGGCTCCTGGTGATGTCACAAGGGGAAGGACCCCGGTGATGTCACAGGAAGTGGGTCTGGTGGTGTCATGAAGTGGCTCACCTTGCTTCTGTAGCCCTACATCTCACACCAGGAGTGCATGATAACCCTGTCTTCTTCTTGAGCCCAACCCAGCTCTTTTTCTACATCTCTGCTAATTGGGGAAGGGGGAGGTTATCAGGGGAGGCCAGACCCTCTGAGACCAGCTATACAGTGGTACCTCAGGTTACATACGCTTCAGGTTACATACGCTTCAGGTTACAGACTCCGCTAACCCAGAAATAGTACCTCGGGTTAAGAACTTTGCTTCAGGATGAGAACAGAAATCGTGTGGCAGTGGCGCGGCCCCATTAGCTAAAGTGGTGCTTCAGGTTAAGAACAGTTTCAGGTTAAGAACAGACCTCTGGAAGGAATTAAGTACGTAACCAGAGGTACCACTGTACTATAATTTGCAGCCAGCTCCTGGTAGGCTGAAGCTAGCAAACTGCACACACGCCCTTCTTAACAATAGTAATAATAATAAATTAAAGTCCCTCTTGCCCACGTGGAGATTCAAGCCCAGAAGTGGACAGGTAAAACAGAAGACTTCAGGCTAGCTCTGTGAAGGGTGCTGAGAGTTGCTAGGACAGCCCTATTCCACTTGGTGGACAGAACCAAGCCAGAATGCCTCCTGCTCCTAACTCTGTTCCACCCCAACTTCTTCCCAATGAATTTTGCATCCGGAACAGTATGGCGTGACTTTAGAAAGAGCTTGCGAAGAATAGATTGGCACTCTTGAAAAAGCCCCCTTTCTTATAGCACAAAGCCCCCTATCATTATGAGGTCAGGAGAACTGAGAGCAACGAGAGCTCCAGTATTCTTCCCCGTGCATTATTTAGCCCAATCTGGTTTAATGGGTCTTCAGTGCTGATTGCGATGGCTGATTTCGTGCCGGCAACATTATTCAATCGGACGTGGCTTTGAAGCAGAAGAATAATTATTTCCCGTCTTCAGTCAAAAGAGCATTTAATTCACGCTCGCCAATCTCGGGGAAAGATAACCCGGGTCCCTCTTAGTTCATTAACTCTCCGGGGTTGTCATCAAAGGTTTTGCACTCAGCTGTGCAAAGCAGCCATTGCTCTGTTACGGACTCGCAGAGAGCCAGGGGAGAGGAAAGGGCGTCCGTTGCAATAGATATCCACAGCATTCCTTTGACCACAGCAATAAATTATCCCTCCCACTCTCCCCATTCCTAGGATCCAGATTATCCCAGTGGCATGCTGGAAGTATCACAGAGCCTGGACTTCTACGGACCAACCTGGTGCCTAGTTTTCAACAGGGCACGTGTGACATAAAGTGCATTAGACATTACATTCAACAAGTGCATCATCTGTGCACACAAATCAGTTTTATTTATTTACTAGATATCATAGAATCATCGAATTGTAGAGTTGCAAAGGACAGCAAGGAATCACATGAATTTCACACTCATCCTCTACCATATAGTCCCAGGGGTTGTTATTATTATTATTATTTTTTTTAATATATATTTATTGCATTTATATCCCACTTTTTTCTCCAAAGAGTTCAAGGCGGCATACACACCAGTGAACAGGTATGTGTCCTCCATGTCTTTATAATATGACATGGAGGAAAACCTGATTGCTGTTCGTTCTGATTCTTTTCTTTATTTTCTTTTTGGTAAATGTATTTATTTGGTTTTTCAATTTAAAGTTTTCCAATCACATATCCAACATACATAGTAAAAACAAGATTCTGAAGAATCTCCTGGACCCCCCTCCTCCCCTTTGTGGGTCCTATTGTTAGTCATTTCCTCCTGCATCTTTTATAATAATCCAAATCTTTCACTTTTCCATTATATCCAAAATTCACCATTAAACTACAAGTGTTATTCCAATCCTACTAACGATTTTAACCGTTTACAATGATTTTTAAGATAAATCATGAGTTTTCCCCATTCCTTCTTACAATTTTGGTCTTCCTGATTTCTGATTCTTTCAGTCATTTTTGCCTTTTTGGCATAAACCATCAACTTAATCTGCCACTCTTTTCTGGTCGGGACTTTATCTTCTTTCCATCTCTGTTCTGATTCAGCAGGAAATGACGAGTTTTCCTGGGGAAAGACAAAAAGGAAAAAACCCCACTCAGACATGGAACTAGAAATCTCAGTCCTGGTCCTAGAAAATGCAGCAGAAGAGGAAGTGTGGATAAGCCCTCAATATTGCCTACACAGGCTGGCAGTGGCTGTCTGGGGTTTCCAGTCTGGTTCTCTCCCAGTCTTAGCTGCAGACACCAGGGACCGAACCTGGGACCTTCTACATGTAAAGAGGATGCTCTGCTTTTGACCCACTTGGATTCATCCACAGCAACATTATCTTCTTCAGATTAAAGGGTCAACAAGTATACAGTCCTGACATCCAGAATGGGAACAGTGTGGCTGAGCATGAATTTTGCAAACCCTTTTCATGACTATATAAAACAAACCGGCAACAGATAGCATGAAATGTGTCTGTTCGGTTTTTCAGCACCGTAACATCATGAGTTATTTTCTTAGCTATAGCCAGCCTCCATACATCTTTACATTGCAAGTCTGTGGGGCAAAAGCTACATTGAACATATCATCATGAACATCATCCAAATCAAGTGATGATGGCGATATTCTGCTCATGTGCATCTATTTATTTCGTCTTTATATTTTTAGTGGCAGCTACATGTACACCATCATGTCATATTTCAATGATTGGCAGACTGGAACTGTTACAGGTTCTACTTAATACTCGTTCTGTGTCCAGGGCAGCTGTCTACCAGCTCTATCTGGTATGCAGGCTGAGACCCTACCTGCCCGCGGACTGTCTCGCCAGAGTGGTGCATGCTCTAGTTATCTCCCGCTTGGACAACTGCAATGCGCTCTACGTGGGGCTACCTTTGAAGGTGACCCAGAAACTGCAACTAATCCAGAACGTGGCAGCTAGACTGGGAGTGGCCACAGAGACCACATAACACCAGTCTTGAAAGTCCTACATTGGCTCCCAGTACGTTTCCAAGCACAATTCAAAGTGTTGGTACTGACCTTTAAAGCCCTAAACAGCCTTGGCCCAGTATACCTGAAGGAGCGTCTCCATCCCCAGCGTTCAGCCCGGACACTGAGGTCCAGCTCCGAGGTCCTTCTGGTAGTTCCCTCACTGCAAGAAGCCAAGTTACAGGGAATCAGGCAGAGGGCCTTCTCGGTGGTGGCGCCTGCCCTGTGGAACACCCTCCCATCAGATATCAAGGAAATAAACAACTATCTGACTTTTAGAAGACATCTGAAGGCAGTCCTGTTTAGGGAAGTTTTAAATGTTTGATGTTTTATTGTATTTTTAATATTGTGTTCGGAGCAGCCCAAAGTGGCTGGGAAAACTATTTTTTCACTCCTGCTAAAAATAGTTTTTGTTGTTTATAATATACATTTTTATTAGTTTTTACATATATTTTCCAAACAGAACATATCATTTCATCTTATACAACATTTTGGCTATTTTAGCCTGAGACTTCCATCAACCACGTCTAATGATTTTCGATCTCTTAATCTTACATTTGTTATCCTAACTATTACTTTTAATAATCCATAACTTAAAATGCATTCTCATAAATCTTTTCTGCAATATTTCATATAGTTCTCCTTACAAAACTTCTTGTAGTCCTACAAGCGTAGTCAGTTGGTTACAATTGTCTTTCAGATAACTCATATATTTACTCCAATCTTTCAAGAATTTCTGGTCCCGCTGGTTTCGAATTCTCCCTGTCATGCTAAAAATAGTTTTATTTAGACATGGCTTCCCAGATGTTTAGAAAGCTGGTGCAAGTTTGAATTAGTTTTTAATCTAACATCACTTAAACTTTTTGAAAGTCACAAATGATTGTCGTTAACTTTTCTTATTGATAATTTTATTGTTTAATTTTTTTCTAAGCCACTTTGAAGGGTTTTTTTAACAGGCAACTGGTGTATACGTTTTATGAAATAAATACATATATTTTGGGTCTAAAGTCACCTTCCACAATAGGATGTGAAGATGGCAAAGAAATCCTCACAGGCTGTTTATTGCCTCTTTGCAAACGGGATCAGAATATGTGTTATTCAAAAAAGCAGTCTATCAGCAGAAAAATATGGTAAGGCTTTGCTTGGTTTTTCCTTTTTCTGGCAAGAGTTCGTCAAGACTTTTTTTTTTAGGGGGGTTGGGAGAGGAGAGAAAATTACTTCCTAAAATGTTCAAAAGCTTTTCCTCAGTTTGTTATTAAAGCAATTATCTAGCATAACACAGTGCAAAAAGCGCAAAGTAATCTAATGGGAAACAAATGTGCTAAGGAACTCAGTAAACTTCAGGCTCTTTATTGAAAAACGAGGGGAAAGTGACCTAAGGGGGGGAGAGAGGCAACTGTGGAAAGATTTTCCACCTGGCCTTGGGCAAAAACATCAAACAGACCTCGGAAGGAGGCGATTTATAATCTGGTTGTCTGGTTGTCTTCGAACCTCACTATCTGTATGTCAGTCTCTCCTCCCTGCTGCCTCAACTTTCGGGGGCGATTTTATTTAGTGCCAAACTGTCTCAGTCTTCTGTGTAGAATCCATCAAGTTAGGGAAGGGATGTACGATGACTCTTCGCAGCAGAAAGGGGTAGTTATGTAGACTTAAGAGAGAGGATGCTTTTCTTTTCTTTTAAAAAGAGAGTTTCTAGTTCAAATGTTTATGAAGAACTGTCTGACTGGGCGGCTTCTGTAGTAGGAATCGTTTCATACCCCCCAACATTTCTCCAATGAAAATAGGGATGTCCTATTCCATAGTAAGAGTAATAGAAATAATAATACTAATATTTCTATTATATACTGTGGGCGGCTTCCAACACATATAAAAACATAATAAGAATTAAAAATAAAAACTTTCCCTATACAAGGCTTCCTTCAGATGACTTCTAAAGGTTGTAAAGTTACTTATCTCCTTGGCTTCGGGGTCACATAACTCCACACTCTCCAACATTTCTCTGATGAAAATAGGGACGTCCAGAGGAAAAGCAGGACATTCTGAGATCAAATCAGAAATAGTAGTAGTAGTAGTTTCCCCAGCCACTCTGGGTGGCTTACAGCATATCTAAAAACATAATAAAACATCAAACATTAAGAACTTCCCAATACAGGGCTGCCTTCAGATGTCTTCTAAAAGCAGTGTAGTTCTTTATCTCCTTGACATCTGAAGGGAAGGCGTTCCACAGGGAGGGCGCCACTACGGAGAAGACCCTCTGCCTGGGACAGCTTCTGTAAATCTGGGACTGTCTCTGGAAAATAAGGACACTTGGAGGGTCTGGTACATTCATGTTCATTATGTGATGACTGTGGCATCAAGTCACAGAAGATGCTTCATCCAGATCCTTCTATTTCTAACTGGAAGAAACCCCCATCTGAAACCTCCACCTGCTCAGAGTGGATTTGGCCAACAGACACAATCTCAGTCTATCTAGCTCAGCATTGTCTACACTGGGGACATTCCAAGCCCCAGCTGGATGATGCGATAAGGGATTGAACTTTGTGCCTTCTTCAAGTAAGGCAGACACTCTAACCACTGTGCTACAGCCCTTCCCTTAAAACACATGACTCCCTCTGAGGCTTATAAGCCATCAAGTGGAGACTAGGAACATTGGACACTCCCCTGTATTGACACAGATCCTTGGTCCATCAAACTCAGTATTGTCTAGGAGTCCTTTCTCAGGCCTACCTTGTGATGCCCAGAAACGAACCTGGAACCTTTTGCGTGTAGACCAGGTGCACTCTAGCACTGAGCTATGGACCTTTTTGAGAGAACACAGAGGTTGAGATACACTGAGGTGTTCCAATCCACTTGGCATGGTCAAGCTTTGCATTTGTGATTGGGTTCATTTTAAGAAATGAATACAGAATATTTGTCACTTAAGAGAAGTATTGAAGCCACAAAGAGATAGAGAGAAGTCAACTAATATAGCAGGGATTCAAACTAGTTTTCTGGAACAGAAAGAAAATGACTGTAAAGAAAGAAAGAAAAGGATTACAAATGTATTTCTTTCTGAGAACCTAGAGTATAGAACATTCAAATTACTGTTTGTATCCTTTTAACAAGTTTTAATTGTTAATGACTAATTCTTTTTCGTTTTTTATTATTTATCATTTTTCCTTTTTCCTTTTTATATTTTTCCTTTTTGTATTTTTTCTTTTTCTTTTTGAATATTTGGGTGTAATGTTTAATTCATGCTTTCTCTGTAATTTTTAAAAATGCAATAAAGATAAAAAAATAAAAAAAGAATTTGTGATTGGGTGGCAGATCTTATCCCATATGACACATAGACTGTGCTGTGCCCTCCGTTCAAATATTTGGCTGTCTCCATTTTGGAGCTGCAGGAGATTCAGCACCCAAGATTTAACAATTGTTACCTGCAACAAAGGGACATGGGTGGCGCTGTGGGTTAAACCACAGAGCCTAGAACTTGCCGATCAGAAGGTCAGCAGTTCGAATCCCCGTGACAGGGTGAGCTCCCGTTGCTCGGTCCCTGCTCCTGCCAACCTAGCAGTTCGAAAGCACATCAAAGTGCAAGTAGATAAATAGGTACCGCTCTGGCAGGAAGGTAAACGCCGTTTCCGTGCGCTACTCTGGTTTGCCAGAAGCGGCTTTGTCATGCTGGCCACATGACCCGGAAGCTGTACGCCGGCTCCCTCGGCCAATAAAGCGAGATGAGCACCGCAACCCCAGAGTCAGCCACGACTGGACCTAATGGTCAGGGGTCCCTTTACCTTTACCTTTACCTGCAACAAAAGGTTGCAGAGAGGAGTGATCATGTTTCAGAGTGGCTAGTGCCATGGGGACCAGGAGCGTAGCTGGCAGGGAGGTCCACAGTAGAAGGAGAGGCTGAGTAGCTAGTAGTTTAACCCGCTGCATATCATTTTATTTTTAAAACAAAGTCAACAAAAGTTGCTGCCTATTTCAACTCAAAACTGACAACTTGTCATTTTGCAAGTCCGTACCCTCCAACATTTCTCCAATGAAAATAGGGATGTCCTATTCAACAACAACAACAGTTTTACTGGGCTGCTTCCAACATATATCAAAATATAATAAAATATTAAACATTTTAAATACAGGGCTGCTTTGAGATGATTTGGGGGTCAGTTAACTCCATACCCTCCAACATTTCTCCAGTGAAAATAGGGACGTCCTAAGGAAAAGCAGGACATTCCAGGATGAAATCAGAAACCGGGGCGGCTTCTGTAAATTCTGGACTGTCCCTGGAAAATAGGGATGCTTGGAGGGTCTGCAAGTCTCAGCACAAGGCAGAAAACTGCAGCCTTGCACTGCACATCTCTGACTTCGTTAAAGTGCTGTGCAACTGATTCAATTTCTTGTTTTCTTTTAGATCGCAGTGCCTTGGTTCCCAAATGGGTGAATTCTTTTCTTCTTCTTCTCTTTTGCATTTAATACTCGCTCATTGCCCCAAGCGGTGCAGCTGTGCTGGGGATTAATAGGAGGGGGCACGGGTGATTATTTTACAGTGGACAGAGAATATCCTTCATGAGACCCTTCCTGGAAATACTTTCCCACCGTCCGCCGGGGCTTGCCGCAGCCAAAACACCATCGCTGTCGCGCTGCGCCTTGGTGCATGAAGTCATAGCTAACGGCAGCCCTCTGCGTTCCAAACCTGGAAGAGATGTGATTCTTGAAGCCGCGTCTCGTGTTTCCCCATAATGTGTATGTGGGCTGGCATCTAACTGCTGCTTTGCACTGTCTCTTCCGTGCGAGTGTTTCAGAAGATCACCAGCACAGGAAGGGGTGTGCTTTGCAAGACACTGGTTTTTAAAAGGTGCGAGTCAAGAGCATTTTATGCACTCAATTTCAAGCTGGGACAAATGCCCCCAAGAGCGCTTTCCACAGAACCATTTGCCCGCGTGGAATTTGTGGGCGGTAGAGAGAGGTTTGGCAACATTCAGTGGGTGGTCGAATCCTGGGAAATTAAGGATGGATGTCTTTACCTGTGCATTGGAGTGATAGGACCTGGGAGACTCGGTTTCCAATCCGCACTCAGTCAGGAAGCTCCCTGGGTGACCTTGGAACAGAGTCCCCGGCTCTCAGCGTAACCTACCTCACTGGGTTGTTGTGAGAATCATAGCTACTTATTTAAAAGTTATGCAGAGGCCTTCAGTCGTATAAAAATAACAGAATAGTGTACAACGACGTTTCACAAAAGAGATGAAATGCTGTTAAAAACAAATGCAGAATACATTCCTGAGACAGATTCTCCAATGTGGATGAAATATACTCAGAGTCGAGAGTGGATTTCATGCTCTTTATTCAGCTCATAGTGGTGAGGAGGAATGGAAGTTTTATACAGGAATGTCTGCTTTATATACATTATTTACACAATGGGCCCCAGATGAATGGCTAATTCCAGGATTCTCCTGTAGGCCAATCAGGTTGCGGATTCACTTCCACCTGGAGCTGGATTGGGTGGCTCCTGTGAACCAATCAGACTGCTGCATTCTGAATCCTATTGTTCTAGGACCAATCAGACTGCTGCATTCTGAATCCTATTGTTCTAGGACCAATCAGACTGCTGCATTTTGGATCCTATTCAACTCAGTACATAACAGTGGATAAGGTGACGTTGTGTTGTAGCTGTTTCCTTGGGGAATTCTTGGGGTGAAAGGTGGCAGCACTCATTGCCCTGGTCCCTCTGCTATGCCAGTAGCATGAAACTGAAAGATGGAGGATTCAGGACAGACGAAATAAAGTCTTTCTTCATGCAACAGGTAGTTAAACTATGGAACTCACTCCCACTGGAGTCAGGGATGGCCGCTAGCTTAGGTGGCTTTACAAAAGGACTGAACAAATTCGTGGAGGAAAGGCTATCAGTGGCTGCTAGCCACGATGGCTACCTCCACTGTCAAAGGTATCTGGTCTCTGAATACCAGCTGCTGCGAATTGCAGGTGGGCAGAGTGCTCTTGGGTTCAGATGCTGCTTGCCAGTTTCCCAGAAGAGGGATCTGGTCAGCCACTGTGAGGGCAGAGTGCTGGACTAGATGGACCATTGGCTTGATCAAGCTGGTTCATCTTATGACATCATGAAGATTTCACTAAACCTGCAGGCAGGGGAGGATGTGCCATTGGGACGAATTGGGCACCACCCCAGCAACCTCAGTCAGTCCGCACTGGGCTGACCCTGCCTGCCAGCTTCCTCTTACTGTCTCTCAGTAATGCTGATTGTAGAATTCAGCAGAGGACAAAGCCAGAATTACATTGATGCCCCTGTCATTGGCTGTGGCTCCACCTGCTGCCTGGGGTTCCTGTACAGTGGTACATCGGGTTACATATGCTTCAGGTTAGATACGCTTCAGGTTACACACTCCGCTAACCCAGAAATATTACCTCGGATTAAGACCTTTGCTTCAGGATGAGAACAGAAATCGCGCGCCAGCAGCGCGGCTGCAGCAGGAGGCCCCATTAGCTAAAGTGGTGCTTCAGGTTAAGAACAGTTTCAGGTTAAGAACAGACCTCCAGAACGAATTAAGTTCTTAACCCGAGGTACCACTGTATTCCTGATGCCAGCATGTCCTCCAACATTTCTCCGACGAAAATAAGGACATCCTATACCTCCAACATTTCTCTGATGAATATAGGGATGTCCTAAGGAAAAGCGGGACATTCCAGGATCAAATCAAAAACTGGGATGTCTTCTGTAAATTTGGGACTGTCCCTGGAAAATAGGGACACCCGGAGGATCTGTACCAGTTGCTGGGGACCTATAGGAGGGAAGAGTGCTCCTATACTCAGGTCCTGCTCGTGGGCTTCCCATGGGCACCATAGGGTTGCCTGTGGTGAGACCAGGATGCTGGAATAGATGGACCACTGACCTGATCCAGTAGGCTCCTCTTCTGTCCTTATGTTCTTAATTGGCCTTAGAAGAAATGCTATACTTGATGAAATACTGGCCTGACCTGAGGTTGCAACGTCTGTTTTATGATGTGAAGGCAAAGTGTTGTTTACCATGCTTGTATGCCTCTTTTCTTCTCCCCGGTGATGGGGGCGAGGCGGGGTATCAACCTTGCAAAAGTAACACCTTGTTCCTGAACATCTTAGTGCATGTACTGGTTCCCATGTCATGCCTGCTCTGTCAAAACAAGTTCTCTTCACCCCTCGGGGTCAGCCGAGCTTCTGAGCATCAAGCTGTCGTCTTGGGGTATCGTCAGGAGTTTTCGCCAGATAACAGACGACCAGCTCACATTCCAGAACAATTATGACTGCTGATGATGAATGAGCCAGCTTCAGAGGCAGGAGGAAATTCCTACAGGTGGAGTGACCTTCAGAGAGGAGTCATGTTTGTTTGACTAGTGTTCACAGCCAGAGGGGATTGGTGGTGAAGAGCGTGAGGGAAGTGTCCACAGAGGCCCACTTCTGCAAAAACAGGCCCATGAAACTGGAGGCACACCCTTCAGTTTAGGAAGAGAAAACTAGCTCATCTAAGGAACTAGGTGTAGGGCAGGTGTGGGGACCCTTTTTGTTAGCCTGAGGGTCACATTTCAAAATGGGAAACTTTCCAGGGGCCACATGCTGGTGGTGAGCAAAGCAAGAGTCAGAAGTAGACAGGGCAAAAGTTTGGGATGTAATCCATTGGAACAGTCAAATGAAACATTCCTTATTTCCCTAGGGTGGGCACAAGTAGTAGGATGTTACTCCAGGCGATGTAACTTCCTGTTCCACTGGTCTGGAGCATGCTCCCCCTGCATGTGATCTGGGAGATGGGTGTGGCCCTGGCTGACTCCATAAAAGAGCTGAGTCATGCAGCCCTTCTCTCTGGATCACCTCTCTTGATCTCCTCTCTTGCTTGCTGCTCTCTTGGTGCCATGCTGCCCTCCTGTAGCCATTTTGTTCTCTTAATGCAATTTTGCTCAGTCTCCATATGAGATGAACTCACAGTTTGTTGTGTAGCTACAAGCTACAGTCTGCCTTCAGGGATCATACTGTGAACTGAATGCGAGCAAGCTTCTTGTTACTTTTAAGGAAAGACTCTTGTGTCTTTATTCTTTTAAGAGGGATCAAAGGGGACACCAGGAATAATCCCATCTGCTTAACTAAAGAGATTCAAATGAATCTGCAAACTAGCTTTCTGCTGTATTGAGGGGGATCTGCTCTGCTACATGACTCACTAGCGTGAGTGAAAGAAGGATCATGTTTAATCAATATATCCTCTCCTACTATCCTTAACATTCCCACAAAAAGTAGGTGGAGCAATGGGTGGGGCTCTGACCTTTGTACGATGAGCTACATTCCAGCCAGCAGATGTCGGAAGTTTCCACACGTTCACATCTCCATCCAACATCTGGGCAAGCAAGAGCCTATCCAGCTCCTTCAGGCCTCCTCTCCCCTCAGCTGTCATCTGGGTGCAGCCATTCCACCAGGCTGCCTCAGTGGGAGAGGTAGGAAGCAGAAGGCCCATTGCATCAGCTTTGCTGGATGCCAGAGGCGCCAGCTCCTCCAGATGATTGTGGGGGGGGGGGGGTGACGCAACACCGCATGACGTCCTGACTTCACATGCATGCCATCACACAACGTCCTTTGAAATTTGCACTTCTCTGAATTTTGCAAGTCTACCAAAGCTTTCAAAAATGCATATACAGTGGTACCTCAGGTTACATACGCTTCAGGTTACATACGCTTCAGGTTACAGACTCCGCTAACCCAGAAATATTACCTCGGGTTAAGAACTTTGCTTCAGGATGAGAACAGAAATCGTGCTCCAGCAGCATGGCGGCAGCAGGAGGCCCCATTAGCTAAAGTGGTGCTTCAGGTTAAGAACAGTTTCAGGTTAAGTACGGACCTCCGGAACAAATGAAGTCCTTAACCTGAGGTACCACTGTATTAAGGGGAAGTGTGCATAAAAATGCATTATATGGCTTGGGCCCAGACTGCCTGAAAGATCATATCTCCCTCCACAAACCTGCCCAGGTGCTGAAATCCTTGGGTGGACACCTTCTCTCAGTCCCATCACCATCAGAATCATGGTTGCTGGTGGCACAAGAGAGCCTTTTCTGTGGCTGCTCCTAGATTGTAGGATCCCCTCCCAAGAGAGGCTAGACTGGCTCCCCCTTTGTTATCCTTCCTCCAGCCAAGGCCTTCCTGTTCCGACAGGTCTTTGGAAACTAAGGTGCAGATGATGCAGACCACTGGGCCATTGTTCAGGGCAAACTGTGTTCTAATTGCTGGTTCAAAATACTTTTTTGTGTGTATTTTGACTATTGTTTTTTAATAGGTTTGTTGTTGTTAATCTGTGTTCCATAATGATGCTTTCAAACGTTGGAAGCTGCTGTGAATCCCAACTTGGGAGAAAGATGCAATATAAACCATTAAATGATTTCCATTTGCAAAATTTGTGCATTCATGATAACCATGTTTAAAAATGGGTTTACTAGGAGAAATTTGTGCAAAAAAAATAAAATGCTGATGAGTTTTCATGAGCATTAAAAAAAAAAAAAAAAAAGTAAGTGCAATGGCTGGAGAAATACCAAGAACTGAATTTAATACAGTCGTACCTTGGAAGTCGAACAGAATCTGTTCTGGAAGTCCATTAGACTTCCAAAACGTTCAGAAACCAAAGTGCAGTTTCTGATTGGCTGCAGGAAGCTCATGCAGCCAATCGGAAGCCCCATTGGACATTCAGTTTCCAAAATTGGTTCGCAAACTGGAGCAGTCCCTTCCGGATTTGTGGCGTTTGGGAGCCAAAACATTCGAGAACTAAGCTGTTTGAAAACCAAGGTGCTACTGTACTGTGGGGGGAAACAACTGAAGAAACTGAAATGGACAGATCCTTCCAGCCCTAACAAGAATGATCACACACACATTCTGGCTCCATCTCCTTTCCTCCATTTTCATGCATAGCCTTAGCATGATTAAGCAGCAGCAGCAGCACCAAGATCAATGACATTCTTCTCATTCCGCCAGTAGCTCTGCCATTCACACTACCGGGAGCTAGATGGGATCATGGAACCAGCTTCTCCATTCAGGTTGCTAGGGAGTGGCAGCGATAATTACTCTCTGGTGTGTGGGATGATGGGATTTTAGCCATATAACCTACGCAAGGATCTGGCTGCGTGTAATTTATGAACGTGGCATTCTCACACCTCCGGGGAGGGCGCCTCGCCTCTTTTGATGTCAAAGGCTGGGGGAAAACCCATCAGTTCCCCCTCCTGTTTGTACTGCGGGTAAGAGAACACCAGTCGCTGCTGTGCATACACACCCATATTGCCAGCCCACACAACTATCGTGCAAAATTAGGGATTCTTATCGTGCAAAGATAGGCATCACCTAGATTTGAAGAATGGCCAGATAAATCATGGAAAGTGGCAGAAACGCATACTTTTGCAGAGTTCAGCCAATTGTGCAATGGCAGGCAAAAGAAAGACAAAACATTCTTTACAAGCAAATGTCGACAGAAATTGTGGTGGATCTTGATTGCTATAAACGTTTCTCTGTACAGTAGGTTTATATGGTTGAAACTACATTGATTTTCTAAATGAACATAATATACTATCTGAAGCCCAGGCAGCTTGAATCATTCAACAACAGACCACTGTCTAATGCTGTCCTTCCTAGTTGAGAAGTATACCAGACATCTACAGGGTAAACTCTTTGTGGCCTTTATGGACCTGAAATCAGCATTTGACTCCATCCCCAGATCCCAGCTATGGTCCAAATTGAGTCTGATTTTGCAGGACAAACGACTTCTCTTTCTTATAAAAGCCCTGTACAATGGAACCAAACTGCAGGTCCGATGCGGTCGACAGGGACAGCTATCGAACAGCATCGAGATGACTAGGGGGGTGAGACAGGGTTGTATTTTGGCCCCCACATTGTTTTGTCTATTCTTAAATGACCTAGAAGAGAACTTAATGGACCCAGATGGACACATTCCAAAAATAGGAATGAGAAGGACCCCTTTGTTGTTGTATGCTGATGACGCAGCCATCATCTCGCGTTCCAGGCCAGGCTTGAATTATCTGTTGAGGAAATTTTCTGATTACTGTTCTGGAAATGGTTTATCCATTAATTATGAAAAATCTAAAATCTTAGTCTTCGAAAGAAGATTCTCCCAGTCTAAATGGGTGCTGGATGGCCATAACCTTGAACAGGTAAAATACTTCAGTTACCTAGGGCTCACATTCCATCATACAGGATCTTGGAAGCACCATTGGCAAACCTCCCTTCAAAAGGCGGAGATTACAAAGCTAGCCATACATAGATTCTTCTTCACAAAGGGCGGCAAATATGTTCCAGCAGCCTTAAGGGTTTTCAACGCAAAGCCCGTTTCCCAACTCCTGTATGCAGCAAATGTCTGGCATAATGGGGACCTGCCAAAGCTAGATGGCTTTCAGGCAAAATTTATACGATCTCTGCTGCAGGTACCTAACTGCGTCCCCAACTCCGTACTTCTGTTGGAAGCTGGTGAACGCCCAATTTCAGCTAGAGCGTGGTGGGCTGCCCTAAGACATTGGCTCACGATTTCAGTGTTTAATCTAGGGAAGGGTCTGTACCAACATTTGACCAATGAGGAATTTGTCAGCAAATGGCAGAAAACCATGGCTAAAAAAGCCACCTCTATTGGTCTGTCTCCCCCCCCAACTGTATTACCTGGGCTATGAAGGCGCCCAAAAGGTTTTAAAGCAAAGATTATGGGACAATGCACACAGTGACTTGCGATCTCGGTCACACGCAGTCTGTAGTCCACTGGCAGCAGGAGTTCAATATGGGTATGTCTTTGAGTTAACGTCTTACATCAAAAACCTGACAGTACCTAACTATCAAAGGCTTTTCACCAAGGCCAGACTGAATGTCTTCCCCTCTGCAGTGCTGGATGGTAGGTTGAGAGGAGTTCCCTACCAGGACAGACTTTGCTCGTGTGCTCAAGACATCGATTCCATAAATCATATTTTGTTACATTGTGTGAAGTATGAGCAGGCCAGGGCTGAACTGATACTACCCTTGCTGGTGCCTTTCCCGGGAAAGTCAGAGGCTCACTATGTCAGGTTCCTACTGGAAGACCGGACAAAAGCTAGAACATTGGCAGTGGCAAAGTTTTTATCGGTGGTTGCAAGAACAAATGAGCCCTATATTCCAAACAAAGTGCTTGATTAACTTGGAGGTAGGCTGTATGAACTCTGTATTGATTTGTAATGTTTTGTTGGTCTCTGGACCGTAATAAAGATTGTTGTTGTTGTTGTTGTTGACATTGATTAGGATCATGGATTTTGCATATATAGAGACCCGCTATTAAGATTTGGCCTTTTTTTGTAAATAGAATGTTTTGTGTTTAAGAAGCTGGGATAAGGCAGGCCAAGTATTTGTGACATATTTTGCTGGACATCCGTTCAAATAAGAGACTCCATGGCAATGTGACAAAACTGGCTATTGAATTATCACCATGACCATTGTTTTAACGAGGAAAAAGTAAAACTGGATATGCTAATAACCAATCAGTTATCAATTTGCAACCTGATAAGCCAAAATGACCTCTAAACAGTTTGCAAGTATCCATTTCTAAATAAAATACATAATAAAACAATTATATTGAAGCATTAAAAGCAACCATAATGTTTAAATAAGTAAAACAAGATGGTTTAAAAGCACATCGTTCTCATCATTATCACCATTCCTACTAGAACTATTTACACCCCAACATCAGGTCCCAGGGTAGGTTGCAATAATTCAAAACAATTTTAAAATAATTAAAACAATTAGATCAGGAAGTGCATTGATCAGGAAGCTGATGAATCGTAAGGCATGAGTACTAAATATTGTTTTCCCAAATTAAAGCCATTTAAAACTTGGGTCTTCTCAAACAACAACCCTGGCTCTTTCTTTCCCAACCTCTCGTTTCCACTTTCCCCTGCCATCAGATAAGTATAAATTCTTTACTGGGGCTTTAAGTTATGTTCTCTGTCCTAAAGTGGTTAATCCTTTTGCTCTGCATTCATCAGAACTTGACTTCCAAAGCTCCCAGAACCATTTCTGCATGTTCAGAAGGAGGCCACTGTAATCAGCTAAACAGAGCAGATTGAAGCTTGGCCGCAAATGCTTCTCCCACACGCTCCACGGAGGGAGAGAGAGAGGCCAAGTTGCAAGACATTCCCTCTGCGGAGGAAATGCCATGGAAAACTAGAAGAGTTATATCACTTACATAAACCGACAGCGGTCGCAAACCAAGAAGGAAATGGAAGGTAACAGAAACCGCCATCTGTATTGTCTCATACAAGAGTAGCACTGGCAGGGATGGAGAGGGAGCTGCGGTCGTCCGCCGGGCGGAGGAGTTTACAAATCCAGGTTTTGCAATGTTTGGCTACTGTGTGCTCGGTGTTACACGGTTGCCAGGATCGAGACCCACAGCACGTCTCAAACCTGTGATTTCCTGGGTGGGGAGTCAAGCGCCGGGCTGCCATCAAGCTCTCGCCAAAGGGATCTGCTTTTTCTCAACCTAAGGGTTGTGTCTTCCCTTCCTGGCAACTTTTTTGAGGGCCACTTGGTGGGTTGGGCCAGAGGCAAAAGTGGGAGGAGCAAGCATTGCCCATGTGACCTTTATACAGTAGGCTGGTTGGAGGAGGTGAAAGCACACTCAGCTTCGGACCAATGTGCTAATGCACCTACAAGGCTGCTGACCTGGTGTGTTTGATCTGCTGAAGATTGCCCACCCATGCTCAGCATCAGTCCTAGGCACCTGCAGCCAATGTCAGTTAATTCTATATTTTAAAGAATTATCTGCCAGGGGTTCTTCAGCCATGATTCTTGCATTGCAGGGACTGGACTAGATGGGGTATTTTCCAGGGTCACCGACTTGGGCCCTACATTGATGTTGTAGCACGGTATATGCATGCGTGGCGGCTCCTGGACTAGGGCCGGCACCTCCCCTGTGGGGCCTCTGTCCACCATGCGGCCTCGGTCCACTGCCACAATGGGCCCCAACATAGGCCCTGTGGTGGAGGCACAAGCCCCAACCTAGCTGCTGCCGTGGCGTCTGAGCACCAGAAATAAGGCAGCAGCGGGTGGTGAAGACGGGGGCAGGGACGGAGGCTGGGCACTCACAACAAAACTTTTGTGGGTGCCCGATCCCCCTAGGGCCCCCTGGTGTTGGTGCCAGTGCTTCGAACCCTGCCATTCTATGATTCCTTGATATGACCAGGCTCCATTTCCTGATCGACCCAGGACCCATTCACTGGCTCCCAGGTTTTAGCCCCGTAGGAAACAACTTCCACTGAATCAGACCACTGGTCCATCTAGCTCAGCACTGTCCACACCGACTGGCAGCAGTTCTTTAGGATTTTAGATGATGATGATGATGATGATGATGATGATGATTTTATTATTTATACCCCACCCATCTGGCTGAGTTTCCCCAGCCACTCTGGGCAGCTTCCAATCAAGTGTTAAAAACAATACAGCATTAAATATTAAAAACTTCACTAAACAGGGCTGCCTTCAGATGTCTTCTAAAAGTCAGATAGTTGTTTATTTCCTTCACATCTGAAGGGAGGGCATACCACAGGGTGGGCGCCACTACCGAGAAGGCCCTCTGTCTGGTTCCCTGTAACCTCACTTCTCGCAATGAGGGAACTGCCAGAAGGCCCTTGGCACTGGATCTCAGTGTCCGAGCAGAACGATGGGGGTGGAGACACTCCTTCAGGTATACAGATACCGCTTCCTATGTCCCCAGACACATTCTATGCCTATGCTGTGGGTTGCAAAGCTAGAGACCCACCGCTAATGAAATACTCGTTGCTACCGCTCTTAAAATTCTAGGTGGCTTCGGTGGGCTGCAGCCAAGGACATCTTTTCTTCTCTGTTTGCATGCTTTCTCCTGTTATTTACTTGGCTAGCATAACCCCTGCTGGCCCCAGATGCAAGCAAGCTACCCTGGAAATAACAGTGTAGCTGTTTCGACACCAGCACTTAGGTGTTTCCAGCAGACTTGTCCTGCAGCTGTCATGCTCGATTCATCTGGACGTGAACTGGCATGGCCATGGAAGGCAACGCCAGTTAGCGGCAGCAAATTCATTTCCACCAGTGAGAGAAATGACACACAGGCCCCGCTGGTTACTTGGGCATTGCTCTTGCTGCTTTTTGAACCAGGGCAGTGGATGAGCAAAACCACTGCTAATGTGGTTCAGTGGAATAGGAACACAGGAACACAGGACATCAACCCCATTCCCATCACTGATTTTGTAATCGCAATTTCAAAGCATGGATATAGATACCTTTTCAATAATCTCCAATCAAACTGGGTTCAAACATCGTCATGTAAGGACATAACAAGACCAAGCCTGTATAATCATTTACTCTTTTATTTTGCCTGATTTTATCTCGTATTATTTTTTACATGAGCTCACTCTTTCCATTGAACAAAATTATATGAGCAAAAGGGGAAGCTTAAATCAAATAGACGCAGCATTCTTTCTTTTCTTTTTCTCCTTTTTGGTATATATTTCTACTTTTCACTCTCTTTTATTTCATTTTAGCTGCAAAATGAAAGTTTATGTTGAGTTAACTTTGCTGATAGAACCTATGTATAAAAAACTCTGCTTATTCTAACCTGATGTTCCAATTCTTAAAAAATGCCTGGTAGATGGGGGGCCACTTTTGGAGATGCCTGCGTTGCAGGGGATTGGACTAGATGACCCTCCAACTCTACAGGGACCCCTCTAACTCTACAGTTCTATGATCCTATGTCTGTTTTGAGTTTTGGTTAAGAACCACAGGGACTAGCAGCTGAGAATAAACAACAGCTGGATTCCGCAAGCAATTCTGCATTCTGAGACTCTTCTGCAAGCCTGAAGTTAAGAACTTGGCCTATGTGAGAGGAGGGTGAATGCTGAACTGCAAGAACTGAAATACAGGCATGTGTTTGGTTTAGCAGATAGAAAATATGAATCAGCTTGAGTCATAAGGAGTTTGCATTTGTCACCTCTCCCACTGCTTTTGTGCCTTGGGAATTTTGACCGCCCTTTCAAAAACATTTTCCAGCTCTCCAATATCCTTTTTGAGATGAGGCAACCAGAGCTGTACACAGGATTCTGTGAAGGGAAACAGGGCGTCTCTTAAAAGCTATCAGCACCCCTAACAAACTACAGTTCCCAGGATTCTGTGGGGGAATCCACAGCCATTTCAAGTGGTACAATACTGCTTTAAGTCTACAGTGCAGGTGGCAGAGCTGGGTGAAGCCATTTTGCCGCTTGAGGCAGACCAGAAAGCAGCTCTCTCCACCACACTCTGGCCTGAGGTGACTGGAGGCAGCCTTGGGAAGCCCAGGGAACTCCCACCCCCTTAGGGGGTGACTGGAATGGTGGCGGCAGAGGTGGCTCTCACCCGCAACCAAGCGAGGCATGGCAAAGGCAGCAAAGGTATGTAAGGATGCACCCCCTCTTTCTGGATCTGCCACCACTGCCAGCAGTCCCTAGCCTGCCGCCTGAGGCAACTGCTTCAGCATGTCTAATGAGTGGGCCGGCCCTGGCAAATGGGGCCTAGAGGAAGCTTCCCCACTGCAGAAACCCGTCCAGAACATGTTGAGGTCAACTGGGATGTAATGTGGTCTGTGTGCTCATACATGCTCCCCATTCCACATGTGTTTCCTGAAGCCCTATCCTGAGTCCCTGGAAAGAGCCTGACTGTCCATCTCTGCTGTGACAAAGCATCTCACAGTTTCACTGGGAGTCAGGCCAGAAACCAGAGTATCGGCAGGGATCTCAATTCTCCCCCATTTGGTGTGTAAGGAAGATTGTGGGGATGCCGTCCAGGCCAGGGGCGTAACCAAAGCGTTTGCTTGGATTCACACCGTTTGAGCCCGGGAAGTGTAGCTGCAGTCCTGGCAGAGCGCCAAGTGATGATAGAGCACGTCCAGAAAAATCCTGGGAGCCCTAAATGCAGCAAAGTGCGCCATTTGAGACGATTGATTTTCCACGGTCCGGACAGAGAGATTTCCCCGTCATTCTCAAAAGCGTGAAGCAGTGCAGAGAGGCTCACTTTGCATTGCGATCGCATGAAGACAGAATCAAACATCTGGGGGGACGGGAGGCATTAGTCCAAAGCCCCAAATAAAGAGTCAGAAATCACCTGGTAATCAATGGGAAGTGTGGTGAAAGACCCAGAGATGATTGGAAAAGGAAATCCATCCCAAACTCAGACCGCTGCTAGAAATTCCACAATGAACGGGCCAGAAATTCCTGGGGATCATTCGCCTCTCAGCTAGGCCTGACAGCATTTCCCAGCTATTCTCTTCCTCCACCACTCCACCGACATGCTCTGTCCTGAATCTCATTTCTCCCAAATTCTGCTTAAACTATGAGGAATTCTGAAGTTCGTTCCAGAATTGGAATGGGCCCAGTTTGCTGCAGCCCCAAATCCTTTTGATTTGTTGGTATCAATTTCACTCTCCATATTGACCATGTGTGCTGGGGGAGAAATTCAGTTAGAATTTCAATGCAAATCTATCTAATTTGCATTTTCCAAAACAACACAGAGGAAGCAAAATGCAGCTATGCTTTGAAATTTGTCCATTTCCAAATTTTCAGGGCAGTTCCCTGACCGAATATTGCAATAGGAAATGCAAATATTACTGAAAAGTGTGCATAGAAATGCATCTATCAGTGCAAATCACATACAAAATGAATTTCCACTATGAGCAGGGCAAACTGTATCTTAATTGCTGGTTCTAAATGTGCTTGGGTGTATTTTGTCTTTTAACTAGTCTGTATTTATTACTTTGTATTCTAGCACGACGTCCTTGATTTTTTGGCAGCTGCCTTGAATCCAAGCTTGAGAGAAAGATGGTTTTTAAATACCTTTAACAACAACATTAGGGGAGGGTGTTTGCAAAAATGGCTATCAGAGAAAATTGCATATAAAAATGTGCTTATCAAGATGAATTCACACTAAAATGCTGGTGAATTTTCACAAGGATGAGCATTCAGAAACTGATGGGGAAATGTAAAGATCTAAAGTTAAGAATAGGATAAGGAGAAGTTGAGAAGATAAGTAACTGGGAATTAAGAACATGGTGGCATAAGTTCTTTTGTAAGAACTTATGAATTTATGGATGGATGGATGTTTTTCCTTTTGTTGTTCTTTTATTCTTTTTGTTAATTTTTGTGTGTGTTTGTTAAGTAAGAAAACTAATAAAAAGCATATTTTAAAAAGGAGAAATTCAGAGAAACTGAAAACGACCAAGTTCATCCAGCTCGACGTGTGTCAGTAAAACACTGCTGAAAAGGGAGTCTCTGTTTCCTCTAGTATTTTATGGATGGACACATGTGAGGATGGCCAGAGTCTGTGGTTGGCCTCAGATACCCTGTTCTGTGGCTCACCATTAAATTCTATTGGGGGAACTGAGAGAAACTGGAACTGGACAAATCTGCCAATTCCTAGGGCCAGCCATGGAGACCACTCCCAGTGGCTGATGCTGCTGTGGCCATTCCTTGTGAGTGATGTGTGTGGCACATGGCACCATTGCATTCCATCAGGGTGGTGGGTACCATGAACTGTGTCTTTTAATTGGTGGGAAATCCTCCCCTGAGAACTCGGCTTCTTCCACATCACCCCTTTAAGTACACCTTAGAGTTCTTTTCAGGTGTGACATGGTGTGAGAAGTGCAGTTGTGCCTCACATTGCCATGGCCCTTGTCTCTGCCTCATTCAAAACAGGACTATTGCATCTTCCACTTCATTCAGGAAATGTGTGTGGACTGTCCCTGATCTGGGAGACTGCTCATCCCTAGGGATTAATGTCATTACATGTAGGTCAGAGATGGGGAACCTCTGGCCCTCAGATATTACTGGACTACAACTCCTATTAGCATGGATAGCATGCCTTGGGCTGATAGATAGATGATAGATAGATAGATAGATAGATAGATAGATAGATAGATGATAGATAGATAGATGATAGATAGATAGATAGATGATAGATGATAGATAGATAGATAGATAGATAGATAGATAGATAGATAGATGATAGATAGATAGATGATAGATAGATAGATAGATAGATAGATAGATAGATAGATAGATAGATGATAGATAGATGATAGATAGATAGATGATAGATAGATAGATAGATAGATAGATGATAGATAGATAGATAGATAGATAGATAGATAGATAGATAGATAGATAGATAGATGATAGATAGATAGAGATAGAGATGATATAGATCATCTATCTATCTATCTATCTATCTATCTGTCTGTCTGTCTGTCTATCTATCATCTATCTATCTATCATCTATCTATCTATCTATCTATCATCTATCTATCATCTATCTATCTTATTGCATTTGCACACACACCCCTCTTGAGACGGCACAAACTGTTCTCTCTCTCCTTATTCAATCCTCACAACAACCCTGCGAGGGATTCAAACCCTGGTCTCCCAGTTCCTGGCCTGACACTCTAACCACTAGACCACACTGGCTCTCACTGATGGGAGTTGTAGTCCATCTACATCTGGCGAGCCGCAGGTTCCCCCGCTGTGCTCTAAGAAGTCTGTTTGGATCCAGATGTGTGAGCCCTGGCTGCAATTTCTTTCTAATCCCTTCTCTCTCACACACACACACTCATATTCTTATGAATCATCTTTCTTTAAATAGCGCTCTTATATGAGGAAAAATAACAACAGCGGCATCTGTATTAAAAAAAAGCACAAGGCTATGAAATGTAAAACCCATATGCATAATGTTTCCAGGACTGGCTTTTTTGCTCTTTTTCTCCCACATTCATGGAGGGGGGGGGGGATGAGAGAGAGAGAGAGAGAGAGAGAGAGAGAGAGAGAGAGAGAGAGAGAGAGACCTACATCTCTATAAACACAGCGATCTCCATCTTTGTGCGCTGAAGCCTTGGGCAAACACCGAGCTGACAATAGTGGCACTAATGCTAATGAATTCTGATTATTTGGATCAGTCATTAAACTAATAAGCCCATCTCCAAATTAGCGTTAGCTGCCTCGGCCAGTGAAAATTTCATCAAATCGGCTTCATTATTTCAGACGGGGCGCACTTGGCAAAAAGTGGCTGCGGGAGAGGAGAAGGGGACCCTCATCTGATAATTTTATCACTTGACTGCCAGACCGTGAAAAAAATCGGTGTGATGAAGTTTCTCCTTCCCTCCACCCATCTCTTCTCCCTCCCTCCCTCCTTCCCTCCCTCGTTCTGGGGGAAAGCAGATGATTGGGGGGGGGTTGTTTGTATGTGGGTAGATTTCTCTCTTAATTAAACTAAAGCCATCCTTTCTTGTAATTCTATATAACCTCCACTTCTTCCCCATCATACACACACACACACACACACACACACACACACACACACACTCCATGTCCTTAGAGGCTTCGCATGCAGGATGAAGACACAACACAGCTTTCAGCACAAACAAAACTCCCTCCTCTTCCCCCTTCCCTCCTCCCCTAGCTCTGTTTTCTCCTTAATTTGTGAAGAAAACAGAAACACAGTGAAACATATCCCCTGGCCACATGTTAATTTCCATTCCTCTCCGTCGTGATTATTTTAAGTTTGTTAGCATTGCAAATTAAACATGAGCCATGAGGCTCCTACTGCTGCCCTCGACTTCTCTGCCTCTCGGCTGATGTTCTGACACCAGGATCCTACCGCCTGTGGTGCACCTCAAAAAGTAGGCAAGAGTATCGGTCTGATGGGGTCCTTGCACATAGTGGGAAAGTTTGGCATTCGCGCCAATGCAAGGCAGGGATGCCAACCAACATGGATGGCTTTAAAAGAAGAAATTTGTGGAGAAGACTATCAATGGCTACTAGCCATGGCGGCGATGTTCTCCCTCCATGATTGGAGGCAATAACGCTTCTGAGTGCTAGATGCTGGGAATCGCAATTGGGCAGGTGTTGTTGCAGTCAGGTCCTGTTTGCAGGCTTCCAATTGAAGCATCTGCTTCGCCCCTGTGAGAAGAAGAGGAGGAGTTTGGATTTGATATCCCGCTTTATCACTACCCGAAGGAGTCTCAAAGCGGCCAACATTCTCCTTTTCTTTTCTCCCCCACAACAAACACTCTGTGAGGTGAGTGAGGCTGAGAGACTTCAAAGAAGTGTGACTGGCCCAAGGTCACTCAGCAGCTGCATGTGGAGGAGCAGGGAAGCAAACCTGGTTCACCAGATTACTATTCTACCGCTCTTAACCACTACACCACACTGGCTCTCCACACCACAGCATAGTGGACTAAAGGCACCTCTGGTTTGATCCAGCAGGACACTTTGTATGTTCTTAGTATGTCAGTTTGCATTTCTTAGTGCAGAAAGTATTGATCTGATGTGTAGAGATCTTTCCTAGTCTACTTAATTCAAGAGGGTTCTGGAAGCATCTCTGTGTGAGAGAAACAAGCAGAAGGTTTGTGATATTTGGGTTATTTCCTCAGAGAAGCTGAGTACAACTGGTTTAAACTGGTTCTCTTATCTCTTTCTGTCAAGATCATGCTGACTATAATAGTGAGGCCAGAAGGAGCCTGGGTTTCACTCTCTCTTTCTTTCTGGTGTGGTGTTCTGCATATAGTCTTATTATAAGTTATTGTATGTTTGAGTTAAGTCTGCTGCAGCTGGATTTCTTATGGACAGTACCAACCCTGAATGTATTGAATTTGTGACCATTTTGTGAACTATACACTGGAATCTACTCCGGATCAATCTTGAGTAGACTTTCAATGACACTTCCCATGTCAGAAATATATCTTGAAGAGGGCTTCCTTAAAAAACATAGTTCAGTATTGTTTACACTGACTGGCAGCACCTCTCCAGGATTTCAGGCAGTGGAGATTCCCAACCTTACCAGGAGATGCCGATGATTGAAACTGAAAGCCTTCTACATGCAAGGCAGATGCTGTGACTCTGAGCTACGGCCCTTCCCCGCTAGCTACCAAGCATGCCCTTTCCTTGCTGATATCTTTATCAAACTCCTGCTCAGCCCTGGTTTCTTCTTTTTCAAAGGCCTCCAGCCTAACCCAGCACCGAAAGCTCCAACTTAACGCCTGGCGTTCCTCTCAGATTTCCAAAGCGCCTGAGTCCTGAGAATATGTTTCCAATATCCTTTCGTCTCTCTCTGTTAGTGTTTTACTCAGCTCCACGCTGGGGAGGTCCTGACCTCTATGGTCTTCGGGGAAAGGGAGCGGGGGAAGGGAAGGGGGGTCTCCGTCTGCATCAGGAAGTTTCAGCCTGCAGGAGAAGCTGTTTCTTTGGCTCCTCTAATACACTTAACCTGGAGGAGGCCGCTGCCAGGCCGCGATTAGATTACCAACGTTGGCATGTTTGGGCCTAACAAATGGCAAATGGATGGTGTGCCAAGCGATGGCTAATCGCTGTTGACACAGATCTATTGTGCGGCTCGTTATGGGAGGGGAGAGTTCAGGCCGGCATTCAGGTTCTGCCTTCATGACTGCAAGAAGGGTTGAGAAGGTCACCGGTATACCTGTCTCCTTGAATATGAGGGCTCTCCAACTTGGGTGTCATTTTTAAAGGTCTCCATGGCCCTCTCTGGAGGACCATATAAATGTCCTGCCCTCCTCCGGGCCATGGGAGAGCAGATATTGAACACTACTTTTCTGCAAAACTGCCATTAGTATCATATTAAAAAGTCACACACAAAGGACATGCACACAGGAGGCGGCAGGAACTGTGGATGCTCAGCAGTGCATTACTCCAAGATACTCCTGGGATACGCCAGGAAGTTCAACTCCCCCTCAACAATCTCTTGTAACGGCTTGGGCACAGCTTACCTGAAAGATCTCATCTCCCAATACAAACCTGCCTGAGTGTTGAGATCCTCAGGTGAGCACCCTCTCTTGGTCCCATCAACATGAGAAACACTGATGGTGGTGACGCAAGAGAGATCTTCAGGGGAATGTTGGAAGATTCAGGGCAGGCCAAAGCAAGAACTTCTTCACACAGCGCAAAAAGGATATTGTAGAGTTGGAAAAGTTTCAGGAAAGGGCAATCCCAATGACCAATGGGATGAGGAAAGCTTGCAGTGTTTGGGGGTTTATTATTATTATTATTATTATTATTATTAGCTTAGAGAAAAGGTAAGTAAGAGGCAACATGATAGAAGTTTATACAATTAGGCATGGCATGGAAAAAGCAAAGAACTCATAACACAAGATTTGTGGACATCCAATGATGTTGGGAGATTCAGGACAGAGGGGGAAAGCCTTCATGCAATGCATAGTTAAACTGTGGAACTCACTGCCACAGGAGGCAGGGATGGTTACCAGCTTGGGTGACTTTGAAAGACAACTGGACAGATTTGGGCAGCATAAGGCTATCAGTGACTACTAGCCATAATGCTCAGCTAACCATCGTCAGAGCCAATAATGCTTTTGACTGCAGGTTGCTGGAAACCATAGGAGAAGAGAGGGCTCTTGTGTTCAAGTCCTGCGTGGGAGTTTCCCCCAGGCATCTGGGTGGCCATTGTGAGAACAGGATACTGGCCTGATCCAGTAGACTCTTCTTATGTTCTTATAGGTTGATGGGAACTGAAACCCAATGCTATCTAAAGGGCTGCAGGTCCCCTAGCCTTGTTCTAAAGCAGTGTTTCCCCAACTAGGGTCTCCAGATGTTTTTGAACCACAATTCCCACCATCCCTGACCACTGGTCCTGCTAGCTAGGGATGATGGGAGTTGTAGTCCAAAAACAGCTGGAGACCCAAGTTTGGGAAACACGGCTCTATAGAGATCTATTGAGAGTTGCGTTTCTAAAGTCACATCGCTATGCTTATGGACATACAGTGGTACCTCGGCTTAAGAACTTAATTCGTTCTGGAAGTCTGTTCTTAACCTGAAACTATTCTTCACCTGAATCACCACTTTAGCTAATGGGGCCTCCTGCTGCCGCTGCACCGCCGCTGCACGATTTCTGTTCTCATCCTGAAGCAAAGTTCTTAACCCGAGGTAATATTTCTGGGTTAGTGGAGTCTGTAACCTGAAGCGTATGTACCACTGAAGCTGAGGTACCGACACACACAGCACAATTCAGGACAGGAGTGCTGTTTTCATCGTGATATGTAGCTTCTATCATATCAGGTGGAATAGCTATAACTGGATGAAAGAGTACAAAATTCTGTATATTATTTGTCCAGGTTCCGCAGCCTCAGAGGAAGCCTGTTTGTGCTGCAGCATCCCACCCCCCGGCAGCTTTTAAAACCATTTTCTCTTCTAATCCATTATTTCCTGTGAGAAAGCCCTCTACGTGATTTCTGACCAAAGCCTCTTTCAGATCCCATAAGGCGAGACGATATATTTCCCCCCCACCAAAATACCTGCTTGATATATGGCAAATCGCCATTTCCAATTTCCAATCGTCCTCTTCACTTTCGCCCATATGTCGGATCCCCGGATCGGAGTCTTGGGGATGATTCGGATTTATTTCCAGAGAGCAGGAAGGAATGTACTGGTGCTGCCTATCTGGGGAATTTGAGAAATGTCACTAAATCACAAGCAAGTGGAGAGTAGAAAGAGAGAGACTGGTGGGGTGGGGGGGATTTGGGGGGGGGAGAATGGGAAGAATGGGCGGGGGGTTGGAGAAGTAAAGGTCTTACATGCAAGTCTCCTTCTCTACCCCTCCCAACCTCCCCAATCTCAAACGTAAATCAAATGGCAGCCCTTTCTTTTACAGCTGGGATGTGAGATTGGGGGGGGGGGGGGCGGACGACACAGGCAGCTGCTCCCATCTGAGGAGGGAGATGCCGGAGACGGATTCACAGAGGGCCCAGAGAACTGGCCTCATCCGAGTCCGTAGGGAAAACGCGGGGAGGGATTGCAAACTGCTGTTGCGGCCTTTCGCCGACACATGATCTGCTGAGATGTAGCAAGATGGATCTGGTGTGGAAAACAAAGGGAGTTTTAAGAGGCACGGGGTAAGTATGGGCTGAAGGTGCGGGGAGTCCCTGAATGCACCAGACATCGTTTCTGCAGTTCCACACCCTGAAAAGCTGAGGCTAGGGAGGGCATGAGCATAACAGAACAGCTTTTTGCTAAGACAGAGGAACAGCATTCACTCCCTGGAGTTTTCCAAGTTTCCCTTCTTAATATATACAGTGGTACCTCGGGTTACATACGCTTCAGGTTACATATGCTTCAGGTTACAGATTCCACTAACCCAGAAATAGTACCTCAGGTTAAGAACTTTGCTTCAGGATGAGAACAGAAATTGTGCTCCTGCGGCGGCAGCAGGAGGCCCCATTAGCTAAAGTGGCGCTTCAGTTTAAGAACAGTTTCAGGTTAAGAACGGACCTCCAGAACGAATTAAGTAGTTAACCCGAGGTACCACTGTACTGCCTTCTGGCTACAAAAGTAAATAATAGATTTTTTTTAAAAAAAATCTGCTCTCTGACATTCCTGCTAGAAATATGTCTAAATCAAGCCATCAGAACTTAAGAGCCCTGCTGAATCACGACAGTCGTCCATCTAGTCCAGCATCCTGTTCTCACAGTGGTTGTTCCAGTGGCATAGCATGGGGAGGGGGGTTGCCCCAGGCACAATATTGTTAGGGGCACAAAATTTCAACACCCAGTGCTGCCTCAATACAGCTGCATGCTTCCATCGCTGGGTTCCATGGGATGGCTTCCCCATGTAAACTAGGAAGTGACCTCTGTAGACAAGAGAATGACTCTTCTTTTATTGTCTCTGTGGCTTCAATCTCCTGGGTGAGGTGAATGGTGTTAGGCAGTTGAGTGTGCATGTGTACTCTGTCCATTTCCCTCCCAGCCCCATGTGGCCCCAGGTACTGGCAACCCATGCTACACCACTGTGAGAAGAAGCCTATGGGAAGCCCATGAACTAGACCTGAGCACAAGAGCACTTGTGATTCCGAGCAACTGATTTTCAAAGGCATACTGCCTCTGGCAGTGGAGGTAAAGCACAGCCATCATGGTTAGTAGCCATTGCTCTCCATGGATTTGTCTAATTCTCTCTTAAAGTCATCCAGGTTGCAGCCTTCATGCGAGTGAGTTCTGCAGCTTAGTTATGTGCTGTGCAATGCATTTTTATGATGCAATAACACACTATTATATGCATTATTGCACATTTTATATGAATATACATGGGGTGCCAACTTTTTATTATTATTATATATTCTTTATTGAAAAATAAAAGCTACAAAATTACAAGTGCCAACTTGAATAAAATATGGGGGGGGGGAGGTAAGCCCCACCCAGCATAATTGATCACAAGAGGCAGTATAAGCACACCATTTGACTGGTGATGCCTATCAGCTTGCGGAGGGGGCTGGCAACCCTCAAATATTTTATTGGGGGGCTGAAGGGACCTCGGCACCTAGAAGTTGGCTCCTATGCACAGTATACAAATACATGCATAATAATGCTTATCAAATGATGCTACGGGAGTGTAGGAGCCCATGGAGATGGACTCTTTTATAGGTATCTTTTTTTATATTACACATACAGGTATTTTTGCCATGTAACTTTGCAGATAAGAAGGTAGGCTTCTACCTTATTACAAAAACCTGATCAAACATGAGCATTCCAGAGGTAACAGGACACTCAATACAAGGGATGGTGTGATGTGAGCAAAGCTTTCCAAAAAGACCCATAAAGGATGGTGACTTGTTGTGAACAGGATAGTTTGTGGGGTCTGTCCTCTGTTGGATGATATAGGTCAAGCATGTCTGTGAGGTGCCTGCATTTTTAGGGATGGAATAGTCAGCATCTATCTCTTTGGTGTCAGTTTTTGTCCCTAATTCAGTTCTGTCCCATTTCTGCATATCTCTCTCTCCCCGTGTGTGTGTGTGTGTGTGTGTGCGCGCGCGCGTGCATTTTTTAAAAATGCATGAATATCCACATAATTTGTATGTATCTACTCTACCCAAAAAATACACTCTAACCTAAAATGCAATTTTTAATAGGCATCCTGGTACACTTCTCTCGTTGTAAGCTAAGAACTGCATTGCAAAATTTGGGGAAATGCAAAAATCAAAGGATAAATTTGCATTAGCAATAGTCCGCAAAGCGTGAATCAGGTCAGTCCACTTTTGAAAAAGCCAATCCAATGAAATGTCCATGGATCTCTATTGCATTGCTGCAGAGACGGGGGGGAGGAGGAGTGGTCCGGGATGTACGGTACAGATACTTATCAACTTGCACCGTAAGCATCCCAGAAAGGAAGGGCCATCTAACCCCCTGGCTGTAGTGCCCTGTCCTCAGCACAAAGCAGCCAGCTCATCCATTTCAGAGAGTATTGAATTCAATTATATACTGCAAAGAAAACAAAATTCACGGGGCCAAACCGGGACCTGGCGTAGCTGGACCTCGCCCTGTTCTTGAGTGCCTGTGACTTACACCAGGAGCTGAACTGGGTCCCAGTAAGCCATTGCCTGTTCTCATGTCAAGTTGATGGATTGCAACTTCCTAATGTGGGATTGATGAATTATGACGCCCTAATGTTGGGACCATTGATTATGATTTTCTGTTTCAACGTATAGCTTGCAAAGCAATAACTGATACCATCTGTGCATTAATGTCCTGTTTCTGCAAGAGAACAATGAAAAACATTGCATCCTGTTAATAATAACAATAACAACAATAATAATGTTTTTAGAAAATCATCTGAGAGGCCAGCTGCTGTGTTAAAAGATTAAACCATTCCCAGGTTTATAGACTAAGGAGAGACAGAAGTGATTGCCTAGATGGACACCCTCTCATTACCAGCCTTTCCAGACAGGCAAGACTAAACAGTTTATGCCGTAACCCAGGGAAAATTGCTTTATCCTTTCTCCCTGTAAGTGGATTCAGATCTAGCTGGTCAGTTTGGGAGCACGCTGGGGTGAGTGCACACACGCCAAGGCATGTATGGTGGTTTTGGAACAAGGTGGGGGAGAATGAGAGAAATGGGTGGAGGGCCCCCACTCCCGCCTCCTGAGCTCGGACTGGGATAGAAGGTTGCAATGATGACAAACCAGCCTGAAGGGACTTCTCCCTTCTCAAATGTCACCCTGGAAGGAGACAGGAGACGGCGGAGAGAGAGAGACAAAGAAGGAAAAGCAGGCTGTGGCTTTAATGCGCAAACACGGGTGGACAGTCAAATGTTTGCAGATGGGGCAGGAAATATCAGTTCTGTGGCTCAAGACATCTGGCTTTCTAAACTGCTTGCCACAGAGGCCAGCTGGTTTTAATCAATGTGGAATGGACTTTGAAGGCCGGATCCGAGCCACAGAGTCAGGCACTGGACATCACAGTCTCCTACCCGCCGGGGAATGGAGAGGTGGTTGAGGTTCTTTGCGGGGAAAGGAGAGCCAGGACTTCACTTCTAAAATGAGAGGTGTTGAGACTGAAGGATAGCTAGGAATGGATGGCCTCGAATGCTTAATCCTCGAGACCCCACCCCTAAAACAAAACAAAATGCATATTCCTTGACTCTCTTTGCTCACCTTGGCAGGCCTTGTTTTTCCTGGGAGTTGACACAGGTAAGTCAACACCCCTGTTTCAACCAAATTAGGACCCTGTGAAGGCAGATTTGGGGAGACTCCAGTCTGAAGGCCACAACCCTTGGCTGAGTGTCATGCAGATGTCAAGAACAGGGGATGAGGGAAAAGGGGTGGCAGAGAGAGGGAGGGAGAAAAGAGGATGTGAGAGTGAGAATGAAAGAGAAGAGGATGCCCTTCCCATCTCTGACTTCAGTCCCACCCACCATCAGCATTATTGATTATTTGCTTATGGTTGCATTTATATCTCCACTTTCCCACAAGGGGTTCAGCATGGTGTATATGGTTTGTCCAGGGATGCAGGTGGCGCTGTGGTCCAAACCACTGAGCCTCTTGGGCTTGCCAATCAAAAGGTTGGCGGTTCGAATCCCTGCAACAGGGTGAGCTCCCGTTGCTCTGTCCCAGCTCCTGCCAACCTAGCAGTTCAAAAGCAAGCCAGTGCAAGTAGATAAATAGGTACCACTGTGGCAGGAAGGTAAACAGCATTTCCATGCGCTCTGGTTTCCGTCACGGTGTTTCTGGCTCCCGCCGGCTCCCTCGGCCTAAAAGCGAGATAAGCGCTGCAACCCCATAGTCACCTTTGACTGGACTTAACCATTCAGGGGTCCTTTACCTTTACCTATATGGTCCGCATCTTCCTTCCCGCATTTTGTCCTTATGACATACCTGTGAGGTCAAGTGGGATGGTCCCCAGGTCACCTGATGTGCATCGTGCAGCCGAGCGAAGGATTTGAACCCTGGACAGAGTTTATTGGAGTCTAGTTCCCCCTCCCCACACTCTCTGGGGGTTAAATCTTGGAACAGAGACTAGATGTGTCTTTTTTTCTAAGGCACTCACATACATCTGAGAATGTGGCTTTGTTCTCTCTTAGTTTCTTTTCTTTTTTTCTGATTTTCAGCTCAGTGCTCGACATTTCCACCCCGGTTTGTGAACCTCATGAAGACCCACCAGCATTTTAGTGTGGATTTCTCCTAATATGCACACATTCGCGTGCAATTTTGTTGGACCTGGGAGATCTGGGTTCAAATCCTCACTCGGCCATGAAGCTCACTGCCTCTCACAGCCTAACCTACCTCCCAGAGTTGTTGTGGAATTAAATGAGGAAGGGGAGAACAGTGTGCACCACCTTTATCTTCTTAGAAAAAAAAGTGCAATAAGATATAAATGCAATAAGTAAATAAAAATAAATAAATGAAATATTTGTTATGGTTCTTCACTAATATTTGCCCTATATATTATGCATTATTGCATGTTATTTACATGAATACATAAATTTAATGCACACTTTATCCTAGCATCTTACTGTGCATTTACCCCAAATAAGCACATATTTTGTATGCAATTTTGTCTAATACAAAAAAATTTCCTTTAACACAATGTGTTTTTCTATGTCTGTCCCTCCACTAATATAAGAATTTCTTACATGCACAGCTTACCTGGCTGAAGAATGTCATTGCAAAATTCAGAGGCATTACAAATTTCAAAGAATGGCTGTGTTTCAGTTCTTGCATTGTTTTGCAAATCACACCTTTAAATACCTAACAACTGGATCAAAGTTCTCGCCTATCCCTAGATGAACTACAGCTAAGACCAAGAATGTAGCTGATTGTGGAGTTGGAGGGGGGGGGGATATATGGTCAACTGTAGGCGCCTGGGTACATGAGATTGCCCTCAAGCAGGAAGACAAACCTGATCTCTGCATCATCAAAGCACCACACCCAAATGCCTTCCCATCATTGCTCTTATCTCTCCTTGTCAACAGAGCTGCTGCTTCATCCCCACTTTCCCTGCTCTCTGGAGACACCCCTCCCCCCCGAATCCGACTTTGGGAATGCACCCCTCCTCCCGTCCACCCTCTTGTGTGACAGCTAGCAAGGAAGCTTGACATCCAGCATCTGCTTGCCAAAAACAAGCAAGAAAGCAAACACGGGAGAAAGGGGGCCAAAGGGAGGAATGAAAAGGGTAAGACTCAACAAGTCAGGGAACAGCATTCCAAGAGGTAGAGAAAATGTACCTAATCGAGAGCCTCAGCATTGAGCAAAGAGAAAGGGAAGTGCTTTGGACGTCCAAAGCTTGTTTTAACAAGCAGTAGTTAAGGTTAACCACAGGTTAGGGTGTGAACATGGGCCACTGGGTTTCTTTTTCTCCCAAACCATTGTTTCAACAAGCAGTAGTTAAGGTTAACCATAGTTTAGGGTGTGAACATGAGCAACTATGTTTCTTTTTTCAAAGCATTGTCTGGACAAGCAGTAGTTAAGGTTAACCACAGTTTAGGGTGTGAATATGGGCCAGTATGCCTTTTTTTCAAAGCATCGTAATAGCATCATTTCCTTCAATGTTTTGCTAAATGTTTTACTGGAGCATTACTGCATTTTGATCTTATGTAAGCCTTTTGGCTTGTGATTTTATGATTGCAAATGGTGAGAACTGCTTAGAGATTTTGCTATATAGGTTATTATATGAATGAATGGATGAACGAATGAAAGCGTCACTGAGAGGCTCAAAACTCAATGTGGCTTCTCTCAGCTGTTCATTGACAAATGTTGACAGGTAAGAAAGAGGTTGAGGGACACAGCAGAGGAGGCTGGTTTATTAGGGCAAGTGGGGCACAGCCCCTACAATCCCAGTCTGCCCTCAGGTAGATTGCACCTCTCTACTCCTGACTTACAACTAGCCCATGGAGCAACTTTGCTTGTTAGCCTCCTCCTTCATCTCATCCCACCACCCATTTCTGGACCTCTTCTTGTTTGTTCAATTAACAACTTCCTCCAGAAAACTTTAATATATCTCTATATGTACACCAGACTGGGAGCTGTACCCTTAACTACAGCTCCCATAATTATTTGGGGGAAGTCATGTTTAAAGCGGTATCATCATGCTTTAAATGTAGCAAAACACAGCCACCCTTCAAAAATCCACTTCTCTGAATTTTGCAATGTGGTTCTCCGGCCCAATAATGTGTATAACTGAAATTCATATAGTAGTGACAGAAACATACAACAATACATTGCCTTACAGAAGTGTCTACATCAGGCATACAAAGAATGTGCGAATTTGAAGAAATCCCTGCTAAGATGCTGGTGAATTTTCATGTGGACCTCCTCCTCCTCTTCTTCTTCAAAAAGAAAAGGGAAAAAAACCAATGTAGAAAATTGAACTTAAAACTGGGAAAAGGAGAAACTGAAATTGACAGATTTGCTTGTTGCTGTTATTGACATAATTGATGGCACACACCGTCTGAACATCAGTAATAGAAGGAAGGATGGCCTGCTAGGCCTTTCTGTGACTCCGCAAGCAAATTTTGTGCTAATTGGCCAAGACGGGCTAGAATACCTTGAAATTTAGACCGGAGACTCCTGCCATTCTACAGCACAAGATCTGGAGCAGATTCCGTGCTGCTACTTCCGCCGCTGCCTCTGCTTGAGATCACAGGGCTTGCTATGCCACCTGCAGGACTGTGCTGAGATAAATGCGGGGAGAGAAACAGAGGGAGTTTTGCTGCATCTCTGCCTTGAGACAGGCAGGAGTTGAAAGAGCCTCACATGCAGACAATCCTCCAGGTCAACAGGGAAGAAGAAGAGGGAGAAGCAGTCTTGCTGCCAAGCCTCGAAATCTGAGTGAACGTGGAATTTCCACATAGGAACTTGGCTTATGCCAAAACTGATCCTTTGCCCACCCAGTTCAGTATTGTCTACAGAGACTGGCAGTGGCTTTTCGGGGTTTAATAGAATCATAGGATTGTATAGTTGGAAGGAGCCACAAGCGTCATCTAACCCCCTGCAAGGCAGTGATCTTTTGCCCAATGTGGGACTTGAGTCCTCAACCCTATGATTAAGGGGTTGGTTCTCATGCTCTACCACTTGAGTTCTATGTATGATTTGGACAGAGTCTCTCACAGCCATACCTGGAGATGGCGGGGGTTGAATCTGGGACCTTCTGCATTCAAGGCTGGTGCTCTCGTGCTGACCTTCCCTTAAGACCCAGGGACACAGAAAGCTGTTTTATCCTGAGCTAAGGTCAGTGTAGAAACAGCACCAGCATTTCATTAAAAGCAGTCAGTTCCCAAAAGCCTCTTGGAATAAGATGGTCTTCATCTGCCGGTGGAAAGACCACAAGGAGGGAGCAGTCTTACCTTTCCTAGGCAGGGCATTCCAAAGTCTGGGGGCAGCCACCAAAAAGGACCATAGGGCCATGACTGAACGATGCTATGGAAATCATGAAAATGTTTGTTTTATTTTTTTACTATGCAAGTATTTCTCTCTCTCTTTCTTCATGCTTTTCAGTGCCTGCTAAAATCATTCTGGTTTTGACAAGCCAACCCAGATGCTTAGAAAGCTGATGGGGGCATTGGTTTCTTTCCGTCTGTCTGTACTTTTTATATGTTTTAAATTATTGCTGTATGTTTATTTTTATTTTAGTGATAAGTCTTTGCCTTCCTCAATAAACCAATTGGAGGCTTTTGCTACAATCAAGCGGTGTATAAATTTTGTAAATAAAAATAAGGCAGTGTCTGACTTTCCCAACCATGCCAAACCCCATAGTTAGAAGCTTCCTTGCCCCGCCCCAGTAACTTATCCTTTCCCTTCCCTCCATCCTCCACTTTACAGTCCTGAGAAAGTCCCCCACGGTGCTCCCCCTAAGCCCCAAACAGCCTTCAGCATCACGGAGAGCAAAGCAATTAATCCAGCACTTAGTCTGGTGTACTGCTGGCTCCATCCGTCTTTTTACAGCTCTGATTAGGAGCTGGGGCACCCGCAATCCTCTTAAAGCCAGGAGCAATGTTGTGTGTGTGTGTGTCACCCACCCACCCTTAAGCATCCCATTCTGCTGTCCCTCCTCTGATCCAGGCCGTCTATTTACATGTCACAGGACCATTGGGAAATAGTGACGAGGGGGGTAAGCCTATCTCATTCCCTGTCTTTGCTTCTCCCGCATGAGGCCCATCCTTCCCACAAGCAGAGGACTCCTCTGGGGTGTAACCCAAGGAGGTGTAACCAATTTTGGCTGGGATCGGCATTACACTGAGACCCCCTTCAGCAGAATTTCCCCACGTACACCCAGCAGGGACCCCACTGCGATTCACAAGGAGCGGAGACGCAGAGGTCCAGGAGTGAGGTCTTATCATCCAGCTCTCTCCAGGGCTTAGATCTGAGCTGTGTACACACCATGCATTTCAATTACATTCCTCCCCCTCCAAAAATAGGAAAACCGGGAGCTGTAGTTTTACACTGTAAGAGCTCCAATTCCCAGCACCCTTGGCAAACTGTGGTTCCCAAAATTCTTGTGGGGTGTGTGTCATGTGATTTAGATGTTATGGTGTATACACAGTCTCAATTCATACCCCATAGATGATATCAAGCTGTGTTCTCCTGTCCCACTGTTCGAAGGGATGGAGCAACTCCTCTGTGAGGGGCAGCTAGAACACCTAAGGCCTTTTTTAACCAGGAAAAAGCTGAGGGAGAGGAGACATGCCAGAAGAAGCATCTAAAATGATGTGTGGCATGGAGAAAGTGGATAGAGAAACATTTTCTGCCTCTCCGATAATACCAGGAACCGGGCCCATCCAACAAAACTGAACGTTGGACGATTTGGAAGAGACGAAAGACATTTCTTCTTCATGCAGTGCAGAGTTAAACTGTGGAACTCACTCCCACAGGAAGCAATGATGGCCACCGTCCTGGATGGCTTTAAAAGAGGATTAGACAAATTCATGGAGGAGATCTCTATCTAGCTTCACTGTTGGCTGCAGGGTGCCTCTGAATACGTTGCTGGGAATTGCAGGTCCTGGAGAGTGGTGCTGTGCTCAGATCCCACTTGTAGACTTCCCATGGCGTCTGGTTGGCCACTGTGAGAACAAAGTGCTGAAGTAGACAGGATGGCTCCCATGCTAGTCCTCCGCAAAGTACACCTGCTGACATTAATGGAGTGGACTGATTTAGGTTCTTCAATTGTAGTGGGCCTTCTCTAATTTGTTTGCAAGCAGCCTAGTTGTCCTTCAAAATCCACACTTCTCCAAATTTTGCAGTGCAGTCTCCCAGTGAAACAAGGTGTACATGAATGCATCTACTGGGGTCAAGTGTGCCTATATTAGTGAAAATGGCATTAAAAGATGCATTACATTATGGGAAATTGCCTAGCAGAAATTGTGCAAATGAGGAGAAATCCACACTATAATCCAGATGGGGTTTTTTTAATGAGGAGTGTGGTGTGTGTGTGTGTGTCAAATTGCTGCAGAGGTGTGTCGATCTGAATTTAGGATTGGAATGACGAGAGTCCCTAATTAGGAGATTCGCCCATCCCTGTGTACAACTTGCTTGGTTGAAGAACGATTACAATATCCCCCTTGAACTCAAGATGGAACGTCCTTCCAAGTCACTATGCAGAGGACAGCACTTTTCAATGGGCTTCTGAGATGTCAAAGAGCAACTGTGGGTGTGTGGCAAAGCCCACAGGAGCCTCATAAACACTCCAAGCGGCCTCTCTCTGAACCACTGGAGCAGCCTCTTCCCCACACCCAGCCGGACCTTTGCTCAGAGTGAGCCCATACCGCAGCCTGCATCAGCCAGGCCTGGAGATTATCAAACAACTCACCGAAGGAACTTGACTTTTAATAAAGCGCTCAGGCTCCTCCTCCTTTCCCTCTTCCCTCCCAGCTCGCCCACCCCTCTCCCACGTTGGCCTCCCATGTTACAGATTAAAACAGCGGTACATCTGGCATTTACTGCGTGTCAAAATACTTCTCCATGCCCCCGCCCCGCCACCCCAGGAACAAAGAGGTCTTGGTGGCTTTCCTTTTGACTTGCTGATAGGTCTCCAGCAATCGTGCAAGGGGTCAAACTTAGGAACTGTCAACAGCTCCCTAATGTATGCTCTTACCGGGAGAACAGGGGTCCCGGGTTTTATAGCCTAATAGGTTTGTTAATCAGAACACACACAGGCTCAGGAAAGCCCCTGTTTGTTTTCTCTGACAGGTTTGGCATTTTCCTCCAGGGAGCAGGGAAGCTTTAAGTGCATGAGGCTGCCCTGACTTAATTGGACGAGAAAACGGGTTTGGACAAACTAAGACATGTCACCCAGGCTGGTTTAGCCCGAGCTGGGAGGTGCCATTGCTGCAAAAGTCTTTGCCAGTGACCTTGCTTAAGGGAAACTGGTTCCTAGTGTTGTAGAAAAAGTGGGGGTTGGCTTTTGCTGCCCAACCCCCCAAGCAAATCTGCATCCCCTAAGTCCATGATTGGTCAGGGAAGGATGGATGGAGGCCAGATCCACGGAAAGCAAGGCAGGTCTTTGCTTTTTTCTTGCAACAGAGTTTCCGCCTCCCCCCCCCCCCCCTCCTTGCAAGGAGGTTGAGAGACCTCAAACAAAGTGTGCAGGAACCTTTAAAGACTTTAGACATTGCCCAACCCTTAGCCAAAGACCACACTAAAAGCATCATACATGCATCACAGAAAGAGGCGGTCTATCACAGAAATTTGAGAGTGTGGCTTCTCTCCTGTCTGCAAAAATACCTGATAACATTTTACTGATTGCATTACCTGGGCAGTCTGGCCATTATTTTGAGATGGTAAATATCTTAGTTCTTGAATCCAGGTCACAGGCATACCCTATTCATACACAAAATATGCCCTTAAGACAATATTTGTAGGATTTGTAAGTGAAAATAACTACTGCAAAAGGTTTCTCCAAGGTATTTCCTTCTACAGAGGAAATATTTGGAGTCATCAAGAGTTAAGATGGCTTTTGGATTGCACTCCTGTACTATTTCAGACATGTGGTTTATATACTTATTTATGTGTGTGAATTTAGTAACATTGATTCTATGTTTGAGACCTTAGAATTCTTATAACGCTAGGGATGGCTTCAGGCTTGTTGTCGGGGGGAGCACACTAGGCAAAGAACCATTTGTGGGGCATAAGAAAATAGGATGCAGATTCAGAGTAAGGCAACCAAGATGATCAAAGCGATGGAGTGCCTGGTCTAGGACCTGGGAGAACAGGATTCAAATCCCCATGGAACCAAGACTAGTGCACTGAGTGACCATTGGGCTGGTCTGTCTCACTTACAGGGTTGTTGCGCAGATAAAATGCACACCCTCTAAACTTGTGTTTTGGTAGGAATGCAAATTGGTTTGACTCTTGACTGGTCATCCTCTAGGGCTGGCCCTAGAAAAAGGCAGATACTAGGGGCAGACTATGGTGGTGAGGTGTTGGAGGACAGAGCTATATGCACTACATAGCCTGTTCCGGGCCCATTTAACCAATCAATCAATCAATCAATCAATCAATCAATTAACGTATTTGCACCCCAACTTTCTCTCTAAGGAGCTCTAGATTACGTCCATGGTTCTCCCTCTCCCCCTATTCAATCCCCACACCATAGAATCATAGAACTGTAGAGTTGGAAGGGACCCTGAGGATCATCTAGTTCAATCCCCTGCAAGGCAGGAATAGGCAGCTGTCCCATATGGGGTCGAACCTGCAACGTTGGCGTTATCAGCACCTGGCTCTGGCCAACTGAGCTATGAAGTCCTGCAAGGCAGAGTAGACTGAGAGGCTGCAACTGGCCCAAGGTCATGCAGTGAACTTCCTGGTCCAGTGAAGAATTCTAGCCCTGGTCTCCTAGACCTTTGTCTAATGCTCTAACCACTATGCAACTATTGGCTCTCAGCTAATCTGCTGCTCTCAGGTATGGTGGAGGGTGCTGTCCTCAACACCAGTGCTGAAACTAGATTTAAATATTGGTCCTGTTGGTGTTGGTTGATGATGTATGCCGGGGCGGCCAAGTCCCAAGAGACTGCCATCTACTCACAGAGTTAAAAACTGGCAGTGATCTACCCCCTTTTGGGGGGTTCAGGTCAAAGTTATTGAGCTTTTTTTTTTAGGGAGGAGGAGGCCCCATTTTCTAGGGGTTCAGAGCTTTTTTTAGGGGAGCTAGAGTTATTGAGCTTCTTTGGGGGAAGCCAGTGATCTACCATTGGAGCATGATCTACCTGTTGGACGTGCCTGGATGTGTATGCAAACCATCTGGGCCTTTGATTGGCTGCATTTGGGTCTGAACATTTTCCCTCTGGCAGTGTAGACTCTCCAGTAGGGAATAAACAGAGCTGGGAAAGTTCATCTGAAAAAGGAAGTCATTCTAGCTCAAGTTTGCCATATCTAGAAAGGACCACTTCATCCTGTCGGTGGGGCATGAACAAATTTGGTTCACCTGCAGTTTATGGTCCAGATGATCCTTGTGCATTTGATTTATTGATTTTATTGACAGATTTATGAATTTACATTCCACCTTTTCCTCCAAGTAGCTCACTGAATCCTCACAACAACCCTGTGAGGTAGATCAGCTTGAAAGGTGGTGACTGGCTTCACGGCTGAACAGGGATTTGAATTGAAAGAACAAGAAAACAAAACACAGAATGGAAAGGATGGAAATTGTCCATTCCTACAGAGAAGCCAGACCAGAGTGAAACCTGGGGGTGAAGTGTGTTTCACTTGGTGCAATGCATACAGAGACTCTTCAAGCAAAGTCAGAAGGGAGTGAGAAAGAGAAAAACAAAGGTGTTCTTTATTACCGTATTTTTCGCTCTATAACACGCACCTGACCATAACACACACGTAGTTTTTAGAGGAGGAAAACAAGAAAAAAAATTCTAAACGAAACAGTGGATGTATGATTTTTGTGTTTCATGCTGTGGCCACAGACATGTGATCTGACGGTGAGTTTGGGGTAGCCCAATGCAAAAATCCTGAGGATCCATGTGGATCCGTGCTTTGTAACCACGTTTTAAGTGGCGAGGGAAGGAAAAGCACTCAAGGGATAAGGAGCATGCGTGGGGTGTGTGGAGAAGGATGCTGCTAATAATGCAGAAGAGGGGTATAAGGGGAGAAGGCTCCTCTCCTCTCCCGCTTTGCTCCTTTAAAACAAGCAGGCTCTGCTTCTCTCCCTCCTCCCCGGCTTAGAGAGCTGAAAAGCTTTGCTGCTATTTAGCGAGCTGAGTGGAGAGGAGAGAGGGACAGAGAGCACGGTTTAAAGCAGCCAACCAGACAACTTACACAGGTGTAAGCGGCTCCTCTCCCGCTTTGCTGTTTCAAAGTGAGCCACGGAGGAGGGAAGGAAGGGGAACCATGGATCCTCTGCTCACGACTGCAGCAGATTCCCCCCCCCCCCGCCACCCGTAGGCATTTGCTCCATAACACGCACAGACATTTCCCCTTACTTTCTAGGAGGAAAAAAGTAAGTGTTATGGTGCAAAAAATTAGCCAATGGAAGCCAACAGTTTCCGACTGATCAGACTGGTGTGAGAGAATTGAGGTACGCACTTGGAGCAAATGTAACAAGTTAATTTTAACATCACCTGAATTCTGAGAAGTTGAACATTCATTGCTCCACATTATCACACCGGCCAGCTTCTGTTCCACACACACATACCTTTGCTCATTTCTAACATTATTATTATAGGGTCCGACTCTGAGAAGATCCAGTGATGGCCACCAACTTGGATGACTTTAAAGACAATTAGACAAATTTGCAGGAGACAATAGCGACTGGCTATGATTGATATGTTCTACCTTGCTTGCCACAGGCATTAATAGCAGTATTAGTAATATTTATACCCCACCCATCTGGCTGGGTTGCCCCAGCCACTCTGGGTGGCTTCCAACACATATAAAAACATAATATAGCATCAACCATAAAAAAAACTTCCCAATATGGGGCTGCCTTCAGATGTTTTCTAAAAGCATTGTATTTCTTTATCTCCTTGACATCTGTTTGGAGGTCGTTCCACAGGTGTGACGGCGCAACAACACTTTTTCCTCTGGTGCCATTGGGCCTGCCCTCATTTAAATATAGTGCACCCACCTCACAGTACACCAATTACATGAATTTCTATAAATTACCCCAGATTATCTTTGGGGGAACTTGTGTGAGGGGAAATTAATGATTTGGATCAAGTAAACAAGAAAGATTTTATTAAACAAAGGAAGTTTATGACACAAAGTGGGTAAAACAAAGGATACTTCAGGTAATAATGTTATTTCAGGTAACCGTTCACCTAATAATATTCATACTAAATGTAACTGATGTTATGGACTTCTAATCAAGCACAGCTTCCTTTAAACTTCAGTTGCTTATGTTCAGTTACTTCGCTTCAGGTAGATGTTACAGGTTTTTAGACTAAAGGGTAAATGCTCAGCTTATGCCCAGTTATTTCACTTCAGTGCTTTCTCAGCTGTTGCACATCTGTTGCCGCTTCATACTTTGGTTCTTAAACAAGGTGGTACTTCCTGTCAGTTACACACCCCTTAGACAATCTACTCCTGAGGTACTCCAAGCAACAGACCTAAAGGGATCACCACACACACTGGTTTGGGAGTCTTCTCTTTTGTAGCAGAATCTCTCCCCTCCATGCTGAAATGAGTCCCAGGTAGACTGTATCTTTCCAGCTTCTACTTCTCCAGACTCTACCTCAGCCTCCCAGTTAATTCCTGGCCCATTACTCTCACAGGACACCACACACCATCCTTCACACTAAGCTCAGAGGCTCCTTTCTGTAGCTTTTGATATATTCCTCAGAGTGGATGTTTCTACCCAGAACCAACTCTCTCTCCTCTCACTCCCTATCTCCCAACCTCAATCCCAACCTACTCCTTTTCAACTCCCTCTCCTGGAACCCCGGCCAATCAGAAGCTGCTGTTCGTTAACCGTTTGCTGGCAGGGAAAAAAGAAAAGAAAACACTTGGTGAACCAGCCTGCCCAGCAAAACAAACTTTCCCATCACAGGAGGTATGTGACTGAATCACACCTGAAATGAAGTTTTCTATTTTCTCTCTCCAACAGTCCATCAATATTGCATGGCCGCTGAGCATTCTCAGCCTCTGAATGCCAGTTCCTGGGAATCGCTGGTGAGCAGAGTCCTGCTATGTTCATGCCCTGCTTGTGGGCATCTAGGCAGGCACCGTGAGAACAGGATGCTAGACCAGATGGACCACTGGCCTGATCCTGTATCCTCATCTCATGTTCTTATGCTTTACCTTTAATATAGCAATGCAACGATAGACCAGCATTGATAGTCCGCATTGCTGGACTCCTGTTGAAGCTCATGCCCCAGACCGGCCCCACGGCCTGCTATGGGCTAAATGATAATTAACCATCTATTATATTTATCAAGCAAGAGGTTGTATGAGATTGCATACAAAGCTCTCCCCCACGAAGTCAAGCGAGGGCAATTGAACCAAACATTGAAACTAGGTAAGGCTTTTCTTTCTTTCTTTCTTTTTGACACTGATCAAAAAGTTGAAAAATATTCCACTTCAGCCTGGCGCAACTCTTATGAATATTTTATTTAAACACCAAAATACATCATTATTTTAAAATATTATGTTCATATTTATTTTTAACAAAAGCAAGCAAGCTGTAAGCATGAGAGGGGATGTAATCAATCTGAAGGAGAGAACAGTAGCAAGTTCCCACAAAACAGTGTTAAAAAAAGCCTCCTTTGGGACACAGTGTAGATATTTTGCACCCGTCAAAGGTCTAAATATATATATATATCTTATGCACAATCAGTGATAACAGTATTTCTCAGAACAAAAGGAGCTGGTTGTAATTTTGGCTTATTGTTCTGTTTCGGACAAGACCGCATTCAAAAAAAAGGTCAAAGGTTGCCCGTGAAACTATTGACAAGGTGCAGATAGAGAGAGAAAAATGTTTTCCCACTTTTTAAAAAAAGAGCAAAATCAAACAAATTTAAGGCCTGTGGTTCAAAGCTCAATTCTCCCATTTGAACTTATGGGACATGTAAAAACATGTCTCATTTTCATTGGATCGGGCTCAGAATTTTCAAAAATATTCTAGTGTTGCAGGGGGTTGGAGTAGATGACCCTTGGGGTCCCTTTCAACTCTACAATTCTACGATTCTATGATTTTCAATTGCCAAATAACTTGGAGGTGGTGGGAGGCCCCCCCAGATACTGTTGGATGCCACCTCCCAGCTGCCAGTCACCGTCGACCCAAGGCCACCCAGCCAGCTTCATGGCTGAGTGGGGATTTGAACCCGGGTCTCTCTCAGGTCCTAGCCCAACCACTCTAACCGCTTCACCACCACTGGCTCAAACGGTTGACGAGCTCAGAAAATGGATGTTGTTGTTGTTTAGTCGTTTAGTCGTGTCCGACTCTTCGTGACCCCATGGACCAGAGCACGCCAGGCACTCCTGTCTTCCACTGCCTCCCGCAGTTTGGTCAAACTCATGTTTGTAGCTTCGAGAACACTATCCAACCATCTCGTTCTCTGTCGTCCCCTTCTCCTTGTGCCCTCCATCTTTCCCAACATCAGGGTCTTTTCCAGGGAGTCTTCTCTTCTCATGAGGTGGCCAAAGTATTGGAGCCTCAGCTTCACGATCTGTCCTTCCAGTGAGCACTCAGGGCTGATTTCCTTAAGAATGGATAGGTTTGATCTTCTTGCAGTCCATGGGACTCTCAAGAGTCTCCTCTAGCACCATAATTCAAAAGCATCAATTCTTCAGTGATCAGCCTTCTTTATGAATACCGGGCACCTATTGTCACATGTTTGTTGTTTTTGTTTATGGAGAAAATACGTTTAGAAAGAGATTAAAAGAGCAATGTTTTTCCAGACATGCACGGTTGTGTCTTCTCTTTCCAGGAGCTGGTGACTAGTGGAGGGGAGGTGGAGGGGATCCCCATGTGATGGATGCTTTCGGTCTGTCCCCCTGGGGAGACCCAGTGAGAATCGCAGCACCTTCCGCCTCTTGCACCCCCATCGCCTGCCAGCGAGGCAGCCCCGGGATGCAAAGGGCAAAGAGCAGAGGCAACGTAATTCCTCAGGATAAAGCAGAAGATTACAAGCTCTTTGTTGCATGGCTACCTGTAATTATGGCTCCTGGGATTTGTTTTTTAAACTGACTCCTCGGAAGATCTGGGGCAAGATAGGCGCTTGGGCTTTGGAAAGGGCCTGGGGGAGGGGGGTTGCCATAAAGGTTTACAGCTCGGGAGACCCTCCCCCAAACAGACGGCAGCCTCTGATGGCTATCGGTGTGCTCTGCTTCCAGAACGCCCTCCTGGCTATCTCCAGATCAGTAGCAAAGGGCTAAGGGATCCCGCCTGGCTGAAATTCCCACCCAGAGCTCAGCGGGGGATTAAGCCATGACTCTGAAACATTGCTTTAGGTCCTTAACAAGGCTCCAGGAGACAAGGGCAGTGACCTTTGTCAGGATCTTCCTTTACAGTTTGTACATAGCCTGAAACATCAGATAGAGAGGTGACTGAATGCCTCCGTCAGGGCGTTAAGTTGAACTATGGAACTCATCCCCACAGGAGGCAGTGGGGCCCACCAACTCAGGTAAGGAGCCATTTACTGCCCATTGGAGGGCGTGCTGGAGAAATTCATGCCCTCCAACATTTCTCTGATGAAAATAGGGACGGCCTGTTTAATAATAATAATAATAATAATAATAATAATAATAATAATAATACTCCGCCCATCTGACTGGATTGCCCCAGCCACTCTGGGTAGCTTCTAACATATATAAAGGTAAAGGTACCCCTGCCCGTACGGGCCAGTCTTGACAGACTCTAGGGTTGTGCGCCCATCTCACTCAAGAGGAAGGGGGCCAGCGCTGTCCGGAGACACTTCCGGGTCACGTGGCCAGCGTGACATCGCTGCTCTGGCGAGCCAGAGCCACACACGGAAACGCCGTTTACCTTCCCGCTAGTAAGCGGTCCCTATTTATCTACTTGCACCCGGGAGTGCTTTCGAACTGCTAGGTTGGCAGGTGCTGGGACCGAACAACGGGAGTGCACCCCGCCACGGGGATTTGAACCGCCGACCTTTCGATCGGCAAGCCCTAGGCGCTGAGGCTTTTACCCACAGCGCCACCCGCGTCCCTGTTCTAACATATATAAAACATAATAAAACATTTTAATTTTTTTTAAAAAACTTCTCTATACAGGGCTGCCTTCAGGTGTCTTCTATAGGTTGTATAGTTACTTATCTCCTTGGCTTGGGGGTTGCATAACTCCATACCTTCCAACATTTCTCAAATGAAAATAGGCACATCCTAAGCAGGGCCAGATTTAGATGAAGAGAGGCCCTAGGCTACTCCAATTGTGAGGAACCTCCCCATCCCCCACCCTCAAAACTAGAAGAAGAAATTGAGTGAAGCGTGCAAAGAGCATTGATTCTGCACTGCAGAAAAAGTGAATGGGGTGTTCTCTAATTCCAAAATGAATTCACTGGCAGTGGGTTGGGCTAGATGCCCTCAGAAGTCCCTTTCAACTCTAGGATCCCAATTAAGCAGGAATTTAGGAGGAGTCGAATTCAGGTTGCAGCAGATTGTATGGAACAATGCAGGAATGGTGCGGAAAGGGAAGAACTCGTTTATCCTTATCCAAAAAGCACTTTTTGTTTCAAGGCTGGTTTCCACTTTTAGGCATGGACTCCCGGTAATTCTTCTTTCTTCTTAAGGCGTCGTGAGGCCGACTGACTGCCAAGTTCTGACAGTTTTCCACCATCTAGAATGGTCCATTAGTTAATTGCTCAGTGATGGTGACCTTTCCGAGGAAGCCTTTATGACAGCTGCATTAATAGCACCTTAGTGCATAGTGATTAACCTTATCAGCTCTCTGCCATTCATTAGAAACCGGGTTCCTCAGAGGAGAAAGGCCTTTGGAATTCACATGGTTGACCCAGAAGCCAAGGCAGGTCTTGCTGGGGTGACAGAGAACAAATCTCAATGAGAATGGATTAGCATGTTGGAGAGGTTGAAGGGGCCCTACGATGGGAGGATGCCAATGGTTATCAGCTATGCTACGGTTGTGTGGGTCACACAGCGAACATATAGTCCCTCCTCTACAAATTGGCTTAAATGATCATGTATAGGAAACACAGGGAGCTGATTTCCAACTGTGGCAGGGATGGCTACTAACTTGGATGGCTTTAAAAGATTACACATATTCACAGAGGGCTAGCGATGGCTACTAGCCACGATGGCTATGCTGTGCATCCATGTTCAGAAGCAGTAATGCTGTGCTGGTCCCGGGGGCTAACCAAGAGGCGAGGTCCGAGTCCAGTCCGAGGTTGATGGTGCAATATGAAGGCAGTCCATAGAAGTTGAAGCTGGGTGCATGGCAGGGGTCGGGTGATGTCAGGAGCTCCAGCAGGGAAGCAGGTCAGGGATCAGGCTGGAACTGACAAGCAACGATGTTGCTCCCGCAAAGACTCTCCTCCCTGAAAGAGAGGGGAGTGGTTGTGGACGGGAGCCCGAACACCGCTCCTAGCAGGGGGCGTTGCCCCCTGCCTCCAGCTCACCTGGCTGGCACTCACGCTCCCCCCCCCCCGGCGGCCGTCCAACCAGGTGCCATGGGGGGGGGCGTGTCCAGCAGCCTTTATGCTGCAGTGCCAGCCTCTCCTCCGGCCTCATTTCTCTTTGTCGTCCTGTGCGAGTCACCCACCCTCCACTCCCTTTGAGTTAGGGCTTAGGGCATTGGCCTTGCTATGGACCTTAGGTTGGTCGCCCCGGTTGCCCGGGGGGCCTGGTAGGAGTTTTTCCATTTGGCATTAGGCTTTTTGGTTTTTTCGCCTACCTCGTAGCAATCGTCACAACTTTTTGGTGGTATTGGTGGGTAGGTTAGGCATTGGAATAATGTGTTGTGGTGTGTCGAAGTGCTAGGTGTGGCCATCGCCTATGCCTTCAATTTATAGGGGTATTCCGTTAAAGGAATCTGGCGGTCGTGTATTCCGTCCGAAGCCTGCTTGGCGGGAGGCCATGGCACGACCTTCGGTGACATCGGGGTGAGCCTATAGTTGGATTAGCATCAACAGGTGATGAACCCCTGGTGAATAAACCCACTTGTTTCGCGATCCAATGCCTAAGCCAATACCTTTTCATTGCTGTAATCAATAAAGTTGTGGCCTTTTTCTAGCCCATTAACCTTATATCACGTGTCCCTGTGTCTTCATTTTACTTCGCGGGGGTCGGGTCCTCGAACCACAACTTAGGACTGGGGCTGGCTGGCTTTTATCTCCCCCGAGGCATAGGGCGGCCCCGATCCTCAGGTGACTCGCCTCTCCTGGCCTGGAGGCGAGCACTCCTCCTGCGGGAACTTAGTTCCCTCCGCCTCTCTGCCCTGAGCCTCTGCAGCTCAGGAGAGGCTGGAGGGTTACTGGACCCAGGGGCAGCTTCACCTTCCCCTGACAGGGCTGGGAGAGGCGCACCTGCAGGCAATGGGTCCTCAGTCACCTCCGGAGCCAGAGTGGATACATCTGGTGTCTGCTCCTGAGGACCCGGCACAGGTGAGGACCCTTCAGGCTCAAGCCCCAGCCCCAGCTCAGCTGGTTCTGGGGGCGGGGAATCCTGTGCAGGCTGGGATTCCTCAGGTTCAGCATCTGAATCTGATCCCCAGGCCATTACAAATGCTTTTACCATAGAATCACAGAATTGTAGAGTTGGAAGGGACCATGAGGGTCATCCAGTCCAACCCCCTGCATTGCAAGAATCTTTTGCCCAAGGTGGGGCTCAAACTCACGACCCTGAGATTAAAAGTCTCATGCTCTAGCGGCTGAGCTATCCTTCTGAATACCTATTGCTGGAAACCATGGGAGAAGAGTGCTCTTGTGCTTGGGTCCTGCTTGAAGGTTTCCCACAGGCATCTGGTTGGCCACTGTGAGATGATGAAGAAGAAGAAGATGAGGAGGAGGAGGAGGAGGAGGAGTTTGGATTTGATATCCCACTTTATCACTACCCGAAGGAGTCTCAAAGCGGCTCACAATCTCCTTTCCCTTCCTCCCCCAAAGCAAACTCTCTGTGAGGTGAGTGGGGCTGAGAGACTTCAGAGAAGTGTGACTGGCCCAAGGTCACCCAGCAGCTGCATGTGGAGGAGCAGGGAATCGAACCCGGTTCCCCAGATTATGAGTCCACCGCTCTTAACCACTACACCACACTGTCTATATGGGTCATTGGCCTGATCCAGCAGGCTCTTCTTATGTTCTTATATTTGTACAGTCAGAGACTTCTTTTTCAACCTGTCTCCCTTTCTCTCAAAGCAGTTTTCTTTCCAAATGTAGCTTGGGATAGATCCATACATATTTGCATGCAAAATGCCCTCAGTTCACCTCCAGTTAAAGCGATGGGAGTAAATCCCATTGGAGAGCTGGAGTCCTCAGTGCAGACAATACTGAGACAGATGGACTGGTTGTCTGATATGTTACAACACAGATTCCAATGTTCCTAAATACAGCGAGGCATTTATTACCTCTGCTCATGTTCTCTCCAGCTAAATGTACAGAAATGTTCAGAGTACAGGATGCTGAAATGAACTTGAGAAATCATCAGAGCCCAAATGAATTTGTGACATGTAACCTAAGCCTATTCGCATTTGCTCAGCAGCGACGGGCAAATTAGCTCACGTCAGATTGGGATCAGGGAATAAGCTGAGCGATTTCCCCTAGATTGGAAGAAACTCGGTGCATTTACAAACCCAATCTAAATTCTGCCTACCCGATTTTTCCTCCCCATATACCCATGAGCCCCCCACCCCACCCTGAAACCAAATCCAGACTTTATCAGTAGCATCCATGGCCCAACAATTCAGCAAACCAAGACAGGCTTCATTTATCCAGAGTTTGCTGTTTCAAAATGTCACTAGTGTGCCTAACGTGTAAGAGCTTTAAATCGGGATGTGGGTGGCGCTATGGTCTAAACCACTGAGCCTCTTGGGCTGGCCAATCAGAAGGTTGGCGGTTCGAATCCACCCAATGGGGTGAGCTTCCATTGCTCTGTCCCAGCCCCTGCCAATCTAGCAGTTGAAAGCATGCCAGTGCAAGTAGATAAATAGGTACCACCGTGGTGGAAAGGTAAACAGCATTTCTGTGCGCTCTGGTTTCCATCTCAGTGTTCCGTTGCACCAGAAGTGGTTTAGTCATGCTGGCTACATGACCCGGAAAGCTGTCTGTGGACAAACGCAGGCTCCCTCAGCCTGAAAGCGAGATGAGCACCACAACCCCATAGTCGCTTTTGACTGGACTCTGCTGACTGTGGTCCAGCCCTGCCTTGGCTGCTGCCCTAGCAGAGTTGCCGCTGGCAAGCTGCAGATTTACTCAGGAGCTAAGTGGGACCTTCTCTTCACTAAAGATGTGCTCTGCCGCTGAGCTACAGTTGGTCCTCCTCCATCTAAGGTTATCACCAGCATTTGTGGGATTTGGGATGTTTATCAGCCCATCCTTCCTCCTCTGTCCATCTGCTGCCGCCGTAAATAGCTTTTAGGTAAAATGGGTTTTATTTATCCAGGCTTTTGAGTGGCATTTAATTAAGACGGACAAATTGAATAATTTCTCCTACTGCTGCCATTCTTACTCCAGATGCTTCTTTCTATTGGTTTGATGCAATTTTTATGGATTTATCAGTGTTATTTTTAATGACTTTGTCAGCTGCTTTATGGACTTCTGTCCAAGCGTGGGACAGAAACGTTTTAAATAAACGCATAAAGGAATCAGGCGAAAAGGGCACAATGATTTCTAAAGCACACAGCACAACATAAAAAGTTACTAACGTAATTAAGATGAAAAGGGGGTGATTTCTTTTTAAAATGACACAGCTAGGGATGGGCATATATGCCCATTTCATTTGGTCACATTTCTGGTCTTCAGTTTGCTACATTTCTGCATCAGTTTGTGTCTTATTGTTTTTTTAATCTTCACAAATGCTGACTGCAGTGCATGACGACAGCCTTAGGTTTTTATGTAAAGTCCTCATCAAAATCAATCAGCATTTGAGTGCACATTTCCCTTAATAAACACATTTTTGCAAGCAGTTTCTCTAATATCATTGCGATGTTTGCAAATATATACCTTATTTATGATCGTTATTGGGCGCCATTAAATCCAGATAAGTGTGAGTTTTGTTAAAGGTAAAGGTAAAGGTACCCCTGTCCGTACGGGCCAGTCTTGACAGACTCTGAGGTTGTGCGCCCATCTCACTTAAGAGGCCAGAGGCCAGCGCTGTCCGGAGACACTTCTGGGTCATGTGGCCAGTGTGACAAAGCTGCATCTGGCGAGCCAGCGCAGCACACGGAAACGCCGTTTACCTTCCCGCCAGTAAGCGGTCCCTATTTATCTACTTGCACCCGGGGTTGCTTTCGAACTGCTAGGTTGGCAGGCGCTGGGACTGAGCAACGGGAGCGCACCCCGCCGCGGGGATTCGAACCGCCGACCTTTCGATCGGCAAGCCCTAGGCGCTGAGGCTTTTACCCACAGCGCCACCCGCGTCCCCTTGTGAGTTTTGTTAGATAGCTGCATATCAGTCAGTAGGGTCTATAGCCAATGCTAGTCCTATGCAAAGAGTCGGACATGACTAAACGACAAAACAACAAATACAGTCCTATGCAAAGCAGACTCATTGAAATTAACGGGCATAGCAAACTGAGTTATGTGGAATTGCCAACCCATAGAGGTGCATGCAATGATGGCGTTGAACACACCTCCGTGGGGAGGAACTCCTACTGCTGAGGTGACTATCTCTGGGATTTTGGGAAGTTGCAATATTCAACTAGTACTGCAAATATTCATACAGTAATATTAATAGGTGTGAAATTTGACCAGGGTGCTTAGGCACATAGGCAGTATACAACAGATTAAAACAAAGAAATAGTCACCCAGCCCAGGTTATAATCTTGTCTTTGGCCATATTCGCACCATACACTGGAAGTACTTTAAACCAGTGGTTTTCAACCAGTGTGCCATGGCACCCTGGGGTGCCTTGAATGCTGGTCAGGGGTACCACAGGCAACACTGGACTCTGTCCCCCTTTCTTTCCCTGCCTCTTCAGATGCCCTCTAGCATCTTTGTCTCCCAAAGGCTTGTGTGGCTGTTTGTTGCAGCAGCCCTGGCTACAAGCTCCCCAGACGAATGAATGGTGCCTCTTGGGCTGGTCAGGGGGTGCTTCCCAGGCCCCTGTGGGGCAGGGTGAGGAGGCACCTCTCTTTGTGGTGGGGGGGGGGGAGCTCAGAGACCAGAGGCTGCAGCTGTGGCTGCTCAGAGGACTTCCAAGGAGAGGGGAGAGGAAAGGAGGCTGAGAGAGGGTGTTCGAAAAGGGGTGAGAGGCTGCCAGCTCTGCAGGCAAGGGGTGACATAACTGGACTCCTGAGCCCCACAGGGGTGCTGCTGAAATAATGTAGTTGGTCAAAGGAGCCGTGGGCTCAAAAAGGTTGGAAACTTCTGCTTTAAACAATCATGCCTTCACTCAAAGAATCCTGGGAGCTGTGGTTTGTCAAGGTTGTTGGGAGTTGTTAGGAGACCTGAGCACAATTCCCAGAGTTCCTTGGGAAGAGGGATTGATTGTTAAACCACTCTGAAGATTATAGCTCTGTGAGGGGAACAGAGGCCTCCGATCAGCTCTTGGCACCCAGAATTCTTTGGTGGAAGCCATGACTAAAGTAGCATCACTTTCGTGCCTTAAATGTATCAGTGTGGCTTTATTATTCAGTTTTAGCAGAACATTGTTAACTGTGTGGCATATTATATAAGAGAAAGTGTACACCCTGGACTCCAACTGATAGTAGTATTAGTGATAAAAAAGAGTAAATAAATAAATCCAGACCACAAATGGGAGCAGAGTCAGATCACCTGGTGTTGATTCTTGGTAGTCATCATACTTGATGCCTTAATTCTCAGACTGTTGTCCTGTGTACACTTGCATTGGCGCCAGAGCGATTTGCTCCTAAGTAAATGTGCATAAGATTGTGCTGTGAATTAATTCCATTGGTGGCGGAGGACAGGCGGGGGGGGGGGGAGCGTGACTACTGTTATTTGCATAAAATGCACAGGAAAGGGGCAAAGTTTACTTTGACGACCTCTGCTGCTGTTTAAAGAGAGTGCACTTAAACACAACATATGTTTGTCATTTTAAAATACTTGGGTCTGCTACATTTCTTTTTGTTTTATTTAATAGATTTATATCCCACCTCTTCCCTAGCTCAAGGTGGCATACGAACTGTAGTTCTCCTCTGGCTGCCCATTTTATCTTCTCAACAACACTGTGAGGTAGGTTGGTTGAGAATGAATGACAGACCCTGGGCCTGAAGTTTCTCACCCTTGCCCTAGGACCACTGGGCCTCATCCATTGGTCAAAGAAGGAGCAAATGATCCAGTGCTTACTTTTCTCTGCGCTCTTCATGCAGTTTTGAGCTGTGTCTATTAGCTTATGAGCCTGCAGGCAGGGACTGTTTTATTACTTCATATATATGCAGCACTCAGAACATTTTAGGTACTTGACAAGAGTTAAATTATTAGTAATAGAATCATAGAATTGTAGAGTTGGAAGGGAGCCTGAGGGATGCAGGTGGAGCTGTGGTCTAAACCACTGAGCCTTGGACTTGCCGATCAGAAGGTCGGTGGTTCGAATCCCCACAATGGGGTGAGCTCCTGTTGTCCTGTCCCAGCTTCTGCCAACCTAGCAGTTCGAAAGCACACCAATGCAAGTAGATAAATAGGCACTGCTGTGACAGGAAGGTAAATGGCATTTCTGTGCACTCTGATTTCCATCACAGTGTTCCGTTGCACCAGAAGCAGTTTAATCATGCTGGACACATGACCCAGAAAAGCTGTCTGTGAGTAAAACCAGCTCCCTTCGCCTGAAAATCAAGATGAGTGCCGCAACCTCATAGACGCCTTTGACTGGATGTAGCTGTCCAGGGGTCCTTTACCTTTACCTTTTTTTAGTCCATGACCACCTGCCAATGCAGGACTCTGAACTAGGTCATACATGACAGATGGCTATCCAACTTCTCCTTAAAATCTTCCAGAAGCAGAGTCCATCACCTCTCATGGGAGTCTGTTTCACTGCTGAACAGCTCTTACTGTCTGAAAGTTCTTCCTGACAATTAGTTGGAATCTCCTTTCTTGTAAGTTAAATCCATCTGTTCAGGTCCTAGCCTCTAGGGCATGCTGATCTCATAGAGCCGGCATGGTGTAGTGGTTAGAGTGTTGGACTGGTACCTGGGAGATCAGGGTTCAAATCCCCACTTGGCCATAAAACTCACCGGGTGACCTACCTCACAGGGTTGTTGTTAAATGAGGAAGGGGAGAACTGTGTACACCATCTTCAGCTCCACGGATAGAAAGGTGGGAGGTTATAATTGCAATGAATAATAATAATAAACCATTTCTAGTTGCAGTTCAGTTTATAAGAAGCAAATGAAATCTTCTTTGGGGGCTTCTGGGCGGGTCTCTCTGGTACCATGCAGACCACCCTTTCCAAAAGTGGGAATCATATCTGCAGCTTTCAGTGTAGGCCTGTGCAAATCTCTCCCTCCCTCTCTGGCCTGCATCAGTTTTGCTCACATTCATCCGCGAGGTGAGCCTTGCCACGTGATCTGTGAGTTGTTTCCTGCACAGGTGTTGAACTGCTGAGCATTCTGCTCACCAGCCTTGCCTTTGCTGCAACAGCCCCGGTCTTGCCTTTGGATGGGAGTCTCAAGGAGACGGCAAACAGTAAATCAACAAGATGCACCTCTCCCTGCCATAAAGGAAGAGCTGGCGACAGCGAGCTCTCGAAGCAAACACACTCTCTGCGGGCTGCTGTTTACTTGTCTCTGCGTGCAGACGAAGGGGCATCTGACATTTGCCCGGCGCTCTCCCAGTAGCCACCTGGTGCCTGCCTCTCTCTGCTCCGGCGCTGCCATTGAAAGAGGCCAATACAGACTCGGTGGCGCCAGCAGGCCTGTAATAACTTGCTTGTTGCCACATAGATTCCACGAGCCCAGCCCATCACCTATGTCCCTTCACTCTCCTCCTTATTGCTCACCTGATAACAATGGCCCCAGCAATAAATGCCACACTCTGTGGAGGAGACCTGTCTCCTTTCCTTTCCACCAGCCACCACCCTTTCTCCTGCCTGCAACACGTGTGTTCAAATTGGTTCACGTCTTTCTAGTGCATTGCTGCAAAAAGAAAAGGGGAAACACACACACACTCACAGCTGACCTCTGCTACTTAAAGATAAGGAGGAGGATCTTCAGAGCCAAGGAAGCAGGAACGGGACTAGTGCTTGAGAAAAACAGCCTCTCAGAATTCTCCAGCACAGAGAAGTAAGGGGAGAAACATTCCACAGAGTTTCTCCAGGGTAGTAGAAATTTCCCAAGGTACCTTGGCAGCGGCGTAGCGTGGGTTGTCAGCACCCGGGGCAAGGCAAGTAATTTGCGCCCCCTAACCCGGGGCAAGGCAAGTAATTTGCGCCCCCTAACTCCTAACCTGCCTCCGCTGCCAGCTTCTTATTGCTGCTGCCTGGGCTGGGGTATTTACGGTAAGGTAGCCATGGCGGCAGCGGCGGCGGGTCCGTGTCAGGTGATCTGAGGCGAGTTGCCGCTGGCGCTGCCGCCCAAACGATGCCGCTTGCCCAGAGGAGGAGGAGGGCAGAGAGGCGAGGAAAATGCAACATGGCCCAGCAGCAGCAGCGGCGGCAGCGGGGCTGTGAGGAGGGGCTGCCTGGTGCGCCCTCCGCGGCCCTGACGCGCAGGGACCACGGCGAGTGCTGGGAGCCGCTGCCAGCTCGTCGGTTCCGCGAGACATGGCGCTCTGCTACAGCCTGCGCCCGTGGCTCTTCGGCGACTCCGGAGGCGGCGAGCGCCCCCCCCCCCGATGTTGCGGCCGGGCCCCCCTGCACCCTCCACGCTACGCCACTGTACCTTGGTGACAGCTAGAGATGGGTGATTTGGTTAATTTCTGGTTCTCCCACTTCCTCATTTGGCCCTGATGTGTTACAATATACAATATACGATATACGATATCTTTATTGTCATTGTCCCATACAGAACAATGAAATTGAAAAACTACATAAAACATTCAAAAACCCCTAAAAACTCTGAAACCCCATTTTAAAATACACTATACTATATTATAAAACCCCCTAAAAACTCTGAAACCCCATTTTAAAATACATTATACTATGCTATAAAATACACTATACTAAAAAATACACTATACTATAGAGACCCCTTATGCTGTGTTTAGAACCAGAATTGCATTTGCGTAGAAACTGTTTCTCAGGCGGCTAGTCCTGGCCTTTATAACCCTATTCCGTCTTCCAGAAGGCAGAAGCTGAAAGAGATCATTTCCGGGGTGCGCACTATCCTGCGCTATCTCTGCTGCTTTCTTATGGCACCTGGCAGCATAGATTTGATCTAAGGTGGGAAGAGTGCACCCAATTATTCTCTCTGCAGTCCTTACAACCCTGGATAGCATTGTTTTTCCCCTGGCCGTGCAGCTCCCAAACCACACACACAGACCATAAGTTAATACATTCTCCACAGTACAATGGTAAAATGCCATCAACAGGTCCTTTGAGAGATTGTTTTTCCGGAGGATTCTCAGATAGGTTAGAAAATAATAGGGGGTGCAAGAATCTGTCAAGTTCAGGTGCCCGTTTAATTTTTCCCAAACCATTTCAGTTTATCTGTCAATTTTCAAAATCCCTTTTCACTTCAGTTCTCCACATTTACACAACAGCAGACGCGGATTTAGGGGAGCGCGACCAGTTCGCCTGCACTGGGTGCTGAGCCAAGAGGGCACAGCACGGGGGCACTGCAACAATGACTTTAAATGGAGGAGGTGAGGGGGTGTTGGATTTTGGTGTCCTCACAGGGCGCCGCTAAAATTTGAACGCCCAATGTCCACCCTGACATCAGTTTGTGATACACACACACACACATTCCTCATTTTTTAAAAAATTGTATTTTAGTCTGAGTTTTCTGTAACTTACACATTTTTGCAAAGCAATTTTCCCCAATCCACTGAATTTCTGTGTCTTATTTTTAAAATGCACAGTTTACCCTAGTATATGCATTTTTGGTACACCTGCTCCCTAATTTCAGGGACCATTGTGCAAAATTTGTTCATGGTTTCTTAAGAGGCGTCTAAATGCATAGCTAAAGAAGAACTTTCAAAGAACACACAGAAGGCAATATGGTCTCTGTGTTTGGACAGGCTCTGGAGAGTTGGTATTAAGATGGGGAAAAGGACCCAGGTTCTCTTCTTGCTTGACAGTCACTCCTATGCTTTTCAGTTACTCCCCACTTGGAGCCTATCCAGGACATATCAATCTAGCAAAATCACAAACCAGAAACGATATCATACCATGGATTTAAACAGTTGCATTGTATGCATTATAGACCTGGGATGGGGAACCTGAGGCCAAGGGGCCAAATGCAGCCCTCAAGGTATCTGTAGTCTGCCCTTGGTACTCCTCCTAAGCCACGCCCCTCTCTGGCCTTCTTCTACTGGAATGGAAAGGGACGTGGGTGGCTCTGTGGTCTAAACCACTGAGCCTCTTGGGCTTGCCGATCAGAAGGTCGGCAGTTTGAATCCCTGAAATGGAGTGAGCTCCTGTTTCTCTGTCCCAGCTCCTGCCAACCTAGCAGTTCGAAAGCATGCCAGTGCAAGTAGATAAATAGGCACTGCTGTGGCAGGAAGGTAAATGGCGTTTCCATGCACTTGGTTTATGACATAAACCGTTGCACCAGAAGTGGTTTAGTCCTGCTGGCCACAAGACCCAGAAATCTGTCTGTGGGCAAACACCGGCTCCCTTGGCCTGAAAGTGATATGAGTGCTGCAACCTCATAGTTGCCTTTGACTGGACATAACCGTCCAGGGCTCCTTTACCTTTTTCTTTTCTTTTCTTTTTACTGGAATGGGTGCTTTAGGTGAGATTCCTGCATTGCAGGGGTTTGGACTAGATGACTCTTGGGGTCCCTTCCAACTCTACAATTTGAGGATTCTATGATTGTATTAATGTTGTCCTTGAGCTTTGCTAGTGTCTGTTGTTTGGCTGGATGGAAGATAGAAGGAGATGCATGAGTGTGTATATAGATACTCACCAGGTTCTACACAGGGGAAAATTGAATTTGTTGCTCTGCCCACTAGGCCTCTGGCTCCGCCCAGCACTGGCATGTGGCCCCTAGAACATTGCCCAGAACTGAATTGGACCCTCAGTGTGAAAAAGGTATACTGATATTTTTATTTTTTAAAGAAATCCCACAGTGCCTTAAAAATTGAAGTTTGGATCAGATCCAAAGGTTCCATTTCTCCAATGGAATGTGCTTCCTCCTCTGCTAGAAGAAGGGAAACATCGGATCCAACCCTGAGGTTGCAGTCTTTATATATACTTCCTTGTAAGTCAGTCCCCTTAACTCAGTGGCACTTCGCAGCATGTATTTCTGAATCTCAAACCTCAGGATTTTTTTTTTAAGATGGATAATGGGAAAGAAAGTGATTTGGGAAATGATGAAGGAGGGGGGGATGAGATTCTATTTCCAGGTTTCCAACTTCTTTACAACATCGGCAAATGAATGACTCCACAGAGCAGGCGATGCAAAAACAAAGCGAACGCCAGACCTGTAGAGGGACCATTTTTTTTGCATCCCCATAAGTGAGAGCAGCAGTACTGGAGGGGAGCTGGAAAATGCAACCTCCAAAGTAGTAAATCTTCCATTGATGGGTCTTGGCAAGGCACCAGCTGGAAGAGAGGGTGAAGTCAGACCTGAAGTACATAATAATGTGCTCAGGATTGGGGAAGGAAAGGCTGCCCCCTTTTCTAATGCATAACTGTGTGACCAATATGGGTTTCCTTTTTCTTTCTTTTTTTGCAGGTGGTTGAATGTAGCACGTGAACGCCCCCCAGTAGATGAGCTGCACAGGCAAACAGTCATTCACATGTATTCACAGTGCTATTTTTCTAGAAAAAGAGGTGCCGGAGCGCACCAGGAACTTCTCACCTGTTCTCTTAGAATGGCAATGGTGCCCACCTGAGAGGCGCTGGAGCTGAGCTCCGGTGAGCTCCGGCTGGGAAAAAAAGCCCTGCATGTAACATTCACAACATAGTGTACACATCAACAAGTGTATATACTGATTCACACAAACACAAGTGCAACCTGTGAACAAGTCTTAAATAATAATAATTATTACTGTTAACATTATTATTATTATTATTATTATTATTATTATTATTATTATTATTACCACGCCCACCTGGCTGGGGTTCCCCAGCCACCCTGAGTGGTTCCCAACAAAATATTAAAAACACGATAAAACATCAAACATTAAAAACTCCCCTAAACAGATGTCTTCTAAAAGTCAGATAGTGTTTATTTCCTTGAAATTTGATGAGAGGGTGTTCCACAGGGCAGGTACCACTACCAAGAAGGCCTCTGCCTGGTTCCCTGTAACCTCACATCTTCCAGTGAGGGAACCACCAGAAGGCCCTCGGAGCTGGACCTCAGTGTCTGGGCTGAACAATGGGGTGGAAACGCTCCTTCAGGTATACTGGGCTGAGGCCATTTAGGGCTTTAAAGGTCAACACCAACACTTTGAATTGTGCTTGGAAACATACTGGGAGCCAATGTAGGTCTTTCAGAACCGGGTTATGTGGTCTTTGCAGCCCAGTCACCAGTCTAGCTGCCACATTCTGGATTAATTAAATCAGTGCATGGCTGAACTAGCCATGGTGACTATGCTCTGAGTTCATAGTCAGAGGCAGTAATGATCCTGAAGACAAGTTGCTGAGAATCCCAAGAGTGGGGAGTGTTTATGTGCTCAGGTTCTGCTTGTGAGCATCTGCTTGGCCACAGTGAGAACCAGATGCTGGGCAAGAAGAACGATTGGGCAACCTTTGAAACCCCCAATTGCTGCTGAACTTCAGTTCCCATCAGCCCTAGCAAGCATGGCCAAAAGCTAGGGAAAAAGGGAGTTGCAGTTCATCAACTCCCAACTCCCAACTCCTGCCTTAGAATTTGCCATCTTGCTCATCACTGGTAGGCCATAATAAAGAACTGGGACATAGATACAAGAGTCACTGCAGGGATCCTTTTGACCCAAGCCTTCAGTGCAGAGGTGGGGAACCTGTGGCTCTCCAAATGTTGCTGGACTCCAACTCCCCTCATCCCTGGCCATTGACCAGCTGAGGCTGATGGGACTTGGAGCCCACCAACACCTGGAGGGCCACAGCTTCCCCACACCTGCTTTATGACACAAGAGAAATCCCCACCACAACAGCACATTGTGCTCTCCATCAAAGTGGGGGGAGGACAGCCACCCACTACACCGGTTGAAATCTGGGAAAGGCGCATTTGAGTCATTAGCTGTGCAATGAAAACAAATAAATAGACCATGGTGACATTTATGGGGAAGGCCGCCAGAACACTGAGAATTCCCGTCCTGATGCTGTCAAGGCCTTCCCAGCACCGGGGGTATTTAAAGCTAAATTAAAATCCTCATTAGCTGCTCTTGAGAGCCTTCGTGTTGATGAGGTCCCTGGTGGATGTGGTTTTTACAGGGAAGGACATAAACCTGTGCAGTGTTGCTGCAGTGCAAGCTTCCAGCTGTGCTGATGTCAGCACAGCAGGATATGTCGGTGCTCAACCTAGGTTTGCCTGCAGAAACCCAGAGTTGACAGGGATGCAGGTATAGCATACCCTCCAACATTTCTCTGGTGAAAATAGGGGCACCCTAAGGAAAAACGGGGCATTCCAGGATCAAATCAGAAACCGGGACGGCTTCTGTAAATCCAGAACTGTCCCTGGAAAATAGGGACACTTGGAGTGTCTGGTATAGTGTGGCTAGAGTCAGCTGAGAAGAGTTAAAAATATTTGGCTGCATGTTTGTGATAAAGATAATAAGGAGGAGGAGAAGCTGTCCCCCTGATGAGTCACACTAGTGGTCCATCTGGCTGATTATTGTCTACACTAACTAGATCTGCTCTCCAGGGTTTCAGGCAGGAGACATTTCCAGCCCTACCTGGAGATGCCTGAGATTGAACCAGGGACCTTCTGCCTGCAAAGCAAATGCTCTGTCACTGAGCTGTGGTCTTCCCTGTGCCTAGATAGTGCCTACAGTCTCTCCAGATGTCTAAGGAGCATCTTTTTGTTGAGTAAAGGACAGTAGCTCAGCAGCTGAGCATCTGTCTTGCTTGAGATGGTCCTGAGTTTTTCTTGGAAAAGTCTCTCTCTCTCTCTCTCTCTCTCTCTCTCTGTGTGTGTGTGTGTGTGTGTGAGAGAGAGAGAGAGAGAGAGAGAGAGAGAGAGAGAGAGAGAGCTCTAAGTCATGTACCCATCTACCTGGGCTCAGCAGAGGGCCCACAGAAGTTCAGGACGGTGGTGGACCAGGAGAGGGCCTTCTCTGTGACAGCCCCTAAGTGTGGAATTCCCTCCCCACAGAGGTGTGCCCTGAAACCTTCACTATACAGCTTTCAGCCAATGCTGAGATTTACCTTGGCCTTGCACACCTGAGGGGTGTGTGTGTGTGTGTTTTTAGGACACACCCTATTCCTGTGACTGTAATCTGTTCTGGCTGTTTTAAAATTTGATTTTTGAGTCATGAAGTTGTTGTAACCCATCCTGGGACCTGTTGGTGAAGGGTGCCAGCTGGTGTGTCCTCAATATTTGCTTGATCACGGTGGTCTGGAACCAAACCCGCAATATCTGCAAGTTTTGCCTGTATATACAGTCATACCTTGGAAGTTGAATGGAATCCATTCCAGAAGTCTGTTTGACTTCCAAAACTTTCAGAAACCAAGGCATGGCTCCTGCAGCCAATTGGAAGCCGTGGAAGGCGTGTTGGACATTCGGGTTCCAAAGAACGTTCGCAAACCGGAACATTCACTTCTGGGTTTGTGGCGTTTGGGAGTCAAAACATTCGAGTCACAAGGCATTTGATTTCCCAGTTACGGCTGTACATATTTGGTAGGTTCGCCTTTAAATGCAAACTGAATCCCTAATCTGTAAGCAGCTGACAGACTGCTGAAGGGAGTTTTCCCCCCTTATCTTTATTAACTGTGAACTTATCTCTGTGCTTAGATACACAGCCCAGAAGGGAGGAGGAGTAAAGTTGGAGTGGGAAGAACCCAGCTGTACAAGGATCTCATGCCGTGCAATACATTGGACCTGTGCTTAAACACCCTGTTAATTAACACCCACGCTCCCATGAGACTCATGTTAAACACGCAGTTCTTGTGACCAAGGTATACAGGAGTTGGGTGCCATCGAGCAATCACTCAATAAGTCAACAATTTCAAAATACCATAAATTAATCCACGGGTGTAATTCACCCGAGAGCAGAGGAGATAATAAATCTCATTGTTGACGTTAAGGGTGACTAAGGAATCTGCTTCTGGAACCTGCCAACGTGATGCCCGGGTGATGCCAGGAGGTGAAGGTGAAAGCAGGGAGGGGAAACCCATCGCCCGTCCATCAGCAGCGAGAGCTGTCATCAGCATGACATGGAAGGGGCCTTCCCAAAGGTATTTTGTGCAGCAGAGGCAATGGGAGGTGTCCCTTGCCGTCAGGCATTTTGGATGACGGTAGAATGGACACCAGGAACAGCTACTAGTCGCAACGGCTATGCTCTTTGGAATACCAGTTGCTGGAAACCACAGGAAGACAGAGTGTCATGCTTGGGGGTCTCCCCGCTGTGAGAAAAGGATGCTGGACTGGATAGGCCATTGGCCATTGGCCTGATCCAGCGGGCTCTTCTGCTGTTCTTAGGAATCTCCCAAGGGCATGGAGGGAATGTTCTCCCTCAAGGCACAGGGCATGACAAGCCAACACTTGCCGCAAAATGGGATGCTTTGAGGCATTGCTTCTGCCCTGCCCACACAGCCATGCCACATCCACTAGTGCCAACAGGGCACAGTGGGGTATATTAAAAGTGCTATGCTCTCAAAAGTTGCTCCAGCCCCCCATTCTCAGCTCCTATCCCTTCTGCTTTGGGTGCACCCACCCTACAGGGAAGGCCTTCACAAGCTAGAACCCAGCACCCCTTAAGTCTCTTCTTCTGACATTTTCTTGAGATATCTTAGAAAGAAAGAAAAGGGAAAGAACTCTATATACAACAATAACAATCTTTATTACGGTCCAGAGACCCAACAAATCGTTACAAAGCAATACACAATTCATACAGCCTACCTCCAGGTTAAACAAGCATTTTATTCAGAATATAGGGATCATTGGTTCTTGCAACCACCGATAAAAACTTTGCCACTGCTAATGTTCTAGCATTTGTCCGGTCTTCCAATAGGAACCTGACATAGTGAGCCTCTGATTTTCCCGGGAAAGGTACCAGCAAGGGTAGCATCAGTTCAGCCTTGGCTTGCTCATATTTTGCACAGTGCAACAAAATATGTTTTATGGAATCGATGTCTTGAGCACACGAGCAAAGTCTATATACAGTTCCTGCAGCTCTGGCATTTAGGAGTGAAACTGACCAATCAATTAGCTGATTACCACCTTCTCGGTTAGTTTCCGTGGAACTTCCTAAGCATCAGTTTCCATTCTGCTCATCATCTGCAGCAATGTTTCTCTTCTGCTGCAGTTCATCTCCTGCCAAACACATTGGAATCTGCCTAATCAGACTCTAATCCAGCTCAATATTGTCGACACTGACTAGCAGCAGCTCTCTGGAGTTTCTTCCCCCCACCCTACCCAGAGTTGTCAGGGATTGAACCTAGGACCTCCTGCGTGCAAAGCAGATACCCTACCACAGCCCTATGCTATTTGATTCACTGTTAGCTGTGGCAAATTTTTGCTGAGTTTATTATGCAATAAATTACACCATTAGTTATGAAATTATTTACAACATTAATTATAAAACCAATTACACCATTAATTATAAAAATTAATTAACGATTAACTATGCAGATCCACAGTTCGTTTCAATGGAAAGGAAACCCAGCATCAGTTACATATCATTACATATCATTTGTGGACTGAAAACCACCACAACAGTAAATACCGATTGATTATTATTACAAATACTGTCTTTGAATATTTTGCTGGAAGCTGCCCAGGGTAGCTTGGGAAACCCAGCCAGATGGGCGGGGTATAAATAAATTAGTAGTAGTAGTAGTAGTAGTAGTAGTAGTAGTAGTAGTAAAGGTAAAGGTACCCCTGCCCATACGGGCCAGCCTTGACAGACTCTAGGGTTGTGAGCCCATCTCACTCTATAGGCCGGGGGCCAGCGCTGTCCGCAGACACTTCCGGGTCACGTGGCCAGCGTGACAAGCTGCATCTGGCGAGCCAGCGCAGCACACAGAATGCCATTTACCTTCCCGCTAGTAAGCGGTCCCTATTTATCTACTTGCACCCGGGGGTGCTTTCGAACTGCTAGGTTGGCAGGCGCTGGGACCGAGCGACAGGAGTGCACCCCGCCGCGGGGATTCGAACCGCCGACCTTTCGATCGGCAAGTCCTAGGCGCTGAGGCTTTAACCCACAGCGCCACCCGCGTCCCGTAGTAGTAGTATTAGTAGTAGTAGTATTGAATTCACTGGATTGATCTCTGTTCTGGACATGGGACAATGAAGTGAACACAAGCAATTTCTGCTCCTGTTTCCATTTTGGTTGGAGCTCTCTTGGCATCCCTCCTTAAGAGAAAGGCCTTTTGGACCACAGCCCCAGAGCAAAATTCCTGACCCCACTAGAAAGCAACAGCATCGCACCCGTTGGAAAGGAAGTGGGAGTGTAATTACAAAGACTCCTGATCCTAACCGCAGCAGCTCAGAAACAAGTCCCATTGATCTCAGCAAGGCACACGTCCAAGAAAATAAGCAGATGAATGCAGCCAAAAAAATGAGGTCTACCCCTGGACACTCTCCAGTTCTCGAGCAAAGCCCATCGAGGCAGATTTGTACTGAAAGACTTTCCCTGAGTTCAAAACTGACTTCGGAATTGATTTTAAAAGTTTGGTGTGTGTTTTTTGACCTTAGCATCATTACAGGCCAAACAGTGGCTGCGCTTCAGTGGGGGAAAGCAACAGCCCAGGTGGAAAATCTTGCCTAAGTAGACCATAAGTGCATCTGCATCTGGCTGCATAATAGCATATCAGTGACATGCGCAAAGGTGATGTATGTGCGTGCATGAACTTCTGCACTTAAACACACTGTGTGTGTGTGTGTGTGTGTGTGTGTGTGTGTGTGCGCGCGCACGCATTCATCTATGTTCCATATTTAATGCTCAGCGTAGTCAACTGGCCAGGCTCCATCAAAGTTTATCCTCACATTATCTATTTTAAAATGCCATGGAAATTGGCCAATTTTTGTAATCGTTAACTCTCTGTGATATATCATGACAAACATTTTACATAGGAAACATATGGGGGGAATTCGGCATTCATTCCAGATGGGCAGCCGCCAAGCCCACTGATACATGTGCAATCTCCAGGGGGCCCTATATATTTCCCCTCTTATGGGCACTTGGCTTCTAGTTAAAAAATAAAAAGGGCCATTCATTCAGCTTTTGCCGGTCAGAGTGGAAGGCTGCAATTGGGAAATGCAGAGGGAAACAGAACTACGGTTTAATCTGCAGTGAGTAAAATGCTCCTGCCTTGGAATCCAAACTAACTACGCACACACAAACAGACAAAGCTGGGGGGGGGGGGAATAAAAGACTTTTCTCAATGATACCATCGCCTCCTTGGAGCCAGGGCATTGTTGCCTATCCCTTGTTTTAATTCCCTCATGTCCTTGGGTCTCTGAGGATGCAGAATCTTCTCCAATTAGCCCAAAGAAATGCATTATCTAAGGCTCCATCACCATGCCAATTATTTCTTTTCAGTGTCACTCAAGCAAATGTAATGCCAACTTTCAGAAAGGAAATTGAAGTCATGCAGATAGAAGCAAGTTCAAGGTATGAGCCAGCACGACCCAGGTAGATTCTGCACAGATTTGCATTTCCAGTCCAAAAGGGGAAGAATCTTCAAATCGCAGCATAAATAGGTGATTCGGATGACATTCCCTGGCATCAGAGAGGCGGGAGAGAGAGAGAAAAATACAGTGGTACCTCGGGTTACATACGCTTCAGGTTACAGACTCCGCTAACCCAGGAATAGTACCTCGGGTTAAGAACTTTGCTTCAGGATGAGAACAGAAATTGTGCCTCGGCAGCACGGCAGCAGCAGGAGGCCCCATTAGCTAAAGTGGTGCTTCAGGTTAAGAACAGTTTCAGGTTAAGAACGGACCTACGGAACGAATAAAGTACTTAACCCGAGGTACCACTGTAGTTTGAAAGCCAGCTCCGGTGAAGCATTCTAGCATTGAAGATGCATGGCAGTGCAACGGACATTTAAAAATAAAATAAGAAAAGTCCAGATGGATCTGGCCAATGCCCATCTAGTCCATTATCCTATTCTCTCAGTCGCCAGCTAGGTGCCCAGATGAGAGTCCCAAAAGCAGGAGTTGAGTGCAGCAACACCTCTCCCCACTTGGGAGTCTCAGCAACTAGAAGAACAGGACTTCCAACAGTGGAGATAGAACACAGTCAGCATACCTAGTAGCCACTGGAAGCCTTCTCACTCTATGAATTGGTCTTATTTCCTTTCAAAGCCATCCACCCAGATGGTCATCACAACATCTTGTGGGAGCAAGTTCCATGATTAAACTATGTGCTGTTTGAAGATGGACTTCCTCTTGTCTGTCCTGATTCCTACACCATTCAGTTCTAGCATTTAGGGACGCTTTTAATGTCTGATGTTTTATCTCTTTTATTATTATTATTATTATTATTATTATTATTATTATTATTTCTGTTGGGAGCCACCCAGAGTGGTTGGGGAAACCCAGCCAGATGGGTGGGGTATATATATATATATATATATATTATTATTATTATTATTATTATTATTATTATTATTATTATTATTATTATTATTTTATTATTATTTTTATTATTATTATTATTATTATTATTTTATTATTATTATTATTATTATTTATTTTTATTATTATTATTATTATTATTATTATTATTATCATCATCATCATCATCATCCCTGCCCACTTTCTCCAAGCCGTTATGCATTTCTACCATGTCATTTCTCTCCAAACTAAAAAGCACGAATGAACAACACAACTTTTCCTCGTTAAGGGAGTTGCTTCATCCCCTTCAAGATTTTGGTTGCCCTTTTCTGAAACTTTTCCAGCTCTGTAATACCATTCAATATATATATATAAAAAATATTACTCTATCGGCCAACAGCCCACTGCCTATTTATGAAATGCACTGGACTGTGGTATATGAGAGATGCATTGCAGTGCCTGCTGTCACCTTGGTGCAAACCTCAAAGTGCATAGGTGTAATTGAGAGCAGACTTTCAACCTGTAGCTGGAACTGAGGGGAGACACTCCCTTGCTTAGCAAAAATAAAAAATGAAAGAAATCCCCTTTGAACAAAGCGCCCACTTGTTGCTAGGTACAGCCTAGCTGTCAGCCGCCCAGAGCGGGTTGTTTATGTGTGACCTGTTCGTAGAGAACTTTTGAACCCTCCATGTTTCATAAAGAGCTGATTCTAGGGTTACTCAGCGTTCATGGAGTAGAGGAGCGTGACTGCAGTCAAATCATGCCCTGACAAAGGCATGAATCAACTCCAGAGTTGCAAGAGGGTGGTGACTTAAGAAATATGGGCTAGGGAAAAAAGAAGAAAAGGAGGAGGGAGCTGGACATGGGAACGCAAGGTCATTTCTGGACTTTCACCCAGGCCAAAGTATATGCTGGAAAGGATGCAGCAGCAGCTGCTGGCCTAATCTGGATTATTTCCACATTGCAAGAGGAAGTCAGAATATCCTAGGTCCCGACTTAGGCAATGCTGTGGTGCTGACTTTTTGGCTGGGGACAAGCTGGGTTCATTCAGAGGACAAGGAGCACCTAGTCAGGGCTGGCCCCAGACATTTCGCTGTCTAAATTATTTCTGTTTAATTACCATTTGCTGCTGTTTTGAGAGCTGATTTTATTGTGTATTATTATATTCTAATAGATTGTTTTGACTATTGCTTTATTTGATATGCCGTTTCATTTTAAAGTTATGTTTTATTATGACTTTTTGGAATGGATCAGATTATTATAAAGTGTGTGCCCTTGGTTGCATATTTCGTTGCACTCTAGTAATATAGAGAGGCGGTATACAAATTAAAAGTGAAATGAAACTGAAATGGGGGGAAGGAATTGACAAGATGGCACCTCCACTGTGGCCCACTCAAGATATGCCAGCTGACCCCAAGCTAAGCCTTGCATGAATGCTGGGGGCGTCCGTCGCTACAACAGCAATTGCTGCACTATGCCTAATGGTAGGGTCAGGTCAGATCCTAGTGATAACCACAGAAAAGTGGGGGGAATGTCTTGCTGGCATTTCTGCTCATTGCTTGTGAAGTGCCATGGTCTTGAATTGGGGCCCTTTAGACCTCCGCGTGGTTCCTCCAGGGCCATCTTTAGCATATGCACCGCCGGGGTGCAAAGATCTGCTCAGCACCCCCAAATTAACTTTTATAGAGCATTTTTGGGGAAGGGGGGAAGCCAAAGCTGTTGACCTTTTCTTAGGGGGGAAATCGCTCACCTGTAACAACAACGCAGCGGAAAAACAGAGGAGGGGGGCGGGGACTTTTGTTCCATTGCTTTTCACTGCCACCGATCAAGAGGGATCAGTATACAGTAGGTACACGTTTGGCGCCCCCCAGAATTCAGCGTCCGGGTGCCTTGCACTCCCAGGTAAAGACAGCCCTGGGTTTCTCCATTGGATGAGGCAAGGAATGGTGTGCTAGAAAGCCTGGGGCTTCCTTTGCACTTGACCCAGAAGCTACAGTTACTGCAGAATGAGTCGGGCCACTAGTCTGTCTAGGTCAATATTGTCTACACTGAGTGACATCAGGTCTCCCAGATTTCAGGAAGGGGACATTCCCAGCCCGACATGGAGCTGCTGAAGATTGACCCCGGGACCTTCTGCATGAAAAGCAGATGCTCTGCTGCTGAGCTAAAAACCTAGGGAACTGTCTGGTTGTTGGTCTATCTAGCTCAGGTCTGTCTACTCTAGCTTCTCCAGTGTTGTGGAGAGCAGAACTGGACGGTGACACAGAGAAACATAAACAGCTTCAGAACAACACAGCATGCCATGGAAGACACAGTGTTAGAAATCAGATGGAAAAGCTAGAATAGAAAATGGGAGTTAAATGGGCCCATGCAGGACATGTGGCAAGAGATGGCTTAGGCTGATGAAATAAAGCAGTGTCGGTATGGAGACCCCACAATTCCTAAAAATCATGGGGAAGAGCGCCTATGTGATGGCTGGTCAATCTAAAACTAACCACAGGGCTTATTATGTGGATGCAAGAAGCAAGCGACAGAGGATGATGGAGAGAACTGGATCCTCATCACATCCAACTACCCATGGGTCCTTGGCCATGTATGTGTTGCTTCCAACATTCCAACATTCACCACTGTGAGGTGTTGAGTTGCATGTGACGCTGCCCATTGCAAAAGCCATTGCTCCTCTCAGGGCTTGAGAAACATGTTGGCAAGTGGGATTAAAAGATCAGGTGCTTGCAGCAGGATGAGGAGTTGTTAAGTTTTCAAAAGCCACTCAGTACCAGTGTTATATGCAAAGCACGATGGCAGCCCTTGTTCTGAGCACTCCGGAAGAAGCCTGTGGGAGGATGAGAACAGAAACGTTGCTCCCTTCACATTTGTTATGATTTATGCAGCAGTGAGCATTTTTTCCTCATCCTGTGCTGTCTAACTGTAAAATATATCAATGTTTTGCAATCATGCAGCGTGGTGTGTGGGTGGGTGTTGTTGTTGTTGTTGTTTAAAAAATCCAAATTATTAATACATCATAAACAACAGAAATTTCCAGGTAATAACATTGCAATAACTTTAAGACAGCATTGGTTTGCATATTGTCACTGAACTAATTGTTCCAAAATATCACAAAAACCACCAATATCTCATTACCTTTGCAGCAGCAGAATCAGGATGGTTGAGGTGGAAGGGATCCAATGGTTCATCTAAACCAATCCCCTGCAGTGCAAGAATTTAATAGCAACATAAGCAGCTGCCGTATATCAATCAGACCATTGGTCCAGCTATCTCATTAATGTCTAAACTGATTGGCAGAGGCTCTTCAGATTTTCAGGCATTCCCAGTCCTACCTGGAAATGACAAGGATTGAACCTGGCACTGCTATTTTGAAGACTCTATTGTCCTTGTCTCTTAGTTTCCCAGTTAGCTTTGCCATTTCTCCATCAGTTTTTCTTACCATTCTTCTTTCGTTGGTATCTTGTCATCTTTCCATCTTTGGGCTAGTAATATCCTAGCCGCTGTTGTGGCATACATGAATAGTTTTTTCCACTGTAAAGAAGTCGACTCACTAGCAGGGTTTGATTACACTTACAATTAAGAAAACAAGGATAAAGGTTAAGATGCAATAATGGGGAAACGATAAAGGGTAAGATGTAATTTGAAAAAATGGTACAAAAAGAATAAGAATATAACAATATTTAGTTAAAAGATTATGAAATGAAGGTAGAATAAGATGGGCAGGAGAAGCAAATGTTTAAAGAACCAAAAGAGGAAGTTGTGGGAAGTCATGGAGGGCAGGGATTGGGATTCATATATTTTCTTTGTGATAATAATGATTGTGTTGAATATAAAATTGTAAAATTTAATAAAAACTATTAAAAAAAAAAAAGAACCTGGGACTGCTAGCATGGAATGCAGATATTCTGCCCCTGAACTATAGCTCTTCATCTTTCATTGCTTCCTTTCCAGTGAGCAACTTCAACACTTTTTTGAGCTAAACCTGAGACGGATAAAGAGTGCTTTACTTCATTTTCATTTTCAACAGTAGCAGAGCCAATCTGAGTGAATTCTTCCGAAAGAAGTAATACATGCTAAAAGAATCATGTTCTGGGCAGCTTCCCAGTGCAATCGAGATGCACAGTGGATTTCTTTAAACCAACGACTTGGGAAATGAATTAGTTTAGCATGCCCCGGATTTCCTTACTAGGCTTGATGCAGTTCCAGATCCCACAAAAGGGAAACACACGTAAAAGTCCCTCGATGGACAGAGTCTGCTAGTGCATTATGACAGCCATCCAGCGCCTTGAGGCAAATGGACTTGAAACACTGTGGCCCCCAGATGGAAGAAGGATCCCCCAAACTGCTAACTCCTGCCCCCCCCCTGCAGCGGCGTAGCGTGGGTTGTCAGCACCCGGGGCAAGGCAAGTAATTTGCGCCCCCTAACCCGTAACCTGCCACCGCTGCCAGCTTCTTCTTGCTGCTGCCTGGGCTGGGGTATTTACGGTAAGGTAGCCACGGTGGCGGTGGCAGGTCCGTGTCAGGTGATCTGAGGCGAGTTGCCGCTGGTGCTGCCGCCCAAACGACGCCACTTGCCCGGAGGAGGAGGAGGGCAGAGAGGCGAGGAAAATGCAACATGGCCCAGCAGCTGCAGCAGCAGCGGCGGCGGGGCTGTGAGGAGGGGCTGCCTGGCGCGCCCTCCGCGGCCCTGACGCGCGGGGACCGCGGCGAGCGCTGAGAGCCGCTGCCAGCTCGTCGGTTCCGCGAGACATGGGGCTCTGCTACAGCCTGCACCCGAGGCTCTTCGGCGACTCCGGAGGCGGCGAGCCCCCCCCCCAATGTTGCGCCCGGTGCGGCCGGCCCCCCCTGCACCCCCCACGCTACGCCACTACCCCCCTGGCCTGACTGCCAATTGCAAGTCTTCTTTAATTATTGGATGCACAAAGGAAGTTAAATCTTGTTGCCTCTGCCAGTGGTGGATATAAAGAGACTATTAGAGAGAAAAGGGCAGTAGCTCCTTAGGAATTCCAGATAAGTGGGTGCCTCCACAGGGGCTCTGTTTCAAGGAAGCACTGGTTGATTTAAGCCATGGATTGGGGCCAGGGACAGTTCCTGGTGCCTCCAATCTACGCCATCAAAACCCAGGGTCTCCCCATGTCAGGGATGGAAGAGGCAGCTATCAGTGCTGGGATAGCTCAGTCAGTAGAGCATGAGACTCCTGATCTCAGGGTTGTGGGTTCAAGCCCTATGTTGGGCATAAGATTCCTGCATTGCAGGGGGTTGGCTTAGATGTCCCTGGCAGTCCCTTCCACCTCTACAATTTTGTGAATGCAACTGGTCACCATGACTATGCTGTGCCTCCATGCTCAGAGACAGTAAGGTAAAGGTAAGTTTTTAATATGTAACGCTGTACTGTTTTTAACACTGATTGGGAGCCGCCCAGAGTGGCTGGGGAAACTCAGCCAGATGGGCGGGGTATAAATAATAAATTATTATTATTATTATTATTATTATTATTATTATTATTATTATTATTATTACCTCTGACCATTAGGTCCAGTCATGACCGACTCTGGGGTTGTGGTGCTCATCTCGCTTTTCTGGCCGAGGGAGCCGGCGTACAGCTTCCAGGTCATGTGGCCAGCATGACTAAGCCGCTTCTGGCAAACCAGAGCAGTGCACGGAAATGCCATTTACTTTCCCGCCAGAGTGGTACCTATTTGCACTTTGACGTACTTTTGAACTGCTAGGTTGGCAGGAGCAGGGACCAAGCAATGGGAGCTCTCCCCATCGCGGGGATTCAAACCACCGACCTTCTGATCGGCAGGCCCTAGGCACTGTGGTTTAACCTACAGCGCCACCCAAGTCAGAGACAGTAAATGCTTCCAAATACTCACTACTGGAAACCTTAAGAGAGCAGAGTGCTATGTTGCTCCTGTCTGTCTTGAGGGTTTCCCAAAGGCATCTGGCCGGCTGGTGGACTACATAGACAATTGGCCTGATCCAGCAGGCTCTTCTTATGCTATTATGTTCTTATGTAAAAGAGAATTGGACAATTTCATGGCAGAGATGGCCATTGGAGGCTACTAGCCATGATGGCAGTGGTGTGCCTCCAATGAGACGTGGGCATAGGCGCCGACTCCATGGGGCTTGAGGGGGCCCGAGCCCCCTCAAAAATTCGTTTGGGGGGGCTCCGCCCCCCCAATAATCTCCGGCGCCCCTCCAGCAGAGCGCCATCGCCGCCCCTCCCCCAGCCCAAAATGCACAGGGAGGGGCGGGCTGCATGCCTCCTGCCCTCCCTCCCGAGCAAAAGCTCCACCCAATTTCCTTTGGAGCTGATTAATAGGCGCAGCACGCTCTCCCCTATTCGCTCACGAGGAGGCGGCGCCACTTTATTTGCATATTCATGAGCTTATTTATTATTCATGAGCTTTCCCGGGCCCCCCCAATATTTTTTATAAGTCCGCGTCCCTGGACGTGGGTGGCGCTGTGGTCTAAACCACTGAGCCTCTTGGGCTTGCCGATCGAAAGGTTGGCGGTTCAAATCCCCACGACAGGGTGAGCTCCCATTGCTCTGTCCCAGCTCCTGCCAATCCAGCAGTTCAAAAGCACACTAGTGCAAGTAGATAAATAGGTAACACTGCGGCAGGAAGGTAAATGGTGTTTCCATGCGCTCTGGTTTCCGTCACGGTGTTCTGCTGCACCAGAAGCAGTTTAATCATGCTGGCCACATGACCCAGAAAGCTGACTGTGGACAAACTCCGGCTTCCTCGAGCGAGATGAGTGCCACAACCCCATAGTCGCCTTTGACTGGACTTAACTGTCCAGGGGTCCTTTGCCTTTTCTCTGCCTCCATGGTCAGAGTTAGCAATGCTTTTGAATACCAGCTGCTGGAAACCACAGGAGAGGAGATGGCTCTTGTGCTCAAATCCTGCTTGTGGGTTTCCCACAGTCTTCTGGTTGACCTTGTGAGAACAGCATGCTGATCCATGCTAGAAGGGTTCTTGGCCTCTTCTTCTAGTGATGCACCATGAGCAACATAATGCAATAACTTATCTCTCGTCTTCTTCTGTGCCCTTGCTGCACATCTCTCAGAGACTTCGGCAGTATATCAATGCTTGAAATTTTTAAGCCATCAATTCTGTCGCCTTCCATCGTGGGATCCTTGCTGTTCTTGACTGTCAAGGGGAAATCATCCTTTAAATGGCATGGCCAGCTGAAAGGCTCTCGGAAGCAACAGCAGCTTCCTGTTTAGCAGGAATCCATCGACCCAGGAATGCGTTGCCGGAGTGGGCTGGGAAGCGGGAAGAGGGAGACAGGAGATAAGAGGTGCCCACGGCTTCTCCGCCCAGCCCGGCAGATAAGCATCATGCCTGCAGACATCTTGTCCGGAGATCTCCTTATCTCCAGCCCCTCCTTCCTTCCTCCCCATGCACACCCTCGGCGTCTTCATGGGCCCCACCAGCACCAGCTGCTTGATAAAAAGAGACTGGAGGAAAGAGCAAGGGAGCGGGGGGGGAGGGAGGAGGGGTGGTTTCACAGGCAGGACAACACCTGCCTTATCTGCAGAAGGAAATGTGAATTAGAGAGTCATGTCATAAGAGGAAAGAAAGGAACAGACAAGCGCAGGTGGCCTGCTGAGGGACAGGGGTCTCCAGTACCACTGTGGAGTGTGCAGGCCTGATTTGGAGGAATAAAGGAGTATGCAAAGAGGGCAGAAGTCCAGGGAAACAAGGAGGGAATGGCTTAAATAACTATTATATAGCATGCTTTTATTTCTTATACAATTATAGAGGCACATGGTTGCTCAGTGCCTCCAGTATATATGCAAATGTGACGCAGGTGGCGCTGTGGGTTAAACCACAGAGCCTAGGACTTGCCGATCAGAAGGTTGGCAGTTCGAATCCCCACAACGGGGTGAGCTCCCGTTGCTTGGTCCCTGCTCCTGCCAACCTAGCAGTTCGAAAGCACGTCAAAGTGCAAGTAGATAAATAGGTACCGCTCCGACGGGAAGGTAAAAGGCATTTCCGTGCGCTGCTCTGGTTCGCCAGAAGCGGCTTAGTCATGCTGGCCACATGACCCGGAAGCTGTACGCCGGCTCCCTTGGCCAGTAAAGCGAGATGAGCGCCGCAACCCCAGAGTCGGCCACGACTGGACCTAATGGTCAGGGGTCCCTTTACCTTTTATGGTTGCTGAGTGCCTCCAGTATATATGCAAATGTGTGGCTTATATAGTACCTTTATAATGATTGAACTTACAGGTGGAGAATCCTTTTATTTTTTTATGCATCATTATTGTTTGTAAAGGGGCTCTTCGTATGAGTGACTACTTCATTGTCTCTTTGGAGCTGCGTGGTATCTCGGTGCCGGTGCCGTTCTGGGCTGCAATGCTGAATGGTTTGGTTTGGTTCAAGTTGGCACCACTGCCAACCTCCTATGTCACACCGGATACACAGAGAGAGAGTTTTCAAGAACATAAGCAACTTTATGCATGCTTCACTCCAGTTCCATGCAATTTCATATACAGTGCTTGACCAGCACTGCCAAAGTAGAAGTGTGAAATTTTGAAGGATGGCTGACTTTCAGTTCTTTGTTTTTGGGGTGATGTGTGAATTAGGAAGAGCCACTTTTCAATGGGATGTGCTCTGTGTGGGGCTGCCCTTGGACCTGATTCAGAATCTCCAGCTGGTGCAGAAGGCTGGTGGACAGATTGCCAATGCATCTGGTTGAGAGCATTTGACACCATTGCTGAAGGTTCAAGGTCCTGGTGTTAATTTACAAAGCTCTGAACGACTTAGGTCCAGGGTACCTCTGGGATCACCTGAGTCCTTCTGTCCCAGCTTGGTTGCTGAAATCATCTCAGAAGCATCACTGTTTGTGCCCTGGGTTGGTGAGGCTCATTCAGTAGCAACAAGAAACGGAGCCTTTGGTGTCATCTGCCCAGTCTTGAGAAACACCCTACCAATACAGATTCAACCGCCGTCTTCTGTTTCAGCTTTTAAATGCCTGCTGAATTTTTTTCTATTCCATCGGGCTTATGCAAGCAATTCAGAACGCATCTAGCCACAGTAGCTAGTGATTTCTGATTTTAAGTTTTTCATATGGTTTTGATGGCATGGTTTTGCATACAGTTGTTGTAAACTGATTTTTTTAAAAAAGAATATGAATAGCAATATGTAAATATTTAAATAGGTTGACTTAATCAACCAATCGGATTGAAGCCCCCATCCCGATTAACCTCTATTGAGCAGTTTTTAGCTGTGATTCTTGCATTGTCAGGACTAGAAAACCCACTAGGTCCCTTCCAACTCTATATTACTCCAGACCCTCCAAGTGTCCCTGTTTTCCAGGGACAGTCCTGGATTTACAGAAGCCATCCCAGTTTCTGATTTGATCACGGAATATCCCGCTTTTACTTAGGATGCCCCAATTTTCATCAGAGAAACGTTGGAGGGTATGGAGTTATGCAACTCCTAAGACAAGGGGATAAGTGACTATACAACCTTTAGAAGACATCTGAAGGTAGCCCTGTATGGGGAAGTTATTTAATGTTTAATGTTTCATTATGTTTTTATATATTTTGGAAGCACCCCAGAGTGGCTGAGGTACCCCAATCAGATGGGCAGGGTATTGCTGTTGTTGTTGTTAGATAGGACGTCCCTAATTTCATTGGAGAAATGTTGGAGTATATGTGATTCTATGGGAATAGAGGGGGGGGTGCATCCTTTGCAGGTTTAAAAGCTTCCTCCCTCCTTTCTACTGGATGTGTGGTGTGTATTCCTCTCTCTCTCTCTCTCTCTCTCTCTTCCACTCCCATTTTTTTAAAGGCCAGCTTCTCACCCACTTGGAGTCCGCAGATACAAACAGGCCAAGGCCCAGCTTCCTGCTTTAAGAAGTGAAAGCGCTGCAGGCTGCCTGCCAGGGAGGCCTTAATATAGTCCAAGGTCTAAATTTAATCACAATAACGCGGCTCCAGTCTGCCCCTGCAAAGAGAAGTTTGAGCACAGTGGGTGGGTGGAGGGAAGCAATTCTTCACCAATCAGGAAAACAATGGAGGTCTCTTTCAAGTGTCAGGGAATATTCTTAGCTGCCCTCCGACACCTAAATCAAGAGCGGGGTTGTTAAAATGGCATAATACCAGGAAGCTCGCTTACAAGGACGGCTTCCTCCTTGGAGACCGAAGCCCCACAGGCTCGGAGCCACTGTGCTCGGGAGGAACCGGGCGGCATTGGAGGAGGGGGGCAAAGAGAAAGAGACAGAGGGTGGGGAGGGCAGGGGTGTGAGCGGGGTCCTTTTTCAGGAAAATCAAACCTGGAGACCAAACACCGTTGGAGATCTGAGGTGGTAGGAAAACACCCAAACGTCCTGTCCAAGTCACACCAAGAGCCTCCTTTCCCCATTACCTCCCGCCCCAGAGTTTCCTGACCCTGTTTTCGCTGCGTGGGAGCCCTGTGCAATAATAATCATGTGTGATAAAGCAAAAGAGCAGAATGGCTCTATTTATAGCAACAAAGGCAAGCCACACACATAGACTACCCAACAGCCTTCTCCGAGGTGTTGCTGAAACTCTGGCGGCGGCGGCGAGAAAAATAGCGGTGAAATCAGTGCTATTCAACTGAGTTTGAGATACACCTGAACCCTCCCTTCCTGTCCCCCCCACCCTGCTCTGTTGCATCACAATACGGCTCTCCCCCCCCCCTCCGTCTCACCCCTGGGGGTGCTCTGAGAGGGAAAGTGTGAACAATCAAAGTCCATTGTTCAGAAGGCTGACCTATGCTGGTGCCACTTACGCCCTCCTCCCCTGGGGCTAAGGCCTGGCTTAATAACACCAGGAGACAAACATCGCATGAAGTCATTTCCCTTTTGGTCAGAGAAGGGAAAGGGGGGAAGGGTGCCAAATAGGGGAACAGGCCACCGCTCAACATCCATAGCAGCACCCTTCGCCCTGTGGCATTTTTGTTCGCTACGAACCATCCCCACCAGATCTTTGCATCGACTTCCGTGTTGTGGGGCCTGCTTTGCAGTTGGGCGGCGCCAGTGGAGCCATAGCAGTTAGAGTGCCAATGGGCTAGGAGCCAGCAGAAACCAGGGTTTGAATCCCTGTACTCAACCATGGCATGAAGCTCACTTGGTGACCTTGGCTCCTAGCCTAACCTACCTCACAGGGTTGATGTGGGGATTTGGTGATAGGAGCGTATGCCGCGTTGAGCTCTTTTGAGGAAAAAAGGTGGGATATAAATGCAACCTAGGGACGCGGGTGGCGCTGTGGGTTAAACCACAGAGCCTAGGACTTGCCGATCAGAAGGTCGGCGCTTCGAATCCCCGTGATGGGGTGAGCTCCCATTGTTCGGTCCCTGCTCCTGCCAACCTAGCAGTTCGAAAGAACATCAAAGTGCAAGTAGATAAATAGGTACTGCTCCAGCTGGAAGGTAAATGGCGTTTCTGTGCACTGCTCTGGTTCGCCAGAAGCGGCTTAGTCATGCTGGCCACATGACCCGGAAGCTGTATGCCGGCTTCCTCAGCCAATAAAGCCGAGATGAGCACCGCAACCCCAGAGTCGGTCATGAATGGACCTAATGGTCAGGGGTCCCTTTACCTTTCCCTTATAAATGTAACAGACAAATAAATAAGCCCTGGTGGCAATGGGATTTCCCTCAAGTACCGTGTGATGGCATCTGAGGAGATCACCCCCATCCTATTCCTCTTGCATATCACCCACTGAACCAGATCCAGAGGACTGGCTCTCTCTCTCTCGTTAAGAGCGGTCGACTCGTAATCTGGTGAACCGGGTTCGCTTCCCCGCTCCTCCACATGCAGCTGCTGGGTGACCTTGGGCTAGTCACACTTCTCTGAAGTCTCTCAACCTCACTCACCTCACAGAGTGTTTGTTGTGGAGGACGGAAGGGAAAGGAGATTGTTGGCTGCTTTGAGACTCCTTAAGAGGAGTGAAAGATGGGATATCAAGTCCAAACTCTCCTCCTCTTCCTCCTTCTTCTTCCCTGAGATAGAAATAAATTAGCAGAGGGGCGGAGCATCTGTTTTGCATGCAGAAGGTTCAGGTTCAACTCCCAGCATTTCCATGCAAGGCTGGGGAAAGACCCCTTGGCTGAAACCCTGGAGAGGTGGGGGAGAAGGTAAATCACCTGGATGGTTAAGTCCAGTCAAAGGCAACTATGGGGTTGTGGTGCTCATCTTGCTTTCAGGCTGAGGGAGCTTGTCCACAGACAGCTTTCTGGGTCATGTGGCCAGCAGGACTAAACCGCTTCTGGTGCAACAGAACACAGTGATGGAAACTAGAGTGCATGGAAACGCTGTTTACCTTCCCGCTGAAGCGGTACCTATTTATCTACTTGCACTGCCTTGCTTTTGAACTGCTAGGTTGGCAAGAACTGGGACAGAGCAACAGGAGCTCACCCCATTGAGGGGATTTGAACCGCCAACCTTCTGATCAGCAAGCCCAAGAGGCTCAGTGATTTGGACCACAGCACCACCCGTGTGGTCTAAACTCTGGAGAAAGCACTGCTTAGCTAGATGGACCAGTGCTCTGATTCGGTATAAGGCAGTTTCCTATATGCTTGTGTTTGTAGCTCAGTGGCAGAGCATTTCCTTTTGCATGCCCAGTGTTCCCGATCCATTACAGGGACCTCCGGAGAAGTATAAGGCAGCAGTTGATGGGAACATCCTCTCTCTATCTCTCTCTCTGTCTCTGTAATTCTGGATAGCTCCTGGCCATCAAAGAAGACAAGCCTTGGCTAGATGGACAGAGAATTTGACCTGAGGCCCTCCTTTGTACTCATAACACAGTAGTGAGGAACCTCAGACTCGGGGACCAAACACAGCCTTCCCACCTCTCCATCTAGCCGCCGGGATTCTCTCCTTGCTCTCTAGCTTTTGGGTTTCACATGCTCAGCAGCCACAAGAAGTTGGTTACAATTTGAGTGGAGGGAATAGAAAACCAAGCAGGAGATGGCAAACAGGTCCATTTCAGTTCCTCCGTTTTCCAGTTTGAAGTTCTGTTATTTACACGTCCACATCAGTTTGTAATTTTTTCAAGGAAAGTGCTCATGAAAATTCAATAGCATTTTACTGCAAATTTCTCCTAAAGATAGACATCTTGGTACCCAATTTTACCTCTTATACACAAACTTTGAAAAGCAATTTTCCCCACTACAATGCATTCTTGTTCATTATTCCTACAGACTTTTAAATGCATGCTTTACCCTATTATACATAAGCATGGGGGGGGTGGACACACAACTTTGCCTAAGAGCAGTGTTGCAAAATTCAGGAAAGTGCAAATTTCGAGGGATGGTGGCATTAATGGTATTTTCAGAAATGGCGAATTCTGTAGGTCCGCTTTTAAATAGTCAGCTGAATTGAATTTCTCCTGCAATCCCTACAAGCAAGAAGGGGAGGTGGAATGGAGTATCCTACAGGAGGGCCTGGCTGGCTGGCTGCCCAAACAAGAGCTCTCCTGTTATGGAGTGAAGATATACTGCAACAATCTGTTGCAGATCCTGCTTGCAGCGAATCCAGCTCATTAAAAAGAAATGTTTTGAGGTCATTACTGGAGGTGCCACTAGAAATCAAATAGCGAATTCTCTAGACTCAGCACATAGCATGATGGATGGCACAATTCAGGTGCAGGAAAGATGTAGAACAGAGGGGGGTTCATGCAACCCCCTGGCTTCTGAAATCCCTGTGGTCTGGTGGCCTTCGCCCCATCTAACGTGACTAGCCATACCCTGTGATCACCCTGTCTTGATTTGCAGCAGTCCTGGGCTCTTCTCCTAAAAGGACAAGTCTGCTAAGGATAGGGTGATAATTCCACTACAGATCCATCAGCTAAGAGCCCAGCTGAGTCTAGACAAAGGTTTGATTTTTTGAATTCAAAAGGGAACAATTTTCAAAAGGATAAAGCAATTTAGGGCTTTCAAGGGGAAAAAAATCACAACCATAAATTTTTAACTATTCATCTGACACAGAGACAGCTAGGCGGTGGCGCTGCTTTTAATATTCCCTTACCACCATCGCCGCAGATGGTCACTGGGGTGGTCTGCATCTTTCAAATGGGACAGCATCGTTAGGCCAAAAAGCATGCCACAAAATGCAGGGTGCTAAGGGCAAGAGGACAGAACTGCGGAGGATTGGCTACAGTGTTGGCCCTACTCAATGTAAGCCCATAGACAATAATGACCCTGACTAACTTAGATGCATTAGTTTCAACGGGTCAGCTCTGAGTAGTTGGAGATAGGCCAAATATTAACAGGCAGCGTCATTGGAATCTGGGAACAGAAGGGTTCCTTTGGGCAGATGCCTCATTTAGTCTTTATATTGTCTTTTTTGTTTGTTTTGTTTTGTTTTGTTTTGTTTTGTTTTGTTTTGTTTTGTTTTGTTTTGTTTTTGCTTGCTTTGTTTTCAGAAACCCCAGAATTTAAGATATAGGCTCTCTCTTCCCAGCAGGATAAAAAGGAAGGGAAGTCAGAATGAGTGCAATGGAATCCCAAGAACCCCTCCTTTGTTCTCAGGGTCAAATCACGCACATCAGCAAAGATGCATGCTACAGGCATGCATCATGTACAGGCAACTCCCAATTTGCACGGACCTTATGTTCTGAGGCACCGTGCGCATCAGTGAAATTGTGTATATTTGAAATACAATTGGAAAAGCCTGCAAACACCTTCTGAACCTCTGGAAACTCATGGAACACCCCCCCCCCCTTAAAGACCAGCAACGGTTACCAGACCACCAAACTCGACCACAGTCACTTCCCCCAAACCACCTTTCTCAAACTCAAACTCTCCACAGGCCTCAAATATTGGTGCAAAGGCCTCTGGGATTGGACATGCAAATGCTAGTGGGGTTGCTAGGCCTGTTTTCGTGCCCTTTTGCCCTTTCTGGGCTTTTTGGGGGCCTTCGGGGGGTCATTTTCAAAGTGACAGACAGGTTTGGCGCAATGCGCACATGCACGGCTCCACATCAATTGGATGCACGTCAATTGGAAGTTGCATATACCTGAGAAGGTTCAAACTTTCAAACTAGCTGCACATCTTTTTCAAAGCATGTGGATGCCACCGGCACAGCAAAAGCCCCACAGCAATTTACCATAACAGGGTGAGTTGAAACCCTACCAAAAATTCACATGAAAGCAGCAGAATCTGTCGTAGTAAAATAAATTGGGGGGGGGGGGGAGAGAGAGTCATAACTTAAGTGTCAAGCAAACACAGTGCAGTAAGCACCAGCCAAGCCCCCTTGGGGAGATCATTCTACATTTGGGGGGCAAGGGCGAGGAGGGCCTTTTGGCTAAAGCCACACACTGCACCTCAAATGGCAGCAGAATCCAGACAAGGTCATCCAGTGAGGGCTAGTGCCCACTGAAGTTCATAGGGCAGAAGGCAAGGAGACCAACAGTAGGTGGCGCCAGACCCAATGACAGAGCCAAGGAATTTTACTTTTGGCCCTTCCTCCTCCTTCTCCCTGCTGAGTTAGAAAAGGACAACATTCAGACTAAACAGGAGGTAGGCAAGTAGGCTCCACAGGAGGCAATGATGGCCTCGGATGGCTTAAAAAGAGGATTAGAGAAATTCATGGTGGTGAAGGCTATCAGTGTCTGCTAGCCATGATGGCTATGCTCTGCCTACATAGTCAGAAGAAATATGCTTCTGAATACCAGTTGCTGAGAATCACAGGTGGGCAAAGCACTGTTGTGTTCCAGTCCAGCTTGCAGGCTTCACACAGGCATCTGGTTGGCCACTGTGAGAACAGGGTGCTGGAGTAGATGAGCCACTGGCCTGGTCCAGTAGTCTCTTCTTATGTTCCTGTTTTCCAGCAGCCAGACACTTGCGGGTTGGGAATGTCCAAATCTTTCTTGAATGAGCCATTTCGCTGGACTTTGGGAGCATGCTTTCTGCTTCATCTTGGAAATCCTCCGGATGTTTTGAACCATGCAGGGAATCTCAATCCCCTGCCACAAGCATCCTTGTGGCTCTCTGCAGGCTGTGCCTAAAATTCAGACCGAGCCTCTTTCCCCTGCCTCTGGCTGTGGCCTGATCCTCCGGGGATTTGTGTTGTATCTCCATATTTGTCACCTCCTGTTCCTCAGCTAAACCGGGTGTGATAGAGGAAAGGTGCTAATCCCTCAGTAATTAACACCTCATTGGGAGGTCAGGGTGAGGTCGGGAGAGTGGGTTTGTTTAGCTAGTTTTCAGACCGGATCCCACCAAATCCCTTGTTTTCATTAAGGCCGTGAGATCCTGAGGGGTTCCAGAGCTCCGCGTTTGCTGACTTGGCAACAGGGCGACCATTGTTTGAGGCCTTCTGTGCTATTGCAGCAACAAGCTTAGCATTTGTCAAGGGTATAACACAGAGGAGAATCAAAGCAGAGATTTGTCTCACTGTTGACACCTCGTTCCCTGTCACTAAGAGCCTTTCCAGATAATGGGGAGGGGGGGCAGCTGTATGGGAAAAGCCTAGCTTTACATTATTACATTATTAGTAGCGTCATCATTATTATTTGCAATATGCATCCTGACTTTCCTCCTGAAGGAGCCCAGGATGGCAAACACAAGACAACAAAATTTTCTCTCTTTTTTTCCAAAAAATAAAAATGTAAATACAGTCTAAAAAACAGTAATCTCACGATTGCCTGGAATAGTGCCTGGAATAAGGTTGCCAAACCACAGACCTTCAGGATCCAAACCTGAGACCTAGAGATGGTTCCTGGTGACGTCGTAGGAGCTGGCCCTGGTGATGTCATTAAGCATGATACACTAGGCATTTGTTACAATCCCTAAGAGCATGTCCTTCAATACCCTCCCATCATCAAGCCCCAGTGAAGTATGTCAATTGGAAGAGGGGAGGAAGCAGAGGAAGGCAGACACCCCAGAAAATCTTTGCAATAATCTGCAGCCTGATTCTGCTGGGAGCTCCTTGTAAGCTGCACATACAGTAATAAAATAATGGAGGAGGGGGAGGGGAGGGGGAGGAGGAGGAGGAGGAGGAGATTTTAAAGGTGCTCTCACCTGCCTGGAGATTCAAACCCTTCCCCTATCATCTTGAAGGGGACAGGCAAACCTGGAGACATCAAGTCAGCCCTGGAGGCCTGGAGGACATTCCAGAAATGAAGAACCATCATTGAGAAGGCTCTATCATGGATCAATGCCAACTGGGTAGCCCCCAGCAGCAGCACCAACAAGGCCTCCCCTGCTAAGTGTAGGATCTGAGATGGCTGATTCTCTCCTTTAGGCATTTGGGTCCCAAGTGGTCTAAGGTTTTATGTGCTAGAACAAATACCTTGTCCAGTCACTTACTGGAACCCAATGCAGTGTTTTCATACCAGTGAGGCATGATCCCTCTGGGCTGCCCTTCCTGCCACCTTAGTTGCTGCATCATGCAGTAGGAGCAGCTTCCAGACTGTCTTCAAAGGCTGTCCCACATACAGCCCATTATAGTAGTCCAGACAGGAGGTTGCCAGAGCATGAGCAACTGACAAATGTATTGATCAGGCTCCTGGTGTTTACATGTGGGTTTCCCCCCTCTCTCTCTTTCCCACTGAGAGATATGGAATGTCATCAAGCTGCGTTGCTCCCAAAGGGAAGGAGAGAAAATACAAAGGAGGAAGAGATCCTGGGAGAGTCAATGAGTACTTCATTTCTGTTGGCCTTTTACTAGAAGTCAGCTTCAAGGTTTGGGCCAACTGAGGCAAACAAACACTAAGGGGAGAGGAGAACTCAAACCACAAAAACCTCAGTGCTCCACAGAGACCATCAAGGAGAGAAGCTCCCTTGTCTTCTCTAGGCTGCTCACTCAGCTGCTGATGATCAAATATTGATGCCAAGCAGAAATCAAAGGAAGTGCAGGGAGGACACTTCTCCCCAAGCATATTGGCTCATATATTTGGGGAGATCACAGAATCATAGAACTGAAGAGTTGGAAGAGACTCCAAAAGTCATTTAGTCCAACTCCCTGCAATGCAGGTGATGGAACTGCCATCCCAGGGATTTTTCACCTTGAGTTTAATAAGTAGGGTTCCAGTGCATCTCAGGTCTACTTGTTTGTACCTGATTTGTGTCACCACAAGCCTCTGATATTGATGAGAGCAAGAGAAGGTGCTCAGTCAAGGATTTTAGTACCTCGGAAGGTTCGTAAAGGGAGATAATGATCTTTCAGGTAACCTGGAGCAACGCCATAACTTATTGCTTAAATGTCTTCACCACTCCACCGTTGAACACCCCTTACTCTTAGAAATGTGCCTCCCTGTGTTTCTGTCTACTCACCACTGCCGTGTGTGTGTGTGTGTGTGTGTGTGTGTGTGTGTGTGTGTTAAAACAAATACAATAACCATTAAACTCTTATCCAGCAGTACATCTAAGGGTGCTTGTTTGGTCCATTGTCTTTAGACATACATTGACGCATTCAACATTCAAACGTATTACTTAACGTAACTTCTCCACTGAGAATATCTGAGCGGTTGGTATAACACGGTCCTGATTTGGGTCATTAACATAGTTAAAGAAAGGGGTCCACGTTTCTTGGAAGGTGTCTCTATTCGTTGTGCTTTTAATTGCCCTCCTGTGTCCGGTGAGATGCTCAGCCATTGCTGCATGCCAGATACTATTCTCTCATACGCTTTGGTGGGGATGCCCCCATGCTAAAAACTTTTGGAATAGAGTATTCTCCATTATATCCGCAATTACAGGCCAGCCCCTTTCTCCAAATCCTGCCCTGCCTTAGACCTCCTATCTTTGGACATAGACTTAGGCTCCACCACAGAGAACTAGTAGGCTTCCTAATGACCGCAGCGCGGTTAGCGATAACTCACAAGTGCAAGAGCCAGACTGATATATTACTTGATTGCAACAAAACCTCAAAGCACTGAAGATGGCTGAAGAGTAATGATCGATCCCTGCAGGCCAAAGATATGATTGGGGGACCATCACACAAGGGGCACCAATTCATGGGGGCCGAGCCCTTTTGGCCCCCACCTCCCAATATTTCCTGGGAGGGCCCCCATGTCTTATTAAATCAGGGGACAGAGGAGGCTGAACATGGAGCCGAGCGCAGCACTGCTTCAGTGGCCAGTTCCTTCTCCTTCTTTTCCTGCTGCAGAGGGGAAGGCGGGTCAAAGCAGTCCTATGCCAGTGGCGGTTGCAAGAGGAGGTGTCAAGGCTTCAGGGAATCCTATCCCTCTCACGGTGGGATGCTAAGAAGCAGAAAAACAAGAAGAGTTCTTACCAGGTAGTTTATTCAATATTCACAGAGAGAGATAAAGGAATGCAGTCTCTCTTAGTTAATGGCATTGCTCCAAGTCAAGTCCCACCCCCTCAGTCCCTCCTATTCTACGTCACCCCTGCGCTGACTGATTTGTGCTTTCTGCCTCTGAGTTTTCTGTTCTACTACTCTCAAGGCACGCCTGGTTCTGGGAGTGGGGTGGTCAGGAATGCTTTCATGAGACACTGTGTCTGTCAGCTGTCTCTCCCCTAGTGCTTCTTCTTCCTGCTGCTCTCCCAATATTTTCCAGCTCCTCCCCTCTGCAGCCTCTGAACTATGACCTTCTGCAAACCACTGTTCTAAATCTATACTGTCCTCCTCTTCTCGTGAAGGTTCAGGAAGGGGGTGGTGGTTCCCAGCATTCTTCCTCAGTCCAGCCCCTGACAGGAGAGGCCACCAGCCCCAGAAGCTGCACTGCCACCATTTTTGGCTCCTCCTGACACTGTGCACATGACGTCAGGATGTCACACACTTGCAACATCATGCATGATGTCCCGTACATGGCATTGCCCCCCTCCAATTGCCCTAAGAAGCTGGTGCCCCTGTAACACAGTGACCATCTTTAAAAGCTCATCCATTTACTTAACACACGTGCAGACAATCAGCAGAGAAAGCCTTACGTTGACATGTTCTGCAGCTGAACCCTGTGGAATTCACTGGTGCTCATTGGCTCCAGAGATACCTTTCAGATGAGCTGGGCATGTAAAACACATGTGGAATCCTCTGCAGTAAATGCAGGGAGAGCTTGTGTTGACAGAAGGAATCAACTTGATCGATCCCTCCTTCTGCAGCTAAAGAAGAAATGCAAGTCTGGGGCAGGGGGCATTGCGTGGAGGGGACGCAATGGTCTGGCCCATTAAAACGCCACCCAGATTAGCCACAGACCCAAGGCCACCCAGCTGTAGGAAATGAGCAGAGGTGAAATTGGCCTGTTAATTAACCATCCCTTCACTTAATACAAGAACATGGTTAAAAAACATTCACAGATCAGGAACCGTAGCTCTGGGGGTAGAAGGTCCCAGACCTGACAAAGGCCATTTGCTCTGTCTGCAAATGTCAGATGAGAAACACATTTTGGGGACTGGTGTCCTTTCAAATATCCAAAATAACCCAGCAGCCCATGGATTTCTCATTCCGGCTGAGTTTATCGTCTCTCTTTGAAGGCCTAAATGCTGGTATGGAATCATATAGTTGGAAGGAACCCCAAGGTTCACCTAGTGCAACCCCTTGCAATGCAGGAAAGATAAAGAATTTATTGACTATTATTTTTGTGTCTGCTCAGATATTTATATATCAATCCCGGAGGGCCTTACAAGGATTATCCCTGACTCTCACCAAGAAAATTAACTCATAAAGGTGACAAGAGGAACAGGGAAAAGGATATATTTCATGTAATATGGTGACCATTTATTAAATATGCAAAAGATAAACTCCAAAGCATTGCTGCAGATATGGATATCCTGAACACTATCTCCTGAGCTACACACTTTTCTCTGGGAACTGTATGTGATGGATAAGGTGGTTTTGGTGCTGTCCCCTGGGATTTTTACGTGCTAGACGTTTGGATAATCTGTATGGATTGATAAGACATGCTCATGCTAAAGGAGAACCTGAAGCCTGCTATAGGAGTGGAGGATTAGGGAAGTTATGTCACTTATTATAGAAAAGCCAAAGGGGCTGGAATTAAAAAATACATGCTGGACAGCTTACTAAACCCTCTTGCTTGGCGTGCAACTTGTATGCCAACCAGTTTACCAGCACCATTGATGCTGGCTCAGTCTTGATTCCCCCAAGAACACCTGTCTATCTTCTGGTCCAGGGACGGGGGCTGGTTCTGTGTTTCCTCCTCCGTAACCTCAGTTTTGGCTTTGGCAGAGCTCATCAGGGAGGAGAATCGAGAGAAAGCTAGAATTAGTTGGCTCTGCCTGTCAAATGTGGGTGGAGGAATGGGTGTTAGCCCTTACTTTCATACAGGGGTTTACATTTCAAACATGCAAAGGGCAGACTCTCTCACACACATTTCTCCATCCTCCTTCCAACCAGGCAAGATACATTTCCATAGTTAAAGAACATGTTCTAGCTAGGCAAAAGCAGCCTCTGGGAAGTTGTGGCCTGAGGAGACTCTCAAGGGACATATCGGTGGGTCTGGAGGGCCTAATGGGCCTGAGGCTCCAGCCCCCTGACCTACAACATGAGCCCATGAAGGCCCCTGCTGGATCAGGCCAGATGTCCATCTGGTCCAGCATTTGGTCACCACAATGACCAACCAGACGCCCCAATGGGACGGCTGCAAGCAGGAGCTGAGCCACCATTGTGTTCTCCCACTCATGTTCCAAGGCAAGTGGCAGGACTCAGAAGACGAGCAAGATGGACCTGAAAGTTAGAGTTGAAAAAGGAAATGCAGAAAAGGCGGTGGGGCTCATTAGCCATTCACATAATTAATTAAACAAAGTCGAGAGAAAGCACGCCACTCTCGCCAACCCACCGTTGGCAGGGGGCGATTCTCCAAGGCCCTTTGCGGGTGACCGCAGAACGCGGTGTCCGCAGATCCTGTCACCACTCGTTTAAATATTTGATACCGAATCGAAGGCCCAATCCTGCTTTTATGACCATCTTCTCCCTTCTCCCTTTCTCTCTCTCTCTCCCCCAGCCCACACCCCTCTACCCAGCTCTCCTCTCCCTGACGCACCCCCTTCCATCCCTTCTCGACCCTCCTCTGTCAGACCCAGAGCATTAGCGCAATTAGCGCAAGCCCACTGGCGCCAATTAGCAGCCAATACTGTCTCTGTGGCGGGAGGGGGGCTTGGGGGACGGGGGCCCTGTGTCTCCAGCCAGCCTTCACACTCAATTACTTTAAGTGGAGTCTCTGAGCTGCGGTTGGTTGGACAGTTGTTGCAGTAATTGTGTCTTCTCTGTTGCTGCAGGCACTCTGCTCCCAGGCTCTCTGATACCCTCTTTATTGACTCTCTGCCTTGTCCGCTTACATCAACACAGACCTCTTCAAAGAGAGAAAAGATGGGGGGGTCGGGACGGACTGTCGAGGGAGGGGAGGGAGACTTGATGTCTTAATCTAGAGTTTTAGAGAAGTCTTTCTCTGGGAGCCAGAGGATGAGGTTCCCCGCCCTCGACACAGAATGAAGTCGCAGACTACTAGGATACGATGAACCCAAATTAATGCCTAATACCCCGTCCCCGTTGGAATTGGAATGCACCAAAGTCTGCCTTTGGAATTCAATATATTCTTTTCCCATCCCAGGTTTTGATTGTTAAACACACAGGCCTAATTGATGGCTTTAAAAAGGGGGGAGGGAGGGAGTGCATTCCTTTATCTTTACCTCTGCCACCTTCCAGACAAATGTGGATATCATCTCCTGATACAATTGGGGAATATTCACATAAGGAGGAAATGAGAGAATTCACTCGTGGAAAGCTTTTAGAAGCCAGAGTCACCAATGCAGTACCTCTCTCTGTATCTCCCTGCATGTAAACATCCCCAATCAAGTTGGAATCACTCGAAATCATATATTCACAACAAGACTTGACATGTGTGTGTTGTGGTTGTTTTTAGAAATGCTAAATGCTCCAAGAGGGGAGACCAGATTCACTGTCATTTTGCATGGAAAACGGAAAATGTTTATTTTTATTTATTTATTTAAAAAAGGCAACTAGCTACTAACAACTCAACTTTTAAATACTGCTCCTGTTTCCTGGAAATGGAGAAAGCAGACACATCAAATCTATCTGATTCAATATATTTCTAGCCATCTCCCATGTGATTTCTTCTTTTTTTAAAAAAAAAAGTCCTCTTCCTGTGCTACGTGTAAGCTAACACAACAAATGCTTTTGAGGCGTGTGGAAATGGTCTTACAGAACATCCATGCAGGTTTATTTCATGTGCCAGTGACACCTTTGAACCACCTCCCCCAAGCCTGTGGTGCAGGCTCATGAGGCAAAATGTTGGCAAAAAGGTTGCATCCATTAATATAGGGAATGGAAGACCTGCAAGCCAAATTCAGTAAGTATACAGACAGGCAACGCTGTCTGAATCCGGAAGGGAAGCGTCCCTTTGGTCCCCTAGACACAGTAACAGCTGTAACCTGTGACTCTCGAGCAACAGATTGGGAGGAAGCGATTCCTTCCTTGCTGACTGTGCCTTGGGTATGTGAATCCACTCAAGGATCCATCATGCAGGAAGACGTTTCCCACAGGAGACATCCGGTCGGCCGCTGTGAGAACAAGTTGTTGGACTAGATGGGCCTTTGGCTCTTTGTATGTTCTTAGGAAACCATGCCCTTCAAATGTGCCTTAAATGTACAGTATGTTTACAGCCACAGTGTGAGAGACATTACCTCCGAAGATTGGTGGAAACTGTCAGCAGGAGCAGTGGTGGTTCTTATGTTATTACCGAAGTTCAGCAGTCCTGCTATAGAGCCTTCATTCCTATGAAGGCTCAGGAAAGGAAGGCCAAGCATGGATGACTCTCCTTCCAGTGTTCAGCTTTGTCCTTTCTTGTCTCTCTCAATAGGGGCTGATGGAGGCTGGTGAGGGACAAGGCAGGGAGCCCAACAGTAGGTGGTGCTACAGCTAATGAGAGGCAAAGCTAAATAATTCTAGTTTTGTTCCTTTCCTCCTCCCTGCTGAGTTCTGAAAGGGCAACCCTGAGATTAAGGAAGAGGAAGCTGACAGCCAGGGTCACCATCTGGACTGGTTGCAAGTCAGAAGGCAGGCAGGCAGGGGCTGGCTGGAGGCAGATTGAGGCTAGGTGCCATCAATGGGTGGGCTATAAATAAAACTATTATTATTGTTGTTATTATTATTATTATTATTATTATTATTATTATTATTATTATTATTATCATCCTCCGCCATGAATTTGTTCAATTCTTTTCTTAAAGCCATCCAAGTTGGTGGCCATCATTGCAAGTGAGTTCCATAGTTTCCATTAACTAAAGGCTGGTGGGGCCATTTGCCAGCCCCCACTGCTTCTCTCTTCTTCCTCTGTGTGAGAGTTGCTGCCCTCTTTGTGGCAAGTGGGAAACATTTATTGACATCAAAGGCATCCTCATTAGCTCAGAACAGGTGGGAACCATCTCTCTCCTGGGGGCACCATCTCCTGCCTGCCGGGTAACCAAGAGTGACAGTTGCATAGCCCTATGATGTGGCCACTCCCTCCCATCACTCTGATTCTCACCAACCAGTCTTGCACCCGCCCCAAGGTGACTAGAAGCCAGGAAGAGCAGATAGGCAAAGGCATCCCCAATTAAATCTTGCTCGGCCTCTTTCCTCTCTTTTGGTTCATTTTCCCCTGTAAGGACGCCAAGGGCAGCTGCAGTCTGAAGGGCCAGACGTGACCATGTCCTCCCTCATGCAGTGGACAGATTAACCTGAGCAATTAACCTCAGGATGACCCAAAGTTTCAATAAGTTTGCTTGTGTCTCTGTGTTATGGAGGAAGTGGGCAAATAAAGGTTTTTACCTCCATCTCTCATAGCAACAGAAGACAATTAAAAGAAAGTATTTACACACATCATTAAACTACGGAACTCATTCACACAGGAGGCGGTGATGGCCACCAACTTGGATGGCTTTAAAAGAGGATTGGACAAATTCATGAAGGAGGGGGCTATTGATGGATGTTAGCCATGATGGCTGGGACACGGGTGGTGCTGTGGGTTAAACCACAGAGCCTAGGACTTGCCGGTCAGAAGGTCGGTGGTTTATTTTATTTTTTTAACCAGGGGCTGCTGCCCCTGTTTGCTCCATCCCCCAGCCTTTTGCACTCCACCCTGGCCACTTCCTTCCTTTGTACCTGACCAACCCCTCACCCCCAACCCCCTACAGCACCGCTTACTCACTCACCTGTCTGATGTTATGTCATAACGCTGCAGTTGGTGTGGCCACCTACTGGAAGCCATGCAAACTACAGGGTGACGACAAATTTCCTTGCAGAAATATAGTATAGAGAGATAAGACAGTCACCTTAATGATGATCTGCTTTTTTATTTTTTTTAATTGTGTTTAATGTTTTAACGCTGTCACCATATCATATCACCATAATATGATATATGATATATGATATATGATATATGATATATGATATATGATATATGATATATGATATATGATATATGATATATGATATATGATATATGATATATGATATATGATATATGATATATGATATATGATATATGATATATGATATATGATATATGATATATGATATATGATATATGATATATGATATATGATATATGATATATGATATATGATATGATATGATAGAAAGGCTTTTTTAAATAAATAAATAGATAGATAAAAAATGATAGGACAAGGATCGAATCCTTGGCTTAACGATACACAATTCACCATGGAGAAAACAATGGTCAATGCCATTTAGATATTACTTTACAGCTGCTCAAGCAACCTTGAGCAAAAGCCCACGGCAGGCTGATGGACCCTTCTGTGATGGGGGCAATCAGGCTTCCTTCTGCACTATGAACCGCAGAGGAAAAAGGGATTCCTCCTCTCCCTAAATGCACTGCAAGTCTCTCTCTGACACATCTTGTCAGCACTTTAACACCCAGACAGGCTCCCCCTAACATTTTCCAGGTGAGCACCCTTATTCTCTCTGCCGTGTGTCACCCACTCATCATTCAGCACTCCGACACGGTAGGAGCAGTCGACTTGACACAGTTTTTCTCACGCTTGTGGTCCCCTGAAGCTGACCTCCCTTCACTCGTGTTAGATCAAATCCAGGAGAGTGTACTTAAGGCTGGGTCAGTGGATGGTGTTAAAAGCCTTTCTCTTTCCCTCTCTGTAATGCAAGTCGGGAGGTGGCAACGGAGAGTGAAAACATTTCAAGTTGATTGCCGCACGGGTGGTGCTTCCAGCTGGGCAGAGAAGCCACAGAAGAGGGGCTGCAGAGAGATGTGTACCTATGTGCCTTATACATCAGAACTGAACCCAAAGATTAGAAAATGACTCTTTCAAACGCTGGGTGGGTGGAGCAATTCCCCGATGAGGAAAGATTGCAGCATTCAGGGCTTTTTAGTTCAGAGAAAAAGGCAAAAGGAGAGGTGGCATTATAGAACTTTATACAATTATGCATGGCGTAGAGAAAGTGGATAAGAGAGAGTGGACAACCAGCAAAGTTGAATGTTGGAAAATAGAAAACTATGGATCTTCCTCCCAAAGGAGGCACTGATGGCCACCAACTTGGATGCCTTTGAATAGGATTGGACAAATTTATGGTGGGTGAATCTATCAATGGCTAGCCATGTCAGAGGTTATTCTCTGCCTCCATGGTTGGAGGTAGTAACGCTTCTGAATACCAGTTTCTAGAAACCACAGGAAATAAGAGTGTTCTTGCATTCAGGTCCTGCTAGAAGGCTTCCTGTTAGGACATCTGGTTGGCCAGTGTGAGAACAGAATACTGGACTAGATGGGCCATTGGATTGATCCAACAGGCTTTTCTTCAGTTCTTATGCTCACTCTTTCCTTGACAAAAGCTGACCAATGCAGATTTTGCACCTTTGTCCCACCTTTCTTTTAGAGCAGGGGTCAGCAAAGTTTTTGTGGCTTGCGCCGGTTCATGGTCCTGCAGATGCCGTGGTGGGCTGGAGTGTGTGCGCGCATGCACGCGCAAATGCTATTTCTGGCTCTCCTTCTGGCATAGAGGAGGCGTGCGCAGCTTCCCATTGGCTGCAGGAGCTTCCTGCAGCCAATGGGAAGCCGGCCAGCATCACGGAAGGCGGTCCCCACTCTGCTCCGCACCAGTTTAGCACAGTGCACAGGAGCCAACCGAGTGGGTGGCAGAGGTCCCTGAGCAGGCAGTGGGGGTCCATGGGCCGGTTAAATGACCCCCATGGGCTTCTTGTGGCCCATGGGCCTTAGGTTGCCGACCCCTGTTTTAGAGCAAGGGTAGCCCACACAGTTCCTGCCAACCTAGAAGTTTGAAAGCACGTCAAAGTGCAAGTAGATAAATAGGTACCACTCCAGCGGGAAGGTAAATGGTGTTTCCGTGAGATGCTCTAGTTCGCCAGAAGTGGCTTAGTCATGCTGGCCACATGACCCGGAAGGTGTACACCGGCTCCCTCGGCCAATAAAGCGAGATGAGCACCACAACCCCAGAGTCGGCCACGACTGGACCTAATGGTCAGGGGTCCCTTTACCTTTACCTAGCCCACACAGTGGTCTCTAGGCATTGCTGGACTCCAATTCCCATCCTCTCTGAACATTGGCAATGCTGGCTAGGGCTGATGGGAGTTGTGGTCCAGCAATACCTGGAGGGCACCATGTTGTGTGTGTCCCCTACCCTGTTTCAATGGCAGCGGCAGGGGCTTTGTCACACTTCAGAAAAGAAAAATATCGGGAGGGGAGTGTTTGGGAGAAACAACCCCCCAACGTGGCGATCAATTTAACTTGTGCTCAGACAGACTCCGTGTCTACCGTAGTCTCTTACAGAGGGCTTGCAAGCCCACCGGGGAGAAGACCCTCTCCAGCCTCCCGCTGCACAGCTGCCCATAATGGAGAGGGTGCCGGCGCCGTGCTTTTACGGAAGGCCCATGGTAACAGATGAAGCTGTCATCAAACACCTCGGAGGGAGGGAGCCGAGCATTGCAATGGAGTTGCCTCCGCTGCCGTGGGCCGACCGGCTAATTGCTCGCTGCGGAGAACGCGCACTTAAAAGTGCTACCGTCATCATCAATAAATGGGACATTAGGAGCCTCCTTTCCTGCAAGGCATTGATCTGGTTCCATCCTCCGGCTGTTGTTGTTGTTGTGGGTGTGTATTTTCCTCTCCCTCTCCGTTTCCCTCTCTCTCTTTCCTTCTCTCTCTCTCTCTCCAGTTAAAGTGTTTTCAGAGCGGGTGTTTAGGGTGAGTGGTGCTTAAGTGCTAATTGTTACACCACAGATTGATTGGCGACAAGGTGGCTTGCCAATTTCCATCTCCCTTCTCCCAGAGAGGGGTGCGGAGGAAGGCCAGGGAGTCGGGATGGAGAGGGGGAATCCTCTTGGAGTGTGTGTGTGTGTGTCTACTGACTTCCTCTTTCGCTCGCTTTTCCAGAACGTGTTGGAAAGCGGAGGCCGCCCGCTGCTCCTGTTGCCAATTTCTATCTGTCTTCAGAGGTGACGTCTCTCTCGCTGTGCTTGCGGACACACGCTGCACATGTAAAGTGTATGGCTTCATAGGGACATGAGGACAGCCTGCAGGATCAGGCCAATGGCCCATCTAGTCCAGCATCCCAGATACTCCAATGGGAAGCGCACAAGCAGGACCTGAGCACAAGAGCACTGTCCCTACTCTCTCTCTCCATCGTGGCTAGTAGCCATCCATAGCCCCCTGTTCCATTAAACTGTCTAATGCTCTTTTAAAGCCATCTAAGCTAGGGACAAGGGTGGCACTGTGGGTTAAACCATAGAGCCTAGGACTTGCCAATCAGAAGGTCAGCGGTTTGAATCCCTGTGATGGGGTGAGCTCCCGTTGCTGGGTCCCTGCTCCTACCCACCTAGCAGTTCGAAAGCACGTCAAAGTGCAAGTAGATAAATAGGTACCGCTCCGGTGGGAAGGTAAACGGCGTTTCCGTGTGCTGCTCTGGTTCGCCAGAAGCGGCTTAGTCATGCTGGCCACATGACCCGGAAGCTGTACGCCGGCTCCCTCGGCCAGTAAAGCGAGATGAGCGCCGCAACCCCAGAGTCTGCCACGACTGGACCTAATGGTCAGGGGTCCCTTTACCTTTACTTTTTAAGTTAGGGGCCATCACTCCTTCCTGTGGGCATGAGTTCTGTAGTTTAGCTATGTGCCGCAATCCTGCTGGCTCAGACTTGTTTTTGTTTTTTAAAAAAAATTATTTAATTATTTTTTTCAATACAAACAACAACCGCAAAAGACACAACAAAAACCATAATAACAATAATAACACAATTTGACAATTCAGATTTAAATACACTGATATACCTATTACTGCACCTTTTTAACAATATTTTCCCACAACTCTCTCCTCCCCCCACTTCCCACCACTATCCACCTTATCGCTTAAATATTCATTCCAGATTTCTTCATATTTATCCATTCTTAATTTGCGTTGACATGCAATTCATTCAGCTGTAGCTAATATGTCCATATAATCAATCCATGAGCTCGTTGGAATCTTTTTGCGGCTCTTCCAATTCATCAAAACAAGTTTTTTTTGCTTCTAATATAGCACGGTACATCTATATACATTTTTGACCCCTTAAAATCTCCCACGTTTCTGGAATATAATTTAGAATTAAATTAAATTCCCTTAAATAACAATTTCTTTTTATTGCTCTTACTATAAATATCCTCACCTCGCACCAAAATGATCTTATCATTGGGCAGTTAATCATCATATGTACTAAGTTCGCATTTTTACTCCCACATCTCCAGCAGTTGTCTGCACTTGTTATTTTCTTCTGGTATAGTTCTGCTGGAGTCCAGTGGACTCTGAATATTATTTTCTGTTGAATAAGTCTTAGTCTTAGAATGCTAGATCAGACTTGTGGCCAATCTAGTCCACTATCCTGTTCTCACAGTGGCTTGTGGGAAACCCTTAATCAGGACTTGAGTGCAACCAAACTCTCCTTGCCTACAGTTTCCAGAAACTAGCATTCAGAAGCATTACTTCCTGTGACAGACAGCTCATGAGAACATGAGACTCTTCATCTCAGGGTCATGGGTCTGAGCCCCACGTTGGGCAAAAGATCTCCAGACCGTCCCAGTTTCTGCTTTGATCCTTGAATGTCCCACTTTTCCTTAGGACCGCCCCGTTTTCATCAGAGAAATGTTGGAGGCTTTGGAGTTACGTGACCTCCGAGCCAAGGAGATAAGTAACTATGCACTGGTACCATGGTTCCTGAAGGGCTTACTTGATGAACAAACCGGCTCCCAAACGCAGCAAACCCGCAAGTTAAGTGTTCCAGTTTGCAAACATTTTTTGGAAACCGGACATCCGTTTCGGCTTTCGGCAATCAGCCATTCAGAAGCCGCGCCTTGGTTTTTGAACGTTTTGTAAGTCGAACGGATTTCCAGAAAGGATTGAGCTCAAGAACCAAGATACCACTGTACAACCTTTAGAAGACAACTGAAGGCAGCCCTGTATATGGAAGGTTTTTTTAAAAAAAGTTTAATGTTTTATTATGCTTTTATATATGTTGGAAGCCACCCAGAGTGGCTGGGGCACCCCAGTCAGATGGATGTGGTATTATCCTGTGGCTGGGATGGGGCAATATGGGATTGGGGGGGCAACTCCCATCTCTTGCGGGGGCGCAATTAGTGCCAGCACCGTCCGTTAAGAGTTTGGGTGTAATCTTCGACACCTCCCTTTCCATGGAGGCGCAGATTGCAGCTATAACAAAGGCGGCATTTTTCCATCTCCGCCAAGCTAAGCAGTTGGCTCCTTACCTCTCTCGCCCTGACCTAGCCACTGTGATCCACGTGACGGTCACCTCCAGACTTGATTATTGTAACTCGCTCTATGTGGGGCTGCCCTTGAGACTGACCCAGAAACTCCAGCGGGTGCAGAATGCTGCAGCGAGACTCCTTACGAGGTCTTCGCTGCGAGATCACATTCACCCAGTGCTATACCAGCTGCACTGGCTCCCGGTGGAGTACAGGATCAGGTTTAAGGTGCTGGTTTTAACCTTTAAAGCCCTATACGGCCTAGGGCCCTCGTACCTACGGGACCGCCTCTCCTGGTATGCCCCACAGAGAAACTTACGGTCTTCAAATAAAAACATCTTGAAGGTCTCAGGCCACAGAGAAGTTAGGCTGGCCTCAACTAGAGCCAGGGCTTTTTTGGCTGTGGCTCCGATCTGGTGGAACACTCTGTCACAAGAGACCAGGGCCCTGCGGGATTTGACATCTTTCCACAGGGCCTGCAAGACAGAGCTGTTCCACCAGGCATTTGGCCAGGGCACAGCCTGACTCCCTCCCTCGGCAGTCTTCGCGGAGCTCTGGCCCAATGGCCCAATGGTTGCCAGCGGCTGGAATTGATTAATTTTATACTGAATGATTTTAGAATGTTGTTTATGCTGTACTTTTGTACTTTTGTACAGTTTTATTGTTGTTAGCCGCCCTGAGCCTGGCTTCGGCTGGGGAGGGAGGGATTATTATTATTATTATTATTATTATTATTATTATTATTATTATTAAATTATTATTATTATTATTATTATTATTATTATTATTATTATTATTATTATTATTATATAGGATGTCCCTATTTTCATCGAAGAAATATTGGAGGGTCTGGATTCCTGCATTGCAGGGGGTTGGTCTAGATGAATCTTCCAACTCTACAATTCTATTATTCTATGACTGCGGAATGCAGAGCATAGCCATCCTGGCTAGAAGCCATCAGTAGCCCTCTCTACCCACTGTATTCACATTTTTGCAAAGCAAAATGTAATGTATTTCTGTATGTAATCACCAGTGATACAGTATGTTCATTTTTCTGCACACCTTTATTTTTATAGACATCTCTTGGCTGGAGAACTGCATTGCAAGAAGTGCAGAATTCCAGTGTTGGTTTCGGTTCACATGTTGTCTTGGAAACTGTCAATCAAGCATGTGTGCTTTTCCAAAGTGAACGGAATCAAATCTCTCTCCTATCCTTAGACATAAGTAGGCGCTTGATGCAGGAGGCAATCTGACACAGGCAGAGCTGAATTGGGTCAGAGCCATGAAATTCCACGTATAAGTCATTTAAAATGGTTGCTTCCTCCAGCAATTTGGGTTTCCCCTTTCTGGATCCCCCCCCCCCCAGCTCTACAATAAGAACATAAGACGAACCTGCTGCATCATGCCGGTGTCCCATCTACAAATGTAATAAATATTAGTTGCTTTTTTGTGACTTACAATATTTTAAGAAGAAAAATTAACACATACATACATCAAAACCACTATTTAAAAAAATCTAAAAACTATTCTTCGGTCAACTACATTAAAACACCCCACCTAAAAAGGTGATATAGATGGTTAAAAGCCAAACACCTGGTAAAAAGGGATGTTTTTGTCTTGTGTTGAAAGGTATGTATTGTTAGCTCCAGGTGAGCCTTCTGGGTAGAGAATTTCATAAGCAAAGGAGCCACCACTGAAAAGGCCCCTTCTTGTGTTGTCACCCTCCAGACTTTTCATGGAAGGAGCACATGATGAAGATTCTCAGATGACAATTGCAGGGTCTGTGTCAGTTCATATGGGGAGAGGTGGTCCTTCCTTGAGGTGCATAAGATTTTATATTTCAAAAGTAATATCTAGTCCGCCCAGATGCTTATGGGAAACCAGCAAGCAGGTTCTTTAAAAAAAGAAAAATTGTATTTGCCATCTTGAAGTTGCAAATGGTAACATGGGGAGAGATTTGATTTAAACTTTTAAAATAATAATAATAATAATAATAATAATAATAATAATAATAATAAACTGCCATCAGTGCTGGAGGGAGAGAGCAAGATCCAGAGGGATTCCAGAGAGCGTCCCGGGATTGGGAGAGGCAGCCCATCTTCTGGGGAAGAGAATCAGTGTAGCACCAGTGGAGAAGGGGGGCAGATGGGGGAAGCGGTGAGGCGGTCCCAGGACTCCTTGCCGGGGACCAGCGGGGAGAGTAGGGGTCCTCCGCTGCCTACGCCCTCCTTGCGCAGAAGGCTTTCGTGCAGAGAGAGTAGGAGGAGACTAGGCGTCAAAGAGCTTCTTTGCTGGAAGAAGTTTAAGAAACGCCCACTGACGGATTCTGCCAGCGATTGAGACAGCCACGGGTGAGTGGCTGTCCGGACAAAAAAGGTTCACTCAGGCAACCCAGCCAGGTGTTTGCACCGGCTTACGCACGAGCAACCCCTAGAACCATAACAACAACAACAACAACAACAACAACAACAACAACAACAACTTTTTACTGGATCTTAACAACAACAACAAAACAACAGCAACAACCCTACAATACCCAACACAGATATAGGACATAATGTAGACCAAAACCAATGGCTAGAAAATAAAAATTCCAGCTATCTAAACAGAGAAAAGGCAAGACCCATCTTGAGATGACACCCATAGGAAATCTGCCTGATGGACGAGAAGGAGAATGGTGTGGAACAGAGAGAAATGAAAACCAAAGCAAAGAGGAAACATTTCCCCTTGTTTCTCATGTCCAGAAACCACAGAACAAATTGTTGCAGATTTTCCTCTACCACCACCACGCATCTCTCTCTCCCCCCCCCCCGCCCTCCGCCCCACCCCCCAACCAGCTCTGGTGCCTTTTAGCATCCATGGTTCTCTCCCGAGGGTCAGGGAATCAAGGGGAAGGCCGCTGGCGTCTCTGAGCCGCGTATTGTCTGAAGATGCTGTCAAGAACATCATAAGGAAAGAGCTGTTTCTGAGGTCATCAGATTAGAGGTGAAACAAGGAAGGAACGGGGAGGAGGGTGGAAGAGTAGGAGGGGGGCGGGGGGGCTGAGCTGACCTCGCTGAACTCTACTTGCACTAACTTGATATAAGAAATAGTTCTGAAAAACCAAATACTGTTAACCCTTTATAACCGGGTCATCCCCTACTGCGGACTGCTGATGAACGTAACCCTTCCTTTCCCAAAGCATACGAAAATCATCTGTAGGTAATGATGGATGGGGAGGTTGTTAAACTCTCTCTCTCTCTCTCTCTTTCTGGTTATTATTTATTTATTTTAAAATACTCATATCCCACCCTTCATATCCTGTTTCCGGGATGCCCAAGGCAGCGACTGGCAGCAAATTAAGATGCTCATATATCCCCCCTTTGCATCCTGTCTCAGGGATGCCCAAGGCTCTTCCTAACAGTAAGTGAATATATTGATATTGGATCATAGCCAATGAGATTATACTCAGAGTAGACCCACTGAAATCAATGGACCTAAGTTAGTCAGAAGTAGAGACGTCAGCTTGCCAACAAAGGTCCGTATAGTTAAAGCCATGGTTTTCCCAGTAGTGATGTATGGAAGTGAGAGCTGGACCATAAAGAAGGCTGATCGCCGAAGAATTGATGCTATTGAATTATGGTGCTGGAGAAGACTCTTGAGAGTCCCATGGACTGCAAGAAGATCAAACGCATCCATTCCTAAGGAAATCAGCCCTGAGTGCTCACTGGAAGGACAGATCGTGAAGCTGAGGCTCCAGTACTTTGGCCACCTCATGAGAAGAGAAGACTCCCTGGAGAAGACACTGATGCTGGGAAAGATGGAGGGCACAAGGAGAAGGGGGCGACAGAGGACGAGATGGTTGGATAGTGTTTTCGAGGTTACCAGCATGAGTTTGACCAAACTGCGGGAAGTAGTGGAGGACAGAGGTGCCTGGCGTCCTCTGGTCCATGGGGTCACGAAGAGTCGGACACGACTAAACGACTAAACAACAACAACAAAGTTAGTCACGCCTATTAGTTTCAATGCCTTGAGTTGGATGCAGCCCATTGATGGAGATGGTTTGTTGTCATCGTATAAGTACTTCTTCACACAGCACACAGTTAAACTTAGGGACTCTCTCCCACAGGAGGCAGTGATGGCCACTAACTGGGATGGCTTTAAAAGAGAATTGGGCAAATTCAAGGAGGAGAAGGTCTATTGGTGGCTACTAACCATGATGGCTATGCTCTGTCTCCCTGGTTGGAGGCAGCAATGATTCTGAATGCCAGTTTCTGGAAACTTCAAGAGGGGAGATGGCTCTTGTGCTCAGGTCCAGCTTGCTGGTCCCCCATAAGTTCATCAAGTCGGCCTCTGTGAGAACAGGATGTTGGACCAGGTGGGCCATTGTCTTAATCCATCACATGTCCAGGCAGTGGATACTTCTGAGGTCTCTTGCCACTCCAAGATTTGGGCAAGCATAGCAAACGTCATCCCTTCATGGATTACTGCCTTGCCGTGGTGTAGGGGCTTGAATAACTCAGAGAAGCTATGAGCTATGCCGTGCAAGGCCACCCAAGTTGGACAGGTCATAGTGGAGTGCTCTGGTCCATGGGGTCACGAAGAGTCGGACACGACTAAATGACTGAACAACAACAACAAGCAAACGTCATAACATGCAGAAGAACGTTGGAGAACTTCCACTCATTTATCAAGTTAACCAAAACGTTCTCCTTGCCGTGAGGCCTTGATTCCTTCCCCCCAAACCTCCCTCCCTCTCCTTTTCCCTATCATTTCCGCACATCAGAGCAGGCTGTTGCGGCTAGAGCAGTTGGCGTAGGAGCATTTTCGCAGGAAGGACCTGCGAGTGGATCTCGCCATGGGACAACTGCCAAAGCCATCGCTTGATGGGAGGAAGCAGTCACATCAATTACACTTGATCTCAGGCGGAGGGGTCCTGCTTTCTGCCATGTCTCACTCCTTCGCTTCAGTCACCTCTCCAAGCCCAGCTGTGCGTCGACTCCTAACACAGGGGAGGGAGATGATGTCAGCAAGCTGCCTTTTTCAACACTTCTCGACACTGCCCAGGAATGGTGAGGCAGGAAGCCAGGGCCCAAAATCTCCCTGGCCCTGTGTCTGTATATAAATCCTCTAGTAACTTTCAGTGCAATTATAAGCGCACTGAATCCCATGTACACACACCTCTTCTTTCTTGCAGCCCACATCCAGGAGAGCCAGCAATCTGCAATCCCAGGTGTGCGCCCAAAAGCAAAAAGCCCTGGCTGGGCCAGCGCTCCTTAGCCACCATACTGGCATCTCACCAAGGCTGCTTTTGCAAGTGTAATGGGACACCCATTGGTTGTTAAACGAAAAACGCTAATTGGCATTAAATAAGGAAGTTATCTGACAACATACTGGCTCAACAGATGTGCTTTCTCAAAAATGCTCAAGCTGCTCTCATTTCAAAGGCCTTTCAAGTGATCTTCAGGTTCCAAGGTTCTCCTGGGCCACTGGTAATTTCCCAATAGTGGTGTGATTGAATCCTAGAATCCTAGAGTTGGAGGGTACCATGAGGGTCTGTTAGGATATTGATGTTCCGGTCCGCCTTAAGAGGAACAGATATGTGGAGTTGTTGTATGTCACATGTCTGTTTACTTCCAGCGCAGTCTGCTGGGAACTTCCGTTGTATATTGCTTTTGCTATGCCGCTGTTTTGCTTGGACACGAAGGGAAGCAGACATGTTTTTCCTTTGTCCTGCTGCTGAATAAATGCTGTAAATATGCTTACACATGTCTCTGTCCACTACTTCTGTTGCAAAGAGTTATTATCTCTGCTGGCTTGCGTGCTTAAGCTCCTGAAGGCTTCTGAGGCTTGAGTCGCAGTTTTTGATGCTGTTCTGAGAACCGGAGTTCGTCCGGCTACCGGCCGGTGGCTGGAGCCAGCTGGGGGCCTGTCAAATGCCCCCGTCCCCCTGGCAGCATCCCAAGAGGGTCATCTAGTCCAACCCCGGGCAATGCAGGAATATTTTGCCCAACGTGGGGCTCAAACCGAGGACCCTGAGATTAAGAGTCTCATGCTCTACTGACAGAGCTATCCTCTGGTGGTGATGTGATGATGGTACAGTGCCAATTCTGGGCCTGAGCTTGTACCCAATGTTAGTCACCCTCAGAGCAGACCCGTTGAAATTAATGGATGTGACTAACAGGTCTATCAGTTCCATAAGGTTCTGCTCTGAGTAGGACATAGGTGGTGACAGCCTGTTAGCTTTGCTTTTAGCAGTGACTTGGTCCACAGCCTTTCCCCTCCCCCCCACCTCCTTCATTGGACTGTTTTGTTTTGTTTTTAGGAAAGGTTGGGTGGCCATCTGTCATGGATGTTTTAGCTGAGATTCCTGCATTGCAGGGGGTTAGACTAGATGACCCGTGGGGTCCCTTCCAATTCTGCAATTCTACAATTCTATGAGTCAATGAGGCACTACAAGGAACTTGGTGGGAGTTGCTGCTTTGACTCATGGTTCAAAATCATACTCAGAGTAGATAAATTAAAATGAAGAGATCTGACTCACTTAGGCCTATTAATTTCAGTCGCTCTACTCTAAGTACAGTAAAATGTAGCTGAACACAACCCACAGTGCTTTGCAGGCTGAATCTCAACAGTAGTAGAGATGAGGGAAGAGGTCAGTATAATCACAGGATGCATGCAATTAGATACAAACTTAGGAATCCCTATGATAATGAAGGCAGCTAGAAGCCATTGATAGCCTTCTCTTCTATGAATTTGTCGAGTCCTTTTTTTTAAAAGAAAGCATCCAAATTGGTGTCCATCACTGCCGCCTGTGCAAGTGAGTTCTATAGTTTAACTCCGCGCTGCATGAAGAAGTACCTTCCTTTCAACAATGTCTGGAGGGCCACCAGTTCCCCAGCCCTGTCCAAGAGGATGAGCTAACTGGGCAGCAGAGTCTTCCCTATTCCACTTTTTTGCCAATTCCACATTTTGCCAATTGCATCTTATCTAGAGCTAGACTTGGGGGCACTTGGGGGCAGCCTGCTCTCTTCCACCCCAGCACTCTGCACCCCATATTTCATCCTATGAAAGTCTCCCAGCACACAAGGAACCAAGATCACGACGTCTTTTCCTAAATAAACGTGTTTGTCTTCATTCATCCAGAAGAGGATGATTAGGAAGAAATGCAAAAACAAACAAGCACAATCATCACCACCCCAACCAATCCCAGGTTACTGGTTTCCAGGTCACTGCCTGCTTCTGCAGTTGACTTAGGGGGCAAACAAACAAGTCCTTAACAACACTGAGAGGCTGAAGCAAGGATGATGCTCATGGTCTCTAATGAAGGGCTATCAGATGAGGGTTATTTAAGGCAGGTGGTTAGGAAATAGCTGCTGTGATGTGACAGGGAGCAAAGGAAAGGGAGTTGTGTGTGATTGTGCACCTCCAAGTAGGGCACTCCTGCCTGAAACCCTGCAGAGCTGCTGCCAGTCAGTGTTGACAATACATACTAAGATGGACCAATGGTCTAACTCAGTTTAAGGCAGCTTCCTATGTTCCTGTGGGGTATTATCAACCATGGACTCTGAGCACTTATTCATCCTTAAATAGGTTATGTTGTTATTAAGGGAGCATGGATGGAGGTGGGAAGGAAGAAAGGCAGTCCAGTGTATTGCTTCCAATCCACTGGACTTTAGCTCATAAGGATTTCTACACACACACACACAGCGCACTGTGACTACCCCTCCCTTTCTTTTTTAACTAGTAAGTGGGCGCCAGCCTTGCAACAGGTCCTTAAGAGCTATCGCTCAAGGGTCATGAAATATTCACAGGGCTTAATCTTCGGAGGGGATCTACAGAGACTCCTGATGGGGGCTGAATGCTCTCCATTGAACTTGCACAGCGGGGGGGATGCGGGGAAGGAGGAGACACACAGGGTAGAGGAAGAGAGAGTCCGGCGCCTGGATACACCAGGGACGGTCCTTGAGTAATCAGAAAGTCAACGGATCTGAAGTATCCCTTCCTCTTCATTGGAGAGTCTGCTTTCTCATCCGCGTTTCATCCTTATGGAGATGATGGTAGAGATTAGATAGATAGATGATAGATATAGATAGATAGATAGATAGATAGATAGATAGATAGATGATAGATAGATAGATAGATAGATAGATAGATAGATAGATAGATGATAGATAGAAGATAGATGATAGATGATAGATAGATAGATGATAGATCTGAGCCAGATAGACCAGTGTGAGGCAGCTTCCTGAGTTCCCTGTACAGTGGTACCTCGGGTTACACATGCTTCAGGTTACAGATTCCGCTAACCCAGAAATATTACCTCGGGTTAAGAACTTTGCTTCAGGATGAGAACAGAAATCGTGCTCTGGTGGTGCGACAGCAGCAGGAGGCCCCATTAGCTAACATGGTGCTTCAGGTTAAGAACAGTTTCAGGTTAAGAACGGACCTCTGGAACGAATTAAGTACTTAACCTGAGGTACCACTGTATCTACAATACGGCTGTGCAAGTTTCTAGTTGTTGGAACCGTGTCAACCTTTGCTTCTAATGTGTGGGGTGGGGAACCCACCATAGAAACCTGGACTCAATATGTGTGGAATATACGTACGGGGTGCTTAACTCACCATCGGAGGGTGGTAAGAGGAATAACAAAGAAAGATGGGGTTGACTCTGTCCAGTGGCGAAACTGCATGCTCCGCTACTGGGGGTGAAGAGCAGGAGGGGGTCAGCTGGCGACGCCCCTGGGGGGACGTGGCGCGGACCTGGGGGGGCTGCCGCGATGGCACCCTACCAGAATAGTGGTGCCGGGGGCGGTCCACTCCCTCCGCACCCCCGCACCACGCCAGTGACTCTGTCATACCCTCCAACATGCCTCAGATGAAAATAGGGACATTTCTCACTCCCCGACCTGCCCAAATGACCCTTGTGGGCCCCCCCCCCCCATTTTCCTATCAGAAAAACACAGCACACGTGCCCACCACTGTCTGAGAAAGCCCCTTAATCCTGAATTTTATTCTTTGGTAGATTTACAAAAAGAAAAACAAGCACTGGTAAATAAATTTTAGAAAGGGGGCAAGATTAGACTCAGACACTCAAAGCATTTTTTAAAACAATCAAGACTCCTTGTGCTCCACTCCACTCTCCCTTTCTTCCCACCCAGGGAGGCCCTGCCCTCTGCCTGCCCCTCAGAGCCGGCAAGTCACATGGCGCTGGGCCTTGGCGGCCACAGCCTCTCCTCATCCTCGCCCGATCTCCCACAGCTGCTACAAGCTGCCCAAGGAAGGAGGCTTGCAGAAGCAATGGAGAGGCAATGGGATGCTCCCTCATAGCTTCCACCACCTCCATCGTTGCCGCTCGGGGCAAGTGCTCATTCATGCTCCTCCCCGAGCTTGGTGGTGGTGGTGGCACTGGTGGGTAAAATAGGGACATTCTGGGATCAAATGAGAAGCTGGGGTGGCTTTTGTGATTCCGAAACAGTCCCTAGAAAGTTTGGAGACTTGGAGGGTATGCTCTGTACCAGGGGTCAGCACCCTAAGGCCCATGGGCCGAAAGCGGCCTGTGGAGGTTGTTTGGCTGGCCCACAAGCCGCCCCCAAATTGAGTTGCCCCCTCACGTGCTGTGCTAAACCAGCGCAGCGCGGGGACTCGCTTCCGCGGCACCGGAAATCACGTCTGCACATGCGCAGATGCTGAAAATCACATCTGCGCAAAAGCAGACACTGAGAATCGCATCTGCGCACTTGCATACACCGAAAATCGTGGGTGCACGCGCTCACGATCCGGCCCATGGAGGGATCTCCGTGGAACCGATCTGGCCCAGGCAAGATAAACCTTGCTGACCCCTGCGTACGATCTCAATTGATATCATTCATTAACAACAGTCCACTAGCCTCCCTTCCATCTCAGTGGCAGCAGCCAACATGGAGGAATTATCTTAACACTTTAGATCGAAGTATACTCTGTGGACGTGAGCTTAATTCATAATGTAAAAGATTTTTCGACTATGTTTTGATGCCATGTGGATGGCTGCATATGAGACTTGGCATCTGTACGCGCATTTGTTCAAGAAGACAACGCTTCGCGTTTGTAACTCTTTTGAAAATGTTCAGTCAGGTTTGTAAAATATAATAATAATAGATGGCCATGCAAGTTGTATCTTCCGCATATCCCTCCAAGGCGTTTGTGCAGTAAAACCTGAGAGGAGGGAGGGCAGGCCATGGCAGGTCTTCATGTATGTGTGCCAAGGCAGGTCAGGACCCCGGCATACCGCATTGTGCCGTGCGTTGAGTGGTGCCTCTGGGACAGCCTCGCCTCCTTGGCAGAAGCCAAAACTGGGAAGCTCCATGTCTCTTGACAAAGGTCACGCTTCCATTTCAAAGCATGATCGTTTTCTCAAAGGTCATGCAATGACCTCAGGTGGTGCGGAAAGAGAAGAAGTCCTCCCTTCGGTTTCACTATTTGTTCTTCTGTGTTTCTTCGTTGGCCTGTCAGGTCTGCTTTCTGCACAAGGTGGGCACCCTTCTTCCTTCCCACTCTAGAGCATCTTGAGTTCTTTCTCTCTCTCCCATATTGCAGACACACAAAGAGCGCAGCGCGTTGAGGACAGTATATTGATTGGATCCAATTTAATATTGGCAGCTTTGGAGCTGGGAGCTTTTCTCAATAACTATCCTCTAGCACAAGAAATGGTGGTGGTGGCTGGTGTCCATTTGGACCGGTAGAGCAGAAGACAGAGAAACCCAAAGTAGCAGGACACTGATTCAGTGAGAGTCAGAGCCAGCTGAGGCCACATCCACACCCCAAACATCTAAAGCGCTATGATACCATTTTAAACAGTTGTGACTTCCTCTAAAGTATCCTGGGAGAAAGAGGAGCCAGCTTGGAGGGCAATTGGGGGGCAGACGTCACACACATGTGACGTCAGGAGGAGCCAGGGCAGAAATGAACATGGCAGCAGCACAGCTTCAATGTCTGGAGGCTCCTCCTCTTTTTCCCACTGCTGCAGCCACCAGTGGGGGGGCTGTTTGACCTCCTTCCTCTCTGTGGCAGGAAGAGGAGGAGAAGGAGCTGGTCATTGAAGCTGCATTGGGCTCAGCTCCGCGTTCAGCCTCCTCCGCCCCCTGATTTTTTGGGACATTAGAGGGACCTGGCCCCCTCCCAAAAATTATTGGGGGGGGGGGGCGGGCGTGGAGAGAGAGCTCAGTTCCCATGAGTTGGTCCCCTGCTGGGTGATTTCATTTGTTCAGGATGCCGAGAGCTGTTAGGAGGCCCCATTCCCCTCCCAGAGCTAGAATTCTCAGAGTTCTCTTAGAAAAGGGGGTGGAATATTTGCGGTATCAAAAGGCACGTGCTTTCAGCAGGGTGTGATGAGTACACAATGAATGGAAGCAGAGTGGTAAGTCTGCTCCAAAACTTTTTGTGAGTACCAACATTATGACGGTGGGAGATGCAAGCAAGACAAAAATTCACAAAAGAAATCCAAAAATGATATCAGATATATATAGTGTTCTGCCCAACCATATGAATCTTCCCACAATGTTAACTCACAAGTTCAAAATCCCACCCCGTGGCCCATGGCCCAAAATCCTTAGCGGGCTTAGCTTGGCCCTTACAGCAATAAACATTGTTTGTTTGTTTGTTTAATTTCTACCCCACCTTTCCTCCAAGTTGCTCAAGGTGGCAACATGCATGGTTTTTCTCCTCATTTCCTCCTTCTCCTGTGAGGTTGGTTAGACCAATAATAATAATAATAATAAAATTTATTTATACCCCGCCCTCCCTGGCCAAAGCCGGGCTCAGGACGGCTAACACCAGTAAAATTACAGTAAAAAAAGAAGAAGAAACCAATTTAAAATACAGGTTAAAATACAATTTAAAAATGCAGCCTCATTTTAAAAGTGGCCCATAGATCAAAACCATAAGGGGAGGGAAACATAAGGGTCAGACTGAGTCCAAACCAAAGGCCAGGTGGAAAAGATGTCTTGCAGGTCCTGCGGAAAGATGACAAGTCCCACAGGGCCCTAGTCTCTTGTGACAGAGCGTTCCACCAGGTTGGGGCCAGTACTGAAAAGGCCCTGGCCCTAGTTGAGACCAATCTAAACACCTTGAGACTTGGGACCTCCAAAGTGTTGTCATTTGTGGACCTTAAGGTCCTCCGCGGGGCATACCAGGAGAGGCGGTCCCGTAGGTACGTGGGTCCTCGGCCACATAGGGCTTTAAAGGTCAAAACCAGCACCAAGAGACAGAGTTGACCAGCCCAAGGTCACTCTGTGAGCTTCATGACTAAGTGGGGGGTTTGAACCCAGGCATCTCAGGCCCTGTTTGACACTCTAACTGCTATGCCACATTGGCACACAAAGGAGGGTGATTCAGTCTCTGGCCTTCAGTGAAAATGACACCTTTTTGTCAGTCTCAGGCCGCAACCTGGTTCAGGATCTGAGCCAGGAACCTGGACCCCAAGCCTTCGCTGTGGCATACTGTTGCATTTGACCTCTGAAAGGGGATGTTCTTCCCTCCCTTTAACACTTAGCAGATCTCCCAAATAAACAGAGCTGTGCTGGAGGGGGAGTCAGGTGTTGAGCATCTCCACGAGGGTCTCCTTGTAATATAGCCTGAAGGTATTGAAGTCCAAAGGAAGTCAGACACACGGTGACCCCACCTCCTCCTCTGTCTCCCTCCCCCCCCACCCGTTGCCACCCTTGACCCTGATGGTTGGCTAATTTAGACACATTGCTGTTGATTGCTTGGAGTCACTTCCTGCCCGTGGTTAGCGGGAGTCAATCCTGTGGCATTTCTGAGACGTTCACAAAAAGATTAGTCAGACTGCTTCAGAGGAAATTAAAAGCAGCCCACCTTTGCATCTTGTAGGGATGTATCACCCCTGATAATTATGGTGCTGGAGGAGACTCTTGAGAGTACCATGGACTGCAAGAAGATCAAACGCATCCATTCTTAAGGAAATCAGCCCTGAGTGCTCACTGGAAGGACAGATCCTGAAGCTGAGGCCCCAATACTTTGGCCACCTCATGAGAAGAGAAGACTCCCTGGAAAAGACCCTGATGTTGGGAAAGATGGAGAGCACAAGGAGAAGGGGATGACAGAGGACGAGATGGCTGGATAGTGTTCTCAAAGCTACCAGCATGAGTTTGACTAAACTGCAGGAGGCAGTGGAAGACAGAAGTGCCTGGCGTGCTCTGGTGCATGGGGTCACGAAGAGTCGGACACGACTAAATGACTAAACAACAACAACAACATCAACCCGATCCTGTGCATTGAACAATTGCTGCTTTCCTTGCTGCTATGATGGCAGTTCTGGACATAAAAATCATAGAACTGTAGAGTTGGGAGGGACCTCAGGTGTCATCTAGTCCAGCGATGGCTATGTTCTTCTTCCACTGTTGGTGGCAGTATGGCTCTGAATGCCCGTTGCTGGCAATCACAAAAAACTGAGATTCTGAAAGTGCTTGCCAGCTTCACACAGACATATACCTGGCCACTGTGAGAACCAGATAGTACTAGATGGACCTCTGCTTTGACCCAGCGGGGCATCTCAGAAATACATTTTCAAAGAGGGCTTCCTTAAAACCTCAGCACCTTCCAGAAGAAATGATCGGATTTAATTTGGGACACTCAGGGATAAGCAGTGTATCTGTTCATAAAATTGTTGAATCACAACGGTTCCATCTGGAATTATGCCTTCCCATAAGAAGGAGCGATGGCCACCAACTTGAGCAGCATTAAAAGAGGAATGGACAAATTCATGGAGGGGGGGCAATAGCTACTAGCCACAGTGGCACGGGTGGCGCTGTGGTCTAAACCACTGAGCCTAGGGCTTGCCAATCGGAAGGTCGACGGTTCGAATCCCCGCAACGGGGTGAGCTCCCATTGCTCGGTCCCTGCTCCTGCGAACCTAGCAGTTTGAAAGCACGTCAAAGTACAAGTAGATAAATAGGTACCACTCCAGCGGGAAGGGAAACGGCATTTCCGTGCGCTGCTCTGGTTCACCAGAAGTGGCTTAGTCATGCTGGCCACATGACCCGGAAGCTGTACGCCGGCTCCCTCGGCTAGTAAAGTGAGATGAGCGCCGCAACCCCAGAGTCATACGCGACTGGACCGAACGGTCAGGGGTCCCTTTACCTTTACAATGGCTATGTCCTCCCTCTATTGCTGGAGGCCTCTGAATGCTTATTGATGAAAATCGTAAGTTGCTGTTGCACCCAGGTCTTGCACCCAGGTTGGCCATTGTGGGAACAGGATACTAGACTAGATGGGCCACTGACCTGACCCAGCAGGCTCTTCTGATGATCTTATGTTGGCAGGCTCCCAGTTCCTGGAACTCTGGGTCCATCAACCTCCACATCTGGGGGGAAGAAGAAAAAAAGAAACATCATGTTGCTACACTCCCCCCCCCCAAATAAATGAATCTCTGGTGATGCTATTTTAAAAGTAGCATGTGATGAAGCTGTAACAAGGAAACTGTTGTTGATGATGGAGGGTAGCATTCTCTGTGCTCCCCCCTTCCTCCCCGTCCCATGTTCCCGATTATTATTGTCAGTATCCAGTAGCCCAGACCTCCCGCGGGAACGCCAGGAGTTTGTTGGGATGCAGACAGCTCTGATGTGGCAGCGAGGCAGACTCTAAGCGGTGGTGTAATTTAATAAAGAGACACTTAAGGCAGTTTACGGTGGAGTCAGGCCACTTCAGATGGCCTCCTCCGCTAATTTAGCCCCGGCTACAGCCCCCAAGCTGGCGTCTCCTGGCTCATTAGGGACGGGGGGCACTTCTGGCATTGCCTCGATGCTCGGGAGACTTTATTATCCTGGTCAGCCAATTTCAATCATCCTCTCAGAGGAGGCGTAGTTGAACGGGGGGGGGGGGGGAGCGCTCATTCGCTCCTGTCCTCCCTGCCATTCCTCTTCTATTTATTTATTTTTGGACTAATTTCCCCTTCTTTTTCTTTCGGTTTAGGAAGTGAGGGAGGCAGGACAAAAGAAGATAATTGCTTTTCGCCTCCAACTCACGAGGCTTGCCCCTCAGCCGTTAGGAGCAAATTTGCTTTTCCGTATAGGCCGCTCTTCATCATCCCAACTCTGGTCTTGAGGTTCTTTTGATCACAACGATGGCAGGACACTGAAATTCCATTCTGGATCCATCCTCACTAGGATCGATGGTGTCGCTCATAGATCAGGAGTGCTTTTCAGCAGTGGCATAGTTAAACTATGAAACTATGGAATGTAGGGTGAAAATCCAGAGTTGAGTTTTTCTTGGTTTTTGTTGAGCTTCTTTTTTGGAAAATCTAAAAAAAAGAAGAAGTTTTTGAGCTATTTCTAAGGAAATTCGCCCAAATCTAGACTTGGGTTGCCACCCGTCTCGATTTTCCTAGACGTTTCAGCAATTTTCGCCCGGGGAATTCCAGACGTGTGGCAACCCTAATTAATGGCCATTGATTTAGATGACTTTCAAAGAGGATTAGACAAATTCATGAAGAGAAATGTTGAGGGCACAGTTAAAATATGGAACTCACTTCCCCAGGATGTAGTGATGGCCCCCAGCTTAGGTAAAGGTAAAGGGACCCCTGACCATTAGGTCCAGTCGTGGCTGACTCTGGGGTTGGGGCGCTCATCTCGCTTTATTGGCCGAGGGAGCCGGCGTCCAGCTTCCAGGTCATGTGGCCAGCATGACTTAGCCGCTTCTGGCGAACCAGAGCAGCACACGGAAACACCGTTTATGTTCCCGCCAGAGCGGTACCTATTTATCTACTTGCACTTCGGCGTGCTTTCAAACTGCTAGGTTGGCAGGAGCTGGGACCAAGCAACTGGAGCTCACCCGGTCACGGGGATTCGAACTGCCGACCTTCTGATCAGCAAGCCCAAGAGGCTCAGTGGTTTAAACCACTGTGCCACCTGCTTCCCTTGGCCCCCAGCTTAGATAGCTTGAAAAGAGGATTGAACAAATTCATGGAGGAGAAGGCTATCAATGGCTATTAGCCACAGTGGCTCCATGGTCAGATGCAGTGATGCTTCTGAATACCAGTTGCTGGAAACCCCAAAGGGCAGAGTACTCCTGTGCTCAGGTCCTGCTTGCAGGTTTCCCATAAGGGCATCTGGTTGGCCACTGTGAGTAAATGATGCTGGACTAGATGGGTCATTGGCCTGATCCAGCAAGTTCTCCTTATGTCCCTATGAGGGCCATATTCTTTTATCTGCAAGCTTCTGAGGGCCACAGACTAGTGGTGGGTGAGGCAAGGGGGAAAAGTGGGTGAAGCACTGAATGTGAATTTTACAGAAAATGCATAATAAAAACAAAGACACACACACACAAAATCCCCAGTAAGAAAACCCTCCCCCAACACATTTTGAAACGGCCTTGGATGCCAGCCTGCCAAAGGCCTGGTTAAAGAGGAATGTTTTTGCCTGGTGCCTAAAAGTGTATAAGGAAGGCACCAGACGAGCCTTTCTGGGGAGAGCATTCCACAAATGGGGAGCCACTGCAGAAAAGGCCCCTTCTCGTGTTGCCATCCTCCGGACCTCTTGTGGAGGGGGCACAGGAAGAAGGGCCTCAGAAGATGATCTCAGGGTCTGGGTAGGTTCTTATGGAAAGAGGCGAGATATTGAAGTCCTGAGCCATTTAAAGCTTTATGGGTCAAAAGCAGCACTTTGAATTCAGCCCAGAAACTAATTGGTAGCCAGTGCAGTTGGACCAGGATCGGTGTAAACGTCTTGCCCCGCTGGACAACTTGGCCGCTGAATTCTGCACTACCTGAAGTTTCCGAACCATCTTCAGAGCTAGTTTCTAAGCACACTTACATGCTCCTCTCTGTCCTCCACCTGGGCAGGCAAAAGGCATGATCATAGTTCAAAGATGCTTCCTAGCCAAGCCAAAGCCATCAGGGTATGGAATGAGGTTGGCAAGGGGTGGGGACTGAGTAGAGTTCTGGGGGCCAGAGAGAGAGTCCTGAAGGTGCACATTTCACCCCCCAGCCCTGAGGCTACCCATCCTTGAATTCAAGTTTGGACCTGCATGGTGTGCTCCAACAGGACCTCCCTCAAGACCGCGGAAACTCATCCAAGAGTCACTGGATGAGTCTGCTATGGGCCAACTGGTTGCCTGCTCTGATGAGCAAATCTGGAAGCCTCGTTCTTCCAGCAGGAAAGAAGAATGCTGCCCCTTTAAAGGGACTCTGAGAGAGTATGGAATTACGGCTAACTTGGTTTGGAGCCGTTGTGTATGGCTTTCAGGAAGAGATAAACCATTAATCATGCACAATTACTCTGACCTTGCATGAACTAACATTTTTTCTGAACACATCAGATTGCCAACCCGGAGGACCTCTGGAAGCTGACATGATTGGCTCAGAGCAGGGTTTGCTATGCTCTAAGCTTGAGCCCTAGAACCTCCCCTCACCCTTTGGGGGAGGCTGTCTGTGACCAGACTCAGCCCCTAAGCATATGAATAGGAAGGAAAGTACATAAATAAAAAATCAACAGTTCGGCAATACCAGCCGTTGCCAGAAGACCAAATGAAATCTCACAAAAATAGTAAGCACGCTTTTGTGTTCTTCTAATGATTTATATTTTATTGAAAGTATTACAGTAAGTTAAAGTAAATTAGAGGGGGAAAGAGAGAATGAAAGGGGGAAAGAGAAAGAATGCCTTAAAAATATTTTAAAAGGCAGACAAAAACAACAATGACAAAGTAACAATGCAATATAATTAAAGTTACAAAACTATGTGGTATATATGTGAATGGATAGATTTATTGTCTTCCTCAAGTATAAGTTGATTCATGGGTCACTATGATTTCGATAAATACATTCCAAATACAGTGGTACCTCGGGTTAAGTACTTAATTCGTTCCGGAGGTCTGTACTTAACCTGAAACTGTTCTTAACCTGAAGCACCACTTTAGCTAATGGGGCCTCCTGCTGCCGCCGCACCACCGGAGCACGATTTCTGTTCTCATCCTGAAGCAAAGTTCTTAACCTGAAGCACTATTTCTGGGTTAGCGGAGTCTGTAACCTGAAGCGTATGTAACCCGAGGTACCACTGTATTATTAAATTTCTCCCCTTTTGTGTTCTTCAGAACCTATTATAAGGTCCAGTCTGGCCCATGAGGCCACTGCTCCCAAACCACACCCACCCAGCCATCAGCTGACATCCCTTGTGACATAGCTCAGAACCTCTGCATCACGTGCAGAAGGTCCCAGGTTCAATCCTTAATCCAGGTAAGGCTGGGAATGTCCCCTACCTGAAACCCTGGAAAGCTGCCACCTGTCGATCTAGAAAACATTGATGGACCAAAGGACAAGGTAAAAAAGGAAAGGGTTTGCTTCAAAAACTACTTGACTAAATATGGTTCCAAAAATAATACTTGGTTGTGCTTAGATTAATTTCACAGATATAATGGGGGGAAATTGATTTGAATAAAGGAATACAGATTATTGGTAACTAATGAGAAGTGTTGAAGCCACAAAGGGATAGAGGGAAGTCAGTTAACATATCAGGGATTCAAACAAGTTTAGTGGAACAGAAAGAAAGTGATTGTAAGGGGGGAAAGAAAAGAAGAAATATTAATGTAATTTCTTTCCAGGAGCCTTTTGTATAGAATGTTCAAATTACTGTTCGTATCATTTGAACAATTGTGTATATCTTTTTAATTGGTTTCCCCCCTCTCTTTTTTCTCTTTTTGTATATTCAGGTGTAATTTTTCATTTATTCTTTTCTCTGTAACTTTAAAGAATGCAATAAAAATTATTATTATTATTTTTAAAAGGAAAGCTTCCTTTGTCCCTGTGGCACAATGCCAGCAGGTCCCTCAAGTCAGAAGCTGGCAATAACCCCCAGAACTGGAAATGAGAATGAGGCTGAGATTTTGGTCAAACTTCCTTGACAGTTAGGTAAAGGTAAAGGGACCCCTGACCATTAGGTCCAGTCGTGGCCAACTCTGGGGTTGTGGCGCTCATCTCGCTTTATTGGCCGAGGGAGCCGGCGTACAGCTTCCGGGTCATGTGACCAGCATGACTAAGCCACTTCTGGCGAACGAGAGCAGTGCACAGAAATGCAGTTTACCTTCCCGCTGGAGCGGTACCTATTTATCTACTTGCACTTTGACGTGCTTTCGAACTGCTAGGTTGGCAGGAGCTGGGACTGAGCAACAGGAGCTCACCCCATTGCAGGGATTCGAACCACCGACTTTCTGATCGGCAAGTCCTAGGCTCTGTGGTTTAACCCACAGCGCCACCCCCGTCCCTTTAAAATTATTTTATTTTATTATTTATTATTAATACAGCCTAGGATCAAATCTGCGTCCCCAGCTGCATCACACTGCTGACTCATGTCCAGCTTGTGACTGACTGCTGCCTTGAGAGTCTTTCCCCTTTACCACTGAGCGCTCATTCCTCTCTGAAGGCACCTTTGATCTCCTCCACCAGCTGCCAAAGAACATGCTTACTGAAGCAGCCGTGAAATCAATCAGATGTGTATGTCTGGAAAAGCATGTTCTTCACTCCCATTCATATTTGTTACGAAGCTCATTCAGCAGAATCTGTATTTCCATATGTGTGTATACATGTGGGTCCATTGGTCGTTTATTTATTTACTCTTATGACCCCCCTTTCCTTCAAGGAGCACAAGGGGGCATACATGGTTCTCCCTACCTCTATTTTATCCCCACAAACACCCTGTGAGGTAGGCTATGCTGAGAGACTGTGACTGGCCCAGTGACAGCCAGTGGGTTTTATGACTTAGGAGTCATTTGAACCCTGGTCTCCCAAGTCTTGGGACGCGGGTGGCACTGTGGGTAAAAGCCTCAGCGCCTAGGGCTTGCCGATTGAAAGGTCGGCGGTTCGAATCCCCGTGGCGGGGTGCGCTCCCATTGTTCAGTCCCAGCGCCTGCCAACCTAGCAGTTCGAAAGCACCCCCGGGTGCAAGTAGATAAATAGGGACCGCTTACTAGCAGGAAGGTAAACGGCGTTTCCGTGTGCGGCTCTGGCTCGCCAGAGCAGCGATGTCACGCTGGCCACGTGACCCGGAAGTGTCTCCGGACAGCGCTGGCCCCCGGCCTCTTGAGTGAGATGGGCGCACAACCCTAGAGTCTGTCAAGACTGGTCCGTACGGGCAGGGGTACCTTTACCTTTACCTCCCAAGTCTAACATGCTAAGTGCTGTTCACCATATCTCTACACATTCAGATCTGTCTTCCAATCTCCCTTTCACTGTCGCTCTCTGTTCAACAAAAGTGCCAGCTCTAAGGGACCCAGAACCCTTCACGCTGCCCAAATATTTTGGGAGAGGCACTCCCCCCAATTGACTGTGCTGAGCTGCCCCAGCCTCCTTCCACTGTGTGAAAGTGCAGGTAAGGGGGGGGGGGGGAATCACACGCACAATCCCAAACAATTTGTCTTTGAAGTAAGCTTGATTGATTTGGATGCAGCTAACTGTCAAGGAGAGGGACGCGGGTGGCGCTGTGGGTTAAACCACAGAGCCTAGGACTTGCCGATCAGAAGGTCGGCGGTTCAAATCCCCACGACGGGGTGAGCTCCCGTTACTCGGTCCCTGCTCCTGCCAACCTAGCAGTTCGAAAGCACATCAAAGTGCAAGTAGATAAATAGGTACCGCTCTGGCGGGAAGGTAAATGGCGTTTCCGTGCATTGCTCTGGTTCGCCAGAAGCTGCTTAGTCATGCTGGCCACATGACCCGGAAGCTGTACGCTGGCTCCCTCGGCCAATAAAGCGAGATGAGCGCCACAACCCCAGAGTCGGCCACGACTGAACCTAATGGTCAGGGGTCCCTTTACCTTTACCTAACTGTCAAGGAAGTTTGACCAAAATCTCCAGGTGGAAGTGAATCCGCAACCTGATTGGCCTACAGGAGAATCCCAGAATTAGCCAATCACGTGGGGCCCATTGTGTAAATAATGTATGTAAAGCAGACACTTTGGGGGAACTTCCATTCCTCACTACTATGAGCTGAATAAAGAGCATGAAATCCACACTCGACTCCAAGTATATTTCACCATCCCAACTTCCGGCTACTTTTGCCGAATCCCTTTTAAAAGCCATCCAGGTTGGCGGCCATCACTGAGGGAGCAAGTTCCATAGTTTAACTAAGTGCTGCGTGGAGAAGTCCTTTCTTCAAGGCCAATTCCCACTGTCATCTCTAAGTAGGGCTGAGGGAGACCCCTGTCTGCAACCCCAGAGAGTCGCTGGAAAACACTGAGCTCCACGGACTAGTGGTCTGAGCTGATATCAAGCAGCTTCCAATTTGTAGGCAAAATAACAGTGGCATCCGTTCCTTCCCCTGCTTTCTCACTCACTCTTGAAACCTTCACTCCAGCAACCACGTCACAGCTTGATCTAAACCCAAAAGGGCAGGATGTCATGCTTTTGTGTGAGATGTTTCCTTTCCTCCCCTAAGGGCCAATCCTTTCATTAGAAATCCTGAGAAATGGAGGCAGCCGGTATAAATATACCTCCTACAGTTTGCCTCAAGAGTAGGCCGATGGGAGCTGCAGAATTTGACTCCCACAGGCCCTGAGCCAATGACAGCCTTTGGGCGACACCAAGCCAGGAGGAACTGCAGATGCTTCTGGGGGACTGGACAGGGACTCAATATGATCTCGATAAGCCAACGGACTGGGCTGAAAATGGCAGGAGGGAAGCTGGCAGAAGCAAATGAAATGTGACAGGTAGGGTGGAGGGAGAACAATGGGGAGGGACACCAATTGCGCATGTGCAGAGTGGAGAAGCAACAGCAGTGCTGGAAAGGATCAGAAAGGAGAGACGGTGAGGTTTATAGTTGGGGGGGGGCTGGAATAGTGTGCCAGCCCCATACACCATTCAGTGCAGAGTTGGGTAAAGGTAAAGGGGCCCCTGACAATTAGGTCCAGTCGTGACCGACGCTGGGGTTGCGGCGCTCATCTCGCTTTATTGGCCGAGGGAGCCAGCGTACAGCTTCCGGGTCATGTGGCCAGCATGGCTAAGCCGCTTCTGGAGAACCAGAGCAGTGCACGGAAACACCGTTTACCTTCCTGCCGGAGCAGTACCTATTTACCGTATTTTTTGCCCTATAGGACGCACTTTTTCCCCTCCAAAAATGAAGGGGAAATCTGTGTGCGTCCTATGGGGCGAATACAGGTTTTTGCTGAAGCTTGGAGAGCGAGAGGGGTCAGTGTGCACCGACCCCTCTCGCTCTCCAGGCTTCAGGAAGCTATCAGCAAGCCTGGGGAGCCCGCGGGAGTTCGATAGCAGCCTGCCGCCCGGCCCGCAGGGAGCCCTGAAGCAGAGCACCCCGCGCGCCGGGCAGATATCCACAGCCTGGGGAGCCCTGCAGGAGTTCCCGCAGGGCTCCCTAGGCTGCGGATAGCTGCCTGCTGCACGGAGCACGGGGCGTGCTGAAGCAGAGCGCCCCGCGCTTCGGGCAGACATTGGCCAGCCCCACAAGGTCGGGGGACAGCGGGGAGGCGGAGCGCCGCCATACCGCTGTTCCCCGACCTGGTTTGGTTTCCCTGACCTGGTTTGGGGGGGGAAATAAAGGGGAAAAAATTTCCTTTATTTCCCCCCCAAAAAACTAGGTGCGTCCTATGGGGCGGAGCGTCCTATGGGACGAAAAATACGGTATCTACTTGCACTTTGATGTGCTTTTGAACTGCTAGGTTGGCAGGAGCAGGGACCGAGCAACGGGAACTCACCCCGTCAAGGGGATTTGAACCGCCGACCTTCTGATCGGCAAGTCCTAGGTTCTGTGGTTTAACCCACAGCGCCACCCACGTCTTTTAGACGATGGCATTTGCTCCCAAGAGAGGTGGTGATGGTTATGGACATAGCCAGGATTTGGGAGGGGGGGGCAGGACTTGTGTTAGGGGGGACGGAACCAATGTGATTGGTCAGTTAGTTAAGTATTTCTATTGCTTTACTTGATCTGGCGGGGGCAACTGCCCCCCACCTGGCTACGCCCATGGTGATGGGCACTAACGTGGATGGCTTCAAAAGACAAATTCATAGTTATCCAAAGACAACTAACCAGGATGCCAATGTTCTACCTCCACTGTCGGAGGCAGCATGTTTTGCCCATGAAGGACCAGGTGCGCAGCCTGGGAGTCATTTTGGACTCAAAGCTGTCCATGGAGGAGCAGGTTAAGGATGCATCCAGGGTGTCCTGCATCATGGCTTCTGTGCCAGCCTCTCCTCTGATCTCGGCATCCCGTCTGGCACCACTGAAGTCCTGTTCTCCCAGCCCGTGCTCTCAGCAGTCGGCTGCTCAGTCTGGTTCAGGGTCAGCACAGAGACCTCCCCCATCACCTAGGTCACAGAGACACCAGCACAAATGTGAACAGGCAGCTCAGATGTAGCCCTGCAGAATGAGCTTCCCTTCACTTGCCCATTTGCCATGTGGAAGTTGTGCCTGCCCCATTCCCATATAACAGGATCCAAGGGACCGTGTTGCTTGCTGGATTAACAACTGAGCTCACTTAGGCATAAAGAGCACCTGTTGAGTATTTGGAACTTCCTTTGCCTATTTATCGTACTCATCTGAACATTAATGAATCTGGCACAAAAGTGTGCTCCAGCATCTGGAGGCCCCACAGGTTCCCTATCCTTCATCTGATTGAGTAATTAACATATAATGGATTTCCCGCTATTGCTGGACTCAGTGGCATAGCGCGGGTTGCCAGTGCCCAGGGCTGCACAGAGATGGGAGGGAAATGGGAGTGAGGGAAATGGACTGAGTACGCATGCGCATTCAACTGCCTAATGGCAACCACGTCACCCGGGAGCTCACAACTGTAGAAATTAAAAAAAGAAGAGTCATTCCATTGCCTAGAGAGGTCACTTCCTGGTTCACATGGAGAAGTCATTTGCAATGGAGACGGAAGCGCATGGCTGTATTGAGGCAGCATCAGGTGTAGAAATTTTGTGCCCCTAACAGTTTTGTGCCCAAGGCAACTGCCATTGTGCCGCCGTCGCCCCCCCACTATGCCACTGTCAGGACTCTCATCTTCCCCAGTGAACACAGTCTAACACCCTTGCCATGTGCTGCTCACAAAGCAGAAACAGTAGCTAGCATTAAACACCACCAGAATACCCATCTATTTAAGTAGGCATTCCCGGGCTCATAAGATTCATCGCAGTGTTCTTTTTATAAAAATTATTTATTGATATTTATCTGAATGGTTTGTGGATGGCTTCCCTGTTTCTACTGACATGCTTTTGGTTTCAAATGTTGTATAACATTGTGTTTTAATTTGTTAGAAGCTGCCCAGAGTGCCTAGGGGAACCCAGTCAGATGGGAGGCATATAAATAATACATTATTATTATTATATACATTTTCCTGTATATAGGACGCGGGGTGGCGCTGTGGGTAAAACCTCAGTGCCTAGGACTTGCTGATCGCAAGGTCGGCGGTTCGAATCCCTGCGGCGGGGTGAGCTCCCGTCGTTCGGTCCCAGCTCCTGCCCACCTAGCAGTTCTAAAGCACCCCTAAGTGCAAGTAGATAAATAGGTACCGCTTTATAGCAGGAAGGTAAACGGTGTTTCCGTGTGTGGCACTGGTGCTGGCTTGCCAGTTGCAGCTTCGTCACGCTGGCCACGTGACCCGTGTCTTCGGACGGCGCCGGCTCCCGGCCTCTTGAGCGAGATGAGCGCGCAACCCTAGAGTCGGTCACGACTGGCCCATACGGGCAGGGGTACCTTTACCTTTACCTTTTTACTTACATTTTCCTTTTTAAAAAAAATATATTTTTGCTGTGTTTTAGGTAAACTGCCTGCCCAGCCCTTTGGATTAGCGTGTGCGTGTATTAAAGTGCCCTAGACATTTAATTCCTTACAGATTCCCTCTCTCGTTTTCTGCACTCATTAAAGCAGACACTTGGGCGCCCTTGTATGCTTCAGGAGAGAAGGCTTCGATAACCTGGCCAGTTGATTTACGGCCACCGAGGCCGACGTGATCACCTAATGAGAGGAACCTGGAGTGTCAACCTGTTTATTAAATACTCCAAACCATCTGTAGTCCCAGCCAAGGTAGTCATATTTCTCCTCCTTTTTACCGGGGCCTCGCTCTCCCCACACCCCACCCCTTTCACTAGACGTGGCCCCCTCTTTTCATCTTTTCATTTTATTTTAAAGAAAGGTAGGGGTTTAGGATGGGTCACTAGCAGAGACTGTCGGGGGCACCTGGAATGTTTGTGATATCCTACTGATTTCTTAGGTGTTTAGAAGTTAATAATACTCAACACCTCATGATTCTTCAGTAGATGTCAAACAAGGACATGAAAAAAGGATTGGGGAAACCCAGAGAGAGGCAGAGTGGGCTGTTGGAGGAACCACCCCTTATTCAACCCCCCCACCCCCACCCCCCTTGTCTTGGGTAAAAGCCTTGGCTGTCCCTAAGTAAATGTGGCAGCCGAGGATGGATTTGCAGAGGAGATTAATTTTAAGCAGCACACCAAATCCTGTTCAGCTGGTTTAGGTGAGTTAGATTCGTCATTTATCTTCATACATTCCCCGCCATCACACACACGCACAAAAAAAGATTAAACAAGAAATGCGCCCCAGTCGTATCCCGATAGCCGCACGAACCTCCTCCCTTAAACTCCCCCATGGCAAGTTTAATTTTAAAGCCTTTGAGGCTTGCAAACTGTTTGCTTGCTTCTCTAAATCATTCCTAAATTGGGCCCTATGAAGCCTGTTTGATCAGTAAGGGCACGCAGCAGAAAGGTCCAGGGAGTGGGCTCTCTCATCAAGCAGCTGATCGTGATTTACTCTGATATGAAGTGTAATTTCTGAAGACAGAGAACTTGTGTTCTGTGATGGTAACCAAGATGCGTGGAGGTTTTTCATATTAAGCAGCTCGATTTTCCCGAGATTTTTAAAAAAGAATTGGTCAGCTATCGCAAAGCCAAAAAGCACCAAAGGGCTCTTCACTGAACAGTGGAAGCTGCCCGTGGTCCATCTAATTCAGTGCTGTCTACACAGACCGGCAGTGACAGATGGAGTTAGCGGAGGAATCCTGTGGCAGTGAATTCCACCAGCTAATCGCCTAAGGCATTTGCCTTTTCTTTTCTGAACCTATTTCCAATCGACTTCATCAGGTGACCCCCACCTCAACTTCTAGGTTTATGAAAAGGAGAGAAAGATTATGAAACACCATTCATGAGTTTATAACCTTCTCTCCCTCCCTCCCTCTCTCAGCAGCAAAGTCAGTGAAAATTGATATTTGCGTGAATCCCTGGGAAATGCTGTGGATATTTAAAAACTGAGAGACATGTCAGGCAGCGCTGCCACAAAGCTAAAATGAGATTCCAGATGGACACCAGTCTGTGTCTGTTGAAACAACGAAGAACACAATGAGATTCTTGTGGCACCTTTGAGACCAAGAGATTCACTGTGGAACAAATTCATGCTCACATGTTGAATAGTTAGGATAGGTTTAGTTTATTGATATTCGCGTGTCGCTTCCGACAACGAAAAATCCTGGCAGCAGCTTACCGTAAGGACAAAACGCAATTAAAACAGATTAACAGGACATACTCTCCAACACTTCTCCAATAAAAATGGGGACATCTTATTCAATAATAATAACAATAATAATAATTATACCCTGCCCATCTGACTGGGTTGCCCCAGCCACTCTGGGTGGCTTACAATATATATAAAAACATAATAAAATATTAAACATTAAAACAAATCCGTATACAGGTCTGCCTTCAGGTGTCTTCTAAAGGTTGTATAGTTACTTACAATATCTCTTTGGCTCAGGGGTCACATAACTCCACACCCTCCAACATTTCTCTGATGAAAATAGGGACGTCCTAAGGAAAAGTGGGACATTCTGGGATCAAAACAGAAACCTGGATGACTTCTGTAAATCCAGGACTGTCCCTGGAAAATAGGGGCGCTTGGAGGGTCTGCAAGATGACAGCATGAATTACATCCTTTATAGTCTGGGCTTCTACCCTCAGAACACACCATCTTGATGTACTGTGATTTACTTTGCATTGTTCAACTATGTTTCTTTTTGGGAAATCAATTAAAAAACCTACTGATAATTAGTTCAGTATTGTCTACACTGACTGGCAGCTGCTCACCAGGGTTTCAGGCAGTAGCTTCCCACAGCCCTACCTGGAGAAGCTGGGGCTTAATCCTGGGACTTTCTGCAAATCTGCAGATCAGATGCTCTACCACTGAGCTATGACCCTTCCTCAAAAAAAAAAAAGAAAAAGGGGTAAGATTCTAGTCCTCAAGATTCTGCATAAATGACTGGTTTAAATAGGAAGTCCACCTAGCTCAGTCCTGCCTGCGTTCAGTGCCAGAAGTTCTCTGGGGTTTCAGGCAAGAAATCTCTCCCAGCGTTACCTGGAGATGCCTGGGTGCTGAATCTGGGACCTTCTGCATGCAAAGCAGGTGTACTGCTACTGACCGATGTCCCTTCCTGAAAGCCTCTAGCTAGCCACTCTTGGCTACAGCCTGCTTCTGTTCTCTTGCCTATTGTCATAATATTTCTGAGGATTATTCGGCAGCCTATTCCACAGGATTCAGGTGAATATAAAAATAAGAGAAAGCCATATTGTGGCCTGTTCTGAGCTCTGGGGCTCAGGCGAAGAAAATAAACTGGAGTGGGGGGAAAACATATTCTTCCAAACAGTTTCTCAGCTTGAGCTTGAGTTTTACATCTGCATAATAGCACCGAGACCGACCTGTTTTGCATTCTGTTTCCCGGCCCGGGGGAAGCGCGCAGCCACACGCGCACAGGTTGTGTATCGATCGTCAAGTAAATGCAGCATGTATTTTGATATATCCTCTAAATCGCCCCGTTCTGGCTAAGCAACCCTGCTGGGCAATGACACCCCCTAAGCACTCTGACGTCTGTCCCCGGAGCTGCTTAAATTTAGCCTGGTTCTTGGGCGCTGTTTTCTAAGCCCCAGTCAATATTGATTAAGCTGCCCCGAAAGGAAGGGGGGGGGGGAGAGATGTCTGTGCCACTGTGTTTCTTCCCTTGGCTATGCTCATCATCTCCCTCCTTCGGAAACGTGGGCTCCCTCGATCCAAATGTGAGAGTGTGGCTAGTTGCCTCCACCACCCAAAGCTAAATAACTAGGAGGCAAGCTGTGCATCTCATCGGAAATATGCAGAATGGCAAATTGCATCCTCAAGGCTGTAGTTCCCTTAGAATGTGCATTTATTAAACGGATACACGCATACACACCCCATGTGATTTTTCATCTTTTCTCTGCAGAATTGTCAGGGCCGCATTGTCTGGCAAATGTCTCAGGCAGGTAACAGCTGGGAACCAGGAGCAATTGCTCGCTTTTCTTTTATTGCGTTGTGGAAGGAAAAGCTTCCCAGATCCGAGAAGAGAGGACGTTTTGGAACTCAGCTAAAGAAGTCCATTAAGAGCAATGCGCTTTGACCTTGGGTCTCCAGCTGTTATTGGACTACAACTCCCATCCGCCTCCACCAATTGATGAAGCTGCCTGGGGAGGGTGGGAGTTGGAGTCCAGCACTCTCTGGCCACTCGTGGTTGAAGAACACCACCTTAGAGGAGGGAAAGAGGGAGTAAATTGGATTCAGTTTGCATTTAAAGGCAATGACCGCTCTCCACATCAAATGGAGGGCTCCCGCGTGCAGCACCCCCAATCCTACGTGACTCCCAGCAGAGGACTCCTGGACCACCACCACCCCAAGTCACAAACCTTGAGGTTCCCGCCAAACCTCAGTTCTAAGAGCCAATCACGACTGAGGAGGCATTGCCAGGGGAGCGGACCAAGTAAGGGTTGGCTTTGCTCTTTAAGCATAATAGTGGGTGGAGCTACCTGAGAGCTCTCAGTCAGCTCCAGAAGAAGAAGAAGAAGAAGAGTTTGGATTTGATATCCCGCTTTATCACTACCTGAAGGAGTCTCAAAGCGGCTAACATTCTCCTTTCCCTTCCTCCCCCACAACAAACACTCTGTGAGGTGAGTGGGGCTGAGAGACTTCAAAGAAGTGTGACTGGCCCAAGGTCACCCAGCAGCTGCATGTGGAGGAGCGGGGATGCAAACCCGGTTCCCCAGATTACGAGTCCACCGCTCTTAACCACTACACCACACTGGCTCTCACCCGCCCTACCCTTCCTTCATTTAGGCCTTTTATTGCAGGTTAACTTCTTCTTTAGGACGCGCGTGGCACTGTGGGTTAAACCACAGAGCCTAGGACTTGCCGATCAGAAGGTCGGCGGTTCGAATCCCCGCGACGGGGTGAGCTCCCGTTGCTCGGTCCCTGCTCCTGCAAACCTAGCAGTTTGAAAGCATGTCAGAGTGCAAGTAGATAAATAGGTACCGCTCCTGCAGAAAGGTAAATGGCGTTTCCATGCGCTGCTCTGGTTCGCCAGAAGCGGCTTAGTCATGCTGGCCACATGACCCGGAAGCTGTACGCCGGCTCCCTCGGCCAATAAAGTGAGATGAGCACTGCAACCCCAGAGTTGGCCACAACTGGACCTAATGGTCAGGGGTCCCTTTACCTTTAACTTCTTCTTTATAGGTATGTGGGCACTGCTGTGGTCTTACTATGGTTGCTGTTAAAGGACCGGGAAGGAATTTCCCTGCGTTGGCAGGTTTTGCATTCCCCACAGCAAAACGTCGCAACTTTGGCAGTTATAGGCCTTGGGCAGTGTGGTGTAGTGGTTAAGAGCGGTAGTCACGTAATCTGGGTAACCGGGTTCGCGTCCCCGCTCCTCCACATGCAGCTGCTGGGTGACCTTGGGCCAGTCACACTTCTGTGAAGTCTCTCAGCCCCACTCACCTCACAGAGTGTTTGTTGTGGGGGAGGAAGGGAAAGGAGAATGTTAGCCGCTTTGAGACTCCTGAAGAGGAGTGAAAGGCGGGATATCAAATCCAAACTCTTCTTCTTCTTCTTCTTGGGCAGAATCATTTAGTCTATCTTCCCTAAATGGGGGGGGGGGGCTGAAGTGGTGACACACACACCACTCCCTGTGGCGGCGATCCCAGGGTTCCCCGTTAAAGGGATCGTGTTGGGGGGAGTCACCAGCCATACACTGAAAGGTTGTGAGTGCACTCCCCTGTGTTGCGGTGAAATGGGAGGCAGGCTCTCTGCTTAAACATACAGCTTCCAGAGCCAGCCCAATCCCCAAACAGACTGGATAACCCTGATGTGCCCCAGATCCCCGGCTGGGAACTGGGAGAGGTACATGCCCACCAGTGCCTAAGTCAAGGTCTTCCTACATCTGAAAGCTTAATAAAGTTGTGGCCAATTTTAATCCCACAACACGTTGTCATGAGTCATTATTCCACCTGGGTGTCGCCTGGGGCTGGGGGGTCTCTGCCAGGGCGTGCAATGAACCTACACTTTATAAAACATCCTGAAGCAAAGTTCTTAACCTGAGGTAATATTTCTGGGTTAGCGGAGTCTGTAACCTGTATTAGAATATAAAGCCCTTAACAACTCAGGACCCATTTACCTGCAAGATCACCTTACCCCATATATGCCACCTCAGACACTTCAATCTGTGGAACAGGCACCACTGCAGGTGCCACATAATACCAGTTCCACATTTGAAAGAAATCAGTCCTTCAGCATGGCAGCACTTCCACTTTGGAACTCCCTGCCTATTGACATCAAGCAAGTACCTTTTTTTCGGCAACTGCTAAAAAGCTTTTGTTTAGGCGAAGGCTACCCATAAACATAGAATGGTGGTGTATCTTTCAATCTGCTTTTAGTTCAGATTCCCCCCCAAAAAAAAAATAATAATCTTGAAATACTTACTTTAACTGATATTACTGACAATTTCATTGTTTCGTTCTCTGAGGTTTCTGTTGCTGTTTTTTACAGTCAAGTGGCACGTAAATTTCATGAAATTATAAATAAATAAATGTATGGGATCGGTGTGGCCTTTCTCCCAAGACCCACCCTGGCTGTCAGTGATGCCTGGAGCCACCAGAATAATCCTGACATCTGCCAAAGGTCTTAAAAGCGAAACAAAACAACAACACCTCCCACCCACCCTATTGTCTTTAAGGCTATTCAGTGGTGCGCAAGGGGACTTTTGGCGGAGGAGGCGAGGAAGGGGACGCCAGCCAAACGACGCATGCCCACCAATACACATTGTGTTCTAATTTTAACACCTCGGAGCCATCCCTATCAGTCTTGTGGGCTCCAGCTCGTAATATTCCAAAATCCAGGAAGCCATTCTGATTTTCTGAGACCAAAGGTTGCGGCCATTGTGGCTCCCTTCCTCTCTCCACATTTCCAATCTGGAAATGTTCTAATTGCCATTGTGCATAATGTCACCTCCTTTAGATAACACCTCCCCGTGTTATTTCTGTCTCCGTTGATCAAAAATAACAGCAAAAAGAAAAGGAGGAGGAAGGGGGGGGTCACCAGAGCACAATTGACTTCTAGAAACAGGAGGTATTAGGAGATGACTCATCAGTCAACACAAGAGATCTCAAACAGCCTGGGCTTTACTTAGTCCTGCGGCATTGATACCAGGGGTACCAACTCCTGGGGACCCAACCCTTTTGAGGGTGCAATCTTAAACCATCAGGGCCTAGTGCAGAGCCAAATGTGGTGTGGCTTCAGTGGCTGGCTACTTCTCCTAGTCCTGCCACAGAGTGGAAAGGTTGGGAGCCCCCTGCCAGTAATGTTAAAGGTAAAGATAAAGGGACCCCTGACCATTAGGTCCAGTCACGGCCGACTCTGGGGTTGCGGCGCTCATCTCGCTTTATTGGCCAAGGGAGCCGGCGTACAGCTTCCGGGTCATGTGGCCAGCATGACTAAGCCGCTTCTGGCGAACCAGAGCAGCGCACGGAAACGCCGTTTACCTTTCCGCCAGAGTGGTACCTATTTATCTACTTGCACTTTGACGTGCTTTCGAACTGCTAGGTTGGCAGGAGGAGGGACCGAGAAATGGGAGCTCACCCCGTCACAGGGATTCGTACCGCCAACCTTCTGATCAGCAAGCCCTAGGCTCTGTGGTTTAACCCACAGCGCCACACGCGTCCTAATGTTAAAGGTAAGTCCAGTCTGTTAAGTCGTGGGTTGACATAGCAGCCGGCACAGCGATCTCTTCAAGTAGCTCTTTATTATGGTAAGCTGGAATAGAACTGACAGTGAACAGCTCAGCCGGCCTGTATTTATAGGCAGCCGGCTGTCACATTGTAACCACAACAGCCCAGAGTTCCCGCCTAAAATAACTGCCGCGGACCTGAGTGAAAACTATCTACAGACCTGAGTGAAAACTATATACAGTATCCCCCTGTTGGCCCAGGGTGAAACTACACTACATAACACCCCTCCCCACCGAGATAAGGCGTTAGTTACAATCGTAATGGTTTCCTTATATACAGCACTACGCGTAATGGTTCAATTAGGCACAAAAGCATATCGGTTACATTTCCCATACTTAGACCAACAGTGATACCTGTCCAACAACATAGTCCTTTAAATGAGTTGGGCGCTTGGAAACTCTGCCAGACCGCCGGGGACTGGTAGCCAAGTCCGGAGGGCCACACAGTTCTCGCTGAGGCTGTGGTGCGACCCTAGGTGGCGTTGGAACCAACTCCCCTGGATCCGCTGCTGTGAGTGGAGCCTCCGCAAGTGGAGTGGTCTGAGTCTGTTCTGAGACAGCTTGGTTCGGCTCCACGCTGGCAGTTTGCGAGGGAGGTGTAGGTGGAGCCTCGCCATCTGTACGTGTCTCTTCTGGAGCCGCAAGCGCAGTTGGGGGCACCTCGGTAGTGTCCAAGTCCCCAACCCTGCGCCTAAGTTGGTCTATGTGCCGTCGCCACAAGCGCCCGTCTTCGAGTGCCACCTGGTACGAGCGAGGTCCAGTGACTCCCACTACTGTGGCTGGCACCCAAGGGATGTCCCCCACATAGTTCCGGGCAAAGACCTGGTTTCCTGGGACAAATGACCGTGGTGCGTTGGCACAGCCTGGGGGTTCAGCCACGGCAAAGTCTGGGTGTAGCCGGTCGAGCGGTGACCTGAGGCGGCGGCCCATAAGCAGTTCCGCAGGACTCCTCCCTGTGGCCGCATGAGGGGTGATGTGTTGCGCGAACAAGTATTCGGCGACCCGCTCATGCCAGTCTCCCCGGTCCAGGCGCGCCAGTGCCTCTTTTGTCGAGCGCACCATTCTTTCCGCTTGCCCGTTGCTGGATGGATGAAAGGGTGCCGTTAGGGCATGGCGGATGCCCAGTCCCAAAAGATACCGCTCAAACGTGCCTGATGTGAACTGCGGTCCGTTGTCAGAGACAAGGACATCAGGACACCCATGCGTTGCAAACAGGCCTCGCAGCACCCGGATGACAGCTTCGGTAGTGGTGGAGGGCATCAGGGCGACCTCCAGCCATTTGGAATAGGCGTCCACCACTACCATAAAGGTCCGGCCGTGAAAGGGGCCAGCCAGATCGATGTGCACCCTCGACCAAGGTGTCTTTGGCGTCTCCCACGTGTATCCCTTAGCTGCCGGTGGTGCAGGCCTCGACTCCTGGCACGCTTGACAGGCGGACACCCAGGCAGTGATGGCATCGTCCATATTAGGCCACCAGACGTAACACCGAGCCAACGCCTTCATTTTGACAATTCCCGGGTGGCCAACGTGCAGAGCCTCCAGGACGCGCTGACGGAGTCCCTGGGGAATCACGACGCGGTCTCCCCACAGCAGACAGCCGCGATGAGCTGAGAGTTCATGTTGTCTGGTTGCGAAGGGCTGGAACTCCGATGCAAAGGGCCCTTGTGGCCACCCCCTCCACACCCAGTTGAGCACCCGGCTGATGGTGCGATCCTGGGCAGATGCGGAGGCCACAGTGGCAGCCGACACAGGCGCTGCCGGAAGATCCTCAATCAGAAGGAGCGATGAAGCTGGAGCCGGGTCTTCCACAAATGCTGGAAGAGGGCAACGGCTGAGGGCGTCGGCATGGCCCATCGATTTCCCCGGGCGGTGGATGAGCCGGTAGTGGTAGGCAGCCAGGAAAACAGTCCATCGCAGCATGCGTGGTGAGAGGACCGGTGGAGTTGGACGATCACCGGCGAGGAGGCCCAGGAGTGGCTTGTGGTCAGTGATGAGGTCAAAAGTCCTGCCATAGAGGTATTCATGAAACCTCTTCACTCCAGCCACAAGTGCCAATGCCTCCTTGTCGAGCTGGCTGTAATTCCGTTCCGTCGGAGATAGTGTCCTGGAAAAGTAGGCGAGCGGTGCTTCTCTTCCATCTGGAAAACGGTGACTAAGGACAGCCCCGATGCCAAAAGGTGAGGCGTCGCAGGCAAGGACCAGCGGCCTGGATTCACTGTACTGTACCAGCACACTGTCCGAAGAAAGGAGAGCCTTGACCGCGTTGAAGGCCGCCGTCTCCCGATGACCCCAGGCCCAAGGCGTCTTAGTGCTAAGGAGTCGGTGAAGAGGCTCAGCCACTGTGGCTTTGTGGGGCAGGAACATGTTATAAAAGTTCAGCAGCCCCAGGAACGCCTGCAACTCCGTTTTGTTCTTTGGAGTGGGGGCCTGCTGGATAGCGCGGATCTTGGATGTGGTTGGATGAAGACCGGAGGCATCGATAAGATAGCCCAGGAACTCTACCTGTGGAACGGCGATCTGGCACTTCTCCCTTTTTACCTTGAGCCCGGCCTCCTGGAACCTGGTCAGCACGGCACGGAGGCGCTCGAACAGCTGCTGGTGTGAGTCTGCAGACACCAAGACGTCATCAAAATATGGTACCACGCCCGGAAGCCCTTGCAGGAGACGCTCCATAAGGCCTTGGAAGATGCCAGGAGCCACACTCACCCCGAACTGCAACCGGCGGCAACGGAATGCCCCCCGGTGGGTGACGATCGTCTGGGCTTCAGCAGTGGCATCATCGACTGGCAGTTGTTGATAGGCTTGGGCAAGGTCCAGCTTAGCGAAGACCTTACCCTCACCCAGGGAATGCAGCAGGTGTTGGACAACAGGAACCGGATAAGCGTGCTGCTGAAGTGCCTTGTTGATCGTGCACTTGTAGTCAGCGCAGATTCTCACCGACCCATCTGGCTTGACAGGCGTGACGATGGGGGTTTCCCACTTTGCGTGGTCAACCGGCTCCAAAACTCCTTGGGCGATCAGTTTGTCCAGTTGTTCGTCCACCTTAGCCTTGAGAGCAAAGGGAACCCGGCGTGGCTTTAGCTTGATGGGGGCGACTTGTGGATCCAGGCTAAAGGAGATGGGCGTACCTGTATATTGGCCCAAGGTGCCGTCAAAAACCTCGGCAAAGTCTTTGACCAGACCCTCAGTCTCTGCGTTAGAGATGCAGTTGATGCCGGTGACTTCCAGGCCGAGGGCATCAAACCAGTCTAGCCCTAGGAGGCTTGGCCGCTGACCTTCGACCACCACCAACCGGAGCAGGCCCGAAAAATCCTTGAAGGCGATCCGGAACCGGCCAACGCCTACCACGGGAACGTCGTTTCCCTGGTAGTCTCTCAGGTGTACGCGGTGAGAGTCGAGTTGCCTTTTGGACACTCTGGGTACCAGTCTTTTGATGGTGCTCCATGACACGATGGACAGGGCAGACCCGGTGTCGATCTCCATGTCACATGGAGCTCCTTCAATGAGCACCGTGACGTTCAGCTTGCGTCTCGTAGGCGAGTCGGTTTGGCCAATCGTGGTTCCAGACGGGCAGCGGCAGTTGGTGAGAGCGAAACAACTTTCCTTGGCAGACTGGAGTGAAGACTTGGACTTGCGAGTCGATGAAGGGGGGGTGTCAGACGGAGCCGATCGGCAGACCTTAGCGATGTGGCCCCTTCTGGAACACCTCCTACAGATGGCGTCTCTGAATCGACACTTGGCACGGGAATGGTTGCCTCCGCAGCCAGCACATTCCGGTTGGCCCTTGGACTTCTGTTGGAACTTCCTGCGCTCCCGCTTTGTCTGGTGCACATCATCGTCTTCACTGGAGGATGCCTCCTCACTGCTGGCCTCTTCATGATGCACCGGAACGGGCTCCCTAGCAAGACGCAGGCTGCTGGACTTGCGGATCTCCTGAGCGGAGCGTTCAGCAGCTTCTGAGGCCACAGCCTCCTCAATGGCTTTCTGTAGCGTGAGGTCTGGCTTGGCTAGGAGACGCCGTTGCAGATGGATGTCCCGGACCCCGCAGACGATTCGATCCATCAGGGCATCGTCTAAGTCTCGGAACTCACAGTGCATTGCAGCCTGTCGCAGGGCGGTGGTGTAGTTGTTGATTGACTCCCCCTCTGCCTGGTTCCTGTGGTAGAACGCATGGCGGGCAGCAATCTTGGACGGCTTTGGTGCGTAGTGGTTGCGGAGCTTCTCTTGGATCGTGTCCCATGGTGATGCCTGGACTGCTTCAGGCGCAACCAACGCTCGGGCCGTCTCAAACACCTCAGGCCCACAGAGGCTGAGGAATAGGCCCCGCTTCCGATCCTGTGATACTGCTGTCAGTTCGTTGGCTTGGAGGTAGCAGTCGAACCGAGCGAGGTAGGAGTCCCATGATTCAGAGGCTGGCGCAAACGGCGGTAGAGGCACAAGTGAAGCCATGATTCCGATGCCGGCGTGAAGGGCGATGGATGGAACACAGTGCTCTAGCCAGAACAGTCAGCTCTGAACTGGTTCTGCCCAGTGATTTCGCTCAGTGATTTCGCTCTGTGATTCAGCTCAGTGATTCAGCTCAGTTCAGAGGCTGGCCGCATCTGGCTGTGCTCTGATGTCCATCCATCCCACCTTCGTCGCCAGTGTTAAGTCGTGGGTTGACATAGCAGCCGGCACAGCGATCTCTTCAAGTAGCTCTTTATTATGGTAAGCTGGAATAGAACTGACAGTGAACAGCTCAGCCGGCCTGTATTTATAGGCAGCCGGCTGTCACATTGTAACCACAACAGCCCAGAGTTCCCGCCTAAAATAACTGCCGCGGACCTGAGTGAAAACTATCTACAGACCTGAGTGAAAACTATATACAGTATCCCCCTGTTGGCCCAGGGTGAAACTACACTACATAACACAGTCAAAGGCGACTATGGGGTTGCGGCGCTCATCTCGCTTTCAGGCCGAGAGAGCTGGTGTTCATCCACAGACAGCTTTCCAGCTCATGTGGCTTGCATGACTAAACCACTTCTGGCACAATGGAACACCGTGATGGAAACCAGAGCACACAGAAATACCGTTTACCTTGCCACCGCAGTGGTACCTTTTTATCACAGGGATTCGAACCACTGACCTTCTGATCGACACGCCCAAGAGGATCCGTGGTTTAGACCACAGTGCCACCCACATCCTTTTGCCTTTTACCGCTGCCAGTGGCAGCAGCAGGAGGAGGAGTCAGAGTCACTGGCCATTGAAGCCACACTGCCACCACATTCAGCTCTACTCCCTGGCTGCTCTGACATGCTGAAGCAATGTCTTGCCAGCCCTCCTCCAATCTCCCTTGCAAGATGGTGCCTCTGCTTGATACCAGAAGCTTGGAGCCAAATGTCGGGCTGGTTATTCCTTAGGAAGCTGCCATAGACTGAGTTGGAGCATTGGTCCATCTGGATACATTGATTGGCAGCTGCTTTCCAGTGGTCTAGGCTGGAGTCATTCCCCAGCCCTACCTGGAGATGCCAGGCATTGAACCTGAGACCTTCTGCATGTAAAGCAGATGCTCTTCCACTGAGCCAGGCCCTTAAGGCACAGGAACATAGGTAGCATGTACATGGCTCTCCTCATTTAATCCCCACAACATCCCTGTGAGGTAGGTTGGGCTGAGAGAGGCGCTGACTGGCCCAGCTTCTTGCCTGAGTTGGAGATTCAAATCCTCCCACTAGTGTGACACTCTAACCACTACACCACACTGCCTCTCTTCCCATCAAGGGAGAGATTGACCTTTAAAAACATTTTGTTAGCATAAAGGTGTGCAGCAGCATATTGCTCCAACCACCCTGGCATTTCTGACATGCTGGTTTTTCCACAGAGAATCACGGGATATAGTTCCATCCCACACCCCACCTTCACAGTTCCATGAGGTCTAGGCTGCACAATTTCCCTCTCTGGGCGCATCAGACCTGTGCTGCGCTTAGCAAAGTTTCCTTCAGAGCGGAATCACAGCTGGCGAATAGATAGTTCAATAAACAGTTAATCGATGGTTATGGAGTCAAGGTATTTCTTGTAATCAAGCTTTTACAAGCCGCCTTCCAAGATCTTCTGCAGATGTTCTGGTAGCCAGCTATATAACACATGCGCTGCGGCTGCAGAACATCTGTGAATCATTTATTGATTCTGTATAAAAATGTTTATGAATAGACCATTAATAAAAACTATGACCCACAAATGTCTCTATCCCCAGTGACCTAAGATAAACTTTCACGTGGATTTCTCTACTTCTAACTATACAGCATGCCAACATAATCAGCTGCCTGGCTGCAGGATCCCATTCTCATTCTTATTTTATTGCGCTATTTATTTATTTATTTATTTATTTATTTATTTATATATATCTCACCTTTGCCCAGAACTGGAACTCAAGGCCATTCACAAATATTTTAAAAAGCATGGATAAAAACACAGGTAGATAGAAACATGCAAAGGATTGTCATAATTAAACAGCAATAGAATTAAAAAACTATACAGTGGTACTTCGGGTTAAGAACTTACCGGTAATTCGTTCTGGAGGTCCGTTCTTAACCTGAAATTGTTCTTAACCTGAGGTACCACTTTAGCTAATGGAGCCTCCCTCTGCCGCTGTGCCGCCGCTGCGTGATTTCTATTCTCATCCTGAAGCAAAGTTCTTAACCTGAGGTACCGTACTATTTCTGGGTTAGCCAAGTCTGTAACCTGAAGCATCTGTAACCCGAGGTACCACTGTATAAGAAACAAATCTATTTAAATGCAGCTAATCACAATTAAAAGCCCCTTTTCCTTAAAAAAAATTTGTTGGCAGAAGGGCAGCAAGGAGAGGCAGTACAATGTTAGACTAAGACCTGGGAGACCAGGCTTCAAATCTCCACTCAACTCTGAAGCTCACTAGCCTGGCTAGTTTAGTTGGTTAGAGCGTGGTGCTGATAACACCAAGGTTGCAAGTTCGATCCCCTATGGGATGGCTGCATATTCCCGTATTGCAGGGGGTTGGACTAGATGGTCCTCAGGGTCCCTTCTAAGGACATGATTCTATGTGTGTGCCTGTTCTTATGTGTGTGACCTCAGGCCAGTCACTCACTCTCAACCTAACCTACCTCACAGGGTTGTTGTGAGGATAAAATGGGGAGGAGAACGACGCATGCCACCATTTGCTCCTGGGAGGAAAAAGTTCGGATAAGAACATAACGTAAGATCTTAAGAAGAACCCTGCCAGATCAGGGATATGGCCCATTTAGTCCAGCATCCTGTTCTCACAGTGGCCGATCAGAAGCCTGTTGGAAATCTCCAAGAAGGAACTCAGCACGGGAGTGATTCTCCCCTCCAGTAACTGGTATTCAAGAAGCTTTACTTCCTCCAATTGTGGAGGCAGAGCACAGCCGTTATGGGAAGTAGCTATTGCAAGCTCTCTCCTCCATGAATCTGTCCAATCCTCTTCTGAAGCCATCCAAGCATGTGGCCATCAGTGCCCTCCTACAGAAGGGAGTTCCACAGTTTAATAATAATAATAATAATAATAATAATAATAATAATAATAATAAATTATATATACCCTGCCCATCTGGCTGGGCTTCCCCAGCCACTCTGGGCGGCTTCCAACAAAATATTAAAACACAGTAATGCATCAAACATTAAAAGTTTCCCTAAACAAGGCTGCCTTCAGATGTTCTCTTTGACATCTGGTGGGAGGGCGTTCCACAGGGCCACTACCGAGAAGGCACTCTGCCTGGTTCCCTGTAACTTGGCTTCTCGCAGTGAGGGAACCGCCAGAAGGCCCTCAGTGCTGGACCTCAGTGTCCGGGTAGAATGATGGGGGTGGAGACGCTCCTTCAGGTATACTGGACGGAGGCCGTTTAGGGCTTTAAGCTCAGCACCAACACTTTGAATTGTGCTCGGAAACGTACTGGGAGTTTGAACTAAGGACTGTGTGAAAAAGTCCTTTCTTTTATCTGTCCTGCAACACCCAGCTTCATTGATGTCCGCAAGATCTGCCGTTATGAGAGATGGAGAGAAACTTTCCGTCATCTGCTTTCCCCATGCCATACATAATGCGCTTAACATTTATCCTGTCGCCTCTTCTCCAAACTAAAAAGTCCCAAAGACTAGATCCTTTCTTCATAGGTGGATTGCTCCTTCCCCTTTCCTGAACCTTCCTTGGTGTAGATGTCATTTGAAGTCCTTACATTTCCCCCTTCTTCTTCCCTGTTTAATCGCAGCACGATCACACCTCCACGTTTCCCCCCCCCCCGACCTTCCTAATGAAACTCTAGCCAGGCCTTGCTCGAATTAAGGACCCAAGTAAACAGTACTTAACGGTTCTAATTGAAGGTCAGTAAATCCCCAAGAGATTAAACGGGTCCTGCAGGGAGATGTGTAAATCTCCTTGCCTTTTACGGCGCCCGGGCCAAACCGCTCGCTCTTGCTCGTGCAAGACTTAATAAACGTGGTATGTGCCTTAATCAAAACCATTTTGCCACAGAAAGGGGGCTGGGTGTAAATCACAATTGCTTTTGGCACTAAACCGCGGTGTGCATGCCCTCCCCACCCCGCCGCCTCCAAAAAACCAGAAAAGGTCTGTTTATGCCAACGGACATCACAGAACTCTTTCCCGGTGCCTAGTTAGCTGTCTGGCAGGCGTATCGCGCTCGAGGTCTCAGAAATGCCCATTTTGTTGCTCTGCAGGGGGGAATCGAGATGAAGGGAAATAAAACACTTCAGATGACGAGGGAGGCAGCGAGGGTTCCCCCTCCGCCCGACCGCCTCTGCCAGTTCTCGCTCCAATTTAGTGATTATTAATAAGACCGAGCGCTGGGCTCTGGCACCAAGCTAACCCCTTTTGCTGTTAGCCCTTGTATGTTTAATAATCTCATCAAAGTTTATGACCTGAGCTGTATTTCAAGGCTTTAATGGCGACAGAATGCAGAGGGAGACTCGGAGGGAGCTGGGGGGGGGGGCAAGGGCTGGAACTCCTTTGAAGGCTTCGGGTTTACATTTTGGGACGTCGAATTGAAAGTGGGCCATGTCAGGCCGACGGAGACAGTCACCTTTGACCTTTCACCTGTGCATGCCTCTGCTGCGACATGCGGCTTCCACTGGCGCTAGCTTCAGAAATCTCTCTGCGTCCGATCCACCCACCCACCCCCGAAAACTGTGAGGAGGAACGGCCCCAAATCTGGAAAGTATTCTGATCAGTTTTACAGACTATTTTTTTTTCCCCTCTTCAAAGTCCGTTTGAACCAGGCCTGGTGCCATACTCCAGAGCTTGAAATCAGTGCTTCTGCAACACATATAAGCATGGAAGAGTAGAATTGGAAGGGTTCCCCAAGTGTCATCTAGACCAACCCTCTGCAATGCAGGAATCGAAGCTAAAGAACCACTAACAGGTGGGCACCCAACCGCTGTTTAAAAAAGGTAAAGGGCCCCTGGCTGTAAAGTCCAGTCACAAACGACTCTGGGGTTGTGCGCTCATCTAGCTCTATGGGCTGAGGGAGCCAGTGTTTGTCCGCAGACAGTTTTTCCAGGTCATGTGGCCAGCATGACTAAGCCGCTTCTGGCAAAACCAGAGCAGCGCACGGAAACGCTGTTTACCTTCCCACCGGAGTGGTACCTACTTATCTACTTGCACTTTGATGTGCTTTCGAACTGCTAGGTTGGCAGGAGCTGGGACTGAGCAATGGGAGCTCATCCCGTTGCAGGGATTCAAACCGCCGACCTTCCGATCAGCAAGCCCTAGGTTATGTGGTTTAGACCACAGCGCCACCCGCGTCTGTTTAGAAACCTCCAATAAAGGAGAGTCCACCACCATCCAGTGTAGCCTCTTCCACTATCAAATAGCTCTTACCATCAGAAAGTTCTTCCTAATGATTAGCCGCAATCTACTTCAACATTAACAGAATTAACCCTTAAGTTACAAACGGAATGATCCCTGCTGTTGGGCCAACTGCCTTGCTATATAGAACAATTTGATCAGCGCCTCCTTTAGGGGCTGACCAAATGCCATCTGGCTAAATTACTAGAAAGCCGCCCTCCCACTGGGAGCCAAGTGGTCTCGGTGGAGTTGGATACCTAGTTTTGTTTTGGCCTCCAAAAAAAAAACACACCCCACAACCTGTGTAATGTTGCAATGCAATCCCTAGGTTGTCAGTTCCTGTAAAGGCTCTCCACTGGAGACCAACAGTGCAGAAAGCACTGGGAGAACCTGCCGCCGAAGCAAGGTTTTTACCAACCCTCTCTCAGCGTTTCATGCCGGCTTCACAATGGTCTCAGTGGCTTTCCCACTCCTCCAGTGGCTTCTAGCTTTCCTGGTTGTGACATCTCCTCTGATGCGCTCAGACAGAGGGAATATGCACCAAGACGATTGCAGCTCCGCGCTCGGGAGATGTCACCTCCTATTGACATCAGGCCGCGGTGCAGCAATTAAGGGTGCAGCTGACTCTCCCTGATCTGGCTCCGGGCATGCAGGGGTGGGGGAGGACAGGGGAAAGGGGGTGGGCGATGGAGGAGAGTGGAGAGAGGAAGCCAGAGTGAAAAGGAAGAGGAGCAATAATGGAGGATGAGCATGATACAGAATATAGGCAGCTGCCTGATAGGAACTGAATCAGAACAGTGTATTGTCTGCACTGATGTTCAGCGGCTCTCTGTGGTTACGTAAAAACCTAAGAGGAGGCTGCTGGATCAGGCCAATGGCCCATCTAGTCCAGCATCCTGTTCTCAGTGTGGCCAATCAGATGCCTGTAGGAAACCCACAAACAGGGTCCAACCACAATAGGTCCAGGAACCATTGCGTCATGGGTGGCGGGTAAGCTTTTGGTTTGTTTCTGTCTTATTACGCATTTTGTGTTCTCGTTTTGTATTTTTATGTTGTTAACTGCCCTGTGATCTTCGGGTGGAGGGCACTATACAGATTTAATAAATGGCAATGATAATAACAATCCCTCAAGGCATAAGTGTTTCACCCTGGCCTTTGCCCCGACCTGATTCGAATCCCTGTTTCTATCACTTTTCAAGTCTGTCTATCGCTCCCATCCTGTCAGGTATTGTAATGAGGCTGCCTGAAGTTTACACACACACACACACACACACACACACACACACACACACATATCCAGTGCTCTTTTTCTAGGAAAAAAAGGTCCAGAACTTACCATGTTCTCTTATACAGTGGTACCTCAGGTTAAGAACTTAATTCGTTCTGGAGGTCCGTTCTTAACCTGAAACTGTTCTTAACCTGAGGTACCCACTTTAGCTAATGGGGCCTCCCGCTGCCACCAGAGCGCGATTTCTGTTCTCATCCTAAAGCAAAGTTTTTAACATGAGGTACTATTTCTGGGTTAGCGGAGTCTGTAACCTGAAGTGTCTGTAACCTGAGGTACCACTGTAATGGCAATGGGACCCACGTGAGAAGCATCATAACTGAGTTCCAGAGAGTTCCGAATGAAAAACAATCCCTCCATGTATCCAACGCCATCCCTACCTCCTGAAGCTGGGCTGTTTGACCAAACTGAAGCTTTCTGGTGGACATCAATACCCTTCGTTCTGGGAACTCTGAGAAATCCTATCAACGCCATCTCCCTCAAGGAGACGCCCAGGCCTCGGGGCCAGGGGGTGGGGGGAAATGTGAAGAGATAAGAGGATTTGGCACCTTTCTCCAGAGGCTTGCGATGGCAGATGAATTCTCCCACTTCCTGCTTCAGGGCAAAACTTGGGGGATGGAGGTAGTGTGATGTTAATATGGACCTTGGAGGCAGGCAGGGAGCCTGTCAAACAACCACGGGTGCAGGACTAGGCTGGAGGCAAACCCAGCATGCAATTCAAGGGCGAAGGATGTATCAATGAAGTTACACACACAGGGAGGGAGAGGCTCAATGGTACATCATCTGCTTTGCATGCAGAAGGCCACAGGTTTAATCCCTGCAGTCCCCAGGTAAAGGTAAAGGTACCCCTGATCATTAGGTCCCGTCGCAGATGACTCTGGGGTTGCGCGCTCATCTCGCTCTATAAGCCGAGGGAGCCGGCATTTGTCCGCATACAGCTTCCGGGTCATGTGGCCAGAATGACTAAGCCGCTTCTGGCGAACCAGAGCAGCGCACGGAAACACCGTTTACCTTCCCACCGGAGCGGTACCTATTTATCTACTTGCACTTTGACATGCTTTCGAACTGATAGGTGGGCAGGAGCAGGGACCGAGCAACGGGAGCTCACCCCGCCGCGGGGATTCGAACAGCCGACCTTCTGATCGGCATGCCCTAGGCTCGGTGGTTTAGAGCACAGCACCACCCGCACATAGCTGCCAACTTTCAGATTTGAAAATAAGGGATGAGCAGCCTCAAAAATAAGGGATCAGCAGCCTCACCTGTCCCATGGACAGTCTATGGGATATCTAACCATCTGGGATAGCAGCGGGAAACAGCGGGAAACAGTGCTGGAATAAGGGAATTTCCTGCAAAAAAAGGGAAGGTTGAGAGCTATGCACCTGCGTCCCTGCAGTCCCCAGGTAGTGATATGGAAATTATTTAAATTGTTTCTTTTCAACTTGTTTTCATTATATTTTGTACATCGTAGTATCGCAAAATTTTAGAGTTGGAAGGTAACCAAGGATCATTTAGTCCAACCTTCTGTAATGCGGAAATCGCATGGCTAAAGGAAACCTGACAGATGATCATCCAACCCCTGTTTAAAGGAGTCCACCACCATCTGTTCCACTGTCAAACAGCTCTTACCATTAGAAAGTTCTTCCTAATGTTTCATTGAAATCTCCTTTCTTGTGCTTTTGAATCCATTGGCTCGGCTCCTACTCTCTGGAGCAGCGGAAAACATGCTTGCTCCATCTTCCATGTGACAACCTTTCAGATGTTTGAAGACATCTCTCATATTGCCTCTCAGTCTTATCTTCTCAAAGTTAAACATTCCCAACTCCCTCAACCCTTTCTCATTGGTCTCCAAAACCCTTTATCATCTTGGTCACCCTCCTCCACATGTGTTCCATTTGTCAATACCCTTCTTAAACTGGGGTGCCCAGAACTGGACACAGAACCCCAGATGAGGTCCAGCGCCGAGGGCCTTCTGGCGGTTCCCTCATTGCGAGAAGCAAAGCTACAGGGAACCAGGCAGAGGGCCTTCTCGGTAGTGGCGCCCGCCCTGTGGAACGCCCTCCCATCAGATGTCAAAGCGATAAACAACTACCTGACATTCAGAAGACATCTTAAGGCAGCCCTGTTCAGGGAAGTTTTTAACGTGTGATATTTTACTGTATTTGTGGTTTTTATGGAAGCCGCCCAGAGGGGCTGGGGAGGCCCAGCCAGATGGGCGGGGTATAAATAATAAATTATTATTATTATTATTATTATTATTATTATTATTCTGACCAAGGCAGAATAAAGCGATACCATTACTTCCCTTGATCTGGACATTAGACTTCTGTTGACGCAGCCTAGAATCGCATCATAAGAATGGAAGAAAAGGTCTGTAGGATCAGGCCAGCAACCCACCTAGTCCAGCATCCTGTTCTCTCAGAGGCCAACCAGGTTGCCTCTACAGGAAACCCTCCTGCAGGTCCTGAGCACAAGACACTCTCCCCTCCTGTGGTTTCCAGCAACTGGTACTTGTGGAAAGAAGGGAAACCAGGCTAGGAAGTTATCCCACGTGATTTACGCCACCCGCGTCTGTTTAGAAACCTCTGATAAAGGAGAGTCCACCACCATCCAATGTAACCCCTTCCACTATCGAACAGCTCTTACCATCAGAAAGTTCTTCCTAATGATTAGCCGCAATCTACTTCAACAGTGACAGAATTAACCCTTAAGTTACAAACAGAATGATCCCTACTGTTGGGACAACTGCCTTGCTATGTAGAACAATTTGATTTGCACCTCCTTTATGTATGCTGAAATGTGTCTGGTAGTGTGTTATTTCCACAAAGGGGGAACCCAATTTTTATGAAACACTCCTATGAGGAAAGGTTGCCGTGCTTGTGGCTACTTGGTTTACAGATAAGGGCAAGTAAGAGGCAACCTGATAGAAGTGTATAAAATTATGCATTGGCTAAAGAAAGTGGTTAGAGAAAAGCCCCCCCTCCTTCTTTCACTATGCTAGAACATGTGGTCACCTGAGGAAGCTGCATGTCAGGAGAGTACAGACATTCTTCACACATTACATAGTTCAACAGTAGCATTTGCTCCCACAATAAAAGCCTGGTAGGGTCTGTCTGTCTGTCTATATCTCTATCATCTATCTATCTATCTATCTATCTATCTATCTATCTATCTATCTATCATCTATCTATCTATCTATCTATCATCTATCTATCTATCTATCATCTATCTATCTATCTATCTATCTATCTATCTATCTATCTATCTATCAATCATCTATCTATCATCTATCATCTAACTTTATTACTATTATTATTATTATTATTATTATTATTATTATTATTATTAGGGTTGCCTTATCTTAAAGAGCAAAAAAGAGGACAGTCCAAGCCACTCCCAGCCTGCGTTGGGGAAAGAGGAGTGTGGGTGTGGGCACGCAAGGCTGCCGCTGCCACGCCAACGTGTCTCTTTCCCCAGGTTGGGCTGGCAGCAGCCGTGGCGTGCAGAGCATCCCAAACCTGAGCCACCCAAGCCCAAACCCCCTCCCAACCCAGACATTTCCTTTAAAATGTAAAAATCTACCCAGGTGGGCATGTTGACACCCCCCACAAAAAAAGAGGACATGTCCTGGTTTTCCTGGACGTATGGCAACCCAGATTTATACATGCCTGCTCCTCTTCCACAAGGAGTCCAGGGTGACAAACTGATAGACAACTTAAAAAGCAAAAACATTCTAAAACAGACTAAAATATTTTTTTAAAAAACCACTATTACAATTAAAAAATGTCCTAAAAACGACTACAATCATAGAATTGTAGAGTTAGGAATGTAGGGATCTTTAAAAAGGTACAGTGGTACCTCAGGTTAAGTACTTAATTTGTTCTGGAGGTCTGTTCTTAACCTGAAACTGTCCTTAACCTGAAGCACCACTTTAGCTAATGGGGCCTCCCGCTGCCGCTGCGCCACCGGGGCACGATTTCTGTTCTCATCCTAAAGCAAAGTTCTTAACCTGAGGTACTATTTCTGGGTTAGCGGAGCCTGTAACCTGAAGTGTATGTAACCTGAAGCGTCTGTAACCCGAGGTAACCACTGTACTTCCATGGAATGACCTTGAGGCTGCCAAGAACAGTATTATTCAGCCCTCCAAGCCTAGTTGTTAGAAACCACAGGAGGGGAGAGTGTTCCTGTGTTGGGTCCTGCAGGTGTGTGGTTGGCCACTAGGAGAACAGGATGCCGGACTAGATGGGCCATTGGCCTGATGCGGCAGGCTCATGTTGTGTTCTTCTATCAGGGTTGTCCCAAGTCAACAACTCAGCATTTGTCCCCATAGATATCAAATCCCAGATCTCTTGGCCTCCAGGATTCTATCAACAAGAAGAACAGATATGAAAGATTGGAGAGAGAGAGAGAGAGAGAGAGAGAGAGAGAGAGAGAGAGAGAGAGAGAGAGAAGTGGTGCACAAAGAAATGTTACTATTTTTTTTAAAAAAGCCAATCCTTAATTGTTACAGTAAATACCCAGGCAGCTTAGAGGACAGTTTGTAATAAGCAAACAGAACAGAAGGAAGCAAAGCAATGACTCCAGGTGCTGTGTTTGGAATGGAGAGATGCCATATCACCTTACAGAGTACAGTGGCTAAACGGCATTCTCCTGGTTTGAATCCCACATCTTTCATAAATACACTAGGTAGCCTTGGGCAATGCATTCTCTTCCAGTCATAGCTTCCTATCTGCATAATGGGTATAATCATGCTTAACTTGCAATGGTTGTTGCAAAGGTAGGGGCTTCCAACGTGTGGTTTTTTTTTGGCCCATGGGCATATTTGGATATTTTCAAATGAGCGCCTTCCGCTTTGGTCACTTCTCACTTCTTCACACACAGATCAAGACAGAATAAGAGAAAGTGTACACAGTTACATTTCACTTTTCTAAGTGGTCAAAGTTGAACCTAGCAGAATTAATCTGAGCCTTGGAAAGCACATAGAGCTGAAAGAGGAAGTGGGGGGAAAGGTCGCTCTTTCAACTTCCTCCTCCAACTCTATGGGTGATATCTAGCTGCATCAGAGTCAACTTATTGAAATCAATGACCATTTCAATAGGTGATTTCAATAGGTCTGCTCTGACTTAGACACAGCCCACTATGCTGTTCTGGTGAATGAAAAAGGTACTCACCCTCAATACCTCACGGTCAGGCGGAATGGTGGATTTGGGGCAGGATGTCCAGAGGCTTAGCAGATGCCAGGAGGAGACCTCAGGTATTTCCACAGGTGGTTTGTTGGTGACCTCTACACAGTGCCAGATTTATGTATAAGCTAAACAAGCTATAGCTTGGGGCCCCACTCTCTTGGGGGGCCCAAAAAAAATTAAAGGGGGGAAACTGGGTGAACATTTCCAGAATATAAGATAAAAAACAAATAAAATAAAACATACATACAGCAACAGTGTTTTGTGTTGTATAGGCTCCTATGATGTAAGTAATGGGCCCCACCTGTTAGCCTGCTCCCTAAAATATCACCGGTTTGCTCATTTCTATATATAGGGTGCCTACATTCTGCATGGACTGGTTGCATGGCAACATGTACAAATGGCTTTAGATACCTATTAGGTCCATAAATTACCATATAGCATATATTCAACACAAAAAAACAGTGACAATTTGTTGTTGACAAAGGACAGCTGGACATATAAAGGGCCCCATTACCTTCAGTAGTTTAGGGCTTCATCAAACCTAAATCTGGCCCTGCCTCTATAATGTAAGGATTGTAACAAAACCAAATGAAATAAATATCCACACATGCCTGCAATGCTGTGGAGCAATGCTTCGGTCTCAGCCAGGGATATGGTGGGAGAAATTCAGTTCAGTTCCCTTTTAAAGGCAAATCCTCATAATTCACACTTTCTGAAACAAGAAGTGAACTGAAGCCTTCCTTCATCCTTTGAAATTCTCAAAATGTTGCAATGAGGTTCTGTGGCCAAGCCGTGTGTGCAGAAATTCAGACACTGGGGCAAAGCGTGCATAGGAATGCATACACCAACCCACAAGAAAGCAAATTGGGGGGGGACACTGCATATTAGGCAATAATTGCAGACAAAACCGTGTGTGTTAGGAGAAATTCGCACTACAATGCTGATGAATTTTCGTGAGGTTTATTTGTTTATTTTTAAGTCATGCGCCGATGTGGGAATGTGGACATCCGAACTGGAGATTGGGGAGCGAGGAGAGAAACTGAGAGAAACTGAAACTGACAGGCTGCAGTTGACATCCTGGACTGAAACTGACATCCCTAGCCTCGGACATGGTGTTCCTAAGTATGTTGGCTCTTGAGACTTGCCAGGCAAAGCTTTGTTTAGGCAAAAGTGACACCCTCTTCTCCCTTCCCTCCTCCCATGAAAGCACCGTTTCCTCCTGCAGACAGAAGACCAGACACAAAAGGCGGCAGAAATCAAATAAAAGGAAAATGCAGCAGCCACAGGTCAGGCTTGTATAAATATTTATGCTGGAGGAAGACATGGTGCCTGAGTAATGACCTTGTGGCTGGTATTAATAGAGATAATGTGGAGCTGGGAGACTCGTTGCCAGAAAGAGGGTGAGAGATAGGAAGGTTTTAAGGCTCTGGGCAGGGCAGCACTGCTGTTTGATCTTTGGTTGGTGTTTTTATTTATGCATCCAAATTCCTGCCCTGCCCTGTTCCCATAAGAGCAGAGTAGGCAGGCGGATGGGCCAATAGCTCAGTGGCAGAGTGCCTTCTTTGCATGCAAAAAAAAGTCCCAGGTTTAATCGCCGCCATCTCCAGGTAGGACTTGGAAAGGTTCCCTGCCTAAAAACCCCAGGAGAGCTGCTGCTGTAGAAAATATTGAGCTAAATGGACCAGCGGTCTGACACGACAATGATTTAGAGAAGTCAGAAGCAGCCTCACTAGATAACCTGTGGAACTCACTGCCACAGGAGGCAGTGACGGCAGCCAACTTGGATGGCTTTAAAGGAGGATTAGGCAAATTTATAGGGGAGAAGGATATCAGTGGCTACTAGCCACAGTGGCCATGCTCTGCCTCCACAGCTGAATACCAGTCGCTGGAAACCACCGGAAGGGAGAGGCCTGGGGCCTGCTTGTGGGTTTGTCCATGCATCTGGTCATGAGCATAACCAGGGCATAGCCAATCAAGTAAATAAATAAATGGGTGTAGCCAATCAAGTAAATAAATAAAAAAATACTGAACTAAAAGTAGAAATAATCAGAATACTTGAAATTGAAATGCTCGCTGAGGTCACTTATGATGTCGTGGCACATTCTAGCGATACAACTGGCAACCTGACTGAGTGATAGGCGTGGCTTCTGCGAACTGACCAATTGCGTCACAGGTAGCTCGGTTCTGGAACAGGATAGAAAGGTGTCCTGCCTCCTCCGATAAACCCTGGCTACACCCATGCACCTGGTTGGCCACAGTGAAAACAGGATGCTGGACTAAATGGACAATTGGCCTAATCCAGCAGTTGTCTTATTGTGTTCTTGCATTCTTTCACACAAACATCCACTGCTGGTTAACTTTCTCCATTTCAGCAGCCTAATTCAGGCAGAAGAGGTCAGTTGAAAGTCAGAAATCCTTGCTAATCTACTGGAAATCGTCCAGTGATTAATAAGTAGATCTACCTTCGCGCTCACCCCCTGCTCACTGTGGAATTCTCTGCAATGCAAATAAGATCCCAAAGCATGCATGAAAAGGTTCCCAGTTAGATCAGTCAAAACGGTTCTTTGAAGGAAGAAAACCTGAAAAAATGATGCCTTGGATTAAAATTGGGGGGGGGGGGGGAATTATGGATAATTCATGAAGATAAATAAGAACTAAAACCAGTGGATGATTTGGTGTGTGATAGCGATCATTCCCTTTCAGCTACTGCAAATGGTGTGGTTTACTGCCTCTTAATTTGCAGCTGAAGTCATCCCATTTTCTGTTTATAATGGGCACCAACAATTTAGGTAACTTATTCCGTATAATGGCTTTCTTTTATTCACTGCTTTTCTGCTGAAGGAAAGCAGCAGAAAATAAAAGTCCTCCACACGAAAATCACAGAGAAAGCTGAATAAAAGGCTATTCCAAAGCAATAAAAACCCAAATCTGAAATTAAATCCCAATTTCTTCATTCTTAATGCAGCAGCAAAATTCTAAAGCAGGGGAACCACAGGCCTGGGGATAGAATGTGGCCCTCCATACCTCTCTACCTGGCCCTCAGGACTCTCTGCCTTCCAAATCCCCTCCCTAACCACACCCTCTATCTGCCACCCCTCCAATTAATCTTACTACACAGTTTCTTCGCAGACCCCATTTTCCAGGGACAGTCCTGGATCTACAGAAGCCGTCCCTATTTCTGATTTGATCCCAGAATGTCCCCTTTTTCCTTAGGATGCCCCTATTTTCACCAGATAAAAGTTGAAGGGGATGTCCCTGTTTTCACCAGAGAAACAGAGGGTATGGAATAGGATGTCCCTATTTTCAATGGAGAAATGTTGGAGGGTATGTCTTCAGGCACTTTTCTCTGGCTCAGATGTGTCTCTGAACTCTGACTGTCCTTCTTGCTTGTCCAGAAGGATAGAGAGATGGTGATTGGGTGTCTATAGAAACCAGCTTCCTGTACAAAGGTAAAATTCCCCTCAGTTGCTCCACCTCCTTTTGCCTCTGGCTCCGCCCACCACCAGCTCAACTCTAGCCCTGTGAGGGGGGGGGGGTCTCTTGAGAACTCTCAGTAACCTTAACAAACCACACTTCCCAGGGTTCTTTGGGAGAAGGCCAATGCTACTTTCAATGTACAGCACAGGTAGAGCCTTAGGTTGTTTCTGCCTGCCATTTGGCTTTGCCTGTCAATGGGCTTTTGGCTCTGCCTGCTGCCAACCTCCCTGCTTCCCACACTACCCGCCTCAAGAACGGTTTAACAACCAATCCATCTTTCCAGGGAACTATGGGAATTGTAGTTCTGGGAGGGAGGATAAGGGCTCTCCTTGCAACTCTCGGCACTCTTGACAAACCACACTTCCCAGGATTCTTTGGGGGGAAGCCATGACTGCTCAAAGGAGCTTTAAATACATAGCGCAGATGAGGCCTGCATGTGGGGCCCACAAGAGGTTTTCTAGTTGGCAAATGTGCCCAAATGGGTCCCGAAACCCTGTAAATAAATGGCAGGTGGTCCATGCCTCTGTTTCCATCGTGTTGGAAGGCAGGCGTTTGCCCAAACATGATTCTCCAGATTTTATCTTATTCTCCTTTTCTTGTTTCCTCACAATTTCTGAACACTGCAGACTGTCCAGAGCGAAGCTGAAAGCCCACCCCACCCTCCTCTGGTGTATTAATTTGCCCCCACCTGATTCCCCAGCTCAGACCCTTTTCTCCTCTTCTGTTTTTTTTTTTCTTTTTTCTTTCTTCTTTCTCCAGAGCGAAACCAGGAGAGGACCTGCCACTCTTGATCTGTGAGAAGGAGGATCCCGGAGATGAAAGCGTCCAGTAAGCCCTGTGATTGCCTCCATAATGGACCACACGCGAGAAATTAAATAAACATCATTCATCACTGCCCTTTGTCGGCTTCCAGCTGTATTTATTTCCAAGCCGGGGCCTGTTATTTATGGGCCTGTGCTCTTTATGGAAAAGCTTTGTTGAGAAGTGGCGCTGACGAGAGAGGGGCGGCGGACGGGGAACCTGAGCGGCTCATCGCTTGAACCAGCGCTCTGCCCTCCCGCCTGGACTGAAGAGGGGCTCCCCTGCCTGCCACTGTGCCATCAGCTCTTGAAGGAGCGAGCTAGCCAAAGATATCGGAGCATGTGGGCTCCGTTCTGAAGGATAACTGAGGCAGGAGGGGCAAGAGGAACAGCTATCAAGAAGCAGCAGCAATATCTGTGGAGCCCTAGGGTCTCTAGTGGCCAGTTTGTGGAGTGGGGAAGCGTAGCCTCGCTGGCTCAATGGCAGAGCATCTGTATGGAACCCAGAAGGTCCCAGGTTCGACCCCAGCATCTCCAGGAAGGACCGGGTGATGCTCCTGGTTGGAAACCATGGGGAGCTTTCTGGGAGATGATATATAATGAATTGAAAAAGGTATTTAAATATACCTTCTTGAAGAAACCAGAGGCCTTTCTCCTGGGCATAGTTGACCAATCGGTGTTAAAGAAGGATAGAACTTTCTTTATGTACGCTACAACAGCAGCAAGAATATTTATTGCAAAGTATTGGAAGACACAAGATTTACCCACTCTGGAAGAATGGCAGATGAAGGTGATGGACTACATGGAATTGGCGGAAATGACTGGTAGAATCCGAGACCAGGGAGAAGAGTCAGTGGAAGAAGACTGGAAGAAATTTAAAGACTATTTACAGAGATACTGTAAAATTAATGAATGTTAGAATGATGTTGGATTGAAATTAAGTGGTTTCTAGCTAATGGTATAAAAGAATATGAAAAAATGGTTTTTTATAAGTAAAAATTTAATGTTATAATAATTTAAGATTAAAGATTTGGGTAGAATAAAGAGGGAAAGAAACTGCTGAGCTAATAAATTGAACTGGAATACAAAAAAGGGAGGTACGAGGAGGTCCGGGAAACAAGTAAATGAAAAATAATGTGATGAAAGGATTGATTGTTTTTAACTATTTTTATTTTGTATTTTTTTCTTTTTTCTTTTTCTATTTTGTAATGTAAAAACCCTAATAAAAATTTTATATATATAAAAAAAAGGAAACCATGGGGAGCTGCTCGGTGTAGACAATACTGAGCAAGATGGACCAGCGTTCTGAATTGGTATAAAGCAGCTTCCTATGTAACCTGTGTAAGTGTGGTCCACCAGGCATCGGGCCTTTCCCATAAAGACATAAATAGAGCCTATTGGATCAGGCCAATGGCCCATCGAGTCCAGCATCCTGTTCTCACAGTAGCAAATGCCTGTTGGAAACCACACACACACACGGAGTTTTTACAAATATATTTTGCATTCAAATATAGTCAATTTTATACATACAGTGGTACCTCGGGTAAAGAACTTAATTCGTTCCAGAGGTCCGTTCTTAACCTGAAACTGTTCTTAACCTGAGGTACCACTTTAGCTAATGAGGCCTCCTGCTGCTGCTGCGCCGCCGGAGCACGATTTCTGTTCTCATCCTGAAGCAAAGTTCTTAACCTGAGGTACTATTTCTGGGTTAGCGAAGTCTGTAACCGGAAGCGTATGTAACCTGAAGTGTCTGTAACCTGAGGTACCACTGTATATAGGATTCTCTGAATCCTTGGACTTCCCTCCACCCTCACTCCCCCCCCCCCCATGGTTACCATAGTACTTCATTTTATAAAGGTAAAGGTACCCCTGCCCGTATGGGCCAGTCTTGACAGACTCTAGGGTTGTGTGCCCATCTCACTCAAGAGGCCGGGGGCCAGCGCTGTCCGGAGACACTTCCAGGTCACGTGGCCAGCGTGACAAAGCTGCTCTGGCGAGCCAGAGCCGCACACGGAAACGCCGTTTACCTTCCCGCTAGTAAGCGGTCCCTATTTATCTACTTGCAGTCGGAGGTGCTTTCGAACTGCTACGTTGGCAGGCGCTGGGACCGAACAACGAGAGTGCACCCCGCCGCGGGGATTCGAACCGCCGACCTTTCAATCGGCAAGCCCTAGGTGCTGAGGCTTTTACCCACAGCGCCACCAGCGTCCCTACTTCATTTTATACTACATCTTATATAATATTACCCAAATTTATATTCAAATTTCCATTTATAACCAATGAATTATTACATTACAAGTGTTATATTAATCCTGCTAACATTTTTAACTGTGTACAGTGTCCTTTAAAATAATATTATATTCCATTCTTTATTAAATTTCTTATCCTCATGGTTTCTGGTTCTCCCTGTCAATTTTGCCATTTCAGCATCATCCACCATCTTGATTATCCATTCTTCTCTGGCTGGAACTTTGTCTTCCTTCCATCTCTGGGCGAAAAGCATCCTTGGAGCTGTCAAGCAGGACCCCAGGGCAAAAGCCTTCTCCTCTCCACCAACTATGGAGACAGAACAGAGCCATCATGGTCAGTAGCCATTGAGAGTCTTATTTATCCTCCATGAATTGACCCAATCCTTTTTTAAAGCTATTTAGGTTGGTGGCCATCACCGCCTCCTGTGGGAGGGAGTTCCACTGTTTAAATATGTGCTGTGTGAAGAAGTCCCTTCTTTTCTCTTCATTGGATGTCCCCACTGGCCACATCCTTTACCGGCCCTACTCCAAAACCTCCTTGCCTGTTGACACCTGGCTGCAAAGTGGCCTCAAGCTCTGATCATGCCCTCCTTGTCTGGATGCAGGGCAGAGTCAGGTGTGTGCAAAAACTAACCTAGTGTACAAAGGTAAGATTTGCATGTGTTGCTCCTTCCACTTCTGCCTCTGGCCCTGCCCACCACAGGGTTGTGGCCCCCAGAAGGGGATGTGGCCCTCAGGCTGAAAAGGATTGTCCCCTGTTGCAGATCACTGTGTGGAGGGGAAAAGCAGTTGAAAATTAGAAAGAAAGAAAAAGAAAACTGAGACAAGGAAAATGCAGGTGACTGACACTTGAGTGTGTGTGTTTCTGTATAATTTGTTCCCTACCAGGACAGACTTTGCTCATGTGCTTAAGACATCAATTCCATAAAACATATTTTGTTACACTGTGCAAAATATGAGCAAGCCAGGGCTGAACTGATATTGCCCTTGCTGGTACCTTTCCCCGGGAAATCAGAGGCTCACTATGTCAGGTTCCTATTGGAAGACCGGACAAACACTAGAACATTAGCAGTGGCAAAGTTTTTATCAGTGGTTGCAAGAACCAATGATCCCTATCTTTTGAACAAAATGCTTGTTTAACCCGGAGGTAGGCTGTATGAATTGTGTATTGCTTTGTAACGATTTGTTGGGTCTCTGGACCATAATAAAGATTGATTTGATTTGATAATTTGTTAATAAAAAATATTTATATGCCGCTATTGATAAAAGAAACCCAAGAGTGGTTTAACCAGAATTTCCAGATTTTACGCTGCCATGATAGATATATATTCGTCGAAGGATGATCTATGCTACAAATCAGTCTTAAATAGAAGGCCCATATTGTTAGATCCGCACTACTGAAGCCCCACCCCATATAGCTGTTTTTAACTGATCTCTTTTAATTTCTCTTATCAGTTTTTACTCATCCATTACCTATGTTTAATCAAGTATTCTATGTATATGTTTTAATCTATGTTTGGTTCTTGCTCCCATTTATTTAATAATCATCCGCTTAGAGATATTGTTATGCTATTTATTTAGATGTTTTGCTTATGCTGGTCTGTGACCGTAATAAAGTAAATTCATTGATTCCTTCATTAAACACAATTGTACATAAAACCATAGAAAGTTAAAAGCAGAAACCAGCTATTATGGAAGGGTGTGTTCCAAATTGCCTGCGCAAACCTGATGGAATACTAAAGTTTTCAGCAGGCATTTAAAAGTTGGCACAGAAGGCACCCGCTGGATCTCTAGTGGCGGAGAGTTCCACAGGGCTGGTCTGATGACACTAGAGGCTCCCCATTGTTGTCAGATGTGCCCCACCAACCCTGGGAAGCACCAACGGCACTCCTGCAGGTGACCTCAGTGTTTGAGCTGGGAAAGAAGGGTTCAGGTGATCCCTGAGGTACCCTGGTCTGAAGTTATTCCGGGCTTTGTAAATTTGTACAAGGACATCGAACCTGGCTCAGTAGTAAATGAGCAGCCAGTGCAGCTCTTTCCACAACGGTGTCGCATGTTCTCAAACAGAAGCTTCCTTCAGCAATCTGGCCACAACATTTTTCACCAGCTGGAGCTTCCAAACCAGCCCCAAGGGCTGCCCCACACAGAGCACATTGCAGCAGTCCAGCCGTGAGGTTACTAACGCATGGACAACACTGGTCAGGAACAGCCATGGCTGGTGAACCAGGCGAAGCAGGTAATAGGCATTTCTAGCCACAGAGGACACTATCTATTAGCCAAAGAAACGGAGAATAATCAAGGTTGTCAGTAACAAAGATGAAAGGCATCCCAGACAAAAAGGAAAATGATTTCTTACCCACACGACTGAAGGAATCTCTACGGCCATCTGCTAGGATTCCTCCGGTCTATGGTTTAGACAGGAGAGGGTGCCGCATTCATAAATAAAGCCACCCTAATGATCCTTTAATTGGGTATTTTCATGGCAATCCATTTATGCTTCTCAAAGAGTGGTTAAAGACGCCCGGCTAATTAGAGAGATTTTCTGAAAATGCATGTTTAACCACACAAACACACACGTACACCCGACACACCCAAACACACACATTTAGGCAATGCAATGGGATTGACTTAAAACCACACACACACACTTTGTCTGAGTCTGTGAGCTGTGGTTTTGGCCTCGCCATTAGCTCATGTCATTTGGGCCATTGGGCCATTTTTGCTGAGGAGTAGACACTCCCCCCACCCCACCACCACCTCCCCGAATAAAAATAGGCTTTTTAAATAGGGCAGAGTGATGGCCACTGAATTGGATGAGGGGAGACGGCGTTTTACTGGGATGAAAGTTGCAGGGTAGCAGGATGGCAAACTGGATTCGGGCATGTGGGCTGGCTCAAGGCACTTTGCTGAGCAACAAACCCTACCCCTCCACCCACCCCAAGTTAAGATGCATAAGACCCAAAGCAACTCATTTTGGGGAGGAAATTCACAAGCTCCTCTCTCGCAAGCATAATTGCAGATCCCACCCAAGATATTTTGCTGCCTGAGGGGCAGGACAAAATGCTGCCCACCAGGGGCAGAGCTACCTGCCCTGGCACCTGGAGCGGTGCGGTGGCGGGGCTAGCTACCCGCATGGCAAGCATCCCTAGCCGCCCGCCACCTGCGTGGCGGGGGGGCAGCGCTAGCTGCCCACGCAGCATTGTCCCTAGTGGCCCGCTGCCCATGCAGCGAGCGTCCGGGGGCGCCACCTGCACGACGAGCAGGGGGGTGGTGCGGTGATGTCACCTGCCCTCATGGCTGACACCCAGTGCGCACCTCACCCCCCCACACACACACACCTTCCTCCGCCAATCCTGCCCACCATCATTAAGCATAGCTGTCAACATTTCCCTTTTTTTAAGGGAAATTTCCTTATTCCGAATAGGATTCCTCACAAGCAAAGGGGAAAGTGAACAGCTATGCCATTAAGAAGAACCTGCTAGATCAGTTAAACTGTGGAACTCACTGCCACAGGACTCAGCGATGGCCACCTACTTAGATGGCTTTCAAAGGCGATTGGACAAATTCATGGAGGGCGAGGCTATGGATGGCTACTAGCCTTGATGGCTATGCTCTGCCTCCATGGTCAGGGGCAGTAATGCTTCTGAACACCAGTTGCTGGAAGCCGCAGAAGAGCACTCTCCTTATGTTCTTCTGTTTGTGAACCTCTGTCGTCTGCATGCCTTCTGTGTTCAAACTACGCACCTCTTTTGGAAGCTTTCCACTTGTGTTCTTCCAAAGGATTATATAAGCTGCCCTCAGGCTGCACCCATGGGTGCTGATGAGGCCCACCCATCTCTCTGTCACTCCTTCTGTATAGAAAACACGACTGTTTCGGAGGAGAAAAAGTTAGCGCAGAACTCTGGAAAAGGAGTCGAAGGAAAGAAGGGCTAATAAATTATCAGGGTGAACGACTGACACCTGGGTGGAGCGGTGCATTGTTTTGGGAGGCCTGCCCGGTTCATGTACATTTCCCACAATTTCTGATTCACGTGGTCATCCCAGACTTTCAGCAATAAATAAGGAGCTCCACCTGACAGCAGGCACATAGCACACGAGGCAAAGCAGGGAGTCGGCAGAGATGTAGGGTGAATATATGTCGTCGAAACAGAAGAGTGCAAAAAAATGGAATGCAAGAAGAGAATGTCCCAAGATCCAAGAGCAATAGAAATACAGGATTGTCGGGTTGGAATGGGCCATGAGGATCATCTAGTCCAGCGGTTCTCAACCTGTGGGTCCCCAGATGTTGTTGGACTACAACTCCCAACATCCCTGAGCTCTGGCCTTGCTAGTTAGGGATGATGGGCGTTGTAGTCCAACATCTGGGGACCCACAGGTTGAGAAAGGCTGATTTAGTCCAACCTCCTGCACTGCAGGAACCTTTTGCCCAACACAGGGCTTGAACCCACAACCCTGAGAGGAGCTATCCCAGCTCTACCAATGGAGCTATCCCAGCTTTCCCTTCATATTCCAGAACTTCACTGCACAATAAATGACCCAGTGGTGCCTTTGACACTAGCAGGCTTAATTTGGCATCAACAGCACAACCCACTTCTTCAGCTATAGGAAGCCTTGTCCTCACTTAACAGGATACTTCACCTGCCAGCAGACCTGGTGCCAGCATGAGGCAATCTAGGGCAGCTGCTGAGGCCCCGGAAGGGGCCTCCAGTGATGCCCACCCTGGGCTCTCTCCGTTGGGCAGCTGGGAAGTCACAGTGCAACTCTGGCCACACTGGAGCATTGTGGGAAATCAAAATAATGGTTCCTCCCAGACTCAGCCATCGAGGGCTGATTGGACTGGGTGGGAAGTGGCTGTCCACCCCCATCCCTGACTCTGCCAACAAGTAAGCCCAACGAGGAGGCCACGGATGCCAGAGACCATCCACGCAAATCGGAGACAACCCAGTCCTGTCAGTTAGTCTTGTTGGTGCTTCATTGATACTTCTTTTATTAATTAATATCATATATGTTATTTATTCATTATTAGATTGTGGCCACATTTAATGTTCTCCCATCCCAAGTGTTCTGGTGCAGGTATGCTGGTGCCTCTCTTTTCTCACCCTTGTATTATGCCCCTGTAATCATCAGGAGGTGGCATCTATAGAACATTGTCTTTTTCTTCTGCGATTTCTGCGCTGGAGCACAGCAGCACGACACATGCTCCTCGCTGAACAAACTACCAGGAAGGTCAGTTCAATGTTATCTAAAATATATCTAATGGAAGATGGAAACCTAAAGGCATCACTGGTCGGGGCTAGGAGCATTGAGAGCAAGAAAACAGCCCACCACTTGAAACTAGAAGAGCTATCTGCAGGGAGTAACTCAAGATAGTTGTAGGCTTATATGATTTTTATTATGCTACACTTTACAGTCTGGTTCGTTCTGAAACTTCTGTGTACAGTATGCTTTCTATTTCAGGTCTGCTGACTATTATAAATTGGGTGATTGATTAACGTGTGTGTGTGTGTGTGTGTGTTTGCATGTTTGCTATAAGTGGCCCATCTAGTCTAGCATCCAGTTCTCACAGTCGGCCAACCAGGTGTCCCAATGAGAATCCCAGAAGCAGGACACAAGCTACTGTTCTTCTTAAGCAACTTTCAGTGATGTTAGAAGCCATCAAAGCTGAGATATGGTTCCCTTTGCTCTCCGTGTGAATAAGGCCAAGGCTTATGAACCTTGACTTGTAGCACTCAGGTGTCAATCAACCCACTTCCCTGCAGAGACAACAGAGAGAGAAACTGGAGTCTGGATCATGGCCCAAGAACATGAGATAAGCTTGCTGGATCAGGCCAATGGCCCATCCAGTCCAGCATCCTGTTCTTCAAGAACCCGATGCCTGTAGGAAACCTGCAAGCAGGACCCCAGCACAAGATTGTTCTCCCCTCCTGTGATTTCCAGCAACTGGTATTCAGAAGCACTGCTGCCTCCAACTGGCAATTATGGATATCCCAACACAGAGTGGACTCCACAAAGTTCTGACTCCACTCCACTGAGAGCCAGTGTGGTGTAGTGGTTAAGAGCGGTGGACTCGTAATCTGGGGAACCGGGTTCGCTTCCCCGCTCCTCCACACGCAGCTGCTGGGTGACCTTGGACCAGTCACACTTTTCTGAAGTCTCTCAGCCCCACTCACCTCACAGAGTGTTTGTTGTGGGGGAGGAAGGGAAAGGAGATTGTTGGCCGCTTTGAGACTCCTTCGGGTAGTGATAAAGCGGGATATCAAATCCAAACTCTTCTTCTTCTTCTTCTACTAGTGCCATGGCTGCCTACAGATGCCATGCTGGCAACCCTCATGGTAGAATTAAAAGGAGGGCAATATATGGGCTGCCCTGAACTCCTTGAAGAAAAGGCAGGATTTTTTTTTATTAAAAAAATGAAAATAAGATATATTGGTCCCCGGCTGTGAAGGCCATAAACTAGGTGTGTCCTCATCTGACAAGGTTGAACATTAATAATCTGGGCTGCTTCAGAGGTGGAGAGACCAAAACTGTCATTAACATTCATTGCCATCCAAATGTGCCTGTTCTTTCCTGCTCCTTTGGGGTGTTTTGTTTGCCCACGGTGCCCTTAACAGAGTTGAGAAGAGGACAGCCTGTACCTTGTAGCTCAGAGGACAATGTCCTGCCGGGAGAAGGAGCGTCCTTCTCTCCCTTCTTCCACTGCAGGATAATTATATCTCAGCATGTAGCTCTGCCCATCTCGGAACAAAAGGAGGAGATTCAGTGTGAACAGATTTATGGCTTTTAACAGCCCAATTGGCCTGGGCACATAATTTGGTCACCCCCGGTGGCTTACTCTTGCGGGAAAGAGGTGCCAGAGCTCAAGGCTGTGCCTGGCGCGATGCATGCCTACGCTAGCAACGCAAACCAGTTTCAGACATGCCAAGCCAACTTCTTTCTCTTCCTGTTCCATGAAGCGCTAAGGAGCCTTAGTAAAAGCTGCTAGCCAAAGTGAGCATGTTCTTATGCCTCTGAACGTCACGAGCTGGGAGTCACAAGTAGGGAGATAACTGTTGCATTTGTGTTCTGCTTGCAGGATTCCCACAAACATCTGGGTAGCGGTGGTGAATTTGCCCAATTCTCTTTTAGAGCCAATCATTGCTTTGCAAAGGGGGAGGGGGAGGGAGTGTATTTTAGGTCAAATGCCATACCAAAAGATGAGTCCGTTCAGGGGAATTAGCACTAAAACATTGATAAATATTCAAGCAGCTACAAAAGTTTGGAGAACTGAAGTGAGAAGTGGAAAAGCAAAAATAAATAAATGAAACAAAAATGGGCAAATTTGTTCTTCCTTACACTTCCTTACAGGCACCAGAGTTGAAAACCTCGGTTGTCGAACGTAATCTGTTCCGGAAGACCGTTCGACTTCTGAAAAGTTCAACAATCAAAAACTGAAATCAGAAGCCTCAGTACAATAGGGAAACTCAAAATGGAAGCTGCGTAGCACATTCGGCTTCTGAAAATCGTTTGAAAAACGGAGCAGCTACTTCTGGGTTTTCACCTTTCAGGAGCCAAAACGTTCCAAAATGGAGGCATTCAGGAACCAAGGTTTGACTATGCCCCTGAAACCACCTGAGACAAAGAGAATGGGCAGTTCAATTCAAAAAAAAAATTGTGCACCCTAGGTAGGCAGTCCTCAGCTAGATGGGGCAATAGTTTGACTCAGCAAAAGGCAGTGTCCTATGTTCCTAAGATCAATCGCCCAGATTTTGAATAGCCACACCAAACATCAAAGGCCAATATGCAAGTGGGCGGAAAAACCTAGCGAAAGAATGAAACCCTTCCCTTGAAACAGCACAAGAGCAGGTCCATAAATTGTGTCCTAATTTCACTCAAGCAATCCTCATGGGAGGGAAATCTTATTATATGGGTTTTGCGTGTTGCTGTTCAGATCCAGCGGAGCCAATTCTGGCAGCGTGATACAGACTCCCCTTTGTGGAGCAACACCGAGAGAGCGATTTTGGCTAGGAGCCTCTGTTGTTATTTTTGGCAGGTGAGGGCAGGACATGAGGTGGAATAAATGGCTATTGCAGGCACACCGAGAACAGCCAGAGCCTGCTGGGATACTGCGTGTTCCCAGCGGTGTCTGGTATGTTTGCTAAGCGGCCGGCATAAATCATTTTCGGCCTGGCTGATCTGGGGCAAACTCACAGTGATGGCTGGAGAGGTGTTGAGAAGTCAGGACTTGCAAGGCACCTGCCTTTGCCCCACAGAGAGCGGCATGGTTGGCGTGGGAGCAAAGAAACTCGCTGGACTCCAGAGTTGGAGTTTTAATGGCCACAACCTTGTGGGATGCAGTTCCGCAGAGCCAAATGACATGGTGCAAGGTTGGGGTCCTGTTTCTGAAAGGAAAAAAAACAGCCTGATTCCAGAACCTTTGGCTCAGCTTGAGCTGCTAAGTTGGGAAGTTCATACCCTCCAACATTCCTCAGATGAAAACAGGGGCTGGACAATCTCCTCCCTGATATTGGTAGCGGCAGCACTGGTGGGGGAAATAGGGACATTCCAGAATCAAATCAGAAGCCAGGACGGCTTTTGTAATTCCGGGACAATCCCTGGAAAATTGGGACGCTTGGAGGGTATGGGAGTTGAGATAGTCATGTTGGGAAGTCAGATACTTTCCTTTCGGTTCTCTCAGTTTCTTGTTTTCAACTTTTAAATTCAGTTCACCACATTTTTCAGCAAATTGCAAATTGTTCCCCACCACCACCACCACAATCACCCTGAAAATCCATTGGCATTTTAGTGCAAATTTCTTCAAATAAACACATTTTTATATGAGGTTTTTCAAAGAGATTTGTCAGGTATGGCTCAGATGAAGAAGATCTTCATTGGCCTTAAGCTGCCTTTGGTTCATTTGTAAACATGGTTGAGACCAAGAAGAGGAGGCTTGACAGGAGGAGAGAAAATGGAAAGGTTCTTTCTGCACTTACTAAGAAACAAAGCTAACAGTTGACTGGCTCGGACGTTTTCCTTTTTCTCCCAATGACGCCTGTAAAGAGTCCCCGCTGGCTCACATTTTATTTTCTGCGGGAATGGCCTTGCCGAATGTGTGACAGGCACGAGCTATTCGGCGAGTTCCTGAGATACGAATGGGGAAAACATGTGGCTTCAAGGCAGGGGGGAGTCAGAAAGCACAAAATCTCAAAACAAGGTGCGTGTGAGTGTATGTATCAAGGGAACCTCAGCCCCTTTCCACAAGGATGAGAGAAATGGCCACCACCATCTTCTTCGTACCCCATGAAATTGGGGAATGGGGATTTTCCTCTCCCCGCATAATTCCCTGGGGGAGATTGAGTTCTTCAACAGCTTGGGAGTTTGAAAAAGAAACTTCTCCCCCAAATTACCCTCGTATGACATTTCAGCTCACTTAACGTTGAACGGAACTCTTATCACATGGGTGGAGAACCTTTCTCAGCCAAAAGGACCACGTTCCCTTCTGAGCATCCTTCCAGGGGGTGCATGGCAGTGATGGGCAGATCCATTGGGGGGGAGGAGTGGATGCAAGCAGTGCTTTTTTCTTGGGGGACGCAGGGGGATGCATACCCCTAAACATTTTGTGAATCTAAATTTGGCCTCATGGAGGGTAGTATTTCAATAAGAGTAGGGAAATGAGAGTACCACTAAATATTTTTTTTATGAAAAAAAGCACTGGGTGTAGGCAACAAACATACATTTTGTCTCTGTTACCACAAACTAGTTTCTACATGCAGTCTCACACACTCCTCTCTCCTCTCCATCCAGGCAAGCAGGAGGCATGACCAGGGTCCAAGAATGCATTCCAGCCAGGCAAATGCACTGCAGGAGGATTTTCAAGCAAGGGGTTTAGGGGGGGTGAGCCTGGGGAGACGGATTAGGCTGTGCGGCCTGGGGAGAGTCCCAAGGGCCAGCAGAGAGGTTCAGGGGCCGCATTTGGAGCCTGGACTTGAGGTTCCCCGTTGTTGTGAGGATAAGATGTAAAGATACTCGCAGACTTTGCAACTCCCTCCCTAGAGAAGCTAGATTGGCTCCCTCCTTGTTGTCCTTCCACCAGCAGATGAAGATGGTTCATGCCAGTTTGGGAACTGACTGTGTTTTTAAATGAATAGGCTTTTAATAGTGCTGTGCTGTTTTTACTATCTGTATTTTAATAGAATTCTTTTAATATTGTTTTAATTCAAATTACTTTTTAACTATTCTCTTTTATATGTTTTGTTTTGTTTTGCTTTGCTTTGCTTTGCTTTGCTTTGCTTTCTGTATTTTATCCATGTTACAATTTGTGTAAGCTGCCTTGAGCCCCCCGGGGGGGGAGAGAAGAAGAAGAGGAGGAGGACCACAATCACCATCTTGAGCTACTTGGGGGAATAGTGGGGTAGAATCATCATTGTCATCACTGTTTTAATTTACTTTGTAATTGTATTTTCATGTTACAACAGCAGCAGCAACAACAGCAATATTGACCGGGTAAAGATAATGTTTACACCCATGTGGAGTACTTGGAAAGGGAAGGGAGGATGTAACAAGCACCAAACAAAGGGGAACAATTACAGTGGTATCATCAACTATCAGTAGATATATTTATTCGAAAACCAGCTGGTGAAGGTATCTGACCTGATGGGGGTGGCAATAAGTGTTCATTGTTGTTCCTACTATGAGTTATAAAGAGACACTCCAAGTGTCCCTATTTTCTAGCGACAGTCCTGGATTTCCACAAGCCATCCCAGTTTCTGATTTGATACCGGGATGCCCCACTTCTCCTTGGGACATCCCTATTTCCATCAGAGAAATGCTGGAAAGTATGGAGTTATCTGACCACCAAGCCATCTGAAGACAGTCCTATATAGGCAAGTTTTTTAATGTTCAATATTTTATTATGTATTTATATATGTTGGAAGCTGCCCAGAGTGGCTGGGGCAACTTAGTCAGATGGACTAAATAGTAGGAAGATGATGATGATGATGATGATGATGATGATGATGATGATGATGGAACAGGACTGGAGATATGTTGGAATGTGTATATAAATGGCCACCATATTATTACTATAATTATTTAATCACGAACCCCCTCCCCAAACTGGAAAAAGCGCAAAAGGAGGGGAGCAGTTCCATCAGCAGTTTTTGCAACCAATCTTCCCCCTGGGAAAAAAAAATCAGGGACCAAACTTTTGACAATTGAGCCCAGCTCTGGGGAAAAATAATAGTGCGTGGGGCAGTGAAAATGCAGGGCAATGGACCTGTGTAAGGTTCTGCTTACACTGATAGCTGGGGGGTTGGCGGGTGAAGATAGCACAACCAACCCAAACAAGAGGCTGATCATTTGGCAGGGGATTCCTTCCACCCTGCTGATGCTTAAGAAGTAAGTATAGCCAGATGGGCTTCACAAGCGGAGGCAATCACATGCCTGATGAATCTGTCTGGTAGCGTTTCCTGACCTGCCAGGAGACTGAGTGGGAATAAGTTTGGATGCTGTATGTACATATTGCATTATGTAGTTCCTCATGGAGGACAGCTGGAAGCGGGGTCGGTTTGGCTTTTGTGTATGTGATCATATGCTATCATGCATAATGCACGGAAACCTGGCTGCATCTCCTTCCCTTTCTGCAAACAATATGGCAGCGTGGTTGGGGCTTCCTGTACGTCTCAGCCAGAGAAAGGCCTCCATGGTTTCAGTCTTCTCTGCCAAACCACTGAATTTCTGAAAGGAAGGTTCTCTCCCAGCCCTACATGGAGATGCCATTGGGGATTGGACTTGCATGCTTAGAAGATTCTCTAATGGCTGCTATACAGCCTTTCCCATCATAAATACCCAAGCCTGACTGGTGCTGAATCTAGTCTGCATGTTGAGGCGGTTGCTTCTTCAGAAGGTGAGGTGTGGACAGTTCCAAAATATCTTGGGCCATATTCACCCTGTACATTTAAAGCACTTTGATACCCCTTTAAACAGGCATGGCTTCCCCCAAAGAATTCTGGGAGCTGTAGTTTGTTAAGAGTGCTAAGAGTTGTGGAGAATTCTTCTCCGGTTAGATTAAAATCTGGGCCAGAGAAGATCTTCTCCCCTTTTTTTTCCATGTAAGGGAGCATTTTTACTCCATGAGGTTGCACAGGGCACCTTTCAGAGACTGAAGGGGCAAAAGCTGAGGATGGGGAGACCTAACCTACCTGTAGTAATCATCACTCCATCACACTGAACAGGAAAATTTAAGAAGCTGTAAGGTAGGGACGGGGGCCCACCACCATCCGGACCAATTTTGACAAGTGGGAAAAGTGACTTGCTGGATTATTGAAGCTGATGGTTGACAGACACATGAACACTCTGATCCTAAAGCCCCTCTGCCTTGTGGGATATCTCCGGGAGAAGAAAAGGCTAAGGAGTAAACCCTACACAAATCCAGAGTGGAGTTCCTAAGATGATCGGATGGCTCCTTGTACGCCTCCTTCCAGCAACTCCTGCAGCCAAGCAGGTGCCAAACATATTGCTCTGCTTTCCTTTGGACCGCCATCAGCGAGGCCAAGAGCTGGGGTCTTGTCGTCTGGGCGGCCCAAGACCTCCCTGCACACTGCTTAGGCTTGCATCCTGGGGATGTCACTTTGGACCTGCAAATGCAGTAGTTTGATTTCACCCCATTGTCTCTCAGGATGGACGGATGCCAACAACAACAATACCTACACTTTGGAACTCCCTGCTTATTGACACCATGCAAGAGCCTTCATTGCATTCTTTTCAGTGACTGCTCAAAAAACACTTCTATTTAGGCAAGGTGGTATATAAATTTCATGAAGTAATCAGATAGATATGTTCCAGATATGTGGAAGATACGTTCCACTTATCTTTCCTTGGCTCTGATGTTCATCAGATTTCGTCACAACCCTGAGAACAGGCAAAGGCACTTTCAAGGCAGAGTAGCTGGCAATGAACATCTTCCCACCACTGCTTTTCAACACAGCACCTGAATTTGAAGGGAGTTCACCTGTTGTTACGTTGGAACAGATGCTGGCCCTTGGTCTTCCCCTGCTCCCTCCCCATAGGACAGGCCAGACATAAAAAAAGGACCTCTTTGCACAGCACATAGTTAAACTTTGGAACTCATTCCCACAGGAGGAAGTCATGGCCACCAATGTAGATGGGTTTAAAAGAGGATTGGACAAATTCAGGGCTAGCATTGGCTAACCACAATGCTTCTGAATACCAGTTGCTGGAACCCACAGGAAGGGAGAATCACTCTTGTTCTCAGTTTTCCCATAGGCATCTGGTTGGCCACCGTGAGAACAGGATGCTGGACTAAAAGGGCCAGTGGAACCACCCACCACTTTCATGTGACCCTCGGAAGGTTACCCACAAAGCAATACAGCCCTCATGATGGAAAAGGTTCTGTTTTTGAAAAGCAGACTAGAGCTTTCCTCTAAATTTCCCCCTTTCTTTATGTTGGATTGTTACTGAGGGGCTTCATTCAGCCAACAGTCTTTACATACCCTGGAACTACTTGGCATGTGGCCCCTCAAAAGCTTGCCTGGAAGGCATCCGGCCCCCAGGCCAAACAAGGTTCCCTATCTTTACTCTAGTCAGTTCACTGAGGAGTTTGCCACTTCTCCCGCCTTCTCCATCCTGGGGCCCTTCAGATGTTTTGGACTACAATTCCCATCAGCCCCTGCCAGCGTGCTTTTCCCGACACCCAGCTGGGCAAAAACTGCCCTACATCGGGATACAGGAGAGCAGAGAACAGATAGGTGCCCACATGCCCCTGGCTTTGCACATCATTGTTAAGTCTCCAGAGAGCCAGTGTGGTGTAGTGGTTAAGATCAGTAGACTCGTAATCTGGTGAACCGGGTTTGCATCCCCGCTCCTCCACATACAGCTGTTGGGTGACCTTGGGCCAGTCACACTTCTTTGAAGTCTCTCAGCCCCACTCACCTCACAGAGTGTTTGTTGTGGGGGAGGAAGGGAAAGGAGAATGTTAGCCGCTTTGAGACTCCTTAGGGTAGTGATAAAGCAGGATATCAAATCCAAACTCTTCTTCCATGAAGGCAGAGTCAGTGTGGAATAGTGGTTCGAGTGTCGGGCTAGGACTCAGGATACCAGCGTTCAAATCGCCACTTGTCCATGGAGCTCACTGGGTGACCTCGAGTTAGTTGCTGTCTCTTGACCTAACCGACCTCACAGGAATGTTGAGGGGATGAAATGAGGAGGGGGTGCAGTGCCTTGAGTCCCTTGGGGGGGAAAGGTGGGGAATTAATGCAATAAATAAACACAATTAATAAAGGCAATTGGTTTCGCTGCCTTTCAAATGCTGCTGGGGCTTCTTCCTAGCAAGCGTATCTGAATTTGCCCTGAAATTTTCAGTTTAGGTGAAACTGGGCAGCAGTGCTAAGCAGAGGAGCCCTGTTCCTTCACAGCTCCTCCCTGCATTCTCCTCTTCGTGGTAAAGTTTCGGGAACATTAAGACACAGTAAATCAGACCATTCCTCTGAGCAACTGGGTGCTTTGTGATCCTCACGTACAGCCTCCAGATTGAATTCTGGATTAAAATTCGGTTTCCCTAACCTGTCTTCCAGGGCCTGGGTGCCAGGAACCTTCCACTCCTTGATGTGTACGCGTTCAAGAATTTTCAAAGGTAACTGAGACTCATGACTCACATCTAAGGTGTACGAGGGTGTTTCCCCTCACCCCAAAGGGGACTTTCTGAAAATCAAGTTCATTGCAGGTGCCTCAAGTCAAGTTTTGTTTTTAAGTCCTGGAAAAAACATAAACCACTGTTCAGAATCATAACGTACTGTATCTTTTTTCTCTCTGCCTTTATTTTTGGTTTGATCTTACATTGCAAATCCTTTTTATTTTCTCCCAGCGGGACATTTTGGAAAAAATTGCCTCCCTTTAACACACACACAAGCACACAGAGAGAGAGTGAGTTTTAAAAATGCAATGCTTTAAGTCCTGCACACCAAGTTTATTCAAAGTGCAGTAACTTATCAATTGGAGGGGAGGGGAGAGAAATCTTCATCGCTCCTTTGCCAAGATATTTAGGGGTTCTCGCTTTACCTTTTAACCTTCTGTTTCATAAGTGATTCTTCTGACAAAGCATCCCGGTCTCTGTGCTGTCTTTCATCATGGTTTTCTGCTGCGAAGATTTACAAGGAGCCAGGCACCATTTCAAAGGACGAGCAGAATTTGCAAAGTAAATGTTGTTTGAAATCCACCAGACTTGATGTCTGGAAAGACGCTGAAGGCTTGTGTTCCACATACACACACACGTTAACATTGCCCTATATAGGTTGGTTATTTATTTATTTGCAACTATTCCTATCCATGGGGAGGGGGGGAATCTATCAGGCTTCACCTACCTACCTCCCAGTAAAAAAAAAAAAATGCTGTCTAAACATCCTGTGATTTAAACAGGGACAGGAGCAGATGAATTCACCGGCTGGCAAACGCGAGATACTATTGCCAAGATGGGTTTTTGATTTGCATTCATTTGTATTCTCTTTCTTTCTTCTTTTGCATTCTGGGAAGCCCCAGCACTGCTTCTCAGTTTGATTTCCACAGCTAGCTCATAGACAGAACAGAAGAAAAAGGGGAATAAAATGGTTAGATCTGCAGGTCAGCCAAATCTTTGCCGATCTGTGGTAAGGAAGGAGGCAGAAGGTCTACTCAGGAGTAGGGACAGGGGGATCTATTCATGCCACTTTCTTATTTCTCCAGTCTTCCTCCACATTTTAACATCAGTTTACCAAACATCTATTTACCTTTCAAAAAAGATCCTTGTGAAAATCTGCCAGCATTTTGGCGCAAATCTCGCCTAACATACACATTTTAGTGCAACTCCCCCAATGCATATATATTTTTGCAACAGCTTTTCCCTAACACAACACATTTTAATATGCTTTTTTTAAAACCAACACAGCATTTTTATTCACATTTTAGCCTAGAGTATGTGCTACTTGGCTGGAGAACGGCACTGAAAATTTCACAGAAGCGCAAATTTCAAAGTAGGGCTGCTTTTCAATTCTCAGATTGTTTTGGAAAGTCCACATTAGGTAACTTTGCCTTTAAATGCAAACTAAAACAAATTTCTCCCTGACCTTACTTAGGAGGTAATCATTTCCTCCTTTGGCTCAAGTAGCTTTTCTCCTTCGTATATTTAGTTCCCAAGATTTTTTTTAAAAAAAAGAGTAAAACCTTTGTTTATTTTCTTTGTAAGACAATCCGCCCAGTAAAAATCTTGGATCAGAAGAAATCTTTCTTCAATGGAAGCCCCAGCTTCACCATTTTCACTCTTAATTTAATGAATGGCTCTTTCCTGCAGTCTGAGAGATACAATAACAGATATATAAAAAGACACCAAAGACCGCCCAGGACTGTTTCGCATTAGTTTGCCTTTTATTGATGCAATTGTTTTTAACAAGAAATATTCCGAGCAGTCGCAGCAAATAAAACATGTTTCCCATAGAGCCGTGTTGCAGATCGACATTTGATAAACATTTAATTAAAGACACTCATGAATCCCAGGTATCTTTAATTTATTCCTCTGCCTTCGGTTTTGCAAATGCTATGAGATTAAGTCTCTAAAATAAATCTCTTTACCCCACCCCACTCCCCTTCCTCTTAATGTCATAATTCTTGCTTTTGCTGTAATAGAAAAACCTGAAGCGAATGTGCTATTAAGAGTGCAGTCCTGGACATGTTTATCCTGAAGCAAGTTCCACTCTGTTCAACTTATCCTCGAACATTTCTCCGATGAAAATAGGGGTGGTTAATAATAATAATAATAATAATAATAATAATAATAATAATAATAATACCCTAGCCATTTGACTGGGTTGCCCCAGGCACTCTGAGCAGCTTCCAACATATATATAAAAACAATAAAACATTAAACATTTTTAAACTCCCCTATAGAGGGCTGCCTTCAAATGTCTTCTCAAGGTTGTCTAGTTACTTATCTCCTTGGCTCGGGGGTCACATAACTCCATACCCTCCAAAATTTCTCCAATGAAAATAGGAATAATAATAATAATAATAATAATAATAATAATAATAATAATATGCTAGCCATCTGTTGGGTTGCCCCAGGAACTCTGGGCAGCTTCCAACAGATATAAAAACATAATAAAACATTACACACACAAAAAAATTCCCTACACAGGGCTGCCTTCAGATGTCTTCCCAAGGTTCTACAGTTAATTATCTCTGTAGCTCGGGGGGGGGGGGAGTCACATGACTCCATACTCTCCAACATTTCTCCAATGAAAATAAGGACGTCCTAAGGAAAAGCAGGTCATTTCAGGATCAAATCAGAAAGTGGGAAGGCTTCTGTGAATCGGGGAATGTCCCTGGAAAATAGGGACACTTGGAAGTTCCGTGTTCAATGGCTCTTGCTCCCAACCAAGGCTAGAATTGCATCCTAAACATTTCAGTCAAGATCCAAAGGGCTGCTTTCAGGGGAATCCAAAGCTTGCACATTCACACAGTGTTGGTTTGGTGTGTGTGTGTTTTCTAATGTTTCTTCAAACAGCAATAAGACCCCAAAAATGCACATGGGCTGAAGAAGCGGAGGAAGTTGATGTCCTCCTGCCCTGCTTGTGGATTTCCACAAGGTAGTTTCCCTTGGTCACTTTTGGAAACGGCTTGACAAGACAAGCTCTTGATCTGATTCTGCAGGGCAGACCTTCTGCTGTTTGGTGCACATGCATTTATCCCACCAAGTAATGCATACAAAAATTTGAGGCCTTTCTCAATTTTGCTTTGTGGTATGGGCGGCACCTGCTGTTTCGGAACTCACAAGCCAACACCTCAATGGGAGAACTCAGAACTCTTGTGACAGTTTCATATTTTTTATTAGTATCCATTCAGTTCTGTTCAGGCCTGTTGGTCTCATAATCAAAGGCCAATAAAAAAATGTGCAAGAGGAACATCATACATTACAAAAAATAACTAAATCCACACCAGATTCACATTAATAGAATAAGAGACCTCCAACACATTTCACAACACATTTCTCCCTTAATTTCCTTTTTTGAAGAACTGATCATAATATAGTTAGGTGACAATGGAGAAAAAATAGATGGTCCAATGAAATATTTCTATTTCAATTTATATATAAATGATGGGCTCATGCAACTATTTGGCTCTTAATATTTCCCTCCTGAAATAGGCAATGAAAACATTTGATCCCTTCTATATTCCAACAGTACAGCACTGATGTATTTAATTCAGATTACCATTATGGGGATTGTCATTATTATAAAAAGATACATATTGACCATGTTTACATCACAGCTGATACCAGGGCAGGGAGTGACAAAAATAAAAACTGAAACATGTGAATATGAACATCAGAAGAATACAAATCAGTACAGATGGAAGTAACTAAAAAGACTGCGGCAGTCACCCTCTTAAAAACACTTTGGATGTCTGAGCAAACAAGGTAACAGGTTTGGTGGCAAAATAATAGCAGCCTTAGCATCGCCTGCCATGTTTGGGAGAGGAGGTTGTATTGCAAACAGAGCAGCGCCATACAAAAGACTCTATACCCCCATCAGAACAGAGAAAGCTTTGTCTAATGGTGAAAGACCTTCTTCCTCTGCAGATCTTAAAACACAAGCAGCTAACCTATGGAATAGACAACCGACCAGGTGTGTGGGAACCAAGATGTATAGGACTTGAAAAGTAAAGTCCGTATTAAGTTTGCTGAATGGCAGATTTCACAGGAGTGAAAATGGGCAGATGAATACACAAATGAATGGCTGTGTAAAGTCCCAAAAACATTCCCTCCAAAACTGGAAAAAAGGCTTGCTGGATCAGGCCCATCACCCATTTTGTCCAGCATCCTATTCTCAAAGTGACCAGCCAGGAGTCTGTGGGAAGCCCATAAGCAGGAACTGACTGCAACAGTACTCTCCTCACTTACAAATCATCATCATCATCAGGGATTTCTTTCAGCTGGAGCTCACAGGAGCTCAGCTCCAGAACCTCTCATGTGACTGCCATTGCCATTCTAAGAGAACAAGGGTGAAGTTCAGGGTAAGCTCCAGCACCTCTTTTTATAGAAAAATAAAACTGATAATAATTTTATTATTTACCGTATTTTTCGCTCTATAAGACACACCAGACCATAAGACGCACCTAGTTTTTGGAGGAGGAAAACAAGAGAAAAAAAATTCTGAATCTCAGAAGCCAGAACAACAAGAGGGATCGCTGTGCAGCGAAAGCAGCGATCCCTCTTGCTGTTCTGGCTTCTGGGATAGCTGTGCAGCCTGCATTCGCTCCATAAGACGCACACACATTTCGCCTTACTTTTTAGGAGGGGCAAAAAATACGGTATATGGTGATCACCCCAGCAACTCTGGGTAGCTCCCAACAAAATATTAAAGACACAATGAAACCTCAAGCATAAAAAACCTTATCTGTACAGTGATGCCTTTTCTAAAAGTCAGATAGTTGCTTATTTCCTTGACATCTGACGGGAGGATGTTCCACAGGGCGGGCGCCACTACTGAGAAGGCTCTCCTCTGCCTGGTTCCCTGTAATTTCACTTCTCTCAGTGGGGCAACTGCCAAGAGGGTGCAAATTATAGCCTGATCCTCCAAATAGCCTGGATTTGTTTGTTTGAAAGCCATCCAAATTGGTGGCCATCACAAAATATTGTGGGAGCGAATTTTTCAGTTCAACTATGTGTGTGTGAAGGACTGTTTTCCTTTGTCCTCCCTGATTCTTGCAACATTCAGCAGAGGCTTCCCCCCCTGCATTTTAGAAATCTAAAGGGACTGGTCCTAGTAAGGCTCTCTGGAAAATGCAATGAAGGCATATTATACAACTATTTTACTGAGAACAAGCAGGTACCTACTGGGATGTCAGGATACCTGGGAATGACACACACACCCCTGAACTCCATAATGGAAGAAAGGTCAGATATAAATGTACAACAAATCTAAGGAAGGTCTTAGAAAAGAACAAGGGTGTAGTGGCAGATTTGGAAGTGCAGAAACTCACCATGACAGCCCCTTAGCCATTTCTCCAGGGAGACCCTACATACCAAATTGATTCGGCTCAACATTACTGAAGTCCCCAGCTTAATTATCTGGGTGTAAACACAATTGAACTCAACTTGTGAACCCCACCAAGCTTGGGCAAAAGATCTCCAAACTGCTGAAATGCAACTTTGAGCTTTCAGCTAGAAATGCAAACTTTTTTTTGCAAAAGAGTGTTATGATTTAAATTGCTAGCATGAAGCCGGGACCCCAGGAAAGAAAAGGAAGGAAACGTCTAGCCTCTGCTTCCACATTTTGCTAATCCGTCACTTGGAGTTCCTCTCAGCTAAGGTGTCACAAACAAATGTGAAACTCCTACTGTGTAGGGGCATCATGGAGTGTCCTATTCCAGAACCCTGGAGCTGCTTCTCCTCCACTACATCACGGGAAATGATAAAGTACGAAGAGAGACTCTGTCTGTGTGGACAACCCTGCAGTGAGGACCTGTGCCATTTTTTATTGCAGTGCCTGTTATATATAGACCCAAGAGACCGATTTATAAAACCCCAGTTTATGAATGGAACACATCTGAATAGGGTGGAAAGGGTGAAACGGCTGCTGAGCGACGACTTTGTTACTTATAAAGTAGCACTCTATGCCCTGGCAGCTAAGAAGACCAGGAGGAAGGAACTAGACAAAATAGCGGTCAACTGCAAAGGGGATTCGGATATTTAATTTGGCACATCTTACCTAAGATAGAGGGACGCAAGTGGCGCTGTGGGTTAAACCACAGAGCCTAGGACTTGGCGATCTGAAGGTCGCCAGTTTGAATCTGACGGGGTGAGCTCCCGTTGCTCGGTTCCTGCTCCTGCCAACCTAGCAGTTCGAAAGCACATCAAAGTGCAAGTAGATAAATAGGTACTGCTCCAGCAGGAAGGTAAACGGCGTTTCCATGTGCTGCTCTGGTTCGCCATTCTGGTTGCTTAGTCATGCTGGCCACATGACGCGGAAGCTGTACGCCGGCTCCCTTGGCCAATAAAGCGAGATGAGCTCCACAACCCCAGAGTCAGTCGCGACTGGACCTAATGGTCAGGGGTCCCTTTACCTTTACCTTTTTACCTGAGAATCTTCTGCTATTCTATTCTATTTAATGCAGCAAATAATTTTAGTAGCCATGACTGTGGTTTTATTATATGTCTGTGCCCAATGATTTTTATGGTTGTTGTTGTTTTCTTTTTGTTCTCCTTCTGGAAGATGCCATGGCCTATGGCTACTGCAATAAAAAGTTTAATTGAAATTGAAAAGGATATATTCCCAAAGACATGCTGGACTATCACTGTTTTGGATTCTAAACACCAGCACAAGTCTCATCGTTCATACCCAGCACCTCCAGTAATGTGCTGAAACTTAGGGAAAGGGCTGTAGCTCAGTGGTAGAGGCTGCACCTTGCATGCAGAAGTTCCCAGGTTCAATCCCTGGAATCTCCAGGTCAGAATGGGAGAGACAGAAAGAAGAAGCCTCTGTCAAAGAAGACAAAGAAGATCGGCAAAATAAGCTACTGAACTACGCAGGACAAACCAGTCAACTCGAAACCCAAGAAATAAAGAGTACTTCGATTTTCAAAAGGGGTGAATGTGTAATGCGTATTTTTTTAAGCTTTGTGCATAGATTTCTACATTAGTATAACTTTTAAAAGTCACTTTTAATAAGATGAAGAAGGTTTTAAAATGGGATTGTTAAGATATAAGGTCCTAAGGGCATGCATGAACAAGTACTAAACAATGGAACCAAAAGAGGGAGTGGGGGGAAGTCAACCAAAATGATCGTTTAAAATTTGGTTTATGATGTTTCCTTTTCCTTTTTCTTTATGCATTGTTGTTATTTTTATGCATCGTTGTTATTTTTACCTTTTTGTTATTTTTGGAAAATTAGTAAAATGTTATTTTTTTATTTTTTTATTTTTAAAAAGAGCCACTGCCAGTCAGTGTAGGCAACACTGAACTAGATGGACCAATGGCCTTATTCAGTATAAGGCAGCTTCCTATGCTTCTATGCTCTCGCTGCAACGTTCTTTAGATTCCAGCGTGGGCCTCCCATCACCAATTTCACAGCAATGTTCTGAACTGCAGATATTTTCCAGAGATTTCTTACATCTTTGACTACTCCCCTTCCAGTTCAGACCACATTGAAAGGAAGAAGAAAAAGGAGGGGTGTTTTACAGGAGTTAGACCTAGATCTTTAAAGGGGGGGGAGGTTTCCTTTAAGGAGGGGGGGGGAACCCAGTACTTAAAAGTAAGGGGGAAAGGGGCATTTATGTTATAAACATTTTTAGTGATTTGTCCTTGTAATAAAAAAGCAAGAGTAGAGAAAAGAGAATAAAGTTTCTCCCGGTTTGGTTTCCTTTTTTCATTTCCTTTGCTGGAATACAATTTGGGAACATCTGAAGAGGAAGGCAGAAAATTGGATTTGCTGCCTGCCAAGATTGTCCAACGTGGAAGTTTGTGATTTAACAGCGCCCCCTGGAGGGAACACCTTTCCCCCTTTTTCATTTCAGCTCATATTTTCTATTTTAAAAAAACACACAACCCTCTGAGAGCATCCCCTCCAGAGACCATGTGTCTGTGAATTGCTTCCAGGTGTTCTCAGAACCTTACCTGTACAGTGTTGCTTTGAGAACAGAGGAATTCTATAATAGATTTCCATAACAGTTTCCTATTTCCTAATCCATCCACTCTGCTAAGTACTTTTGGACTGACGTTTTAATATCCTCCCCATCATCCCATTTTAGCTGAAAACACTGTTGTAATTTATAAAAGTAGATAATAATTTGTGACATGCCACAAAAGTTCCAGTAAAATACACACACACACACACACACACACACACACACATATATATATATATATATATATATATATATATATATATATATATAGACACACACACCCATATCCTGTTTCCTTCTAAACTTTTCCATCATCTATCTTCCTTGTCAATTTCTCCATCTCAAGGATATCATAAAGGTCAACAAATAAAGTCTGAGGATTATTCCGCTTTTTTCTCAGTCACTAATCTGGCCACCATCACAAGCTTTGCCACTAGAGAGAAGAATCCAGTCTCAGTCTAAAACTGGTCGCCTCATAAACAGCTGCCATGCATTGTGCCAGCAAGTAGTGCGATGTTGGCTCTGGCTCCAGTGATGCGTGCCTTTGTTACCTCTTGGTTGGACTACATAGCCCATGGTGGGGCTGCCTTTGAAAAGTGTTTGGAAGCTTCAGCTGTGGCCAGATTGCTGACCAGGGCTGGTTACAAGCAGCAGTTGTCTTCCCCATTAAAACAACTTCACTGGCTACTGGTCTGTTTCTTGGCCAGTGTAGGTTATCAACTATAAAAGCCCTACACGGCTTGGGCCTAGATTACCTGAAAGATCATAGAATCATTACTATGGAAGGGACCCCAAGGGTCATCCACTCCAATGCAGGAATCTCAGCTAAAGCATCCATGACAGATGGCCATCCAACCTCTGCTTAAATACCTCCAAGGAAGGAGAGTCCACAAACTCCTGAGGGAGAATGCTCCACAGTCAAACAGCTCTCTGTGTCAGAAAGTTCTTCCTGATGTTTATTTGGAATCTCCTTCCTTGTAACTTGAAGCTTGCTCCATCTTCCATGTGACAGCCCTTGAGATATTTGAAGATGGCTATCCTATCTCCTCTCAGTCTCCTCTTTTCCAGGCTAAACCTACCCAGCTCCTACAACCATTCCCTGAAAGCCTTGGCTTCCAGACCATTGATCATCTTGGTTGCCCTCCTCTGCACACATTCCAGCTTGACAATATCCTTCTTAAACTCGTGCCCAGATTGGACACGGTATTCCAGGTGTGGTCTGACCAAGATAGAATACCATGGGACTATGACTTCCTTTGATCAGGACAACCCCATCAGATGGCTAGGGCATTATTAGTATTATCCCTATTTTTATCGGAGAAATGTTGGAGGAGGATATGTTGAACAGACTGGAACTTGCTTCAGGATAAACACGCCCAGGATTGCACTCTTAATAGCACATTTGCTTCAGGTTTTTCTATTACAGCAAAAGCAACCCAGTAAGATGTGTGGGGTTTAAATAGTAAAATTATCATTATGGAATGGGACTTCCCTATTTCCATCGGAGAAATGTTGGAGGGTATGTCCCTGCAGATCTCCACACTTGGGCGGGGTGTCATCATTTCTTTGCACCAAAGGCAATATTTGAAAGTGTGATAGAGGGGCATCCAGGTGCTCCGAGCCCAAGCTCTCTTCCTTTTTACCACGTTCTGGGAAAATATAATTTCTTTTCAAAGCGGGGACATGCATGACAACAAAAGACAGGAAATGCAGTCTATTCCACACACCCTTCCTATTCACAACCTCATGAAGTGCAGCGCAGAGGGCCTTTCAACATTCACATGTATTTCCTAGTGTCAATCAGATGGGATCTGACTTGTTATTGTGACTTACACAAAGGCTGTTGTGTTCCTTTGTCTGCCCATTACTCCCTCCATGTAAATGCCCATGTTCTGACCTGGGCTGTGAAATGCCCAAAAAGTCATCAATCTTGCATAAAATGCAGAAGTGCAGAGGTTCTTTGTAGCGACACAGGTCACCCCAACCACATTATATTTGCATGACTGTCACTTTCATTCCATTGCCCCATGACTAAGGGCAGATCTACACTGTGCATTTAAGGCACATGACTTCTCCTAAGGAATTCTGGGACGTGGAATTCCAGCACTCAGCAAACTGCACTTCCCAGGATTCGGTGGGGGGAGAACCATATGTTATTCAGGGGTCAGCAAACATTTTCAGCAGGGGGCCGGTCCACTGTCCCTCAGACCTTGTGGGGGGCCGGACTATATTTTGGGGGGAAACGTGAACGAATTCATATGTCCCAAAAATAAGCCAGAGATGCATTTGAAATAAAAGAACACATTCTACTCATGTAAAAACACACTGATTCCTGGACCATCCGCGGGCCAGATTGAGAAGGCGATTGGGCTGGATCTGGCCCCGGGGCCTTAGTTTGCCTACCCATGTGCTATATATTTCCCCTGAATATCCTGTTAACGCTTTGTTTTTGTTTCATCAAAATTATTCACAGCTTGAATAACAAAAAACAAAAACCTCAGAGCGGTTTACAAAAAAAAAAATGAAACAATAAAATTATCAATAAGAAACATTAACAACAATAATTTAAAACTTTGAAGAAGTTAAAATAACAACAATCTAAAAACAAATCAAAACTTGCATCTACTTTCTAAATATCTGAGTAGGCTTGTTTAAACAAAAAGGTTTTTGGCAGGTGCTGAAAAGAGTACAGGCATACCTCAGAAGTTGAACGCCTTGCAACTCAAACGTTTTGGCTCCCGAATGCCACAAACCCAGAAGTGAGTGTTCCGGTTTGCAAACGTTCTTTGGAACCCGAACATCCAACGTAGGTTCCGATTGGCTGCAGGAGTTTCCTGCAGCCAATTGGAAGCTGTGCCTTGGTTTCTGAACGTTTGGAAATCGAACAGACTTCCGGAAGGGATTCCATTCGACTTCTGAGGTACGACTTTACAGTGAAAGCACCTGCCTGGCATCAACAGGCAGGGAGTTCCAAAGTGTGGGCACTGCTATAACAATGTTGTTCCAACTGAAGTGGTCTGAAAACATACCATTATACATATATATCAGGGTTTGCAATGTTCCTGGTGAGGTTTTCTGCATCCCAGCAGACAACTTCTCTGGAAACACTGGGTGCAATTTACTGAGAGCAGGAGAAGGAAAAGAGATCGGGGGCAGGAAAGCTTTACTTGAAAGAAGCATTTAAGATATGGCCAAGTCCTCTTTACATGGGTTTAGGAGGGGTAAAATCACTTCTTTCTCCCCTTTCTCCAAAAGAGAGGGAGAGGGGGAGAGAGAGCGCTCAAATTCCAAAGGAGAAAGGTTGAGAGAGTGAGGAGCTGAATCTCATTTTACCTGCATTCCTTTGTCACCGTGTGACTCGGACTAGTAAATGATTCCTTTCACTAGCCAATAAAACCAAATCAAAAGCAGACTTAGAGAAGCGGGAAGAGGGGAGATCATCTTCAAGTTAAAACCTTCACCAATTCGCTGTGCTGGGACTTGAGGCGAAGGCCTGGGATTCAAGGGGAGGCTGTACGCTTTGAATGCAGACGGTTGAGTCCCCAGGATTCTTTTATATTTAAAAAAAATACTTTATTCAACTTTTTTGAAAATATAAATTAAAAATGAAGCAGCAGCACACCGAGCGAGCAGGCCTGCACTGAGCGAGTGAGGGCGCATGCACCGCTCCCGCCAAGCATTGACTCGGTTTTTACCCTTTTAGCCTTCTGGTGCCCCGCAGAATTCGGTGCCTGCAGGGTAAAAAGGAAAAAACCGAGCCAACGCTCAGCAGGAGTGGCACATGCACCCTCGCTCACTCAGCGCGCTCGTTCGGTGTTCCCCAGATTCTCACCTGGCACCCTTCAGAACTTGGTGCCCAGGCGCCCCACACCACTAGTCTCTATGGGTAAGACAGGCCTATCAAGATGAAGAGAGAGAATAAAAAGTCTGTTGTCCCGAACACATTGGGATCAGGGGAGCAGGTATTATCCTTTACACCTGTATAACCATCAGACATTTTTCCATATTTTCCTCAAATGGGTCCTTTGAATTTCAGTCCCCTGGTTCCCCTTGGTTTGGGGGTTAATTTATCTGAAAGAGCACCTTGCCAAACTTTCCTGGTGACACCAGTCAATATTTACATTCTGAAGTGTCTTCAAATTCTGAGCTGCCGCCGCTCTTGCACTTGAGAGTAAACGACTCAAGAACTCTTTATGAATAAGATTTGAATGTCTATCCAGAAACATATATAACAGTACCAGAGTCACTGCTATTTTTCTAGAAAAAGAGGTGCTGGAACTCACCATGGATGCCTCCCTTGTTCTCTTATAATGGCAATGGTGCCCACCCGAGAGGTGCCAGAACTTAGTTCTGGTGAGTTCCGGATGAACAAAAGCCCTGATCAGAGTCCAAGATGGATGTCTCCATTGACTGTTAATCTCACTTATCTCGTGGGATACTAAAACACTTCTACCTGGGGTAAATCCCACCCCATCCCATTATGTTCCATTCCATTTATAAATAATTTCCTTTGTACCATCCAGAAGCAGGTAGCAATAAAGACATCAACAATAAAAGCATATCTAAATACAATTTCCAGCCCACAGCAGATGAAGATTGGAATGAAAATCTCTACTCAAAAGGTTTGGTGGAAGGGAAAGTGTCTCCAGTTTTAAAGGATCAAGTAGGAGAAGATGGGAAATACCTCTGTCTAAGATCTTGGGAGAACCACTGGCAATCTAGTGGTTGTTGACTACAACTCCCAGCATCCCTTTCCAGGGGTAATGTGGGAGTTGGGGGAAAGGCTCAGTGGAAGAGCTTCTGCTTTGCATGCAGAAAAGACCCCCAGTTTCAACCCCCAACATCTCCAGCTTGGTTTTGGAAATGACCACTGTTTGAAACCCTGGAGAGCTGCTACCAGTCAGTGTAGGTAATACTGAGCTAGCTGGACCAGTGGTCTGCCTCAGGGTAGGGCCACATCCTATGAGTGAGCCAGTGTGGCGTAGTGGTTAAGAGTGGTAGTCTCGTAATCTGGTGAACCGGGTTCGCTTCCCCGCTCCTCCACATGCAGCTGCTGGGTGACCTTGGCTAGTCACACTTCTCTGAAGTCTCTCAGCCTCACTCACCTCAAAGAGTGTTTGTTGTGGAGGAGGAAGGGAAAGGAGAATGTTAGCCGCTTTGAGACTCCTTCGGGTAGTGATAAAGCGGGATATCAAATCCAAACTCTTCTTCTTCTCTTCTATGTTCATGCATAGGTTCCCCCCCCCCCCACACACACACCTGTGGCCCATTCCACAGAACAGAGTCATTTTAATTTGGCATGCAACAGAAAGCCTAGCACCATTCACAATATGGTTTTGGATAAAATGTTTAAGGGCATGCATAGACACAAACAACACACCCACATCCAATACTGCATGATAGAGGAAGAGGCTACCAGAGAACCTAGCTTTCTACCTGAGGGGGATTGTTGTATGTGCAAAAAATGATATTCAGTTGTGTAAATGCTCCACCGTCTCAACAGAACCACAGAGTGGTTCAGCCATGACATAGGTTTTAGCCTATGGTGCTGTGGTCTAAACCACTGAGCTTCTTGGGATTGCCGATCAGAAGGTCAGTAGTTCGAATCCCTGCGACGGGGTGAGCTCCCGTTGCTTTGTCCCTGCTCCTGCCAACCTAGCAGTTAGAAAGCACACCGAACAGTCCAAGTAGATAAATAGGTACCGCTCCGGCAGGAAGGTAAACAGCGTTTTCGTGCACTTCTCTGGTTCGCCAGAAGCGGCTTAGTCATGCTGGCCACATGACCCGGAAGCTGCAGACAAACACCGGCTCCCTTGGCCAGTAAAGCGAGATGAACGCCACAACCCCAGAGTCGTCTGCAACTGGACTTAATAGGCAGCCGATCCTCCATCTGTGGCCTTGGTTGAACTGTAAGCACATCAAAATAACTTTCTGGGGAAAAACAGAAGCCTTTTTTATTAGGAATTTTAGGTGCAGAAATACCAAAGGAGCAGAAAAGACTGTTTTCTGTACGCAACGATGGCAGCGCGGATACTTTTGGCCCAGAGATGGAAGGAAGACGAAGTCCCAACCAGAGACAAGTGACTGGTGAAGATGATGGGTTATGCCAAAATGGCGAAATTGGACGTTGCCACACTAAACAATCAATTGCTTACAAATGCGGAACAAGTATTATGTGGCAGCTGACACAGGTCAACTTATTTCTCCTGTAATTTCTTTATTTCTTTATTTCTTTTTATTTTTAAAAAGAGTTTTGGTCCTAAGCAAAACAGAAACCCCCTAACCCAGGGGTCAGCAACCTGCAGCCACCAAGCCGAGCTGCCTGCTCGGTGAGTCCCCGCACGCTGTGCTAAACCAGCGCAGCGTGGAGCAGGGACTCGCTTCCGCAGTGCAGGAAATCACATCTGCGCAGAAGCGATCTGGCCCATGGAGTGATCTCCGTGGGAGTGAACTGGCCCAGGCGAGGTAAACCTTGCCGATCCCTGTCCTAACCAGACCCTGGATATGAGCTCCTTCTTTCCTCCCATCACCATGAAAGAAATTTTATATGCCCAAACTCAGTTTTGCTTTACCCATCAAGCCTTGGCAAATGTTGGGTTTTGCAAGTAATGATTACATATTCTTAATGGGAAACTAATCCTCTTTGCTCCTTGCCAAATTTCCATTGTCTCCATCGAGCCGCACACGTCCGTAATCCTATAATTTTCTTGGAACAGGGCATGTCTCAAGAAAGCCCTAGGGTTGTTACATCTCTGCATAACAGTCTCTCAGTCACACCCACAATTAACACACACACACACGGAAGTGTCACATATTGTACCCTACCCTGCACGACAAAAATACCAATTCATAATAATCATGACATTGTTCACCTTGCTTCTTCCAATGAGCCTCATGTGAAGTCAAGAGGCAAGATAGAACTCATTTCTTAGGGTTCTTTAGCTTTATATCGGACTGGACAACCCGCCAAACTGAGCAGCGCTGGGGACCTTTTGGCCCTCCAGGTGTTTTTAGAGTACAATTCCCATAATTCCCTGGCTATCAGCCCTGCTGAGTTAGAGCCAGTACAGTGGTGCCTCGCAAGACGAAAAGAATCCGTTCCGCGATTCTCTTCGTCTAGCGGTTTTTTCGTCTTGCGAAGCAACCCAATTGACAGATTAGCGCTACAGCTGTCTAGCGGCTTTTCGCGATCAGCTGTTAAGCGGGTTATCAGCGGAACAGCTGATAGGTGGCTTAGCAGCTTAGGAAAAGGGGGGGAAAGTGGGGGGAAACCGCGGGGACGCGCAAGATTTTTTCGTCTTGCGAAGCAACCCCATAGGGAAATTCGTTTTGCGAAGCACCTCCGCGGTGGAAAACCCTTTCGTCTAGCGGGTTTTCCATCTTGCGAGGCGTTCGTCTTGCGGGGCACCACTGTAGTGTAGCGACAGATTCAGAAGCACAGGGCCCCCATCATGAGAGCTGCAACAATGATAAGAATTAGGGATGCATTGTCATGATCCGTGTGGGTCTCTCTGTGTTGCCAGAACTACTGTTTTCTGTGCATGGGCCATTGAGTTGGAGTGCTCCAATATTTTCCATCAGAGTGAGATTAAGTTGAAGCGCCACTGCATGTAGCCGAACTTGCACCCCATTCTCTTGACATTGAAGCACCTCGTGCTTCTCCGTGTACCTAAATGCTTAGCTTTGGAGCATACAGGAACAACTCCTCCTCAGGATTCATAGGTGCCAACTCCCCGCGACCCTGGGTGCCCAAGCACCCGCAAAATTCCCCATGAAGGAGCTGGGCACCCACAAATTCTGGCACCAGTTGCCATGCATATTGCATGGCACCCACGGCCCTGGGCACCAATGATTGTGGGGCCAAGACGGCACTCCTGTTGGGATTATTCACATGCATCTTCTCCAGAGTGACCCTAGGAGCCAATCCTCAGTGGCCGATTCACCTCCTTTCATTCTGATGGGCTCCAATCAGCACAAAGGGTGTGAAGAAGACTTCTTCTCAGTAGCTAAGAAGCTCCCCTTTCATGCTTTCATTTAGGATGCTGCAGACGGGGACCCTGCTGCAGAAATTGTAATGAGTCTTTCACACAAACATATAGCCAGAACTCTGGGCCAATACCCCTCTGCTCCCAGGTATGTGGATATTGGATTGCAACTTAAGTTACCAGTTGCAGAGAAGGAGCTTTTGGAGAGGGAGATGATTTCCATGCCCCACTTTCAGGCTTCTAAGAGGCACATGACTGGTGACTGTGGGAAAGAGGAGGCTGCACTAGATAGAACAGGCATAAGGTGCCTAAATCCCAAAGGAGCAGAAAAGACTATTTATGTATGCGGCCACAGCTGCGTGGATGTTATTGGCCCAGAGATGGAAAGAAGATGAACTCCCTTCCAGAGAAGAATGGCAGATTAAATTGATGGATTATTGCAAAATGGCAAAAATGACTGGAAGAATCAGAAATCAGGAAGACCAACATTTTAATAAGGAAGGGGGGGATTTAGAATGTATCTTAAAAACCATTGTAAACAACTAAAACCGTTAGTAGGATTGGAATCATAGTTTAATGGTGAATTTTGGACCTAATGGAGATGTAAAAGAATTGGATTATCATAAAAGATGCAGAAGGAAATGATTAACAATAGGACCCACAAAGGGGAGGAGGAAATTCCAGGAGATTCTTTGGTATCTTGTCTTTATGTTGTATGTTGGATATGTGATTGTAAAACTTTAATCTGAAAACCAGAGAGAGAGAGGGAACAGGCATAATGAGCTGCACAAACAAAGGAAAGTCCCTTAAATGCCGAGTGTAAAGTCCACCAAGGGATGCACATTTAACTAATCTTGTGCAAGGGCAACCTTGAGCTATCTCAGCATCAGGTGCTGAGGACGCTAAGCAGACTGAGCAGGAATAAGGGCCGTGTTTCTTCCTGAGCCACCTTTCAGGGGCCACATGCTGGTGGCAGGCAGGGCCAACAGCAAAAGCGAATGTAATTTTAGAAGGAAAACATGAATGCACAAAAAAGAGGTGTCAGCACCATTGTCTTGGAACAGGGTGCCTTTCGAATGTTGCGATAATATTCCTTTGACCTTGTCGTAACCCAGCAGCAGGGAAGCTCTAGCCAACCAGTCCTTCCCATTTGGACCACAAGGCTTTTTGGGCTAAGCCAGGCCCCAAAACTGGATGTCATATATGACGTCAGATACAGAGAGGATCAGGTAAGATGTCAAGAAGCAGGTGATCAGGTGATTGGTGGCATCTGCAATGACTGGAGTGCTGCAGTAGGCAAAAACAGGTCACCTGACACCATGGTGAGGCAGAGTGATTGACAGGTGATTGACTCAGCCTACAGAGGTTGGGGAAGATAAGGCTCTTGCAAGCTGATGGACTCGGTTTCCCACCCATGTCATAGCCTGAGCAATATAGGGAGAGAAATAAGAAACCCAAAATCTGAACTGCAATAAAGATCTTAAGAACCAGTGTCAGGGGAAACCCCATTGAACACAACGGAGTTTACCTCTGAGTAAACCTGTGTAAGAGAATGTACTCTCAGACAGAATTTATGAACTCACTCCTCCTTCTCAATTTCTCTTTCTTTCTTTCTTTCTTTCTTTCTTTCTTTCTTTCTTTCTGTAATTCAGGGAGATTAAGATGTATAGTCTGTAAATTGGCTAAACTTTTCCAGACCCACTCTAATGGGGTTGCTTTTTTTCCTCTTAACTTAAAGAAAGAAAAGAAAAACCAATAACTTTCCCTTAACGTGACCCATATGGAAATATAAAGTTATATTTTCAATGTAGACTAGATGATGTGTGACATTTCGCCCCAAATTAAGACCCGTGCTCTCCACCAGCAGCACTGCAATTCCAGTGAGGCCAAATATATTTCCCCAGCCAAAGTGAATTGGGTCACCTTGAGGTGCCTTTGGTGACTCTGGAGATGTCCTGCCACAGAAACGGGGAACTGGTAGCCCCACAGATTCCAACAAGATGGACCATGGAGCCAGTGTGATGTAGTGGTTAAGAGCGGTGGACTCGTAATCTGGTGAACCGGGTTCGCTTCCCCGCTCCTCCACAAGCAGCTGCTGGGTAACCTTGGGCCAGTCACAGTTCTCTGAAGTCTCTCAGCCTCACTCACCTCACAGAGTGTTTGTTGTGGGGGAGGAAGGGAAAGGAGAATGTTAGCCGCTTTGAGACTCCTTCAGGTAGTGATAAAGCAGGATATCAAATCCAAACTCCTCCTCTTCTTCTTCTTCTTCTTCTTCTTCTTCTTCTTCTTCTTCTTCTTCTTCCTCTTCTTCTTCTTCTTCTTCTTCTTCTTCTTCTTCTTCTTCTTCAACCTCAGACTTCCTTCCCAAGCATCTGTGAGTGTTTCAAGCATGAAAGGAGTGGCTGGGGTTTTTTTGATGGGGACATAAGAAGAGCTTTTCTGCTGACCAGGTCAAAAGTCCCATCTAATCCAGATCCTGTTCTCACAGGGACTAACCAGATGCCTCAATGGGAAGCCCACAAGCAGGCCCACACACACCCCATTGTGATTCTCAGACTGACTACCTCAAACAGTGGAGAGGCAGAACATAGCCATTAGGGCTAGTAGTCACTGATAGCCTTCTCTAGGTAAAGGTAAAGGGACCCCTGACCATTAGGTCCAGTCGTGGCTGACTCTGGGGTTGTGGCGCCCATCTTGCTTTATTGGCCGAGGGAGCCGGCATACAGCTTCCAGGTCATGTGGCCAGCATGACTAAGCCGCTTCTGGTGAACCAGAGCACGGAGATGCCGTTTACCTTCCTGCCAGAGCGGTACCTATTTATCTACTTGCACTTTGACGTGCTTTCGAACTGCTAGGTTGGCAGGAGCAGGGACCGAACAATGGGAGCTCACCCCGTCGCAGGGATTTGAACCGCCGACCTTCTGATCGGCAAGCCCTAGGCTCTGTGGTTTAACCCACAGTGCCACCCGCGTCCCTTGCCTAACCCCCCTTTAAAAGCTGTTCAGGTTGGTGGCTGTCATTGCTTCCCGTGGCAGAGAGTTCCAAAGTTTAACTATGTGCTGTGTGAAGAAGCTCTTTCATTCCTCTGGCCTGAATCTCCCAAACCTTCAGCATCATTGGTTTATGACGGGTTCTGAAGCTGCCAAAAAGAAAGAAAGGAGTTTCACTTTCGGTCACTATCGCTGTTTCCAATCTGCGCCGCAGTCTTTTCCCCTCAACCTTGAGGCATTCCTTTTATCCTCGTGTCTATGCCCACCTTAGCTGCTTTGCTCTGTTCCAGAACCATCCACAAGCCACACACATTTTATGTCGTGGAGACGGAACCCCGTTCGACACTCTCCCTTCTCTCCCCCCCCCCACCCCCAATGCTGGTTTCTGAGATCATTTGCCTGAGGTAATTAGATTTCCACAGAGAGCTCCCTAATTGGCCTTCTCGATCATTGGGTTGTCTGCACAGTAATAGCAAAAAATGGCAGCGTTAATTTTCCTCAGCTGTATCAGGCCATATATCAAGGGCCCGCTTCCCCTCACCCCCGCCCTGCTCCCGATTCTTCAAATAAGATTGCCTCACTCTCTTATTTGGGTTTCATATTATAGATGATAAATTCTGCCTCCCTCCCCTCTTTAATTTGACCCCCAACTGTTGAAACTGACGTCAAGCAGGCCAACACAGACCCTATACCCCTCTAATGGCTTCGTATGAAAGAGATGGCAGGTGAAATTGATAAGACAAGGGTCACTTTCACCTTGCTTTGCCTGACAGCTTAGCAGAACAGTCCGCGGAATTTTATTTTATTTTTTAAGAGGGAAGCCTTGTCAATTTCATGGTTTGCAGCAACAAGGCGTGCTGCCTGTTCTGTAGGGTATCTGTATATGCTACACACCTTAATGAAAATGAAATTGGCATGCATTTCACTCCTTCCCCACACAGACAATTTTTCTAAGTAAAGCTGTTGAGGTGTGTTCTTTCTCCCACCATCTAGCAGCAGAGTGACAGCTCTCTTCGGCCAGATGATTGCCATCAAAAACTTCTCAAGGGCTGGAGGAACCGGTTCCACCAGGAGGGACCACTGAAGGGCAACTTCTGTGCTGGAAAAATTGACTGAAGCCAGAATTTCAGAAACACCTCCTGCCCCGGACGGAAACATGTCAGTCCAAACCTAAAGTCTAAAAGAAACGTGAATCACCACCAGAGGTTTGGGCGCAACTCAGCTTGCAGAAGAGGGGTTTGCATGGAAGAAGAAGAAGAAGAAGAAGAGGTTGGATTTGATATCCCGCTTTATCACTACCCGAAGGAGTCTCAAAGCGGCTAACATTCTCCTTTCCCTTCCTCCCCCTCAACAAACACTCTGTGAGATGAGTGGGGCTGAGAGACTTCAGAGAAGTGTGACTGGCCCAAGGTCACCCAGCAGCTGCATGTGGAGGAGCGGAGACGTGAACCCGGTTCCCCAGATTACGAGTCTACCGCTCTTAACCACTACACCACACTGGCTCTTATCACCACATGGGGATAAGTTAGGTAGAGTGAGGGACAGCCACATTCCCAGGCCATCCCTGTATCTTTCACCTATCAGCCGACTTCTGTTTCCTTGTTGTTTAGACGGATATGTCTCAGGTTGCATCCTGTTTTGCAACTTTATCCTCTTCGTATTTCTTGGACTTCAAGATGAGGGGTCATCTTTAACTATCCTCTGAGAGAACAAAGGAGCAAACATGCTTGCCTTGTTCTTCTCTAGACTAGCTGGTCAAACTAGAATGAAAAACTTTTCCTTTGCAAGTTGCGCACTTCCTACAATAAACAACTTTCATTGCTTTCTTACCTACATGCATCTCTCTGCGTGCGATTGCAACAAGTAAATTCTACTCTTTAGCCAAGATTCATTC